>NC_135801.1:130214058-130853109 GCF_964213995.1 Mustelus asterias | reverse complement strand
ACACAGCAATGCCCCCCAAACAGCAGTAAGAGAGAATAGATAATTGCCCTAGAGATTACAACAGTAACTAAAGTTTATTGCCGGCCAAATGCTTTGCAATGTCCTAAGGTTGTGAGAACCACTTTATAAGTGGAAGTTCTTTTTCCTTTATTTATAATTTGCTTTGGCATAATTCAGTCACTCAAGATGGCACAGTGGCACAGTGGTTAGCATTGCTGCCTCACAGCACAGGGATCCGGGTTTAATTCCAGCCTTGGGCCACTGCGTGTGTGGAGTTTGCACGTTCTCCCTGTGTCTGCGTGGGTTTCCTCTGGGTGTTCCGGTTTCCTCCCACAGTATGCACAATGATGGCATATTAGTGAAGCAATCAGTGACGTCGACATGATTTCCATCATAACATCATGCAAGAGTAAGTAAATGATACAGGATTTTCAAACAAATTTTTCAAAGTGGATGTCCATTAACCAGATGGGTCTAGAAATTGGATGGCACCTGTTTCGAGGCGCAATGGTGGTGCAGTGCGCACCTAATGAGGACAGCAGCAGGACCACACAAATTGATCCACTGGACTCATTATGATGCACTGTCTCCTCTCCAGTCCAGAAATCTATTGACTGGAATCACCAGTTGTCCAGAAATATTTTGAGCAAACCCAGGCAACTCATGGACTCGCCACTTGATCATCAGACACTGCACCAAATGGAGAAGCACAGTAAGAAGTCTCACAACACCGGGTTAAAGTCCAACAGGTTTATTTGGTAGCAAATACCATAAGCTTTCGGAGCACAGCTCCTTCGTCAGATGGAGTGGTTATCTGTTCTCAAACAGTGCAAACAGACACAGAAATCAAATTACAGGATACTGATTAGAATGCAAATCTCTACAGCCAGCCAGGTCTTAAATGTACAGACAATGTGGGTGGAGGGAGCATTCAACACAGGTTAAAGAGATGTGTATTGTCTCCAGACAGAACAGCTTGTGAAATTCTGCAAGTCCAGGAGGCAAGCTGTGGGGGTTACTGATAATGTGACATAAATCCAACATCCCGGTTTAGGCCGTCCTCATGTGTGCGGAACTTGGCTATCAGTTTCTGCTCAGCGACTCTGCGCTGTCGTGTGTCGTGAAGGCCGCCTTGGAGAACGCTTACCTGAAGATCCAAGGCTGAATGCCCGTGACTGCTGAAATGCTCCCCCACAGGAAGAGAACAGTCTTGCCTGGTGATTGTCGAGCGGTGTTCATTCATCCGTTGTCGTAGCGTCTGCATGGTTTCCCCAATGTACCATGCCTCGGGACATCCTTTCTTGCAGCGTATCAGGTAGACAACGTTGGCCGAGTTGCAAGAGTAGGTACCGTGTACCTGGTAGATGGTGTTCTCACGTGAGATGATGGCATCCGTGTCGATGATCCCGCACGTCTTGCAGAGGTTGCTGTGGCAGGGTTGTGTGGTGTCGTGGTCACTGTTCTCCTGAAGGCTGGGTAGTTTGCTGCGGACAATGGTCTGTTTGAGGTTGCGTGGTTGTTTGAAGGCAAGAAGTGGGGGTGTGGGGATGGCCTTGGCGAGATGTTCGTCTTCATCAATGACATGTTGAAGGCTCCGGAGGAGATGCCGTAGCTTCTCCGCTCCGGGGAAGTACTGGACGACGAAGGGTACTCTGTCCATCGTGTCCCATGTTTGTCTTCTGAGGAGGTCGGTGCGGTTCTTCGCTGTGGCGCGTCGGAACTGTTGATCGATGAGTCGAGCGCCATATCCTGTTCTTATGAGGGCATCTTTCAGCGTCTGGAGGTGTCTGTTGCGATCCTCCTCATCCGAGCAGATCCTGTGTATTCGGAGGGCTTGTCCGTAGGGGATGCATTCTTTTACGTGTTTAGGGTGGAAGCTGGAGAAGTGGAGCATCATGAGGTTATCCGTGGGCTTGCGGTACAGTGAGGTGCTGAGGTGACCGTCCTTAATGGAGATGCGTGTGTCCAAGAATGCAACCGATTCCAGAGAGTAGTCCATGGTGAGTCTGATGGTGGGATGGAACTTGTTGATGTCATCATATAGTTGTTTCAGTGATTGCTCACCATGACTCCAAAGGAAGAAAATGTCATCGATGTATCTAGTGTATAGCCAAATGGAGAAGACATGCGCTCAATAAAAATAATAAATATTTAACTGCTTGCAGTGGGGCACAGTATTTTTGAAAGTAAAATAATTTTCATTAGTGCTTAAAAATATTTTACCACTGTATTATGTTTCAGTTAAATATTTATATCAATAGTGTTTTCCGTTTCACACATTTGTAGTTTGGTATTCTAACGTCATTCTGTAATCCAGAAAATCCTGAAATCCAAAAATGACTTGGTCCCAAGCATTCCGTACTGGAGATGGACTACTACTGGTGCCATATGCTAGTGAGAGTAGGAATAGGAAGATTAGGCAGATGAATGCGTGGCTTGAGAGCTGGTGCAGGGGGCAGGGATTTAAATTTTTGGATCATTGGGATCTTTTCTGGGGAAGGGGCTGACCTGTTCAAGAGGGACAGGTTACATCTGAACCGGAGGTGGACTAACATCCTGGCAGGGAGATGGGCTAGAGCCACTCAGGAGGGTTTAAACTAATTTGGCAGGGGGGTGGAATCCAAAGCAGTAGGGAGACAGAAGAAAAGGTTCAGGACAGCACAGAAGTTAAAGAGAACACATTAAGTAGTAAAGGCAGTGTCAGTAATCCTAGTATCAGACAGATCAGGCTAAAGCAAGACAGAGAGCAAGCCAAGTCCAGATTAAACTGTATTTATTTCAACACAAGAGGCCTGACGGGCAAGGCAGATGAACTCAGGGCATGGATGGGTACGTAGGACTGGGATATTATAGGAATTACTGAAACATGGCTAAGGGAGGGACAGGACTGGCAGCTCAATGTTCCAGGATACAGATGTTAAAGGAAAGATAGAACAGGAGGTAAGAGAGGAGGGGGAGTTGCACTTTTGATTAGGGAAAACATCACAGCAGTACTGAGAGGGGACATATCCAAGGGTTCGGCCACTGAGTCTATATGGGTAGAACTGAGAAATAAGAAGGGGGAAATAACTTTGATAGGGTTGTACTAGAGGCCCCCAAATAGTCAGCGGGAAATTGAGGAGCAAATATGTAAGGAGATTACAGAAAGCTCCAAGAAAAATAGGAGCTAATAGTATGGGATTTTAATTTTCCCAACATTGACTGGGACAGCCATAGTATTAGAGGGTTGGAAGGAGAGAAATTTGTTGAGTGTATTCAGCAGGAATTTCTCATTCAGTTTGTGGATGGCCCGATGAGAGGGGGCAAAACTTGATCTCCTCTTGGGAAATAAGGAAGGGCAGGTGACAGAAGTGTTAGTGAGGGATCACTTTGGGACCAGTGACCATAATCCTACTAGTTTTAAGATAGCTATGAAGAATGGACGTCTGGCCCAAAAGTTAAAATTCCCAATTGGGGCAAGGCCAATTTTGATGGTATCAGGCAAGAACTTTCAACAGTTAATTGGGGGAGTCTGTGGAAAGGCAAAGGAACATCTGGTAAGTGGGAGGCTTTCAAAAGTGTGTTAATCAGGACTCAGGGTAAGCGCATTCCTCTTAGAGTGAAGGGCAAGGCTGGCAGAAGTTGGGAACCCTGGATGACTCTGGATATTGAGGCCTTGGTCAAGAAGAAGAAGGAGGCACATGACATGCATAGGCAGCTGGGATCAAGTGAATTCCTTGAAGAGTATAGAGGGTGTAGGAGTAGAGTTAAGAGAGAAATCAGGAGGGCAAAAAGGGGACATGAGATTGTTTTGGCAGATAAGACAAAGGAGAATCCAAAGAGCTTCTACAAATACATAAAGGGCAAAAGAGTAACAAGGGAGAGAGTAGGGCCTCTTAAGGATCAACAAGGTCATCTATGTGCGTGTGGATCCACAAGAGATGGGTGAGATCCTAAATGAATATTTCTCATCAGTATTTACTTTTGAAAAAAGCATGGATGTTCGGGAACTTGGGGAAATAAATATTGATGTCTTGAGGAGCGTACATATTACAGAGAAAGAGGTGTTGGAAGTCTTAAAGCGCATCAAGGTAGATAAATCCCCGGGACCTGATGTAGTGTATCCCAGGACATGTGGGAGGCTAGGGAGGAAATTGCTGGTCCCCTAGCAGAGATATTTGAATCATCGATAGTCACAGATGAGGTGCCTGAAAATTGGAGGGTGGCAAATGTTGTGCCTTTGTTTAAAAAGGGCTGCAGGAAAAAGGCTGGGAATTACAGGCCAGTGAGCCTCACATCTGTGGTGGGTAAGTTATTGGAAGGTATTTTGACAGACAGGATCAACAGGCATTTAGAGATGCAAGGACTGATTAGGGACAGTCCTTTGTGAGTGGAAAATCATGTCTCACAAGTTTGATTGAGTTTTTTGAAGGGGTAACCAAGAAGGTAGATGAGGGCAGTGCAATTGATGTTGTCTACATGGACTTTAGCAAGGCCTTGCATGGTAGGTTAGAACATAGAACATAGAACAGTACAGCACAGAACAGGCCCTTCGGCCCACGATGTTGTGCCGAGCTTTATCTGAAACCAAGATCAAGGTTGTTGCGTAAAGTTAAATCTCACGAGATCCAGGGTGAGGTAGCCAAATGGATACAAAATTGGCTTGATGACAGAAGACAGAGGGTGATTGTAGAGGGTTGTTTTTCAAACTGGAGGCCTGTGACCAGCGGTGTGCCTCAGGGATCAGTGCTGGGTCCACTGTTATTTGTCATTTATTTTATTGATTTGGATGAGTTGAGGCATGGTTAGTATGTTTGAAGATGACACCAAGATTGGTGGCATAGTGGACAGTGAAGAAGGTTATCTCAGATTGCAACAGGATCTTGATCAATTGGGCCAGTGGACTGACGAATGGCAGATGGAGTTTAATTTAGATAAATGCGAGGTAATGCATTTTGGTAGATTGAACCAGGGCAGGACTTACTCAGTTAATGGTAGGGCGTTGGGGAGAGCTACAGAACAAAGAGATCTAGGGGTACATGTTCATAGCTCCTTGAAAGTGGAGTCACAGATGGACAGAGTGGTGACAAGGGCATTCAGCATGCTTGGTTTCATTGGTCAGAACATTGAATACAGAAGTTGGAATGTCTTGTTGAAGTTGGACAAGACATTGGTAAGGCCACACTTGGAATACCGTGTACAGTTCTGGTCACCCTATTATAGAAAGGCTATTATTAAACTAAAAGGAGTGCAGAAAAGATTTACTAGGATGCTACCAGGACTTGATGGTTTGAGTTATAAGGAGAGGCTGGATAGACTGGAACTTTTCTCTCTGGAATTTAGAAGGCTGAGGGGTCAATATAGGTCTATAAAATAATGAGGGGCACAGATCAGCTAGATAGTCAATATCTTTTCCCAAAGGTAGGAGAGTCTAAAACTAGAGGGCATAGGTTTAAGATGAGAGGGGAAAGATACAAAATGGTCCAGAGGGGTAATTGTTTCTCACAGAGGGTGGTGGGTGTCTGGAACAAGCAGCCAGAGGTAGTAGTAGAGGCGGGTACAATTTTGTCTTTTAAAAAGCGTTTAGACAGTTACATAGGTAAGATGGGTCTAGAGGGATATGGGCCAAATGGCAATTGGGACTAGCTTCAGGGTTTAAAAAAAAGGGCGGCATGGACAAGTTGGGCTGAAGGCCTGTTTCCATGCTGTAAACCTCTATGACTCTATGACTCTATGTTGCAGTGTAGAAACAAAGAGCTGTAGATAGTACTGGTGGCCTAATATCAGCCAGTTTCACCAGCAAGTGATGACTTCAGGAGAGTCTGGAGCGTGACGAAATTTTCGGAAAGGGGAGGGGGTGTTGGAGAGCAATGCCCACCTGGTTTGTTGTCAGTGCAGTTTCGATGGGCTAAATGGCCTCCTTCTGCACCATAGCGATTCTATGATTCTATGAAAAATGTAACCTTACCTTCTGAACCACCAAAGGTTCCTTTAAAGTTCTCTTGTTTAATGACTAAGCACTTAAAATAACTAAGTACACCTTTCAGAGTGTGTAATGTGGTCAGCCTAGACAAATAAAAGCCTGAAGCAGTTAGGCCTCCTATTTGTATATGTAATGGGCCTAAAACCAGGTTCAGACATATTCCCTGAATGGCTACTGAGCAACCTGATCTAATATGGCAGAAACATACCTCTCTGTCCACCATATTGGACAGTTAGACATCTGATGTAAATGGGCACGGGGTAATTGCATTTCTAGGCTATAGTACTTCAAAAAGCAAAATTATTTCTGAATTACTTGAGTTCATCTATGGAATCCAATATATATAAAACAAGTACACTGCTCCAGAATGTCAACCAACAATCAAAAAAAATCTGGTTACACTACAATATACCACTAGGTTGATGTCAAACAAAGATGGCCGAGTTTTTTTGCCTTCATGTGCCGCTAAAATGATTGCCATTGAATTTGAGGGTTGCATAATCATAGTATCATACAGCACAGAAGAAGGACATTGTCTTGATATGCCTATTCTGACTCTCTGAAGGAGCTGCCATTTACAGAATCACAGATTTTTTACAGCACAGAAGGAGGCATTTCAGGCTTACTTGTTGGCACTAGGAGCAATTTACTTAGTGCCATTCTCCTGCCTTCTCCCCATAATCCTGCACATTCTTTCTTGTTAAATAACAGTCTAATTCCCATTTGAATGTTTTAATTGAACCTGCCTCCCCCACATTCTTGGGCAGTGCATTTCGGACCCTAATCACTCTCTGTGTGAAAAAGTTTTTTCTCATATCGTGTTTGCTTCTTTCGCAAATTACTTTAAATCTGTGCCCCCTCGTTCTTGATCCTTTTGATGGGAACAGTTTCTCCCTATCTACTTTGTCCAGCCTCTCATGATTTTGAATACCTCTATTTAATCTCTACTCAGCCTTCGCTTGTCCAAGGAAGGCAGCCCTAACTTCTCCAATCGTTTTTATAAATGAAGCTCCTCATCCCTGGAACTATTCTGATGTATCTTTCCTACACCCTCTCTAATGCCTTCACATCCTTCCTGAAGTGTGGCACCCAGAACTGGACACAATACTCCAGGTAAGGCCAAACTAGGGTCCTATACAAGTTCAACACAACATTTTTGCTCTTGTACTCCAAAAGTAATGCCCAGGATACTGTATAATTTAGTAACCACGCTCTCAACCTCTCCTGCCACCTTCAATAACTTATGTACATTTACACCCAGGTCTCTCTGCTCCTATGCACCATTCAGAATTGTACCCCATATTGTCTCTTTATTTTCTTCCTACCAAAATGAATCAGTTCATATTTCCCTGCATTGAACTTCAACTGCCACCTGTCCACCCATTCCACCAACCTGTCTATGTCCTTTTGATGGTCTACACTATCCTCCTCACAGTTCACAATGCTTTCAACTTTCCTACCATCCAAAAGTTCTGAAATCGTGCCATCTACACCAAGGTCCAGGTCATTTATATTGTCCCATTCCCCTGCTCTTTCCCCAATGCCCTGCAATTTTTTTAACATCAGCACTTCAAACACTGCAAACTTTTATTTAGTCAGTATTTGATGATTATTCTTATAAATAATGAAATGGTCTCCACATTTTTTGCAAACAGTATTTAAATAAGTTTGCTGCTAAATACTGAGGAACAATTGGCCGGGTAGTTAACATTGGGGTTGAGTGTCTTGGATTGCAAGAAGATATAGAGGAGATGGTCAAATGGGCGGATAAGCGGCAGATGGAATTTAACCCTGAAAAGTGTGAGGTGATGCACTTTGGAAGGAGTAATTTGACGAGGAATTATACTGTGAAAGGTCTAACACTGAGAAGTTCTAAAGCACAAAGGGACCTTGGCGTCTTTGTCCATGATCTCTGAAAGCGGAAAGGCAGGTTAATAGGTGGTGAAAAAAGCATCAGGTACACTCACCTTTATCAATCGGAGTATCGATTACAAAAGCAGAGAGGTCATGATGGAGTTGCGTAGAACTTTGGTGAGGCCACAGCTGGAGTACTGTGTGCAGTTCTGGTTGCCACATTATGAGAAGGACATGAACGCACAGGAAGGGGTGCAGAGGAGATTCACCAGGATGTTGCCTGGGATGGAACATTTAAGTTATAAAGAGAGGTTGGATAGGCTTGGGTTATTTTCTCTGGAGCAGAGAAAACTGAGGGCTGTTCAAGATTATGAGAGGCATGGACAGGATGGATAGGGAGCAGCTGTTCCCCTTAGTTCAAGGGTCAGTTACGAGGGGACACAATTTAAAAGTGAGGGGTGGGAGCTATGGGGTGATTTGAGGAAAAACTTTTTTTATTCAGAGGGTGGTGACGGTCTGGAATTCACTACCTGGGAGGGCAGTTGGAGGCAGGATGCCTCACATCCTTTAAAAAGTATCTGGATGAGTATTTGGCACGTCATAAAATTCTGGGCCAAGTGCTGGCAAGTGGAATTAGGTGGGCAGGTCAGGGCCTTTCATGTGTCTGTGCAGACTCGATGGGCTGAAGGGCCTCTTCTGCACTGTAGCATTCTGCGATTCTGTGAATTCAAGCACTTATTTGTTTTGTTGCCTGTTCTTCCTGAAAGGTCTCACTTTGGATATCACAACGTTCATGATGCACTGAATTGCTGCAGCATCTCAAGGTCTTTTATCTTAAAGTGCTGGGATTGTTAACCTTAATCATTTCACATAGATGTAGTAATAAAAGTACTGAGAGGACCCAGATATAAAGTCTCCTGGGGTTACATTGCTAACCATGATGTGGAGATGCCGGCGTTGGACTGGGGTAAACACATTAAGAAGTCTCACAACACCAGGTTAAAGTCCAACAGGTTTATTTGGTAGCAAAAGCCACTAGCTTTCGGAGCGCTGCCCCTTCATCAGGTGAGTGGGATTTCAGTTCACAAACAGGGCATAAAAAGACACAAACTTTATTTTGTAAATTGAGTTTGTGTCTTTATATGCCCTGTTTGTGAACACAACTCCCACTCATCTGATGAAGCGCTCCGAAAGCTAGTGGCTTGTGCTACCAAATAAACTTGTTGGACTTTAACCTGGTGTTGTGAGACTTCTTACTGTGTTACATTGTTAAGTCATGAGTCTAAACAAAGCCATATTCAGAAAGCAATTATGCAGTGACCTTTTACTGATGAAGCTGCATTACAAGCTGCACTGAAGTAGAAAAAAATAAAAACAATGCGTCAGATTAATCTCTTCTCATTCATAGATAACTTTCCAACCATCACAGTTTTACTAATAACATTCATTAACTATCAATACTATCTACTATTTGAATACTACAAAATGCAAGAAAAAATATTTGTAAAGCAAATCCTGGTTACTGTATCTACATGAATACTTATCTACTTGTGTCATCTCCCTGAAATAGAAATCAGAATTATACTAGACTTTGTGAAAAAATGGTTATCAAACTTGTTTTGTTTAGAGAAAGAGGACAGGAGTCTAGAGATTAATTTTGTTGCTGTTTTTGGTTCTCACAACTACTAAACTGTGAGATTTAAATGCACTGATGTAATTATGCTGTACAATAGTAGGTAAAGGTTTACCAATATTATTTTCACAAAGGTTGTTCCCCATTATATCAAGAATGTACTTCCAAAGGTGCAGTTATTTTGCCCTGCTGGTTGCCAAATAGGTTTCTGTCATACCATTATTATAGGATTACTGCAGGGATACACAATAATGATCTTAGAACTATAGCAGTCTTATTGAACCTGAATATTACACTGTGCAGATTAAACTGAAAATTCTGCTGTTAGCATTCGTAAATAATGCCAAATGAATTACTTTAAAGGACTACTAGATAAAACTGTAGGCAACATGGTGGCATGGTGGGCGGCACAGTGGTTAACACAGCTGCCTTACAGCGCCAGGGACCTGGGTTCGATTCCTGGCTTGGGTCACTGTCTGTGCGGAGTCTGCACATTCTCCCCATGTCTGCTTGGGTTTCTTCCAGGTACTCCAGTTTCCTCCCACAGTGCAAAAGACAGTGCTGGTTAGGTGCATTGACCGTGCTAAATTCTCCTTCAATGTACCCGAACAGGCGTCACAGTGTGGCAACTAGGAGATTTTCACAGTACCTTCATTGCAGTGTTAATGTAAGCCTACTTGTGACACTAATAAATAAACTTTAACTTTACTTTTTAAAAAAGCATTTGGCATCTGTGGTTTTGTAGGAATGGTCTACATGGATTACAAAAGCAAGGCTATTCTCATGAATATTTACAAATCGTTGGTTATAGCTCAGTTGAAGGACTGTGAAATTCTGAGAATCACACTGTCAGAAGAATGGCAAGGCCAGGAGCAGGTACAGAGAGACATACTGGAATTATACTCAGGATGAAAGGTTACATGGAGAGATTAGAGAAGCTGATCTTATTCATCTAATAGCAGAGAAGAGGAGATTTAATAGCGGTGTTCAAAATAATGACATTTTAATCAAGCAACAAAAGGAAATGGGAGGCTCAGTAACAAGAGAACACGGGTTTAAGATTAGTAACCAGAGAACAGGGATTTAAGATCAGTAATCAGAGAATACAGGTTTAAGATCAGCTTTTTTCAAGGGGAGGTCATGTATGACAAATCTGTTAGAGTTCTTTGAGGAGGTAGCAAGGAAGTTAGATAAAGGAGAACCAGTGGACGTGATTTATTTAGATTTCCAAAAGGCCTTTGACAAGGTGCCGCATTGGAGAGTGTTAAATAAGTTAAGAGCCCATGGTGTTAAGGGTAAGCTCCTGGCATGGATAGAAGATTGGCTGACTGGCAGAAGGCAGAAAGTGGGGATAAAGGGGTCTTTTTCAGGATCGCAGCCGGTGACTAATGGCATGCCTCAGGGGTCAGTGCTGGGACCACAACTTTTCACAATATACATTAACGATTTGGAGGAAGAAACTGAAGACAGTGTTGCTAAGTTTGCAGATGATACAAAGATATGTGGAGGGACAGGTAGTATTGAGGAAGCAGGGGGGCTGCAGAAGGACTTGGACAGGTTAGGAGAGTGGGCAAAGAAGTGGCAGATGGAATACAATGTGGAAAAATGTGAGATTATGCACTTTGGAAGGAGGAATGGAGGCAAAGATTATTTTCTAAATGGGAAAATGCTTAGGCAATCAGAAACACAAAGGGACTTGGGAGCCATTGTTCAAGATTCTCTTAAGGTTAACGTGCAGGTTCAGTCGGCAGTTAGGAAGGCAAATGCAATGTTAGCATTCATATCGAGAGGGCTAGATTACAAGAACAGGGATGTACTTCTGAGGCTGTATAAGGCTCTGAACAGACCCCATTTGGAGTATTGTGAGCAGTTTTGGGCCCTGTATCTAAGGAAGCATGTGCTGGCCTTGGAAAGAGTCCAAAGGAGGTTCACAAGAATGATCCCTGGAATGAAGAGCTTGTCGTATGATAAATTCTGGGTCTGTACTCGTTGGAGTTTAGAAGGATGAGGGCGGATCTTATTGAAACTTACAGGATACTGCGAGGCCTGGATAGAGTGGACGTGGAGAGAATGTTTCCACTAATAGAAAAATCTAGAACCAGAGGGCACAACCTCAGGCTAAAGGGACGATCCTTTAAAACAGAGATGAGGAGGAATTTCTTCAGCCAGAGAGCGGTGAATCTGTGGAACTCTTTGCCGCAGAAGGCTGTGGAGGCCAAGTCCTTGAGCGTCTTTAAGACAGAGATAGATAGGTTCTTGATTAATAAAGGGGCCAGGGGTTATGGGGAAAAGGCAGGAGAATGGGGATGAGAAAAATATCAGCCATGATTGAATGGCGGAGCAGACTCGATTGGCCTAATTCTGCTCTTATGTCTTATGGTCTTATAGTAAACAGAGAACACAGGTTTAAGATAATTAGCTGAAAAACTGGCGGAGACGCTTAGCCAGTGAAATTCTTTGTTTCAGAATGCACTATAAAGTAGGTGGTGGAATCAATTTCTGCAATGACTTTAAAAAGGAAATTGGACCTACACTTATATAAGGAAACACTGTAGTCCGAAGGAGAGAGTAGGGGAATGTGGGATTAATTTAATGGCACTTTCAAAGAACTGGACAATGTCAGAGTAGATCCAATGACCACTTCCAGTGCTATAAGAATATTTGGGCTGAATTACATGAAATGCTGTGGCTTCTCCACCACAGCTAAAGAGTCAGAGGATGGACCGTTCAGGAGAAGAATGGCTGCCCTGTAGCCAACTAATGGTCAATTGGTTGTTAATTGACTAGAAGTGGAATTTTCTCCCGACAGAGAGGACGTCCTAGAACATAGAACATAGAACATTACAGCGCAGTACAGGCCCTTCGGCCCTCAATCTTGCGCCAACCAGTGGAACCAATCTAAAGCCCCTCTAATCTACACTATTCCAATATCATCCATATGTTTATCCAATAACCATTTGAATGCTCTTAATGTTGACGAGCCCACTACTGCTGCAGGCAGGGCATTCCACGCCCGTACTACTCTTTGAGTAAAGAATCTACCTCTAACATCTGTCCTATATCTCTCACCCCTCAATTTAAAGCTATGTCCCCTCGTGCTAGCCATCACCATCCGAGGAAAAAGGCTCTCACTATCCACCCTATCTAATCCTCTGATCATCTTGTATGCCTCTATTAAGTCACCTCTTAACCTTCTTCTCTCTAACGAAAACAACCTCAAGCCCCTCAGCCTTTCCTCATACGATTTTCCCACCATACCAGGCAACATCCTGGTAAATCTCCTCTGCACCTTTTCCAACACTTCCACATCTTTCCTATAATACGGCGACCAGAACTGTACGCAATACTCCAAATGCGGCCGCACCAGAGTTTTATACAGTTGCAGCATGACCTCCTGGCTCCGAAACTCAATCCCTCTACCAATAAAAACTAAAACACCGTACACCTTCTTAACAACCCTGTCAACCTGGGTGCCAACTTTCAGGGATCTATGCACATGGACACCTAGATCCCTCTGTTCATCCACACTACCAAGTATCTTACCATTAGCCCAGTACTCTGTATTCCTGTTACTCCTTCCAAAGTGAATCACCTCACACTTTTCCGCATTAAACTCCATTTGCCACCTCTCAGCCCAGCCCTGCAGCTTATCTATGTCCCTCTGTAACCTGCCACTTCCCTCCGCACTGTCTACAACTCCACCGACTTTAGTATCATCCACAAATTTACTAATCCATCCTTCCACGCCCTCATCCAGGTCATTAATAAAAATGACAAACAGCAGTGGCCCCAAAACAGATCCTTGCAGTACACCACTAGTAACTGAACTCCAGGATGAATATTTCCCATCAACCACGGCCCTCTGTTTTCTTACAGCTAGCCAATTCCTGATCCAAACCACTAAATCACCCTCAATCCCATGTGTCCGTATTTTCGGAGCCAGGAGGTCATGCTGCAACTGTATACCCTCATCCACCTCTTTGGTCACCTTCTCAAAGAACTCAATAAGGTTTGTGAGGCACGATCTACCCTTCACAAAACCGTGCTGACTATCCCTAATCAAATTATTCCTTTCCAGGTGATTATAAATCCTATCTCTTATAATCCTCTCTTATAATCCTGTCTCAGAAAGTGCCAACAATCAGTGCCAGCAGCGCCGCCATAGCCTCTGCTAGTACTACACCCAGAGCTTGAGGAGTGTTCAATAATGGATCGGAACTTGGTCATGTTTGGGGGTTGGCAAGGTGGGGGGATAGCCATTGCCAGGATTAGTGAGCCTATGGGGAGGGGGAACCTGGGGTGGGTGACACCTCAGTGTGGGCCAATTAAGGAGGGGCACCTCCTGTCCACCATCATCCCATGTTAGAGAGCCGGCCAGCTGGCCACTTGGCAAAGTCCCCTCCAGCGGCTATGGGGTGAGGTCCTCTTGTGACGAGTAATTGCCCACTTAAGGGCTGCAATTGGTCCACTGCTTGGTGGCTCACCTGATGCCACACCTGCCACTTATAAAATTGGTGAGGAGGCAGGGGTGCACAGATAGGTGATAAGAAAGCTGCCCGCTGTATTTAACTTGCCCTCTCCATCTTCAAATCTGCCAAGGTGGAACATTAAATCCAGCCTTATGATTCTATGAGCTTAATGTGTGCTCCAATTTTATGACACACTGGTAGGAATACATCTTTTCCCATGAGTTGATAGCAGGCCAAGTACCATTCACTCAGAAAATTTATGCAGTTAATCAAATCTAATCTTGCAGTTTAGATGTATTGCAATTAAAGTGAAGTGAGAGAAGTCAGAGTTAAAGATAGTAAGTACATTACTGTTTAATAACCCATCCCCGCTCCCTCCCCCCAGCTGTTTTGTAAACACTAAAATGGTGAGCTGCATTAATGATAGACAATATGGAGGTAGAAAGCATGGACGTAACTAAGGCTGAGGAGTGAATTTTGGAAGCCAGGCAGGGAGAAATAAAGTGGGGTTTAACACCTTGGTGGGTGCCCTGAGGGGTACAGACAACCTCAATGAGTTAAAAGTGAGACTTCTGCCCCTCAGGAACAGGCAGTCCCACTCTCTAGAGTTGCCAGTCCACCTGATTGGCTGGCAACTCTCCAGTCCCAAAAGTGCCAGAATATTGTAGAGGCCATTGCTGGAACTACAAGGAGTCCCAAGAAGAACAGATAATGGATAGCGGACTTTAGGTAAATCCGGGCATTTTGGTTTTCTGTGTCTCCAGCACGTGGTGGGGTGGTGGGAGGAGGCCAGGGAGGTCAGGTTTTACAGGCATGCCAAGCAGGGGGGGGGGCACGAAAGGGAGCATGATCCTAGGAGTATACCACAAATGGGCACAGCGGACTCCCCCAAAAGAGGAACTCACCCCCCATTTCTTACCCACCTCTAACCTTTGCAATGAAACTTCCCAATCTGCTTGGCATTCCCACTCCTCCACCAAAACCGTGTATTGTTGCGGCAGAGATGGAATGACGTCCTTAACTGGCCATGTGAGAACCTCGATTGGCCAAAGGGTGAGAAGACTGTCTGAAGCAATATCCCCTTCCCCCCACCCATAATATGGGGACAGGTCAAAGGAAGGCAAACCATTCAAATAGGGTGAAGGGGGCTGCAAAATTTGTCTGTAACATATTTATATTTGAAGTGCATAAATATATGAGAGTATATCTAATTGGGAATTCAGCAGAAATGTCTTTACTGAAGAGTGGTAAGAAGACAGAATGAGGATCACAGAGAGTAGTTGAAGCTAGCGGGACCCATGGAAGTAGGCTTGCATGGAGAATAAATGATCAGTTGTGTTAATTAATCTGTTTCTGTGCTGTGACTCAAAGTCAAAAACTTAATGCCTCAAACTAGCAGTGCAGAGAGTTGAAGCTTTAAATAGTGGCCTATTGACCCTCTTTTAGGGGCAGACCTCATCCAGCAAGTTAGCTGTCCAGTGAGTCCCAGGTAGAGGAAACCCTCTTGGCCAAGCCATGCTTGAGGCAATCTTTAGCAAAAACAGATTGTCCCCTTTACAAACTAGTACTGGAAAATTTGGGTGCCAGCCTATTCCGTGGCCTATATCCCAGCCAGTCCCTTCCTCTGCATTCTCACCTGGCTGAAAGACGCAAAGAAACTGGACACTATGAGTCAGTAAGGCAACCAATAACAGGAAGAAAGAGTCTAGCAGGCAGAGGAGGTGAACACAGATGGTCACCATGTTGAAAATATGCTGCTCTTTTGGAAAGATTCATGGAGGAGGGTGTAATGGAAGCTATGCAACAACCCAAAAGACCCCATGAAAGGTGTACACAAGTCAGCCCTTTTATGTTACCTCATGGGCCCATCCATGCAAAAACAGTTAAAGGTGTTGTACACTTAAATAAATCACCCACCCACCCAAAATAAACAAAAACAGCGGGATGTTCAGCTGTGATTGGCAGTTGTAATGGGAAATCACAACTGAGCCTATTTCTGTCCTCACCCAATGTCCATACATGCATTTATTCCAATAGGTCTCACCGACTAATAACCAGGAGTAAGATCCTAGCTGACTTGTCCCATCCCAGCACTAGGAAGCTATGGCCCACTGCAGCACATCTCCATGCAAAATGACTACTAGATTATAAAGAGAAAATGCTGGAAAATCTCAGCAGATCTGACAGCATCTGTGGAGAGAGAATAGACCCAGCTCTGATGAAGGGTCATCCAGACTCTAAACGTTGGCTCTATTCTCTCTCCACAGATGCTGTCAGACCTGCTGTGATTTTCCAGCATTTTCTGTTTTTGTTTCAGATTCCAGCATCTGCAATATTTTGTCTTATACTAGATTATAAATGCACTGTTCAAACACTGAGCCATGAGGTTCAAGCTTTGGTCCGGTTTGCTTTAGCATTTTACTTAGGGTGGTAGTGTGCTTTCTGCAATTAACAGCAACACCCTTAGATTATAAAGAAGTCAGGAAGGAAAGTTCCTATTCAAATGCTATCAAATGAGTTCTAGAAAGGACCTGTCTGTGGGTGTGGGTTCATGGTGTGGAGATGCCGGCGTTGGACTGAAGTAAACACAGTAAGAAGTCTCACAACACCAGGTTAAAGTTCAACAGGTTTATTTGGTAGCAAAAGTCACTAGCTTTATTTTGTAAATTGAGTTTGTGTCTTTATATGCCCTGTTTGTGAACTGAAATCCCACTCACCTGACGAAGGAGCAGCGCTCTGAAAGCTAGTGGCCTTTGCTACCAAATAAACCTGTTGGACTTTAACCTGGTGTTGTGAGACTTCTTACGGTGTGGGTTCAGACAGGCTTGGTCTTGTCTGATTATGGGCGGGATTTTACGGCCTCGCTCGGGCGAGACTGGAAATTCCCGCCCGAGGTCAACGGAGATTTCTGTTGCCAGACCCTCGCCCGCGCCGATTCATGGCGGGTGAGGCGGTAGAGTTCTGGCCGATGTCTCTTTGCAGTCACACTGCTGACAGTCACAAGCTGATTCAGTCATCAGTGCCACCTATTTGGATTGGTTTGTCGGTGCCCGCATATTCAGGTCCCAGCATTAGGGGAAAGATACATATTTTCACCAGTTTTTCCCTGAATGTAATTGGATTCTGAATCAGTAAATAGGTTTACAGCCTGCAAAGTGCTTTTTTTTTTTGTTTCCTTGCTGCTTTTTCCCCAATTGGAAAAGGTGATATGATCTGCCAGGAATGCAGTCCACATGATGAATGCACAAATAATCTTCCAACACTGCCGCAGAGCATATGTGACTTTACGGTAGGAGCAATATTATGCACCTGAGAGACGGTCTGGCATCTAATTTGCATGTCAGTTAGACAGTGTACAATTTTCTACGGAGGCTGCAGCTTCACCTGTCAAACCTCAGCTGCCACCTATTTTGATAGCAGTTAACTCCTCGGGTTCCAGTAACAGCTAAAACTGAGCTCTGGGAATTGTCAGTGCAGGTGAGGCCACAAATGGACTGGAAAATCAGGAATCTTACGTCTGCACCAGCATCTGGTTTGGTTCCGTGCCAGGGTCTCATTAAAATACCTATTAGAGGCATGGGATCTGGGGCTTAGGGGGCACATATTTAACATTCTCTGAGAATTTCACTACATTGCTCTGTTGGTGAGTACCTTTCTACTGTGCCAAGAAATGCCAGAGCAGAAGGCAGGCCCATCTGTGCAGCTGCTCCGAGAACCTCTCTTCGGGCCAATTCAATCACATCTGAAAACAGACACACAGGAGGCAGAGGCCACGTGAAATTGGTGCTGGGACCTCACTATAATGATTCTGCTGTGCAGCCAGCACCATATCTGCAATGCACTGGCTGAATGCCTTTTGATTTGTCCAGAAATCGCTTTCTCTGAACCTACGGTAGACAGTACCACCTAACCTTAGTTAATCCTATAGAACCTTAGTTAGACCGTATTGGGAATATAGTGTTCACTTCTGGTCGCCACACTACCAGAAGGATGCGGAGGCTTTGGAGAGGGTACAGAAAAGATTTACCAGGATGTTACCTGGTATGGAGGGCATTAGCTATGAGGAGAGGTTGGAGAAACTTGGTTTGTTCTCACTGGAACGACGGAGGTTGAGGGGCAACCTGATTGAAATCTACAAGATTATGAGGGGCATGGACAGAGTGGATAGTCAGAAGCTTTTTCCCAGGGTGGAGGAGTCAATTACTAGGGGGCATAAGTTTAAGGTGTGAGGGGCAAGGTTTAAAGGAGATGTACAAGGCAAGTTTTTTTACACTCAGGGTGGTGGGTGCCTGGAACTCACTGCCGGGGGAGGTAGTGGAAGTGGATACGATAGTGAGTTTTAAGGGGCGTCTTGATAAATACATGAATAGGATGGGAATGGAGGGGTATGGTCCCCGGAAGGGTAGGGGGTTTTAGTTAAGTCAGGCAGCATGGTCAGTGCAGGCTTAGAGGGCTGAAGGGCCTGTTCCTGTGCTGTAATTTTCTTTGTTCTTTGTTCTAAAGGGGAAGTACATTCTGGCCGAATGGCCTCCTTCTGCACTGTAGGGATTCTATGATTCTATTCAATGATTCTATGATTAAGGACCATGGAAGCTGCTTGGAAAATTGTCGGAAGAGACCCAGGCAGGGCACCCAGGTTCTCTGATGCAGCATTGCAGGAACTGGCCCAGGCAGTGGATAGGAGGAGCAAGATCCTGCTTCCTACCCTATCCCCAACCCCATTGGCAGAAAACACTCTAGACAACTTTAAACATTTCACACAGCAAAAATATTACACATGACATGTACAGTTTGATTTGATTTGATTTATAATTGTCACATGTATTAGGATACAGTGAAAAGCATTGTTTCTTGCGTGCTATGCAGACAAAGCATACCATACATAGAGAAAGAAAGGACAGGGTGCAGAATGTAATGTTACAGTCATAGCTAGGGTGTAGAGAAAGATCAACTTAATATAAGGTAAGTCCATTCAAAAGTCTGATGGCAGCAGGGAAGAAACTGTTCTTGAGTGATTGGTATGTGATCTCAGACTTATGTATCTTTTTCCCGACGGAAGAAGGTGGAAGAGTGTACGTCCGTGGTGTGTGGGGTCCTTGATTATGCTGGCTGCTTTTCCGAAGTAGCGGGACGTGTAGATGGAGTCAATGGATGGGAGGCTGGTTTGAGTGATGGACTGGGCTTCGTTCACCAACCCTTTGCAGTTTCTTGCAGTCTTGGGCAGAGCAGGAGCCGTACCAAGCTGTGATACAAGCAGAAAGGATGCTTTCTACAGCGAATCTGTAAAAGGTGGTGAGAGTTGTAGCTGACATGCCAAATTTCCTTAGCCTCCTGAGAAAGTAGAGGCGTTGGTGGGCTTTTTTAACTATAGTGTCAACGTGGAGGGAGTAGGACAGATCTGTTGGTGATCTGGACACATAGAAACTTGAGGCTCTCGACCATTTCCACTTCATTCCCATTGATATCGGCAGGGGCATGCCCTCCCCTACGCTTCCTGAAGTCAATGACGATCTCCTTCGTTTTACTGACATTAAGGGAGAGATTATTGTTGTCGCACCAGTTTTCTTTCCTGTATTCTGCCTCATCATTGTTTGAGATCCAACCCACTATGGTGGTGTCATCAGCAAATGTGAAAATCAAGTTTTTCCTACCAAAATGGATAACCTCTGCACGTTAAACTCCATCTGCCAAATTTTTCCCCATTCACTCAACCTATCCATATCTATTTGTAATTTTTTGATTTCATTATCACAATTTACTACCCCATCTATTTTAGTGTCATCTGCAAATTTGGCTATAGTACCTACTATCCCTGCAAAAAAATGACATTAATATAGATTGTAAATATGTGGGGCCCTGAAGACCGAACCCTGAGGCACCCCACTAGTTACATCTTGCCAAACCAAGAAAGATCCATTTATTCTGACTCTGCTTTCTGTTGATTAACCAATCCTCTATCCAAGCTGATAAATTACTCCCAGCCCCATGTGAACTAACCTTGTGTATTAACCTTTTGTGTTGCACCTTATCAAATGCTTTCTGGAACTCCAGATATACTACATCAACAGGATCTAACCCATTGGAACCATTGCTGTATCCAGGGAATTTTGGAATATTGTAACCAATGAATCCACTATCTCCAACCCATTTCCTTTTACACTCGAGGATGTAGGCCATCAGGCCCTGGGGACTTGCCTGCTTTCAATCCCAAAAGGTTTGCTCAGCAGCTTTTCCCTAGTGAGGATGAAACGTAGAGATAAAACATACAAAAGTATAAATATAGTTCATTTAGTTAAGATGGAAATTCTTAGGGATGACCATAAAAAGACTTGCCCAATTTATTATTGCACTCAGAATTTCCATTAAACTAAAGATTTAAGCAACGTTCTTACCACTTGCTGCTTCATGCATTGTTGTATTCATAACTTCTTAAAATCCTGTGGGAATGTTGATTGTAGCTTTTCTATTCACCGTGCCAAATTCCACACAATTAGCAACATTTCCATGTAAATCATTTTCTTCTTATTATTCATAGCAGCATTCCATCTACAGATAATCACAGCTTGGACAGTTCAGTTGCTGTTTTATTTGCTAATGCAAACTCAAAGCTGATGGTTACAAAAGGGGCAGTTCGTTGTTATGATACTGTCATTTTCAACTTGTAACATGACTAACTGGATAAATGGTTTCCCTCTTTCCCTGATGGGTCCTGTGTAAAATTAAGTCGACAATCCACACAGCTCCTAGAAGGCATATGCCAATAAAACTGATGGAAAGTTGGATTACTACAAAGGGATGTTCCATGAATAAATGGTGCAAATTAATTGCTATGCTCTGAAAAAGCTCCAAAAAATGGTGCAGTAGTGTAAAGTGAGTGTTGCTGGTACTACTACACTAGTAAGCAAGTGTCAGCGGTGCAATTAGACTAGAATCATAGAATCCCTACAGTGCAGAAGGAGTCCATTTGGCCCATCGAGTCTGCACCAACCACAATCCCACCCAAGTCCTATCCCCACAACGCTACGTTTGTACCCTAGCTAGTCCTCCTGACACTAAGGGGCAATTTAGCATGGTCAATCTGCCTAACCTGCATATCTTTGGACTGTGGGAGGAAACCGGAGCACCCTGAGGAAACCCATGCAGACACGAGGAGAATATGCAAACTCCACACAGACAGTGACCTAAGCCGGGAATCAAACCCGGACCCCCGGCGCTGTGAGGCAGCAGTGCTAACCATTGTGCCACCCTGCTAGTAAGCAGGTTTCACTGGTACGACTAGATTATTAAACAGGTGTTGCTGGTACTAGACTAGTAAGTTGCTCTGTTTCACTTCATTTAAGTCAAAACTACTATAATAATCTTGGTTTAAAAGATAAGCCCTTTTTTTTAAACTACGGTTGTACTAGCAAACTGTAAAAGGGAATTGTTATGGTGAAGAACAAATAAAGTCTTAGAGAGTTAATGAAATAATTGGGGGAATGTTAAAAGAGAATCTACAGAGGCTTACTACCCTTATTTCTTAATATAAGTTTAAAGTCCATTGTGTGTTTTACCAAAGGCAGCATTCAAGGATATTTTCATAGCAGCAAAGCCTAAACCATCATTCCCAGTTTGTCTGCTGCCAGTATTATGAAATCATGGCAGTAGTTGTAAAAATAAAGGAGGTTACGACCTTCTCCACACACCCACCCACACTGCAGTTTAAATCAAATACTTTTGGTGGGAAAACTAAGACCTTTAAACCTTCACTATCAGACTTCAATGCACACTCTATTTTTCTGATTGCTAAAAACAATTTGTTTTTTAAAAATTTCACAAAGCGCAATATGATAACAACAAGGAATTCTTAGTGTAATTAGCCATTCCCTGGGCAAGCTAATTCCAGAATTTTAACAATCATTCTTTTGTGATTACTGATATGCATCACATGGACAGTATGCTGGAGTTCCACTAAAGTATTTTATGTCAATTATTTCAGCATAGTGCCTAAGAA
Organism: Mustelus asterias; assembly: GCF_964213995.1. Lineage (NCBI taxonomy): Eukaryota > Metazoa > Chordata > Chondrichthyes > Carcharhiniformes > Triakidae > Mustelus > Mustelus asterias. The sequence goes on along the minus strand of NC_135801.1, from coordinate 130,831,198 downwards.
ATGTATACAGACTGTGTCTATTTCTATCAGAAGCAAGTGAACTTTCAGCAAAATAATATTGCTGAGTTCAGTAGAGCCGTTGCTGCATTCCAATGTTCACTTTTTGTAATTGTTGGTTAACAAGTGGCACAGTGGTGCAGATAGTGTGCTTCAGTTCTCCCGTTCCACATTCCATGGGACAGGAAGATGGAGATGCATATTTGCAATTCTCTGCACAGTAAACTCCCATGCTATCAGTGGAAAGTAGAGGCAGGCAATTGGCAGGTTGTGCCCAACGGCATGGAGGAACGATTGTGAGTAATTCACCCTCAGCCACTCTCTGATATCTATTAGCAGGTGGCTTCTCAATGACACTGAGGAGTTATATGAGCAGATTTCTTCCCCATCCTACGGAGCTGGTGAAGGTGTTATCTTTAAAGACAGGGTAATAATAAATTTAAAGAGACAGGAAAGGCATGCATGTATATATTTTAAAATGTACGCTAATTCAAATTATTGTTTTGTGTTTTTCCTCAGCACTTGATCATAGTTATTCCCCACCCTCAAGCCAACACATATGGACTTCAGATCTCACAGTTTTACTTTGTACAATATTAATGTAACACTTTGAAACTTCAGAAATCACGTGGTCGTCTCCTTCACTGTCACTGGGTCAAAATCCTGGGACTCCCTCCCTAACAGCACTGTGGGTGTATCTACACCACATGGACTGCAGCAATCCAAGAAGGCAGTTCACCACCACTTTCTCAAGAGCAATTATGGAAAGGTAATAAATGTTGGCCTAGCACATGAAGCCCACATCCAGTAAATGAATTCCTAAAAAATACATAGAACACCATGTTGATAAGAAAAGGAACTTGTATTTGTATAGTGCCTTGAGTTTTATAAAAAATCAGTCACTGTTATAATGCAGGGAAATGCAACAACTAATTTACAGACAGCAAGTTTCCTCAAACAGAAATGAAATAATGACCAGGTAATCTGCAATTTAGTGACATTGTTTGAGGGATAAGTATTGACTTAAACACCACGGAGAACTCCTGGGCAGAGTGTTATTGAATTGATTACAATTAGTTTGTTGTCACTAACATTCTTCTATCAGTATAAGATAATGGATATGCAGCAAATCAAATCCCCTGGGGATGGGGTAGCTTCATATTGTGCACCTTTGTTGATGGCTGGAGAGGTCAATCCATGAAAGGCAGGTTCTGCCACAGGTGCTGCATAATGATATTGAGAGTTGTGAATTGTTATTTTTGGTGTTGATGCCCATTGCCAGTCCACTGTGGCAAGTTAATTATAATGCACTTGTATTCAGATTGTTTGTGTATTATGGGTTTTTTACCAAGACATATTAAAAGCAGTAATGCATATTGCCAGCACAATATCCTCTTTTTAATGACATATAGACTAGGACGATGTCAATTTTAATAGCTGTGATGGCGGAAACCAGGAAGGCCAATAGTGCGGGTCAAAGATGTGCGGGTTAAGTGCATTGGCCGTGTTAATTTGCCCCTTAGTGTCAGGGGGATAAACAAAGTAAACATGTGGGGTTAACAGGGATAGAGCCCGGGTGGGTGCAGGCTTAATGGGCCGAATGGTCTCCTTCAACACTGCCATGATTCTATGATTCTATGACAGTAAAAGGCCCTCAGATTCCCCAACAGAAGACAAGGAATCGGTCACCTTGAAGCAGGTAAAGCTGAAATGCATTTATTAGCTTAATAAATAACTACTTCCATTCAGGCATTTGAGGCCATTTGTGCACTGTGTGTAACAAAACAGCAAATGTGGTGTCTGTAAAGAAATATTCCCTCCAGCTGAGGAGAGAGTAAGGTTTGTGCATGAAAAAGTCATTTGAAGGTCTTCTATTACTTGTTGGCGATGGTAGGCAGAAAATTTAAGATACATTGCAAAACAAAAATTACTCCAGCAATCCACTTACTGTCAATCACATTTAAAAGTCATTTTTGTGCTTTAGATTCTTCCTGTCTTTGTAGGGCCTTGCATTATTCCCTACTAAATGGCTCAGACAGATCATTGGGTCTTCTAAAAGCCAAACCATTTATTCAAGAATATCATGAATGGGAATTTCTGCTCCATTTCCTCTCTGATTTATTACTTTTACCAACACTACTAGAAATAAAAATTCAGAACAATTTGGTATCTTTTTCCAGAGATTTTTAGTAAACCACCATGTGTTGTCAACCTTGTGCAATAAACATTTGAACCTTTTTATATCAAATATGCATATGTCATAAAAACAGAAAATACAAGAGCACTATTATGTCTCTTTGTGATGCACTCTCAGCAGTTTGACTTTACCAATGTTTCAATACACTGCACTCATCTGACCCCTAATTTTGTAATATTGAAAAAGTACAAAGTCCTACTATGTTATTCGGTCACTGGCAATTATACCAATGGAATGCACAGGCACGGGCTTCAGTCAGCTTCAATGTCTGATATCAAAAGTGGAAGTAAAAGCAAAGTGAGGTCCTATTATATTCAGTAAGTCAGCAGAAACCCAAATATGTTTAGACCCAGACAAGCATATGTGTGGAATGAATATGTAGTAGCAAATTTGAAGTAAGTTGGGAACTCAGACTGCATTTGCTTATGATCTGAAATTTGTTTGTGTCAGGTTTCTAAGGCAGTCATTTTAGAGGTAGAAACACAAGACTTGCACATAAATTGAATTATACCTTTAAAGAAATTAAAAGTTTCAAGCTATTCGCAACTTATCAAGGTTTTTCAGATCTGCATAGATTCCCAGCTTGGGTCACTGTCTGCATGGAGTCTGTACGCTCTCCCCGTGAATGCGTGAGTTTCTTCTGGGTGCTCTGGTTTCCTCCCACAGTCCAAAAGACATGCTGGTTAGGTGCATTGGCCATGCTAAATTCTCCCTCAGTGTACCCGAACAGGCACTGGAGTGTGGTGACTAGGGCATTTTCACAGTAACTTCATTGCAGTGCTAAAGTAAGCCTACTTGTGACACTAATAAATAAATTAAAATAAAGCATTAAAGCATAAACTAAAATAAAATAAAGCATTAATTTAACACACTAAAAAATCGCAGCTGATATTGATGACTTACATTGAATATACAGTGCACAGAATGATATTTTTATAGAATCGTTAGCTTGACTGCACAATGCACAGACAACGTTGGTGATAAAGTTTAACATCTTTACTAAACATTCTTGTTTTAACCGTGCTTCTGTTTAAATCAACATGACTGAAAGCATCTACTTTGCTTTCTATATCATCAATTTTCCACTCCCCAATTTCAACGTTCTTACTGCTGCCAAACTGAATGTGGCTATAACACCAGCGCTGACACAATGTACAAATTCCACAAAGAAATAAGTTAACACCTCATCCCTGGTGATGGCAGGAGTCATTGATAGGGTCATTAAGCAATAGCTAGTCATCAATAACTTGTTCATTGTCACTGTTCAAGTTCTGCTGAGCTTCTTAGGTTTAGACTTGTCACAACCTTGATACAGATGATGAATGAAAGTGATAAATTCAGAGGAAAGGTGAGAGCTGCTATCCTCAAGTTCAAGGCACCATTCAACCAAAGGAGCCTTGGCAAAATGTATTTTAATGTGGATCAAAGTGAAAATCCTTCAGTGGAGTTCTGCTTGACATAAAGTAAAACAGTTGTAGCTGTCAGAAGCCAATGATTATAGATTCAGGACATCACTGGAAGAGTTCTTCAGGCAGGCATTCACACCCAATCTCCTCAGCTGCTTCATCAATTACTTTTCCTCCAGGAGTAGGGCTGCTACCAACAATTCCAGTCTCCAGTTCCATTCACAACACCTCCAATAACAAAACAATCCATGGAAGCCTCCAGAAAGCCAATATCCTTGGGATGAAATGCGAAATGTAATATAAGCGCCACTGTCAGGTAGATGCCAGTGTCATAGCTGTATTGGAACAACCTGGTGGTGTAAGCCCAGGGGCACAGTGAATATAAGATGTGGTGTAGGCCCAGGAGCACAGTGAGGAAGATGTGGTGTAAACCCGCGAGTGCAGTGAGTATAATAAGTGGTATAGGCCCAGGAGCGCAGCGAGCAAGATGTGGTGTAGACCCACGAGTGCAGTGAGTATAAGATGTGGTGTAGGCCCGGGAGCACAATGAGTATAAGATGCGGTGTAGGCCCGGGAGCAAAGTGAGTATAAGATGTGATGTAGACCAAGGAGCGCAGTGAGTATAAGATGTGATGTAGGCCTGGGAGTGCAGTGAGTATAAGATGTGATGTAGGCCCGGGAGTGCGGTGAGTATAAGATGTGATGTAGGCCTGGGAGTGCGGTGAGTATAAGATGTGATGTAGGCCTGGGAGCAAAGTGAGTATAAGATGTGATGTAGGCCAAGGAGCACAGTGAGTATAAGATGTGATGTAGGCCTGGGAGCACAGTGAATATAAGATGGCGTAGGCCTGGGAGCACAGTGAGTATAAGATGGCGTAGGCCTGGGAGTGCAGTGAGTATAAGATGTGATGTAGGCCTGGGAGTGCAGTGGGTATAAGATGTGGTGTAGGCCCGGGAGCACAGTGAGTATAAGGTGTCGTGTAGGCCCAGGAGCACAGTGAGTATAAGATGTGATGTAGGCCCGGGAGCACAGTAAGTATAGGATGTGGTGTAAGCCTGGAAGCAAAGTGAGTATAAGATGTGATGTAGGCCTGGGAGTGCAGTGAGTATAAGATGTGATGTAGGCCTGGGAGTGCAGTGGGTATAAGATGTGATGTAGGCCCAGGAGTGCAGTGAGTATAAGATGTGGTGTAGGCCCGGGAGCACAATGAGTATAAGATGTGGTGTAGGCCCAGGAGCACAGTGAGTATAAGATGTGTGGTAAGCCCGGGAGTGCAGTGAGTATAAGATGGTGTAGGCCCGGGAGTGCAGTGAGTATAAGATGTGGGGTAGGCCCGGGAGCACAGTAAGTATCGGATGTGGTGTAAGCCTGGAAACAAAGTGAGTATAAGATGTGATGTAGGCCAGGGAGTGCAGTGAGTATAAGATGTGGTGTTGACTGGCGAGCACAGTGAGTATAAAATGGTGTAGGCCTGGGAGCACAGTGAGTTTAAGATGTGGTGGAGGCCAAGGAGCACAGTGAATATAAGATGGTGTAGGCCTGGGAGCACAGTGAGTATAAGATGTGTGCTGGTTAGGTGCGCTGGCCATGCTAAATTCTCCCTCAGTGTACCTGAACAGGTGCCGGAGTGTGGCAACGAGGGAACTTTTACAGTAACTTCATTGCAGTGTTAATATAAGCTGACTTGTGACATGAATAAATAAACTTAAACTGAGCTCACCCAAAGATTACATCAGCTGAGGTAAGAGGATTGGGGTGGGGTGGGAGGGGGGGAGGGGGCTAGTGATTGTTGTGACACTAATAAATAACAAATAAATAAATAATTTTCAGAGCCACTGCACCTCAAGCACTAGTTGCCAAATATTCGGGACCAAATTGAATAATGAAAGAGGAAGTCATGCTGAGATATGGAAACACCTTTCGTTACCTTCTCCCTGTACAATAGTATATGGTTCCCACACAACCTGATGACTTCAAGACATAGACTTGCTTTTCTCAGCAGCTTAACTGGTGTGTAGACGGGTGTTTGGCGGGTGGGCCGGGGGGGGGGTGGTGTTGGTAGAGTGGGGTGTGTGCAGATTTTCAAATTCCTGCCATTTGACATTACAAATATAAAAGTAAAAATGTTTATTTATTAGTCACAAGTAATGTTTACATTAACACTGCAATGAAGTTGCATTGGTACTCCGGTTTCCTCCCACAGTCCAAAGATGTGCGGGTTAGGTAGATTGGCCATGCTAAAAAATTGCCCCCTAGTGTCCTGAGATGTGTAGGTTAGAGGGATTAGCGGGTAAATATGTAGGGATATTGGGGTAGGGCCTGGGTGGGATTGTGGTCGGTGCAGACTCGATGGGCCAAATGGCCTCTTTCTGCACTGTAGGGATTCTATGATAATTCTATGATAATTCTATGTACGCCCGGGAGTGCAGTGAGTATAAGATGTGATATAGGCCCGGGAGCACAGTGAGTATAAGATGTGATGTAGGCCCGGGAGCACAGTGAGTATAAGATGTGATGTAGGCCCAGGAGCACAGTGAATATAAGATGGTGTAGGCCAAGGAGCACAGTGAGTATAAGATGTGGTGTAGGCCTGGGAGCACAGTGAGTATAAGATGTGGTGTAGGCCCGGGAGCACAGTGAGTATAAGATGTAGGGTAGGCCAGGGAGCACAGTGAGTATAAGATGTCGTGTAGGCCCGGGAGCACAGTGAGTATAAGATGTGGGGTAGGCCAGGGAGCACAGTGAGTATAAGATGTGGGGTAAGCCCGGGAGTGCAGTGAGTATAAGATGTGATGTAGACCCGGGAGCACAGTAAGTATAGGATGTGGTGTAAGCCTGGAAGCAAAGTGAGTATAAGATGTGATGTAGGCCAGGGAGTGCAGTGAGTATAAGATGTGGTGTTGACTGGGGAGCACAGTGAGTATAAAATGGTGTAGGCCTGGGAGCACAGTGAGTTTAAGATGTGATGTAGGCCCGGGAGTGCAGTGAGTATAAGATGTGATATAGGCCTGGGAGCACAGTGAATATAAGATGGTGTAGGCCTGGGAGCACAATGAGTATAAGATGTGGTGTAGGCCCGGGAGCACAGTGAGTATAAGATGTAGGGTAGGCCAGGGAGCACAGTGAGTATAAGATGTCGTGTAGGCCCGGGAGCACAGTGAGTATAAGATGTGGGGTAAGCCCGGGAGTGCAGTGAGTATAAGACGTGGTGTTGACTGGGGAGCACAGTGAGTATAAAATTGTGTAGGCCTGGGAGTATAGTTAGTTTAAGATGTGATGTAGGCCCGGGAGTGCAGTGAGTATAAGATGTGCTGTAGGCCCGGGAGCAAAGTGAGTATAAGATGTGATGTAAGCCCGGGAGCAAAGTGAATATAAGATGTGATATAGGCCCGGGAGCACAGTGAATATAAGATGGTGTCGGCCTGGGAGCACAGTGAGTATAAGATGTGATGTAGGCCTGGGAGCACAGTGAGTATAAGATGTGGTGTAGGCCCGGGAGCACAGTGAGTATAAGATGTGATGTAGGCCCAGGAGTGCAGTGAATATAAGATATGGTGTAGGCCCGAGAGCACAGTGAGTATAAGATGTCGTGTAGGCCCGGGAGCACAGTGAGTATAAGATGTGGGGTAGGCCAGGGAGCACAGTGAGTATAAGATGTGGGGTAGGCCAGGGAGCACAGTGGGTATAAGATGTGATGTAGGCCCGGGAGCACAGTGAGTATAAGATGTGGGGTAGGCCCGGGAGCACAGTGTGTATAAGATGTGGGGTAGGCCAGGGAGCACAGTGGGTATAAGATGTGATGTAGGCCCGGGAGCACAGTGAGTATAAGATGTGGGGTAGGCCAGGGAGCACAGTGTGTATAAGATGTGGGGTAGGCCAGGGAGCACAGTGAGTATAAGATGTGGGGTAGGCCAGGGAGCACAGTGGGTATAAGATGTGATGTAGGCCCGGGAGCACAGTGAGTATAAGATGTGGGGTAAGCCCGGGAGTGCAGTGAGTATAAGATGTGATGTAGGCCCGGGAGCAAAGTGAGTATAAGATGTGGTGTAGGCCCGGGAGTGCAGTGAGTATAAGATGTGGTGTTGACTGGGGAGCACCATGAGTATAAAATGGTGTAGGCCAGGGAGCACAGTGAGTATAAGATGTGGGGTAAGCCCGGGAGCACAGTGAGTATAAGATGTGGGGTAGGCCCGGGAGTGCAGTGGGTATAAGATGTGATGTAGGCCCGGGAGCACAGTAAGTATAGGATGTGGTGTAGGCCCGGGAGCACAGTAAGTATAGGATGTGGTGTAGGCCCGGGAGCACAGTAAGTATAGGATGTGGTGTAGGCCCGGGAGTGCAGTGAGTATAAGATGTGATGTAGGCCCGGGAGCACAGTAAGTATAGGATGTGGTGTAGGCCCGGGAGCACAGTAAGTATAGGATGTGGTGTAGGCCCGGGAGTGCAATGAGTATAAGATGTGGGGTAGGCCCCGGAGTGCAGTGGGTACAAGATGTAGGATAGGTCCTCGAGTACAGCAAGAACAAAAAAGAGGGAGAATATAAGATGGTGTAGGCCTGGGAGCACAGTGAATATAAGATGGTGTAGGCCTGGGAGCACAGTGAGTATAAGATGTGGGGTAGGCCAGGGAGTACAGTGAGTATAAGATGTGATGTAGGCCCGGGAGTGCAGTGGGTATAAGATGCGGTGTAGGCCCGGGAGTGCAGTGAGTATAAGATGTGGGGTAGGCCCGGGGGCACAGTAAATATAGGATGTGTTGTAGGCCCGGGAGCACAGTAAGTATAGGATGTGGTGTAGGCCCGGGAGTGCAATGAGTATAAGATGTGGGGTGGGCCCGGGAGTGCAGTGGGTACAAGATGTGGGATAGGTCCTCGAGTACAGCAAGAACAAAAAAGAGGGAGAACAAAAATTCATCAAAAAGCAATGTCACAGAGCAGGAGATAGATTGGTGAGTATTATTTAATTTTGGTCAATGAGGGAAGGCGTTAAACACAGAGACTGAGAACTTGCTATTAACTAGATAAACTGATTAATTAGTAAAACTATAATTGAACAAAAATGTAAGCAATTAACTAAGTCCATGATGAAGGAGCTGTAGAAAGGTCTGTCTATTCTCCTATCGAATCTCGTATCATTATCATCATTTCTGTCATCCTCCTGTCTTCCTGTGGAGTTGAGCCATGTGTGATGCCATAGATTTAGTTCTAGCTGTGTTCCCCAGAGAAGCCATCACTGATTGCAGTGTGAGATGCACTCAGAGAACTCCTGCACTAACTGTGTTCTCCTGAAGTCACTCTGCCTGCACATCATTCAACTGCGGGATGACCACCGCTAGGATCCTGCTGTCCTTTCTCACTTCAATCAGTGATGACTTCTCTGGGGAGTGCAGCTAGAGCCAGGTCTATGGCATCGCAAATGGCTCAACTCCACAGGAAGGCAGAAAGAAGATAGCAATGATGACATACATCAGGAATTTGCTTGGAGGTGCACCTGACTGTCCACTGTAACTTGTGTGGGACATCAGTGGAAAGACCAAAGTTACAATGGCTGATTGTAATTCTTTCAAGAAAATTCCTAGTGCACATTTCTATATTCCCTATACTTTCTGAATACACAAGTGCAAGAAAAGAAATAAATCATATAGCCTAAATGCCTCACTTTCCACTGTTATGATTTGTATAAGTTTGGCACTGCATTTATCTATTTTATTCAATGGGTTAACTTTGACAACAACAGAACAGCAACTATTATCATAAAGTCACTGTTGCAACATGGCCTTTCTCACATTATTTGCTTGTATGAGCAGTCTGGAGTTCAGCTTCCCACTGTCGGAAGCAGTAACCATGATACAACCGCCTACAGATGGTTCTGTGCCTTCAAAGGCTTGTGGGGCTGTGTTGTGTTTACTGTAACATCTTTTCGGATAAAAAGGCTTTACCACCCAAAAATACATCTGTTATCTAAGTTACAACATCATAGGATCTTTCAGGATTTTTGATTTTAAAAAAAAGCTAACCTTTCACAAAATCAATATGTCAAAGAGAATTACGTAGGTTTGATTTATAAGCACTTAGATCTGATGCCCGAGGTCTCTGCAGCTCTAGGCTAACAAGAAAGATGCTTGTCTAATGGCATTGCTGGCATGTTCCCTCTGTTCTTTTATGGTTCTTCTCTCCAGGAAGGTGGGTGAATGAGCCTCAGATTGAAAGGCAGCAGAGGAAGTTGGGTGAAAAGGTCACTGGTTGATGATGACTCTTGAGGCTGAAGGGCGAAATTCCAACTATATTATTCTTTCTTTTTACTTACTATTGTATGGCAGTTCTGCAAATTGGTCACACAATGCAAGGTCAATACTTCTGCGTTTTGCATGAGTCTTTGTGAGCAAAATCTTTTACCCAAGCCTCCATTTACTTTTTTTTTGCAAAATTTAGCAAGGACAGCAATTGCTCCAACTCAGCTAATTCTAAACCATTAACTCCTCGTCACAGTGCATTTTATATTTGTTAATTTATGTCCTGTCAGTGCATAGATAATGAATCACTTCACTATTAAAATGTACAGTAATTCCTTGCCATGCTAAAGTGCTAGAACTGGGTAAAAATTATTACCCATTTCTGTGATAGCAAACGACCTGACTTTACTGCAGTGCTGGAAGTTAGATGAGATACATTATAATAGAAAGCAATGAAATGAACCAAAACCTATGCTTCGAATGGACAACAGTGACCATTGTAAACACTGCCAATGGAGATTCTGCTGCTATTTTATGTGACATAAAAATAAAAATCAATCTTACTGAATAAGACTGAAATGTAGTTTACCTATCACTGCGATTACCAGCCAACCCTAGTCACAGGTCTGCACAAATTGTGTACATAACTTCATTGCAGTGTTAATGTAAGCCCACTTGTGACACTAATAAATAAATGTTAAACTTGCCAACCTGTTGCCATCAGGTTTTCAATCCATACAAGATTTCACTGCACATTTCATAAGAAAGAGCAAAGTACTGCACAAGAACAGGTCCTTCAGCCCTCCAAGCCCGTGCCGATCATGATGCCCTAACTAAACTAAAAAATACCTTCTGCCCTTACTTGGGCCATATCCCTCTATTTCCTCCCTATTCATGTACCCAAGTACAAGAGCATTAGAAGCAGGAGCAGAAACAGGCTACTTAGACCCTCAAACCTGCTCCACTATTCAATAAGATCATGGTTGATCTACCTTAGCTCCATTTTCCTGCCTGTCCATATAACCCTGAACTCGCTTGTCAATAAAAATTCTGTCTAACTCGGTCTTAATATATTCAATGACCCTGCCTCCATTGATTTCTGGGAAGAGAATTCCCAAGATTAACAAAACTCAGAAGAAATTCCTCCTCATTTCAATCTTAAATAGGAAGCCCATTATTTTAAACCTGTCAGTCTGCATTCCCCCATGAGGAGAAAAATCCTCTCAGCATCTACTCCCAAATCCCCTCAGAATCTTATTTGCTTCAATAAGATCACCTCCCAATTCTTCTAAACACCAAAGGGGATAGGCCCAACTTTCTCAACCTTTCCTCATAAGACAACTCCATCCTAGGAATCAACCTAGTGAACCTTCTATGAACTGCCTCCAGGGCAAATAGAACCCTCCTTAAATAAGGAGACCATGGGCCAGATTTTCATTATCGAGGCAGGTGGCTAGAATCAGAAAGTTTTCCAAAACAGCAGACCCATCTCAGTAGACCCAATTTTTGCTGGGGGAGAGGTGGGCAGTGTGGGGACAAGATAGAGTTAGGCCTGCCACCACAAAAAACAGAATGGAGTGGGCCACATGGGTGACCAAATGCTGAGGCAGACTAGTTAAAAGTCCAGCCTTCATTCTCTGAGACTTCGTCCCAGTTGTTTCATTAAATTTTAGGTGTTCTAGCCCTTACCCTTCACATTCCATTGGCAGCTCCCATCCATTCCCCTTGCTACCTCTATGCTCACATGCCAGTTACTCACACATATTGCCCTTTATAGCCCCCAGGTCAACGTAAGGTCAATCCACCCACTACTTTTGGTCCTTACACATGCCATGCCAACTCACCCAGTATGCACCATTGGAGAACCATGTTGAGCTGAAAGAAAATAGAGGTCTAAATATATATTGCAGCCTTCTGAATATTGCAAAAAAAACCTCCCGCTCATGAAAGCTCATACAAAATTTTTAATCCCTTATAATGCGAACAAACCTTTATCCATTACCTCAAGTCAAAGATAGCTAATCTTTTAATAACCTCTTTGAGCTGTTAATCAGTGAATTTAGAATCCCATGCATGAGATAATTAAAGTTTGTGGAAATCAGCTAAACATTCATAATGAAGAAATGTCAACAAAAGAGTATTGTAAATACTAGGACTCTCACTGACACACAAAGATGTTCTTTTTCATTTTTAAAGGGCTTCAGATTTAAATAACTTCACATCGTGAAAGTTCCACAAACCAAATTCACGCTTCAAGAGCGTTTATGTATACTCTTTAAAAAACAACCTTTTGACTCCTACACCGTGGATCAAAGCCCTTACTACTGTAAAAATTAAGGATGGATTCTCCCATATCCCCACCAGTGGGTTCAATGGCAAGCAGGCAAGTGGGATGGGGGGGAGGTGGGGGGGGGGGGGGGGGGGGGGGGCGTGGGAGGAGGGGGGGAGCGGCGGCGGCAGAGTGGAGGCGGGTAGAATTTGACAGGAGTTCGAAAGTTAGTTCAGCACGGAGTTCAAATGGCCCTCTTGAGTTCAGGGTTCCCTCTTGTATGTTTGAAGCCCGGCCCTTTCCCCAAATCAAAGCCAGATTTGAATGCAGTTCTCTCGGTGTGCTCTCACCTATGCCCAATACAATTGTAGCGAGACTTCCCTACTTTTATACTTTATCCCCTTTCCAATAAAGGCCAATATTTTGTGTGCCTTCCTAATTCCTTGCATGCTAACTTTTTGTGATTCACGTACAAGGATACCCAGATCCCTCTTCTGCAGTCTCTCCCATTTCAATAATATTCTACTTTCCTATACCTCTCAAGTGGACAACCTGACATTTTTGCATATTATACTCCGTTACACTCCCCAACATAGTGGTGACATAATGTCATTGTATTCAAAAGATCCAAGCTTATGCTCTGGGGACAAGTCCCACCATAACCACCGGTAGAATTTAAATTCAATTAATGAAACAAAATCTGGAATTGAAAGCTAGTATAATTGTATTGGTGGCAATGAAACTAGCATTGATTATCATAAAAAACCTATCTAGTTCACTAATGTCCTTTAGGGGAGGAAATCTGCTATTCTTGCCTGGTCTGGACGGCACGTGACTCCTGACCCACAATAAAGTGGTTGACTCTTAACTGCCTCTGAAATGCCCTAACAAGCCATTCAGTTCATTAAGGATAGACAACAAATGTTGGCCTTCTCATCTTATGATGCCTATATTCCATGAAATAATTTTTTTAAATTTTGATTTTAAAATGCTAACCTTTCACAAAATCAATATTTTTTAAAATCAGCCAAATGTTTGACCACTCACCTTTGAGGTGGGAAAATCACTTCCATTCAATGTTGGAGCTTTAAAATTATTTTTTGAGTCGTCCCAGCTCCTTTCTAATTGTACGGAACAGATCACGTCTGAAAGGGCACAAGGCCAATTAGCATATTTAAAGTAGCATTTAAATTTGCCCGAAGGCCTATTTTTTTGCAGACGTTTTGCGTCCTCCTAACAACTTGCTTTTCTACCTATCTTTGTATCATTAGCAAATTTGGCTACAATACACTCTGTCCCTTTGTCTAAGTCATTAATATAGATGGTAAATAGTTGAGGCCCCACAATTGATCGAATGGCAATCCATTAGTTATGTCTGCCAACCTGAAAATGATCCATTTATCCCGAATTGGCTTTCTGTTAGTAAACTAATCCTCCATGTATGCTAATATATCACCATCAGCATAATGAGTTCTTTATCTTGTGTAGTAACCTTTTATGTGGCACCTTATCAAATGCCTTTTGGAAATCCAAATACACTATATCTACTAGTTCCCCTAATAATTCTAATAAATCTGTCACCATAATTTTCCTGTCACAAAACCATGTTGACTCTGTTTGATTGTTTTATGATTTTACAAAATATCCTGCTACTTCTTCCTGAATAAAGGATTCCAGCATTTTCCAATGACAGCTGTTAGGCCAACCAGTCTATAGTTTCCTGTTTTGTATCTCTTTCTTTTCTTAAACAATGGTGTTACATTTATGATTTTCCAGTCAGCTTGGACCTTTCCAGAATCTAGGGAATTTTGAAAGATTGCGAACAATCCATCAACTATTTCTGCAGCCACTTCTTTTAAGACGCGAGGATGCAGGCCATCAGGTCCAGGGGAATGCAGGCAGTAATGTTGCAGGGCTGCTTCAACTGGAAACGATACTGTAACATAATGAGGGCAAGAGTTGAAGAGAAGAATTCTTGTTATCCTCAATTTCCAACAGCTGTTGTAAAATCCAAACTGTCAAGTTGAGAATTAGTTTTCAGATCTCCTCCTGAGTAATCAGAGTCCTGATACTCCGAGGTGTAAATTAATTCTTTAATTAACAGGCCGGGTTGTTTGTCTCTTGCTGCTGTTTTGCCCTTGTCATGGGGGTTAAGTTCATTTTTAGCCTTTCTACTGTCCAAGTTTTTCTTTGTTATTGATGCATTCCTTGTTGCTTGGCAACAATCATTTAGTGAAAGGGTGAATCTCTATATTTTAGTTTTTGAGAGATGCAATTGGAATGTGCCTTTTGGCATTCAGATGCATTAAGTTCTGTTTGCAATTTCACACTGTTCATTTCTCACCTTCAGCAGCAATACTTCAAGGTGAATGAGGCCTACCTGAAAACATGTATTTTTGCCGGAGGCACTATCACCCGCTTTATAAACATTGTCACCCGAGGAAAAGGACATTTTCAAAATCTGGCTACCAGCAGGTTGAGTGCTTCGTACAGAGCAGTGGTAGAAAACATTGGGCAGAATTTTCCCCCAAAAAATCTCATAATGTCAAGAATATTGAAGTGATCCACATCGGTTTCCGAGGCGCTCTCTGCACCGCAATCATCCAACTCAGTTGCTTTTTTGGGAAGTGGGGAGTTTTGCACTCGTACTGGTTGGGGTTTGGGGGAGGGGGAGGGGGGGGAAGGGGGGAGGGGGGGTGGTGGGCAGTGCCTAAACATGCCATTGAGCCCGGCTTCAGAGCACCTGGGCACCATTGCGCAAAGGTGCCCTGATCTCACAGTGCTCTGGGAGACTTCCTCCCTCACCCCATGGACATCAGGACCCACTGCCCCCACCCCACCCATTGGCAGCATATTCTCCTACCCCTGCCTAACACGAGTCACTGGCATTGAGGCATCGGAGCCCTCCTGACACACCCCCTCATCATGACCCCCCAACATGATCCCCCCTTCAGGACACCCCTACATAGCCTCCCCATCATAGTCCCTCTGTCATTGCCCCCACTCAAGCCCCATCCCCTTGGCACTGCCCCGGCACACTGGCAGTGTCCAACTGGCATGTGCCCAACTGGCATCACTAGGGTGTCCGATGGCCACTGTCAGGGTGTCTGATGGGCACCCCCAGTGTGCAAGTTCGGCCCCACCAGTGTGCCAGGTGGGCAATGCCTGTCCATGCCCCCTGATCAGCAGGAGCTTCAATGGCCTTCGGGCAAATTTAAATGCTACTTTAAATATGCTAATTGGCCTTGTGCCCTTTCAGGCGTGATCTGGTCCATACAATTAGAAAGGAGCTGGGACAATTGCAAACTGTTTGGCGCTGGGTGCAAAACCGATTTTTAAACTCGCATGCTATTTTCCCAGATCGGCGCGATTTACACCAAGCGGGACGAGGTGGGAAAATCACCCCCATCCAATGTTGGAGCTTTAAAATTATTTTTTGAGTCGTGTCTTACTACACCAAGAAACATGGCATGGCTGAATCCTATCGAAAGCCTGAGAATAAAGGAAAGAGCACTGACTGGGAACAGTAACATTTTAGCAGAGCTTGATAACCTACCTGTGTTTGGACTGTCGCAAGCTTGCTAATCAGAATAGATTAAGTTGCTGATTGACCAATTTCAGCAATATTAACTAACTGTTTTTCTCTCCTGACTTGGTCCTCTTTTGCAGCTACAAGCATATTACATGTGGCTGATTTTCCTTTTAGCCGTAGAGAAAAACCCACTCATCATGTCATCAGTTTAATTCTTTAT
Organism: Mustelus asterias; assembly: GCF_964213995.1. Taxonomy (NCBI): domain Eukaryota; kingdom Metazoa; phylum Chordata; class Chondrichthyes; order Carcharhiniformes; family Triakidae; genus Mustelus; species Mustelus asterias. Next base: position 130,815,344 of record NC_135801.1, on the reverse strand, counting down.
GACAACAAGGAGCTTTAAAGATATGTGAATATCCATAATGGTAGACTTTACATAATTGAAATGGCTCTTTGCCGGCTGCCACCAGCATGTTCTCATGGGTGGTCCAGTCATTAGAGAACTATGTCGCCTGCATCAGTTTTTCTTCAATTTTCTTCAGGCTTCAGTCTGCTCTTAGTTTAAACTTGTTCCTCCGCCTTCCACAAGCATGACTGGAACTTGTCCTGCCAATAACAGCGATACAATGAAAACAACTTTGTTTTCTCGGATGATCAGGTAAATTGGACAACAGCCCGGTGCATTTGTAATACTGGTTTCTTCAATTATAGTGGGCAGGGAAAAGAAACATTGATCTGTCCCAACACCTCTTTACTTCAGTTGACTGGAGTTACAGGGAACTGGAGTGAATTAGACATAAATTGGCTATATCAAAAATCAGATAATCCCTACAGTGCAGAAAGAGGCCATTTGGCCCATCGAGTCTGCACTGACAACAATTCTACCAAGACCCTATCCCTGTAACCCCAGGTATTTACCCTGCTAATCTCCCTGACACGAAGGGGCAATTTAGCATGCCCAATCAATCTAACCCGCACATCATTTTGATATTTATGGTACTAATAAAATCATACCCATTTCTTGGAGGTTGAGCTCACAATCTGTAGTTTATTTCCCCACTGTATTCTATATGATGAGTCATACTTGCTTTTATATAGCACCTTTAGCATATTAAGATATGGTGAGCCATTTCACAAAAGCTTAAAGGTAAGAGATGGCTGCTGAGCCAAAGAGGGAGATATAGTGAAGGAGACCAAGGGTGGCATGGTAGCACAGTGGTTAGCACTGCTGCTTCACAGCTCCAGGGACCTGGGTTCGAATCCCAGCTCAGGTCGCTGTCTGTGTGGAGTTTGCACATTCTCCCTGTGTCTGCGTGGGCTTCCTCTGGTGCTCTGGTTTCCTCCCACAGTCCAAAGATGTGCGGGCTAGGTTGATTGGCCATTCTAAATTGCCCCTTAGTGTCCCGGGATGCATAGGTTAGAGGGGTTAGTGGGTAAAATATGTAGGGATATGTGGATAGGGCCTGGGTGGGATTGTAGTTGGTGCAGACTCGATGGGCCGAATGGCCTCTTTCTGCAATGTAGGATTCTATGATTCTATGAAAACCTCAATTAACTAAATGGTTTTCAAGGAGGGCTACTGAAGGCCTTTAAGCTGGAAGCAGGACAGGAAGGAAAATTTGTAATTTCTTTAAAATGTCCAGGGAGTATGCAATTGTTTTTAAGAATGTTCAAAAAGGACTTTTGAAGAGTTTGCATCAATGTAAAGGGATCAATTGTAAAACGCCAAATGGCCAGACACAGAGAAGACAGACAAAGCTATTGCTGTAAAGAACAAAGGAGTGCTTTGGTACTCTGTGTGTGTGTGTGTGTGTGTGTGTGTGTGTGTTACAGTTAAAGAGAAAGCTGAGGAGAAAGTAAGAGCAGGAATTGTGAATTGGACAATATTACTGTGACAGTTTTGGTTTTGTCAGAACCAATCAGACTATGGATTTATTAAAGGAGTAGGATAAAGGAGTTTCTGTATTATCTGTGCCATCAAGACAGTCATGAACCTAGCTAAGAAAGTTTTGCAGGAGTGTGCCATTCAGTTGGTGACATCACCCGGGACCTTAGATGTAATACGGCTGTTGGTGAATGTGACTCGTTGTCCAATTTGATGGAATGGGAAAAGTGAGAGATTCTACATACCAGAGGCCAAGTTAGAGGACTTTAGAACGTTGATGCCACATTTTTGTGAGAAATTATACAGTTTCCTGTGGTTGCCAAAGACATACCTTTGTAGTACTGATTGGTTAAAGTGAAATTTAACTTTTCATTTGAAATATTGTTTGCCTATTAATTCTTGTTTTATTTGCTTTGGTTACACTTGTGTAAAGTAGAAATAATAAAAAGTGAAATCTTGAATTTGAATCTTAAATTTGATTATTCTGGTAAATGGTTCCACCATGGGGATCATTACAGATCTTAAAAGATGATGAAGAAGGTGAGGCATAAAGCTTTACTCACGGGAATGGCTCCCGGGATGAGAAACTTCGGAGAAGTTCGGACTGCTTTCTTCATAGAAAAGAAAGCTGAAAGGAGATTTGATAGAGATATTCAAAATTCTGAGAGGACTGGACAGATTAGATAGGGAGAAATTGTTCCCATTTGTGAAAGGATTGAGAATGAGTGAGCACAGATTTAAAGTAATTAGTAAAAGAAGCAGGAGTGATATGAGAAAAATCTTTCTCACGCAATGAGTGGTTAGGATCTGGAATGATCTGCCTGAGAGACTGGTGGAGGCAGGTTCAACTGAAGCATTCAAAAGGGAATCAGACTAATCTGAACAGAAAGAATGTGCTGGGTTATGGGAAAAGAATGGAACAAGGTGAATTGTGCATTTGGAGAGCCAGTGCAGATATGATGGGCCAAATTGTCCTCCTCCTGTGCCATAACATTTCTGTGACTTGTTTAGGGAAGCAGTTCAACAGTGAAGGGCCTAGGCAAAGAACACAAAGGCACAGTTGCCAATGGTGGGGTGAAATCAATGGGGAAGCCTGAGTCAAAGGAATGGGAAGGAGAAAGGATTAAGTATAAAATAAGATCAAAGGGATATGGAGGAATGAAGCAATGGAGGCATTTAAGTATGTAAATTAAAAATTTGAGAGTTTGGGAGATCAGAAGGAAATATAAGTCAGCAATGACAAAGGTAATGTGTGAGGCGGTCTTTGGTTTGCGTCACCTACTCAGTGACGCCCAGTTTGGGTTCTGCCAGGGTCACTCAGCTGCTGACCTCATTACAGCCTTGGTTCAAACATGGACAAAAGAGCTGAATTCCAGAGGTGAGGCGAGAGTGACAGCCCTTGACATTAAGGCCACATTCAACCAAGTGTGGTGTCAAGGAGCCCTAGCGAAACTGGAATCAATGGGTATCAGGGGGCAAACTCTCCGCTAGTTGGAGTCATACCTGGTACACAGGGAGATGGTTGTGGTTGTGGAGGGTCAGTCATTTCAGCTCCACAACATCTCTGCTGGAGTCCCTCAGGGTAGTGGCCTAAGCCCAACAATTTTCAGCTGCTTCATCAATGACCTTCCTTCCATCATAAGGTCAGAAGTGGGGCTGTTTGCCAATGATTGCACAATATTCAGCACCATTCGCGACTCCTCAGATACTGAAGCACTCCATATTCAAATGCAACAAGATCTGGACAATATCCAGGCTTGGGCTGACAAGTGGCAAATAGCATTCGTGCCACACAAATGCCAGGCAATAAGCATCACCAATAAGAGACACTCTAACCACTGCCCCTTAACATTCAATGGTGTAACCATCACTGAATCCCTCACAGTCAATTGCCTTGGGGTTACCATTAACCAGAAACTCAATTGGACTCATCAATAAACACAGTGGCTACAAGAGCAGGTCAAAGGCTAGGAATACTGCGGTGAGTAACTGACCTTCTGACTCCCCAGAGCCTATCCACCATCTACAAGGCACAAGTCAGGAGTGTGATGGAAAACTCCCCACTTGCCTGGGTGGGTGCAGCTCCAACAACACTCAAGAAGTTTGACACCATCCAGGACAAAGCAGCCACATCTACAAACATTCAATCCCTCCACCACCAACGCTCAGTAGCAGCAGTGTGAACTATCGACAAGATGTACTGCAGCAATTCACCAAAGATTCTTAGACAGCACCTTCCAAACCCACGACCACTTCCATCTAGAAGGACAAAGGCAACAGATAAATGAGAACACCATTCCCATTCCCACAGTTCCCCTCCAAGCCACTCACCATCCTGACTTGGAAATATATCGCCGTTCCTTCGCAGTCGCTGGGTCAAAATCCTGGAATTCCATCCCTAATGGCATTGTGAGTCAACCCACAGAACATGGACTGCAGCGATTGAAGAAGGCGGCTCACCACCACCTTCTCAAGGGCAACTAGGGATGGGCAATAAATGCTGGCCAGCCAGTGATGCCTATGTCCCAGGAATCAATATTTTTAAAAAGTAATACAAGTAGCAGAGTTCTGAATGACCTGAAGTTTATAAAGAGGGAAAGATAGGACAGCCAAGAAAATATTGAAATGGCTGAGTCCAAAAGAAATGGATGAGTGCTCCAATGGCAGATAGGCTGAGGGAGAAATGGAACTGGGCAACATTACAGAGCTGGAAGTAACTGTGAATTGCAGGAATCTATAGAACAAAAAAATGTATTTCAGCTAGTCAATGCCAGTGTTTATACACCACATGAGCAACTTCCCACTCTAATTAGCTTGATGGAGAGAATGTGCAGTTGGAAGCTCAACTCAGGGTGACATAGAAATTGAACTGGAATAACCATATAAATACTGTGGCTGCAAGAGCAGATCAGAGACTGGGAATCCTGCGGAGAATAACTCACCTCCTGTCTCACCAAAACATGCCCACATTCTACAAGGCACAAATCAGGAGTGTGACAGAATACTCTCAACTTGCCCTGATGAATGCAGCTCCAACAAAAGTTTTTTTAAAATATTTATTAGTCACAAGTGAGGCTTACATTAACATTACAATGAAGTTACTGTGAAATTCCCCTAGTCGCCACATTCCGGCACCTGTTCTGGTCAATGAACCTAACCAGCACGTCTTTCAGACTGTGGGAGGAAACTGGAGCACCTGGAGGAAACCCATGCAGACACGGGGAGAACGTGCAGACTCCACACAGACAGTGACTCAAGCCGGGAATCGAACCCAGGTCCCTGGTGCTGTGAGGCAGCAGTACTAACCACTGTGCCACCGTGCCACTCGCAACATGCAGGGAGCTTGACGCCACCCAGAATAAAGCAGCCCACCTGATTGGCACTCCATCTACATTCAATCCCTCTGCCAACAAGGCGCAGAAGCAGCAGGATGCACTGCAGGAACTCAGAAAGGCTCCTTAGACAGCACCTTCCAAACCCACAGCCACTATCATCTAGAAGGACAAGGGCAGAAGACACATGGGAACACTACAACTTCCCCTCCAAGTTAATCATCATACTGACTTGGAAATATATTGCTGTTCCTTCATTGTTGCTGGGTCAAAATCCTGGATTATTCCTCCCTAACAGCACTGTAGGTGTACCAACACCACAGGAACTTCAGCGGTTCAAGATGGCAGCTCACCACCGCCTTCTCAAGGGAAGGGCAATAAATGCTGGCCTTGCCAGCAACACCATATCAGTTGAATGAATAGAAAAAGGATAGCAAGGTTGAAAAGTGTGGTTAGCTAAACAGTATCCATGGAAAGGGATCTAATCATTAGTAGGGGTAGGCTTTATAGAAGAAGTCTTCTGAATTCATCTCATTACAAACATGATGTTGGGTGCACTGTCCCACAGGGCAGAAACATTGAAATGATGGAAAGAGACAATGCAGTGGTAGCTTTTCCCTGGCTTGCATCCATACATATTGTTGTTAAAAAAGAGACAGAGCAGGTAGTTGCTCCTTAGCTGCCAATTTTAATGCTATTCCATGTTTCCTGCTTTGTGAAAAGGAATTTATTTGCACTAATATTCTGGCACTGTCTTTATACAAAGTGCTGATGAATGTAAATGGTTCTCAATATTATTCTTAGAATTGTTTTCACTGCAACAAATTTTCCACATGAACCCATTGCTCTTAATGTAACTTCAATTAGAAAAAGATTAGTCCACACAAGCAGGTCATAGAGTTTTACAGCATGGAAACAGACCCTTCGGCCCAACTTATTCATGTTGCCCTTTTTTTTAAACCCCTAAGCTAGTCCCAGTTGTCCGCATTTGGCCCATGTCCCTCTATACCCATCTTACCCAAGTAACTGTCTAAATGCTTTTTAAAAGACAAAATTGTACCTGACTCTACTACTACCTCTGGCAGCTTGTTCCAGACACTCACCATCCTCTGTGTGAAAAAACTACCCCTCTGGACACTTTTGTATCTCTCCCCTCTCCCCTTAAACCTAGTTTTAGACTCCCCTACCTTTGGGAAAAGATATTGACTATCTAGCTGATCTATGCCCCTCATTATTTTATAGACCCCTATAAGATCACCCCTCAGCCTTCCACGCTCTAGGGAAAAAAGTCCCAGTCTATCCAGCCTCTCCTTATAACTCAAACCATCAAGTCCCGGTAGCATCCTAGTAAATCTTTTCTGCACTCTTTCTAGTTTAATAATATCCTTTCTATAATAGGGTGACCAGAACTGTACACAGTATTCCAAGTGTGGCCTTACCAATGTCTTGTACAACTTCAACAAGACGTCCCAACTCCTGTATTCAATGTTCTGACCAATGAAACCAAGCATGCCAAATGCCTTCTTCACTATTCTGTCCACCTGCGACTCCACTTTCAAGGAGCTATGAACATGCACCCTAGATCTCTTTGTTCTGTAACTCTCCCCACGCCCTACCATTAACTGAGTAAGTCCTGCCCTGGTTCAATCTACCAAAATGCATCACCTCGTATTTATCTAAATTAAACTCCATCTGCCATTCGTCAGCCTACTGGCCCAATTGATCAAGATCCCATTGCAATCCGAGATAACCTTCTTCACTGTCCACTATGCTACCAATCTTGGGTGTCATCTGCAAACGTACTAACCATGCTTCCTATATTCTCATCCAAATCATTAATATAAATGACAAATAACAGTGGACCCAGCACCGATCTCTGAGGCACACCGCTAGTCACAGGCCTCCAGTTTGAAAATCAACCCTCTACAGCCAACCTCTGGCTTCTGTCATCAAGCCAATTTTGTATCCTCACCCTGGATCCCGTGAGATTTAACCTTATGCAACAACCTACCATGTGGTGCCTTGTCAAAAGCCTTGCTAAAGTCCATGAAGACAACATCAACTGCACTGCCCTCATCTACCTTCTTGGTTACCCCTTCAAAAAATTCAATCAAATTTGAGACACATGATTTTCCACTCACAAAACCATGCTGATTGTTCCTAATCAGTCCTTGCGTCTCTAAATGCCTGTAGATCCTGTCTCTCAAAATATCTTCCAACAACTTACGCACCACAGATGTGAGGCTCACTGGCCTGTAGTTCCCAGGCTTTTTCCTGCAGTCCTTTTTAAACAAAGGCACAACATTTGCCACCCTCCAATCCTCAGGCACCTCACCTGTGACTATCAATGATTCAAATATCTCTGCTAGGGGACCCACAATTTCCTCCCTAGCCTCCCAAAATGTCCTGGGATACACTTCAGCAGGTCCCAGGGATTTACCTACCTTGATGCGCTTTAAGACTTCCTGCACCTCCTCACAGATGAGTTGGGAGTAAAAATGGGACATCCGGAGCACCCACTTCCAGGTTTAACAGACGCATTTTGAATGTCAGTATATGCCAATGTCAGGAATTTACTTATTGACACAATATATCCTTGGGAGACAATAGGGATGTCTTGTGATGCACAGGGAGCATATCTACCTCTGAGCCAGAAGCTTTGGGTTCGAGACCTATTCCAGAACTTGATGAAAGGTGTATTCATAATGTGGCCAAACAGGTTCATAGAATCCCTACAGTGCAGAAGGAGGCCATTCAGCCCATAGAGTCCGCACCAACAACAATCCCACGCAGGCCCTTCTCCCACTGATTGTCAACCTGTAAATCCTTCCAATGTGCCTATGATGGGTGGTAAGAATGGGAAAGTCTCCTGGTCAACCAGAAATTGCCGAAGGTAACAGCAAACCACTGCAGTACCTTGCCAATTGGAACCATGGAGCAACACATGGGAAGCCATGGTTGCCAGTGCTCTCCTTAGGAACCTGAAGAGAGAGGGAAGAGACATTAATGAACTTCTTAAAATTGTTTTGGATTTTGGATCCTGTCCAAGTTTCCCAGCTTGGCACTTTTAACTTATTTCTAGCCTTTACATCCTGCAGTAGCATGCTAGTTTCTGCAACCCACATACTGAGCTTGCAGTGGCCAATGGCCAGAATGGCAGGATCGCCCTGTCATTAGGTTGACACTGGAAATTGCAGCAGGGCCAGTATAAGTCCTAGCAGGCATGTTCAAATTACACTCTACCATATTTCCATTATATATTTCATATGCAGAAAATATGAATTCAAGTTGAATACATTTGGATGAAATATCCAAAAGTTGAAAAAATAATTTGTGAAAATTGTAAATTTTTAAACAACTTAAAATTACACAATTAGTTCTGCTCCTTGTTTGTATCTACATTTAAATGGAATTAGGGTGTGCAGGATGGATGGTGGACATAAAGCATGGGAAGAGCCCAGATTTAATGATTCCACACTGGGATTACTGCTGGTGCAGTCAGGAGAGTGAGGCACACACATTTACCAGCAATGGGAGCAAGAAACTTACTGCTGTCATAGTGAAGGTTTGGTTGGCGATATTGGAAGAGGTGAGCAGCAGGATTTGCTATATAGATAGCAGTTTAATGGCCTAACAAGGTTCGGAAAATGAGGACATTTGTTGATTCAACTACATTCTGCACTTTAACCCATGCTTTCCCCATGCGACTCCCCATACTACCCCCCCCACCACCACCACCCCCCCCCCCCCCCACCTCCCTCCACCCCCACTCAACACTTCGCTCTGTCCTGTGAAACCTTCTCCATCACATAACTCTTTGCACTCACACAACCTTCAGGAGAAACCAGCCTTCACTTTCTACGCCCTTCATTACCTCCTCATTTATCCAACCACTGTTGGAACTCACCACAATCCTTATGCGATGTGATGCGTGTGCCTCATTATTATTCACACTGGATGCACTACATCCATCAAGTGAATGCCTGGCCTTCAATCACAGGTCTGGTTTCTCATCCCTTGTAGGAGAAGTGAGCACAAAATGGAAGCGAGAAGGACAGGGCTGGAGGTGAGCTGTCACAAATAGTCCAGTTCACTGATGCAAAGGAGGATGCCCTGGAGGAAAATGGCACATCTGTATCTTTGGAAAGACAGGGAGCTCACAGCTGCTGACAGTGTTATAAATACCTCTGGTACACACAAGCTGATTTCAATTCATCAATGATTGAATTATCAGAAGACTAAGTAATGTGATTGTTAAGATTGTGCCTTTATAGTGACTAAATTCATATCCCTTTCTTTTGGCCATTTATGCATACAGAGTGTTATCGGACATCCATGAGGATGATTTTTCCAAAGTTAGATACTATGAGGGGAGTTTTCCCATCCCGCCTGTCACAGGAATCGTAGTGGACAGGGAACGGACCATGCAACGGTCTGTTGATCTCGGAGGGGATTTTCTGGTTTTGGGGTGAGCACGGCTGAAAAATCCCACCCTATGGGTGGAATCTTCTGATATTTTTTCAGTGTCAGTTTCAGTGAAAAAACTGATGTGTAGCTCTCCAGCTGCACCGCTGAGTTTTCTCTTCAGATTCTCTGGCATTCTGTGGTTTTCACTGTCATGTAGGTGGGATGGGGCAGGGTCTGATAGAGCTGGCAATGCCGGCCCCACAGAGATTGGGGCACCCGTTTTCAAGAGCGTTCCGATCGGCATTGAAAAGAAACATCCCCCCCACCCCACTCCTCCACGGGTATGGGGAGCCCCCCTCCCCTACACACACAAACAATGGGACAAAACCTCCGCACATAAAGGAAACCATCAATGGAGTGCCCTAGAAGGCCCACCCTGGCACTGCCCCCTTGCACAATCCCCTGACACAGCCACCCGGGTGTTATACCTGTTGTAAGCCTCGCTGATGTGACACCACATCGGCAAGGGGGAGATTCCTTACCTGGGGGAACATATGGCAGGAAGTCCTTTGCATACATTTAAACTTATTTAAATGTATTAAAATGAGGTTCCCATGGGCCTCGTTACACCACCAGTCAGGCGCAGGGAAAATCGGAAAAAGGGATCTCGCAAGATTTGGCACCGTTCGCCGTTTGCGCTCACGGTGAACATGGATGCAAAACCGCCCTCTGTATCTTATCCAGTAGTGTTCAGCTTGATGTTATATTTTCTGCTTGTCAAATGCCTAATGGAAATACAGCAAAGTGCAATATGTACCTGCCTGCCAGGACCTTTTTTGATCCTGCTGCAACTTCTGCTTGTCAAACCTTATGACATTGAGCATCTGGCATGTGGACAATTGCCATTGCACACTCAGTATGTGGGTGTGGAAACTAGCATGCTACTTCAGGATGTAAAGACTTTAACTCAGTTCAATGTGCCAAGATGGGAAACTGGAATAAGTTCTGAAATTAATGTTGGTGTTACACTTCTCAGAGTAAGAGGATAAAAAGCGTACAAAGTCTGCTCCACGTGGTCAGACTGGGCTGAGGATGGAGAGTCTGTGCTGATGAAATTTGTTCAGCACTGCCAACAACACAAAAATATTCCTTTTGAGAGATCTGAGTTCACAGGCAAATAAGGAGTTGTAAGGGGGGGGGGGGGAGACGATGGTCTAGTGGTATAGAACATAGAAAAAATACAGCACAAACAGGCCCTTCGGCCCACAAGTTGCGCCGGTCATGTCCCTACCTACCTAGGCTTATATATAGGCTTACCTATAAACCTCAATCTTATTAAGTCCCATGTACTCATCCAGAAGTCTCTTAAAAGACCCTATCGAGTTTTCCTCCACCACCACTGACGGCAGCCGATTCCACTCACCCACCACCCTCTGAGTGAAAAACTTACCCCTGACATCTCCTCTGTACCTACTCCCCAGCACCTTAAACCTGTGTCCTCTCGCAGCAGCCATTTCAGCCCTGGGAAAAAGCCTCCGAGAATCCACCCGATCTATACCTCTCAACATCTTGTACACCTCTATCGGGTCACCTCTCATCCTTCGTCTCTCCAAGGAGAAAAGACCGAGCTCCCTCAGCCTATCCTCATAAGGCATGCCAACCAATCCAGGCAACATCCTTGTAAATCTTCTCTGCACCCTTTCAATCATTTCCACATCCCCCCTGTAATGAGGCGACCAGAACTGAGCACAGTACTCCAAGTGGTGTCTGACGAGGGTCTTATAAAGCTGCATCATTATCTCCCGACTCCTAAACTCAATCCCTCGATTGATGAAGGCCAGCACACCATACGCCTTCTTAACCACCTCCTTTACCTGCGAGGCCGATTTAAGAGTCCTATGGACCCGGACCCCAAGGTCCTTCTGATCCTCTACACTGCTAAGAGTCTTACCCTTGATATTATACTCCTCCATCCCATTTGACTTGCCAAAATGGATCACTTACACATTTATCCGGGTTGAAGTCCATCTGCCACTTCTCCGCCCAGTCTTGCATCCTATCTATGTCACGCTGCAGCTTCTGACATCCCTCCAACCTATCCACAACACCACCAACCTTGTGTCATCGGCAAACTTACCAACCCATCCCTCCACTTCCTCATCCAGGTCATTTATGAAAATGACAAACAGCAAGGGTCCCAGAACAGATCCCTGGGGCACTCCACTGGTGACCAACCTCCATTCAGAAAAAGACCCATCTACAACCACTCTCTGCCTTCTGCAGGCAAGCCAGTTCTGAATCCACAAGGCAATAGCCCCTTGGATCCCATGCCCTCTCACTTTCTCTAGTATCACTAGACTATTAATCCAGAAACTCAGCTAATGTTCTGGGGACCCGGTTTCGATTCCCGCCACAGCAGATGATGGAATTTGAATTCAATAAAAAAAATTATCTGGAATTAAGAGTCTACCGATGACCATGAAACCATTGTCAATTGTTGGAAAAACCCATCTGGTTCACTAATGCCCTTTAGGGAAGGAAATCTGCAGTCCTTACCTGATCTAGCCTACATGTGACTCCAGTGCCACGGCAATGTGGTTGACTCTCAACTGTCTTCCAAGGGCAACAAGGGATGGGCAATAAATGCTGGCCAGCCAGCGACGCCTATGTCCCATGAACGGATTTTTAAAAAAATTTGACTGTATAATGCTGGAGGGGATACTCAGATTTTGAATTGTGGATTTAGGGATGTGAAAGAGACTGCACTGAGAGGCTAATCTAAACTTGGTAAAAACGGATGAGATTTATCACATGGCTGAAAGCACACTGGTCCAACTGCATGGTTAAGTTCAAGGAATAGAAACATACATGGAAAATAGAAGCAAGAGTAGGCCTTTCGGCCCTTCGAGCCTACTTGACCACTCATTATGATCATCAAATTCAATACTCTGATTCCACCTTCCCCCCCGCCCCCCATCTCTTTATCCCTTTAGCCCCAAGAATAGAATGTAAGAGCAGTACATAAAGCCAAAGAAACTCAAGTGCAACAGAAACAACCTTCAAGAAAACTCCAATGAAACCCCAAAGGTTTGCAAGTGTTACATCTGCAGAAAGAAACCAGAAATTCCACAAGAGAGAGCTCAGCCCAGCCTTTGGGATGCTGTGCAGAAAGTTTTTTATTCTTTCATGGGCTGTGGGTGTCAGTGGCAAGGCCAGCATTTGTTGCCCATCCCTAATTGCCCTTGAACTGAGTGGCTTGTCACATTGCTATGGGTCCGGTGTTACTTTAGGCCAGACCAGGTAAAAGACGGCATCATGGGGGCTTCAGCCCAGAATGCTCTTAAGGGTGCCGTGCCATTCAGCCTCAGCTCTGCCAGTAACTCTATTGTCTCCCCCAGCAGGTCAGGCTAAGATGGATACAAAAGGGCAGAGTCCTCTAGATCTCGGGTCACCCGAGGATGCCTCCCTACACTACCTGTCAATATACATGCCTTCAACTTAGCTGTGGATGTTAGGGCTGCACGTAGACACAGGAAAAGAAAGACAAACAAACATTAAGGAACAAATGTGGCACAGAGGTGTATTATCACTGACAACAATCACAATGTAAATATATGTATAATTGCACAATGTTTATGCTTGTAGTATGTTCATTATGCTGCTACTTGCTGAAATAATTATGTGCATTTAAAGGGCATCGCACTTCATTCCCGAGCACTTGCAGATGATGTGGGCCTATGCATTCACCATTTATTGTCCCAAATCACCCAGGGCCTGAGGTGCTCTGTGAACACATTGCAGTGACCCAGGTAGTCATCACATTATTTGAAACTTTCCCTCTATTCCTGATTCAGCCAATGGGAAGACTCTATATCTAGCATTGATCTATCCACTGACACCTCACCCCACCATCTCGCACACATATAGGCAGCATGTTAAAGCCCATACTGGAGGACAACAGATGAGTGCTCCCCTTGTTCAGACATCTCTACGCTGGATACATACTGCCTGGACTGGGGTGAAAGTCATGTCCGTGCACCCTCCCTCAGACACTATTGAGCTTCCCTCCAAAATCCTCAAGATGCATTTGGTACTTCCTATCTGTGCCATCATTTACGTAACAACCACCTCCTTATTCACCACTTTTATCTACCCGGATATACCTTGAAGTTCTAACCTAGCACATTGGGGCCATCCTGTACCCGTGTCCCATGGAGGTCCACTTCCCTCTCTGACTCACCCATTGGACCCTCGTCGAGCTCCACTTCCCTCTCTCATGGGGCCTCATGGAGCTCCACATCTCTGTCTCATGGGGGCCTCGTCGAGCTCCACTCCAGCCATAACTGCCTCAAGAGGAGATGACTTTCAGCTCAAGCTTCACTGCTGTTTCAGAACTTGCTGGGATGACGCTGCAATGGAACCCACGGGTTATGGAAGAATGCTCCTGTCTTGGGGGTTTGACCATAGAGATGATAACAAACTTGAGCATGGTTCTCCATCCAGCTGACTAATGATTATTAGAGTGTCCCTTTAGTTGGTCCACTAATCTCAGCAGTAACTCCACTCCATCCACTGCTGAAGACTCTCCCCCTACTTTGAGTCCTGCCTCTCACCATGGGACTGCATTGCTGTGTTGTAAGTTAAACAATGGTGCGCATCTCCTACCGACAAAAGTCCATCGCCTTATACCCTCCTCCGTCATCCAACAAGCTTCCCCTACATCTTCCTTCACTAACTCTACATTATCCTTCACCTCCCCCCTGTTCACCTTGAGCGTTATCCTTACCCGAAAGTACTTTGCCTTTATCTCTGCTCTCCCCACTGAGCCCTTAACCATCCATCCTTCCTCCCACCCTCAAGGCCAGTGTTAACCTGAATGTTTACAACTGTTCCCATAAAAGTCTACCATTCCCAAGCACCACCCTGCCACTCTCACCCACCCGGATCCAACTCCTCAGACTCTGTCACCATATCCACTACCTCCAGCACCCGAACAGACACCGGAGTTTGGCGACTACGGGATTTTCACAGTAACTTCATTGCAGTGTTAATGTAAGCCTACTTGGGACACTAATAAATAAATTTTAAACTTTAAATATTCTACATATCTTTTTGGCAATTTCAATGGAAGCATGTGCTATGTGGGATAGGTTCAGCCCAGAAGATTTCCAACAAAAGATCCATAAACTACTGGAAGGAATGCAAGGGGTCGGAGTAATTAATTATACATGATTTTGTGGCAGTGAGTTTTGGAAAACATGAAGTTGAGATTCAAGATGATAAACCTTAGAAGTTTTCCTACATTGAAGTAACAATCATGCTGCGGTGTGTGATGACTTCAGCCAGGCTAATAAGGTTGGTTTGCTAGAGTAAGACCTGATGAGTCTTAATTGATGGTTAAATCAGGGAACCTCATGCTCCCTATTTAAAACAAGTGTGTCAGACTCCCAGCCTGCATTCAGCAGGGAGCAACTGGACAGCTGGCTGTGTACAGATGTATGGTGTAAATAAAGTAACTTGGTGATGGGACTTTCGCCTCCGTGGAGTTATTACAGGTGTTAAACACTTATGTCGGCAGAGGTTCCTGCTATCATAGAATCCCAACAATGCTAAAGGAGGCTATTCGGCTCATCAACTCTGCACTGACTCTCCGACAGAGCATCTTTACACAGGCCCACCCCCTGTCTTACCCATAGCCCCACATATTTCCATGGCTAATCCCCCTAATCTGCACATCTTTGGACACTAAAGGGCAATTCAGCAATGATCCTATATCGCCAGTGTGTGTCATATCAACTGCAGCCACCACTTCTTCAGTGGCAATGCCTCTGATTGTCAGCAGCTCTCAGCAGGCTTAATATCCACCCTGAGGTCCTCAGTCCTGGGGAAAGGCATGCCACTTCGACCTGAGTGGCAGAAAAAGGCAACACAGGGCTCTCCAGCCAGAGCCAAGGACTCCCCAAAATTTTCTGGCCAGTGAAATTGCTGAAAGATTTAAAACGGAAGACAGCTGAGTGATTTTGGGGAAAGTCACAAAAATTGGTGCTGTACAATGCAAAAGGAATTATATAATCCCAGGAAGAATGTGTTGCATCTCCATTGGGACTTTTACAGCACTGATGCAGAATGGGCAATTATTCACTTCTGTATCAAGGCCATTAATAGCAACAGATTCAGAAACAAAATGTCTCATGATCGTGTCAACCTGAAATAAATTTGAACCTAACATCTATGGCCAGATTGTGTTGAACATTGAAATGGATCACTTGGCACGAGGATCAATAGGTCACAAGCCACTAAACAATGCACCTAAGATAAATTCAAAGAATGCAGTTCAAACTCAGTGTTTTATTTCCAAAAGAGAAAATGCTGGAAAATCTCAGCAGGTCTGGCAGCATCTGTAAGGAGAGAAAAGAGCTGACGTTTCGAGTCCAGATGACCCTTTGTCAAAGCTCTGACAAAGGGTCATCTGGACTCGAAACGCCAGCTCTTTTTTTTCCTTACAGATGCTGCCAGACCTGCCGAGATTTTCCAGTATTTTTTCTTTTGGTTTCAGATTCCAGCATCCACAGTAATTTGCTTTTATTCAGTGTTTTATTTACAAATGTCTTAAAAGAAAGGGGAAAATGGTTCTGCATTGAGCAGAGCATACCTGTCGGATGTTAACTCCTGTGATTTTACACATGAACTGGAAGACACGGATCATCGTGAGTCCCTGGAAACAATTGAATTATGCTGCAATGGATAATCCAGTCCAAATAAGCAACTGTATATGATTCTTTGGCAAGGCTGGCCTGAGGTCACGTCAGAAGTACCTGAATGCCTCCACCCTTTTGACTTTCAAAATGAATTAATTGTCAAAGGAAATTTGATATTCAAAGGACAGCAAATTGTGGTACCAGCTGTCTTACGTGAGAAATTAATTTCAATAGCTCATTCAATACAAATCAGCACAGAAAGTTATATCCCTTGAGTCAGTGATAGTCTCGAAGGCCCAGGATGCCAAACAGCTTAAACATTATATAAACAGTGACTGTTTGATTCATTGGAGTGCTTGAAAGGAGGAAATATTGCTAGACAACAAGATTGCAACTAGGCCTTAGTCAACGAATGGTGCTCGTTGTGTGTGACTATTGAAATAGCTTCACAGAAGTAACTCTTTATAACAAATCATGGTTGTGCATGCTATCTTCGAGAAATATTGACAAATTTTGTTCCCCTTCGAAAAAATATGCATCAAGATGTTAACAAGAAGCTTCTTTGTTCTTTGTAATTTCAAGGATTAAAAAAGAATGTGAAATGTATAAACGTGTAAAATCCTAACAAGGTGGGACAGACTACACACAGGGAGGATGTGTTCCCTGGTTGGGGAATCTAAAACCAGGGGACCGTCTCAGGATACGGGGTAGACTATTTAGGACTGAGATGAGGGAACACTTCTTCACTCAAAGGGTAATGAACCTGTGGAATTCTCTACCACAGAAGGCTGTGGAGGCCAAGCCACTGATTTTATTCAAGAAAGAGATAGATAATATTTTAGATTTTAATGGCATCAAGGGTCATGGGGGGAAAGCAAGAGTATGGCACTGAGATAGAGGATCAGCCATGATCATATTGAATAGTGGAACAGGCTCGAAGGGCCAGATGGTCTATTCCTGCTCCTAGTTTCTATCTTTCTAGTTTCTATAATTTTTATTATTTTAGATTTAAACATGGCATCAATGTTCAAAGTTTATTTTCCAATTTTCTCCCCTCCTTTCCTGATGATGTTGATTCATGTTAATCTACAGTTCCATAGGTTTATGCCATTCCTCCAGGATGCCCACCACATCCCTGCTCTTCCACCAAAGTTACAATGAACCAAAACCTTGCAGAAATTCACCCCAAGCAATAGCAGATTCTTTTACTCTCAGGGCCTTACAACCAAGCATCAGATCATCTCAAACAACACACACACACACACACACACACACACATGCACACACACACTCACACACACACACACACACACACATGCACACACATGCACACACACGCACACTTTTTGTCAGTGGATCACAATCAATTATAGAAACCTTGATTGATTTTTCTGTCTTCCTCAGCTCAGTTGCTGCATCTCTGTGGCCACCCCTGCTAAGACCTGGGCAGGCTAGAATTGAAACCTGGAATCTCCCCATTAAGTGCTATCCTGGACAGTGTAGTTACAATAAAGACTGAATCAACAGGAGGGTAGGGAATCTTTTGAATGCTTTAGGAAATATGGTCCATTTTGTCAATTATTTGTTGATGATCCAAAATTCATAAACATCTAGATGTGCTGAGTTTTAAAAATGAGAAAAGTTGGAATTAGACAGCTTGACTATTGCTGAAGAGAGAGAGATGTGTTGCCCAAGCTTCTCGTCCTTCACTCAAGAGAACAAACACAAGAATGCCAAATTTCAAACAATCACAAGAGCAAAGGGCACTGATTGGTTGACCAGTTTACTCTGATTGGCCAGGCCATTGCCATGGAGAAAGCAACAGGGAAGTAGAGGCTTCGCAAGCTCCTGCATAATTCACACGCACAAGGCTTGAACATGTTCTGTTTGTTTGCAGAGAATGTTCGCTGTGTATGAACGTATGTCACTTCTAACAAGCGTGAATGAGCCACGTTACAAGCTTGACTGCCAATCAATCAGGACCCTTTCCTCCTGCAGTATACATTGTTGTGATAGTTTGAAATTTGACATTCTTGCATTTGCCTCGACGAATGTAAGGCAAAAAGTTGTGGCAACATGTCTCTCTTTTCAGCAATAATGCGCAAAGTATGGATTTGTACTGTAGAGATTTACAAATTACAGATAAATAACAAGGCCCTCTATTTCTAACAAAACAAGTTTGTCACGTGATGAAACTATGGAAAAAATTAAGACAAAATTCCATCTATAATTATCACCAGCAAACTATTCCTTGTAAATTCTCTGTTAAAATTCTCCCTTGACACAGCATTTCTGAAAGGCATCACATCCATTACTAGGAAGCTCATTATTATCCAGTCCTTCATTTCTTGTTCACAGTTTACTTGTACGTAAGTACAAAGTTCTCCTGTTGCACTCCAAGTAATTCTACTGCTTTGATGTGCATTTTGGCATTCCTCAGTGCTGTTGAAAGCCAGATCAGCTTTCAACTTGTTCCAACATGTTCTTTCACTGTGGCCTATTGTTTTAGTAGTGGAATTAAATGTATGGCTTTTTAAAAAAATGCACAGCCTGGTGTAACATTTAAAACTGTAGTGCTAGCAAGAGGGTAGGTCCCCTTCCAACATGTGAAAGCCAGTTATGAAATATATTAAAACCTTGGTACGTGCCCTATTGGATTGCTTGGTTTGGCACAGGTCATTGTGACCTGTACGATTGCTTTCCCTGCAAACTTCAAAGAATAAATGGAACGAATAACCCTGTAACTCACTCTCGAGATGCACATCTATCAAAAGACTGCCATGGCTAGTACACATCCTCCCACTATTGCTTTGGACTGTTTTCAGTCTGGACATAGGGTGGGGGCCGGGGGATTTCCTCACCATTTTTAGCACATTACCGGTGTATAAATGGAACAGACGAGTTATGTGGAAGCAGGTTCCATTGCACTTCTTCAAGCTTCTCACATCCACTTGCTTCACGGTGGCATAGTGGTTAGCACTGCTGCCTCACAGCGCCAGGCCCTTGGGTTCAATTCCCAGCTTGGGTCGCTGTCTGTGCAAAGTCTCCACGTTCTCCCCGTGTCTGCGTGGGTTTCCTCCAGGTTCTCCGGTTTCCTCTCACAGTTTAAAAGACGTGCCGGTTAGCTGCATTGGCCATGCTAAATTCTCCCTCAGTGTCTCCAAACAGGCACCAGAGTGTGGCGTCTGTGATTTTCACAGTAACTTCATTACAGTGTTAATGTAAGTCTACTTGTGACACTAATAAATAAATAAATAAAATAACTTTTGTCTGTGTCAGAGTGAGGGCCAGCAGCATTGGGCTTGCAAATTTCCTGGGCCTGCACACTGATATACTCTAGTCAAGTTAGTTTGTGATATCGGAGTTGCAGGGACTGTTGGGAGGAACAATTCAAGGTATGAGGTTTTTGAACCTCGACAATTTAAAGACTGATTTGTACTGGGAAATGCATTGCAAAGCTTCTTATTGGACTTCTGCTGCAAATACCTGCATCTGCTCGTGGGGGCATCATAATTTCAAACCATCCCCTCCCCACACAACATCACCATCAGTCAAGGTTTCTCAAGAGCTTTTTTGTGCTACTCATGGAGGAAGAAGTGCAGCAGAGGATGAAGGCAGACACCACTTAAGGAGAATTGCCCTTCCTTCATTCAATTATAAAGACAGCAAAGAGCTTGCGAGGACCTTTGAGGATTTGTGCATAATTAAAGTGTGCTTTAGCAATAGAGAAATAGGGGCTCTCTATGACCTGATACAAGAGGATCTGCAGCCACATTATGATCCTCCAGGGTTTCAAAGCACCCAAAACATATGGGTGGCACAGTGCCATAGTGGATACTACTGCTGCTTCACAGCGCAAGGGAGCTGGGTTCCATTCCGGCCTCGGGTGACTGTGTGGAGTTTGCACATTCTCCCTATGTCTATGTGGGTTTCCTTTGGGTGCTCTAGTTTCCTCCCACACTCCAAAGATATGCGGGTTAGGTTGATTGGGCATGCTAAATTGACCCTAGTGTCATGGGATAAACAGGGTAAATATGTGGGATTACAGAGATAGGGCCTGGGTGGGATTGTAGTCGGTGCAGACTTGATGGGCAGAATGGCCTCCTTCTACACTGTAGGGATTCTATGATTCAACATTTAGGGCACAGGTCATTTTAGAGAGAGAGGGAGGTCTAGGTATCATCAACAAGAATGTAATGTATTTGTCAGGTCACTAATGCTCTTTACAGGACAGCGTGCCAAATCATCACTATAGCCTTTACAGCAAGATAGCAGCCAGACTGGATTCTCAAGTTTTATGGGCATGGTGGCTTCTTCAATGTCCAGGGTGCAATCAATGGCAACCACATTATAATAATGAGGGCATCACAGGACACCCACTCAACAATGTCAACTGTTTTGACCCCAATGTCATATACGGTGTAATGACAGAAGATTCTAGATGTCAAAGACCAATATGCAGGAAGTTACCTTGATGTTTTCACCCACCGTCATTTAGTCCTCTCGAACCTCTTCGGATGGGGATCAAATCAATACAGCAGCATGGATGAGAAAACCAACTTACCACCTTCCCCATGCACTAATTCACACAATTATCCAACTCTTTTTGAAGACCTCGACGGGGGGAGGAATAACTTTAATTGTCTTGGCCCACTGAAAGTGGTGGGACGGTCCTAGTGGAGCATGAAAAACTGGAATCCAGGTAACCCGCCACCAGCCCCCCCAACCCCACCGCCCCCCACCTGCCTCCCCCCGCCCCACCCCCCCACCCCGCCCCCACCCCCAAGTTTTAACTCCAGTGCATTTGATGTCACTGACAAACTCCTCAGTCAGAATCCAGCTTCAAGTCAACATGCTTAACTTCTTGTCGGCAGGGACAGCTGGAGCAGGCCAGAGGCCTGTGCTCTAATCGGGTGGGGTCTTATTTTGGGTCCTTCATTGGGGATTTGGAGATCACAGAGGCCCGGAGAAGAAATCTGAGGCCGAAGGCAGAGTATTTATTTATTATTTATTAGTGTCACTGCAATGAAGCCACTGTGAAAATCCCCTAGTCGCCACACTCCGGCGCTTGTTCGGGTAAACTGAGGGAGAATTTAACATGGCCAATGCATATCTTTCAGACTGTGGGAGGAAACTGGAGCATCTGGAGGAAATTCATGCAGTCACGGGGAGAATGTGCAGACTCCACACAGAGAGTGACCCAAGCCGGGAATCAAACCCAGGTCCCTGGTGCTGTGAGGCAGCAGTGCTAACCACTGTGCCACCATGCCACTCATACAGAGGGTTGGAAGTGGGTGAGGGATGAAAATCAGAGACTAGGGCAGGGGTAGAGAATTCTGAGTCGGGCACTTGGGGACAGGGTCAGAGGGCTGGGGAAGAGATTAGAGGTCAGGGGCCTTTCTGGAGTAGGGACAGGCAGGAGTGGAATATTGGGGGCCTCAATGGTAGGAGTAGGGAGCAGAGTTGGAAGCAGAGTTGGAGTAGGGAGCAGTGTCTGATCAGTGAAAGATGTCTAGGCAGGCATGCTGGAATCAGCAGGCAGGTTAAATGTCAAATGGGATTAGAAATATGAGACATCATTACAGTATTTAATGTGTCAACGATCCTCCTGTCCGCCCTGCCCCAACACTGTTAAAACGGAAAGTGGGCGTTTTGGTGGCAGCTTAGCTTGGAACACAGACTGTTAAGACTTGATTCAAAATCCCCATCTCCTCCTCATGATTCTAGAGGGTGCGACATGTGCTTTTGAATGACCTATTCTGGTGCTCCACCCAAGTGAAGGAAGTAGTTGGCTATTCATGCTGCATGGAAGGCATATAGGATGTACATGGTCCTCACCTTATGTCATCTTGCTCCTGGATTGCTTGACATTGCCTCTCAAATTCCACTGACGTGGCATTGTCAGGGGCATGCTGAAGGCAGGCATGTTTTGTTGTCCTGAGACACAGCAGTAGCAAACAGCTGCAACTCCCGGTAGACTTGGCCCTCATTATCCTCCACCACCATCATCATCCGACTCCATTACTATGGTGAATCTAGAAGAAAGGAGATTAAAAGCTAATAATGGATGAGCATTATTAGCTCCATCTTATGGAAACAGAGAAGAGGATGGAAGTTTATCGCTGTTTGGTGCTGCACGAGGTACCAGGGTAACAGTCCAGGTACACAGTGACATCTCATCCTGGGACAGAATTATATGTTGAAGGCGGGCTCCCCACATCCCAATGTAAATTCTGAGGTCGGGCCTGCCTCCTCTTGGCAGGCTTGCCCAGCCGGAAGATGACCCTTTAATTGTTATGAGGTAGGAATTCCCTCAGTCTCCAGGAAGAAGTCCCATCTCACACAGAGGTGCTGGTCAATCAGAGGCTAGCAGCTCTGCACATGAGCAGTGCCAGCAGGAGTGGTACTGCAGATAGGGCAAAGAGATGTCATTCAGCGATGGACCCAGACATTCAGGGACATCTGGGACCTCGCTAGGGCCAGTGCTCACAGGCTTTGCAAGTGGGTGTATAGGGTAGGGCAGAAGGAGGTTGTACACGGGGAGACAGACTATAGGGATGGACCTCTGGCAAGAAGCAGCCACCCCCTGCTCCTTTAATTGGTCAGGAGCCTGCAATGGTAACCTGCCAGACTGCTTCTCCCAACACCTGTTAAAGCAACAGACACTGGGATGAGGCCATTACTGGGCATTAATTTCCCACTTAAAGGGCCCCATTGGGCCATGGCTGGAGACCTATCTGACATCTCCCCTGCCACCTATAAAATCACAATGGGGCAGAGGCGGATAGGCCAGAGGCGAGTATGCTGCTGATGGCATGGTGCCCTAATTTACAAGTCCTAATTTTGCTCAACAAGGCTCCTTAGGCAGCAACTTCCAAGCCCACTACCACTACTATCTAGAAGGACAAGAGCAGCAGATACCTGGGAACACCACCACCTGCATGTTCCCCTCCAAGTCACTTACCATCCTGACTTGGAAGTACATTACCCTTCCTTCACCGTCATTGGATCAAAATCCTGGTACTCCCTCTCTGACAGCAATATGGGTGTACCAAGAAGACAGATTACCATCACCTTCTCAAGGGCAATTAAGATGGGCAATGAATGTTGGCCTAATCAGCGAAGCCCACATCCTTGGAATGAATAGAGGGAAAAAAAACTCCCTCTGTGGCAAGAATATCTTTCCTTATGTAAAGAGACCAAAACTGTACACAGTACCTCAGGTACAGTCTAGCAAAGACTTTATATAATTGCAGCAAGACATCTTTGATCCTATACTCAAATCCCCTTGTAATAAAGGCCAACATACTATTTGCCACCTTAATTGCTTGCTGTACCTGCGTGTTAGCTTTCAGTGACCCATGAACAAGGAAACCCAAGTCCCGTTGAAGTTCAACACTTCCCAGTCTCTCCCCATTTAAAACATACTCTGCATTTTTATCTTCCCTACTGCAGTAAATAACCTCACTGTATTCCGTCTGCCAAATGTTTGCCCACTCGCTTAGCCTCTCCAAGTCCCCTTGAGGCGTCTTTGCATTCCCCTCACAACTTACACTTCTACCTAGTTTTGTATCATCTGTAAACATGGAAATATTACATTTAATCCACACATACAAATCATTGATATGGATTGTGAATAGCTGATCCGAGAACTGAACCTTGTGCTACCCCACTAGTCACAGCCTGCCAATCTGAAATTGACCCATTTATTCTTACACTGTCTCCTCAGTTAATCGGTTCTCAATCCCCATGCCAGTGGATTCTGTTCTTCCTGCTTACTCAGGCACAGTTTGAAAGTCTGAATCAGTAATATCTGCATTCCTTTTTTCTGGCTAGCTGTTATGCTCTGCTGCCTTCTCGGTCCAGGTGTTGCCTGTGCCCTAATAATTCAAAACAAGACATGCAGCAATTAGAGAGTTTAAGTGAAAGAGCTAAGCACTATTGCTACCTTACTTGTTTGTCGCAGGTTCGCTATTGAAGAGCACGTGCTGACCTGTTTTCTTTAAAGGCTGCACGAAAGTTTCCAGGTCGTTAAAATTCTCATGTCCATTTTCCAACAATCACTGCACCAATGGGAATGCAAATTAGCCATCTCATTGTAATTCCCTCTGCAGGTCCAAAGATGAGCAGGTTAGGTGGATTAGCCAAGTTAAATTGCCCCTTAAAGTCGGGGGATTAGCAGGGTAAATACTTGGGGAGAGGGCATTGGTGGGATTGTTGTTGGTGCAGCCTCAATGGGCCGAATGGCCTCCTTCTGTACTGCAGGGATTCTATGATTCTAGCACACAGGAAGACTTTTTTTAAAAAATGTGAACAGTGGCAAGGAAGTTCCTCCTCAGAAAGAAAATATCCTAGAGCACCTCTGTTTGTACCTCCATCCAGCTAATGCCCTTACATATTCCAGAGTCACACCTCTAACTTGTTGAAGCTTCTGTTGTTATCAAACATGCTCCCTTTACACCGTTACCAGATAGACAACTGTATCAGCATCACCTTGCATTTGTCCACATGTTCCAGAGTCATGATTTGCAATTCATTTCCGGTTGCTGAATTTTTCCTGCATATGTTGACACTTTTTGCCAAGGCAGTCAGGAAATAGAAGCAGAGGAGGATATCATGAGTTCTGGGCCCGATCTGTTTCTTTTCAGCAGACTTCAGTCATAACATCCCAGGAGTCACTGCAGCAGCTGGAACATAGGCAGGGCCTGGATCCAGGGTTGGCGCTTCTGTTCAGCCAAAAAGGCAACGAGTGTACAGGACAGCAGTGGAGGTGAGAGGCACGTGTATCCATTCAATATCTTTTCCCAAAGATAGGGGAGTCTAAAACTAGAGGGCATAGGTTTAAGGTGAGAGGGGAGAGATACAAAAGGGTCCAGAGGGGCATTTTTTTCACACAGAGGGTGGTGAGTGTCTGGAACAAACTGCCAGAGGTAGTAGTAGAGGTGGGTACAATTTTGTCTTTTAAGAAGCGGTTAGACAGTTACATGGGTAGGATGGGTATAGAGGGATATGAGACAAATGCCGACAATTGGGATTAGCTTAGGGGGTAAAAAAAAGGGTAGCATGGACAAGTTGGGCCAAAGGGCCTGTTTCCATGCTGTAAAGCTCCATGACTCTATGACTCTATCTGGTGAGTGCAGGGTTGAGGTACAATGGCCAAGACTCCAAATTTTGGAGTTCCCACTCTCCAGACCGTAACCATCTAAACATTTGGTCAGAAGAAGCGTACTAGTTGGTTCACCAGTGTATGTGGGGATCCTCAGGGGTTCAGACCCAAATCATGACTGGACCTAAAGACTGAGTACTGAACTTTTTGAATACATAATTTGCAAGGGGTCAATTAAGTACCTCTGCCATACTTTCCAAAATGTATACAGTAACAAGAGTAAGAAGTCTCACAACACCAGGTTAAAGTCCAACAGGTTTATTTGGTAGCAAATACCATAAGCTTTCGGAGCACAGCTCCTTCGTCAGATGGGGTGGATATCTGTTCTCCAACAGTGCACAGACACAGAAATCAAGTTACAGAATACTAATTAGAATGCAAATCTCTACAGCCAGCCAGGTCTTAAAGGTACAGATAATGTGGGTGGAGGGAGCATTCAACACAGGTAAAGAGATGTGTATTGTCTCCAGACAGAACAGCTAGTGAGATTCTACAAGCCCAGGAGGCAAGCTGTGGGGGTTACTGATAATGTGACATAAATCCAACATGCCGGTTTAGGCCGTCCTCATGTGTGCGGAACTTGGCTATCAGTTTCTGCTCAGCGACTCTGCGCTGTTGTGTGTCGTGAAGGCCGCCTTGGAGAACGGTTACCTGAAGATCCAAGGCTGAATGCCCGTGACTGCTGAAGTACAGCATCTCCTCCGGAGCATTCAACATGTCATTGATGAAGATGAACATCTCGCCAAGGCCATCCCCACACCCCCACTTCTTGCCTTCAAACAACCACACAACCTCAAACAGACCATTGTCTGCAGCAAACTACCCAGCCTTCAGGAGAACAGTGACCACGACACCACACAACCCTGCCACAGCAACCTCTGCAAGACGTGCCGGATCATCGACACGGATGCCATCATCTCACGTGAGAACACCATCTACCAGGTACACGGTACCTACTCTTGCAACTCGGCCAACGTTGTCTTCCTGATACGCTGCAGGAAAGGATGTCCCGAGGCATGGTACATTGGGGAAACCATGCAGACGCTACGACAACGGATGAATGAACACCGCTCGACAATCACCAGGCAAAACTGTTCTCTTCCTGTGGGGGAGCACTTCAGCAGTCACGGGCATTCAGCCTTGGATCTTCAGGTAACCGTTCTCCAAGGCGGCCTTCACGACACACAACAGCGCAGAGTCGCTGAGCAGAAACTGATAGCCAAGTTCCGCACACATGAGGACGGCCTAAACCGGCATGTTGGATTTATGTCACATTATCAGTAACCCCCACAGCTTGCCTCCTGGGCTTGTAGAATCTCACTAGCTGTTCTGTCTGGAGACAATACACATCTCTTTAACCTGTGTTGAATGCTCCCTCCACCCACATTATCTGTACCTTTAAGACCTGGCTGGCTGTAGAGATTTGCATTCTAATTAGTATTCTGTAACTTGATTTCTGTGTCTGTGCACTGTTGGAGAACAGATATCTACTCCATCTGATGAAGGAGCTGTGCTCCGAAAGCTTATGGTATTTGCTACCAAATAAACCTGTTGGACTTTAATCTGGTGTTGTGAGACTTCTTACTGTGCTTACCCCAGTCCAACGCCGGCATCTCCACATCATTACAGTAACAAGAGCCATGGGCTTGCTGCTGGAGCCATGGGCACCTGCCAGTGCCAAACGAGCTTTGGTGTCATGAGTTGTGGGGATCAATTTGAACATTCCTCAACACTTGCATCAAGATACTCCTCCATTCTACAGATTTTGGGGTCTCAGAGTGCCTTGTTTCACAATTTAAAAAGTTAATCAAAACCTCAAAACCAAACCCATCCACATAATGAAGTACAAGAAGTTTTTTATGTCTGAAACAAAGCAGGCTTTTGGTTTGAAATTTCTGGGAGCAGTGCGCAAGCTGCCATATTGTCTGAAGCTGACTGGGAAAGATGGTAGCCATGATGTGGAGATGCCGGCGTTGGACTGGGGTAAACACAGTAAGAAGTCTAACAACACCAGGTTAAAGTCCAACAGGTTTATTTGGTAGCAAAAGCCACTAGCTTTCGGAACAGGCTGTCCCTTCGTCAGGTGGGTGGGAGTTCTGATTACAAACAGGGCACAAAGACACACTTTAAGACTTGATTAGCTGTAAAGACTCACATTCCAATCATTATTCATGTAAATTGAGTTTGTGTCTTTGTGCCCTGTTTGTAATCAGAACTCCCACACACCTGACGAAGGGACAGCCTGTTCCGAAAGCTAGTGGCTTTTGCTACCAAATAAACCTGTTGGACTTTAACCTGGTGTTGTTAGACTTCTTACTGGGAAAGATTCATTCAGACCAGTAAGTGAGAAATCCTGTACAGACTAGTTAAACATTCACACTGGCTGGAATTCTCTGATCTTGCAAGCCCTGCTACCACTGACAGCCAGAATGGAGAATTTGGCACTCAGCCAAATCTCTGTTCACTGTAGTGGGTGCAGGAGAATCCCAGCTGCTGGTGAGGTCGGAGAATTCTGGCCACTATCTTTAGCCAGAAAAAAAGACTCTAACATTGCCAGCGCCAGTATTTAAACTTGGCATAGCCCACCAACATACAAAGGAGTAATTGTCTCTATGTACGCAAGGTGACAAAACCACTGCGGAAAACCAAATATCAAATTATTTTGTAGGTACGTGTAGGCCCAAGCCTATCTAAAATGTACTGAACCTGCATATAAAGCATTTGCATGAATACTAAAATTACAAATGGTAAATGGGTAAAACAACAGCATTTCTATGTAACTATGTAACGCAAACAGCATTAGTAGCAGGAGAAAAAACGATGAACTCAGGTCCATTATGTTACCACAGAAGAGCAAGCATTAACTATTTGATAAATCACTGTTAAATCAATAACAGATGTTGTTATGTTATAGTCTCAAGCCTCTGTCCACAGTCCATTTTGTTGGGGCATTAATGGAAATTTTCCTCTGAAACTCATTCAATTTACGTCGTTAAAATTAATTTGATATTAAAGCTTGACAACACTGGGAAACTATTGATCTGGGACGCAGTCACATAAAAGCGCTGAGCAGGTTATCTGTGTGAATGCTAACAGGTACAAATAAAGATAAAATTCAGCCCACCAGCTCCAGGTTTGAGCCTGGGAAAGGAAAATAATAGAGGGCTGAATATCATAGGATGCCTGACCTCAGCGATAAAATGGCATTCCTAATAACATACTGCTTGTAGCTGGGAGGATTGGGACTAAATTCCACACAACTGAAAGAATTTGAAACACCAAGGGCATTCATCCCTAGATCAAGGTCTCACCAGGTATTTGATCTGTAAACACCATTAAAGAAAAATATGGGAGAATGAGTGTTGAGAATATTTCACCTTATCTGAGTAAACAATTGCAGTAAACATTAACAGTTGCTATGTGCTCACTAGGAAAATCAAACACTCCATTACATATAATACATCTTCTTGAAAACTTACTTGTTTCTGCCTCCCCTTTTCTAATTTACTCCCGTCATTTTCTGAAGGTGCTGACCTGGATTGACACTACTGAAGTAGGCAGCCCAAGTTGGGAAATCTCCCGATTCATCACACCTGCCTTGGAAAAAAGGCCCCAAGTGGTGGGGGTGGAGTCAGCCCAATCCTTCCCAGAAGCAAAGCATAGAGACCATCGGGATGGTCGAGTGCCGAGACAGGCTGGTTAGAAGGTTCACCTTGTTTCTACAGGACTGTGTGTGCTATAAGATTTTAGGCCCTCCTGTCCTCATCCTTCACACATCCTTACTGACCCCCTCCCCCCCCTCCCCCCACCCTCCATGTTAAATCAATGCCAATTCCACCCTGGGAAGACCTCTGGAGCCATGTGGAAGTGAAATAAAAGAGTTATAAAAATCTGATACAGATTTCATGGTAAAAGAAATTCCATCCATGAAAGTTTGTTCAAACTTTTTTAAAATCTCAAATGCTTAATCTCTTGTAAAATCAAACAAGCTTATCTTGATGTCTCACATCAAAACCACTGATCATTTAATAATCTCCTTAAGCTGTTGATCAAACTATGAATTCAGGCTTTCCCTGCTGAGATAAATCACAGCTTTTGGAAATCAGCCAGACATTTTTAAAGAGCACTGAGGTAAATGTCAACAAACAGCTATTAAAATTGCGAGAACAGAGTTTTTTAAACTGTCACTGACATCTACACGTTTTTTGCACTTTAAAAGAATGGTGATGCCAAGGATTAGAGACAACAGAAAATGAGGGGTACAATTCTTAAGGAAGTGCAGGAACAGAAGGACCTGGGTTTATATGTGCATACATCATTGAAGGTGGCAGGACAGGTGGAGAGAGCAGTTAATAAAGCACACACTATTCTGTGCTTTCAGTCCAATGCCGGCATCTCCACATCTTTATTTATAGGGGCATAGAGTACAAGAGTAAGGAGGTTATGCTGAGCTTATACAAGACACTAGTTAGACCTCAACTGGAATATTGTTTACAGTTTTGGGTGCCACACTGTGGGAAGAATGTGAACACATTGGAGGGAGTGCAGAAGAAGTTTACAAAATGGTTCCAAGGATGAGAAACTTCAATTATGAGGATAGATTGGAGAGGTTAGAAATGTTTTCCTTGGAGAGAAGAAAGCGAAGAAGAAATTTGATAAGGATGTTCAAAATCATGAGGGGGCTGATCAGAGTACGTAGGAAGAAATTGTTCCCGCTTGTAAGAGGAACAAAAACGAGAGGGCGTAGATTTAAAGTGATTTGCAAAAGAAGCAAATGTGATGTGAGAGAAATATTTTTCACAAGAGGTTTGGGTTTGGAATATACTGTCTGGAAGTGTGATGGAGGCAGTTTCAATTGAGGCATCCAAAAGGGCATTAGATGATTGCTTGATTAGAAACAATATGCAGGGATACAGGTAAAGGCAGGGGAACGTCACTGAGTCTTGATGCTCATTTGGAGAGCTGCTGCAGACATGATGGGCGAAATAGCTGTAACTATTCTGTGATTCTGTGAAATAAATTCATACCATGACAGTTATACAGAACTTATCCACTGAGCCTTTACATCTACTTCATAAATTTGGAATTCTCACTCCAGGTTAAGTCCCTTGCAACAGCCAAATACTGTCTGTTTGAACTTAGCATGGAGTTCAAATAGCCCTACAGCATTTGCTTTCCCTGAATCATGGACTCCTTCCCCCATTCCCCTATCGGCAAAAGTTGTATCTGTCAGAAATGAGGTCGGATTGCCATATTAGACTCCCACCCACCATTTTGGAAGCTCTGCGGTGTCTCCACAACGCCACGGAAATCTGGATAAATGACTCAAGCAGGAGACTATTCTTCACTTGTTTAGCACACTGTTCGAGGAAAGAAAACATCATGGGTGATCCTGGTTCTATTCTCACAAGACATTCAAATCCATTTTTACTGGTACCCAATACTGACAAAGAGCAGCAACCAAACGCCCGAGCGGATATCCCTGCTATCCACTCAATCAACTCAGCTCAGGTGCTGCTGTTTATAATGGTTTCCACTGTTGTTGTGAATGTGACCAACTCATTCAGTTTTGAACAGTAATTAAACCTTATTCATTTGTGCGGAATGTCTTTAAATAAGCAAAATACACACTTTAATATCACACCAGCTGAATTAGCCTAATTTAGGAGCATTATCACTATGAAGCAACATTGTACAATACAGCAAGTGAAACAGTGCAGCACACTGTAACAGGCACTCAAACAATTCAAATCATTTTTTTTCTTTATGTCAAGCCATTCCTAATAAAACACAACGGACCATTCATAATTTGTTTTGTTAGCATGAAAGAATAGAGTCTGAATGTGATCCTGCTTACACAAATTTGTAACCATCTAATTTCTCTACTTTCTGTTCATTTCAAAGCTGTTATTGCTTCTTGTAATAGTTCCCAACTGTGGCTTTGTAGTTGCATGGATCAGCTAAGCTTCTGAAAGCAACAAACTTGAAAGAATCATGAAATGTCGGGTTCAATTTGATATTTTACAGATGCCACACCTGTTCCAAACATTTCTAAAAATGCCCAGATTATTTTTGAAAATTGTAGAAATGAAAAGCACGAACATGGCATAAAAATAATACATTTATGGAAATATGCAATATATCAAACACTGAAAGAGTAGATCCAAGCCAATATATTGCATGTTCTGGTTAAGCATATGGAAATATTAACCTGTCTTTTCACTTTCAGATGCCTATTCCTGTTTGGTAGCATTGTTAAAAAGCTCAATGGCAGCCAGCTGTCTAACTCCTTTCAAATAATGAATATTGGCTGCTAAATGGCAGCAAGAGTGTCAAGGAACTGTGAAGATATCACCATCGTACACAACATTTTCCACCCAGATGCACAGTGGTGCCAAAAAGTATAAAACAAAAGGACTTGCATTTAGTAATGCTTTTTATGACCACTGAGCATCCCAGAGAGCATTAAAGCCAATGAAGTACATTTGAAGTGTAGTCACTATTATAATGTAGGAAACGTGACAGCCACTTTGCTGTGTACAAACAAATAAAATGTCAATTAACCATTCTCGATGAGGCATAAATGTTAACCGGGTCACGAGGAGAATTCCATTGTTCTTCTTCAAGAAGTGCATGGGGATCCATCACACCACCTGAGCCTTGGATCATATCTCATCCAAAACGATGGCACCTCTTAAAAGCACAATTCTCCTTCAGCGCCGCACCAAAATGTCAGATTAGATTGTGTATTCAAGTCTCGAGTGGGAGTGTACAACCTTTTGACTCAATGACAAGATTGCTACCAAGGCAGTCAAGAATCCTGCAATATTTTTCTAAGATATCTGATAGCATGTCCTGCCATTAAAGAATTTTCATCTGTCTACATATCTATATTTATGCATATTAAGGATCCTGTGCATCAACTGTTAGTTAAAATTGATGCTGTGCATTCTAATACATAACAAAATGAGAATATATTTTTGCTATTTCTTTGAATTCTGATTCAGCTGTCACATGTTTACACTTCACTGCATTCTTCACACTAGCTCAGAGTGGTTTTGTTTCCGCTCCACCTGTGGTGTTGGTCTGTTTCCTGTGGTTGATGATGCATTTCCTGACTTCCAATTTGGTATCAGACCACTTCTTCTTAACTTCTCTAGATGAGTACATCTCTGATCGAACCATGTTACAACAATTGGCTATGTTTCCTTCAAACTATTTTTTTCTAAGATAGTCCTTGATTGTACATTTTATTATCTGCAATTTTTCTTTAAAATTTTGCATCTCGTGCCTATCAGTATCTGTCTTATAGTTATGCTTTTGTCTACACCAAATGATAGCTTGTATTTAAAGAAGCATTCTTTATAGAGAATATGTGGCAATCGAACTATCACATGAACACTTGCAATATAAATACTTCAAATGCATGCAATTGATTGTGATAATAATTATATCAGGTTTCTTTGCAGCTTTATATTGATAGGGAAGGTCCCAGGTCCAATCCAGCTGCAATAAACCTATGTCAGGGTAAGGTTGTCAAATTCAGTAGCTTAAGAAGGAAAGCAGCCATTACCTTAATTCTCGGTTGATGTCCTGCAATCCCTGCTAGGAAGTGGAAACTGGATAAGGATAGGACATCCATCGTTAAATAGTTTGGCAACAGTCACCGTCTTGGCCCCCTCATACAGAATGGTCAGACAGATGAGGTACTGAATCACTGCATTCAAGGGAGAGGAGCATCGGTAAGTGTGCTGAAATATTGCAATGTTGACACCATCTGTTAAACTTAACATGAGAACTTTGCGCGGTTACGGGTTAGGGCCTGGGTGGGATGCTCTGTCGGAGAGTTGGTGCAGACTTGATGGGCTTCTATGATTCTATGACCTTTCCCTGGAATTATATTTATGCATTCCCTTTATTTGGTTTTCTGAAATTCAAAAGCTTACTGGGAAAACATTGAGGTTTCCCCATTGGTGGAATTTTACGTTGGCAGCATTTTACAGCCCTGCCAAAGTCAATGGACTTTTGAAAGGCTCAGCGCACCACCCTGCCACTGCGATAGGACTGTAAAATTCCACCCCATACGTTTATGAAATTCACAATTCAACTGAAATTCATGATCTCCCTGTTAAAATACCAATAACAATGTAAGCTAGCAAGATACATTATGAGCCATGAACTGACATTCAATCTGGTAACACAATACACATAGCTGTATTGTCATTAGACACTGCTCAGATTTGGATTAGCTGTGCTTTTCTAGTTTTGTGAACAATGAAACTCTTTCAAAAGAAAACTTACAACACTGATGCTCATATTCTGTGCAAAAACTGACGAGCTGCAACATATACTTTTCTGCACATTTCATTTCAGAAGAAAATGAACATTTTAAGAATGAGCATAGCAGAATTGCGGGTTTTTAAAAAAATGCTTTGACACATTGTTGATAATCAGCAAATGCACCAAAAGGCCTGGGGGTACATCTTGTCATATCCCCACGCCAACTGGCACATTTGCAGAACAGTAGCCATCAATAATTTCACGCTAGGACCATCTGATAGGACGTGAACCATCCAGCACGGGAATGTCAGCATTCCTTCCCACTGTGTT
This sequence comes from Mustelus asterias, assembly GCF_964213995.1. Lineage (NCBI taxonomy): Eukaryota > Metazoa > Chordata > Chondrichthyes > Carcharhiniformes > Triakidae > Mustelus > Mustelus asterias. Next base: position 130,781,631 of record NC_135801.1, on the reverse strand, counting down.
TTCACAGTTGTGTCCTCTGTTTAGATACCAGCCATTAATAGAAACTCCAGCACCTGCCTTGCACACCTCATCCAGCCAAGTCTTACAGTTTGTCTTAAAGAAATCAGGAAGCAACGTTCTTATTTTAACTCCTCGTCGTCACAAAGGTTCTCCAGATCAGAAAAAGGTATTTGAAACAGCTATTTTGAAGTGTTAAAAAAATCTTACAATATGACTATTACAAATTAACTTGCATTGTAATGCCACACACTTGGTTGAGAAAATACAACTTTCAATTTACACAGTTCTTAAACTATCTGAATTTGTATATTCTTGCCTAGTCTAAACATTAACTGTACATTTTCTAAACATTTCACTGACTTTTAAAATGAATTATTACATGCATATTGGGTGGAATTTTCCCATAAAATGGCAAAGTGTCAGGTTCTGACTGAAAACTGGTGCATTTCTCCCCAGAAAACAGGCAGGTTTTCTCATCCAGATCTTCTGACACATTGCCATTTTAAAACAGGGGAACATATTTTGCACTGTCATTCCTATGGGGTGGGGCCTAAAGACGCCGGCAAGCCCGGCTGCACAGAGATCAGGCGCCAATTTCAAAGGATGTCCCAGTCTCAAATTGTAGTTAAAGACTCCCCTCCTGGCAATGGGGCATCAGAAGCCCCTCTACACCACAATGCAGGCATCCCTTCCTCCGACCTCTGCAATGCAGGCACCTATTCCCCCCTCCCCCCACACACTTCACCCTCCCTTCAGTACAGGCTCTCCCGCACCTACCATCACAAAGCAGGCACGAACCATTTTGCTCCCATATCGTCACCCATCCACCCCCTCATAATGGGAAATCTCCAATGGGGCTCCATGAAGGCCCTGCTCCTGGGTGGTACTGCAAGGTTGGCATTGCCCAGCTGTTTCCCTCATCACCTGGAGGCTATGCCTGCCTCTGAGCCCCCAGTGTGACCATCACGACTGGTTTCCCCTTTTGGAAACCAGTAGAGATTCCCGCCGGTGTGTGACATCATGTTGGCGGGGGGGGGGGGGTACAAATCGCAAACCCAGAAGGTAAGACATGATGCTGATTTAAAGCATATTTAAATTTATTTCAATTGATGCTAATGAGGTTCACGCCCTTGCTGAGGGGAGTATGGGGAAGATCTCCCCAGAGCAAATCCCATCATAACCTTCTCACAAGAGTTAGCGGCCAAAACGGGATCTGTGTCTGTGGTGAACGGGGCTGGAAAATCACTCCCATTGTGGCTGTTTTGTTATAAACTGCTATTTTATAAGATTTCAGGCAAATTATATATATATTACACTATAGCACTCCAGCAAAGTGGACCATATCTTCACACCAAACAAAATATTTAATCGATTCTAGGCAGACTGAGTTTTTTTTTACAGTGTAAAATTCATAATGCTTTATCATCTTACTGAAAAATCACAGGAAGAAAAGGAAACCTTTGAAGCTTTGAAAAGTTAATAATGATGGGTGATAGAGCATTAAAAGCACATTGGCAGGAAACTAGGGTTCGGGGTAAAAATGTGGCTATTGATGCAGACAAACAGTGCAGCACATTTTCAGTTAAAAGCAGACCGAATGCAAACTGAGAAATATTTTAATCAATTGCTATTTTTTAGGACTAGCACTTGTTTCAACTTGTAGTATATTGTTTAAAATAGATTTTAACAGTTAGATGTTTTCTTCAATGTTACCAAACTAGGAGGGGTAATTGAATCATAAGAGGCAGTTCAGAAACTACAGCATGCATTGCACAAAAAAATTGGCAGATGGAATGTAATATAGGCAAATATATTTTTAAAATGGACAACATACATACACCATGAGTTTTACTGAAGGAGTTAAGATGAAGTTGAAAGAGACCAGGGCGTTTTAGTGGATTGATGCTGAACATATCCGTTCAATGCCAATCAGGAAAGAGTGTTGAACTACATAACCAAAACAATTGAATACAAGGCAGAAAAAGTAAACCTTTGTGCTCTGGCCATAATGCATCTTGCTGTGTTTCTGCTTGCCATGGAACAAGAGTCATGTTCAAGTGCTTTAATATAGGGAAGTCATAAGGTAGATCCTCAATGTAAGGGGGTCTGCTGTAATTAAAGACTGGAGAGAGCTTTTTTAGTCTGAGAGGAAGATATCTGAGTATGTTAACGGGGAAAAAAAACCTGGAACATTACTTTAAATTAATTTGCAAGAGTAAACAGGAGATACAGCTTAACCTGGAGAAGATTATTTTTAAGAGCAAGTTCAGTACTTTTTGTTTTTCACAAAGTCTGGTCAACATTTGGAATAAACTTTCAGATAAAACAATAGAGGCAAAAATCCTGCAATCATTTAAGAAACAATTTAATGCTATAATGGGGTGATGATTGGATTGTTTTTAATTGACGCATTGATATAGACGGAATGGTTTACCTCATCTGCAATTATCTTGTAATCTTGCAATCTTCTTAATAAATTTGATTTGTAGGTTTTCCCTCAAAGCATTATGGTCTGTCAGTGCGCTGTGTGCCATAGGTCGAAGAGATCAGAGAGTACAGTGGGATCCTGTACTATTTCCAGTACATGCTTAATGATGAAAAGGATTCATTGTTCACCCTGTGGCCTGCTGTCCCAGAATACTTCATACATAAGGTCATGTTTCAGTTGATAGGGAGCTGAAACATAGTTTTGTATAGGGCACAAGAACATGAATTTTAACAATCTTGTCCTCAATGAACGTTGATGCGTAAACTGGCACAGATCACTTGTCAAAGAGTAGGAGTAGTTGAAACCTACTTGGATTTACTCATCCCTAGTTGAGAGGTAGGAGGTTGCACCTTCTGTCACTGCTCTGGTGGAGGCCAACTAACACAATAGAGGTTGCTGATTGATTGTGGGAAGGTGCATTTAATAACCAAGCAGGGTTCAGGGTGCTCAAGTATGGTTTCTCTGGGTTAGGCAATTGGCTGATTTCCTATTATTGCGATCGCTGATGGAATGGATCGCTTTATAATGACAAGGCAGGATCTGAGGACATACAATCAGGCATGGCAATGATGTTCTCCAAACTGTCAGATAGCTTGCCGGCACTCATTGTCAAACATCATACATGAATAGTGGGTACTCAATTGTGATATCCAAGGGTGAGTTTTTCCCATGGAACCCATCACCAAAATGAAAGCCAAGATTTTGTGATCATCAGCGAAGCAACACCACTCTTCATCAGCCTCGAAGAAAGCAGCCCACAAAAATTCAGGGATCTCTGTGGCACAGATTCTCCTGATGGCAGATTAAATCAAGGTGATACAGCAATAATGTACTTGACAAAGCTCGGCACAACATCGTGGGCCGAAGGGCCTGTTCTGTGCTGTACTGTTCTATGTTCTATGTTCTAATGTCAGTAAACAGCCAATCACGCTGAAGCATTCTCACGGACAGCAAAGCAAGACGTTAGAACATAGAACATAGAACATAGAACATTACAGCGCAGAACAGGCCCTTCGGCCCACGATGTTGCACCGACCAGTTAAAAAAAAAAGTTAAATTACTGAATCCTTTTACTTTTGATTTATAATTTCAGATGGCAAAATTAATGATTTAACTGGATCATGATTGAAGCCAACATAAAGATGAACAAACATTCAAAAGATATAAAATGGGGATTTTTAATGCAATGATATTCCACAAATATAAAAATTGTTTGTCAGGGCAGAATTTTGAAGTACATATGCCATTAAAAACACTGTTATACCTAATTCAACATGGTGTGACTGTTACAAGGGTGTTTGGAGTAAGACTAACAGGAAAAGAGTGGAAGCTCTCTGTAGTACAAAATATTCTCATTGGTTTTAGCCTGGGCAGCCCTCGACAGCACACCCTGTGGAGAAATGTAGAACTACTGACAGCAACTTCTGGATTTCAGCATTATACTGTGCATGTGAAGACTCCTGGGCCAGGATTTTCCAGCCCTGGCGCAGCAGGCCATTCAAACTCCATTTACTTTAGTGAATCTTCTGATCCCGTTGGCAGGAGGGTCCAGAAAATTCCAACTCTGAAGTTGCTGTCAGTTTCAGTGGATTAATTTACCACCAGCACCACAAAATCAGCACCACAAATGGGTGCACAGTGGTTAGCACTGCTGCCTCACAGCGCCAGGGACCCGGGTTCGATTCCTGGCTTGGGTCACTGTCTGTGCAGAGTTTGCACGTTTTCCCCGTGATGCATGGATTTCCTCCGGGTGCTCCGGTTTTCTCCCACAATCTGAAAAACGTGCAGGTTAAGTGTATTGGCCATGCTAAATTCTCCCTCAGTGTACCCAAACAGGTGCCAGAGTGTGGCAACTAGGGGATTTTTACAGTAACTTCATTGCATGTTAATGTAAGTCTACTTGTGATGCTAATAAATAAACTTTAAATCCAAGGCCGGGTGTGGAGATGAAATATTAGGTGATATACAGTGGAACCCCGATTTAACACGCCCCGATTTAGCGCGAATTTGAATATAACGCAATGGTGTCATTGGACCTTTTTTTCCCGCTAATAATTGGCAAATTTAGCGCGACCCCAATTTAGCGCCACCCCGCTTTTTTTGCGACCCCGCTTTTATGGACCCCAACCATCGCGTTATAACGGGGCCGCACTGTACTACGTATCTTAAACAGCAGTGGTTTCGTAAGATGGCAATGAGGAAAAATTATTATCACCATCACTTTCTATGTAGCAATTCATTTTCGCACATGAATTACTCAGAGGTATAGGGAGCAAATAGTTCCCCATTGCTTTCTGCATAACAATCAAAGTCAACTTGCTAACCAAACATGGTGATTTTCCCTTTAAAGATCAATCTGCAGAGTAAGGGTCACATGTCCCAATGAACCAATCAGGGGGAGCAGGGTGGGAGATCACTCTGGAAAGCACTGGCTTCTGTATTCAGAGTCATCTCAGGAGCTGATTGCAGACACAAGGCTGCAAGCTTCTGTATAGCCTTTACCTGTTAAATGTGTTGTTTTTCCCTTAACTGGTGAACAACAAATATTACACCAATCAGCACACTTCTCTTGTAATAGAAATTGTTGTGATCATTTAAAATGTTTAATTCTTGCATTTGATCCAATGAGTCAAAAGAAAAGTTTTGGTAAAATGTCTCTTCAGTAATATTCAAGGTTTGTATTAACATCTAAACACTGGGTCAACACCAGGTTGACTCAGCTCCTTGTTGATTCCTCTGTTCATTCAACAATCAGAGGCTGGATTTTACGCACAGGCGGTGGTGACCTTGCCTGCTGGTTGAAAAGTAAAGAGTGAACCCGCCTCTCCGGCCTTGGAAGTCACAAGCAGACTTTGAGAATCAGCAGGTAGTTAATTGCCTGAGGTAGTGGCTTCCGCTCCCTAGAGGGAGGACATCCTGTCTCCAGGAGCTGCTGCTGCCAGCCAGTCAGTTGGGTTGGGTCAGACAGTAGGCAGTTCTCTAGTCCCATTAGCACCAGTGAGAGCTGGGACTGCTATTAGTCCCCGATGAGGAGCCAAGCAGGGAGCCGGACTGCAAAGTAAATGGAATGTCTTTCCAGGGCCAGTCAAGGAGGCCCCTTGTGAGGGAAGGGAGTACCGAGTGATGGCAATCAAGAGGTCTGTTGGGAAGTCAAGTGAGGGCAGCCCCATCATTCTGAGCCTGCAGGAGGGTTGCCAGGATATGGCTGGCAGCCTCACCACATGGTTTGGGCATCCCGCCACTGCTAAATACCAGCAGCAGTGGAAAGAGGCCCTTAAAGTGACCACTTTTGCAGCCACTTAAGGGCTTCAATTGTCCAGAGGCAGGCAGGCCACCCTCCACCTCCTCCATTGCTGATAAAATACCAGTATAGGCAGATAGGTAATGAGCTTGGCATCCTCTCACCACCCCACATGACTTAAACTCCCTTATCCACCAGCCCGCACCCAGGGCAACATAGCATTCTGACCCATGGTATGATTTTAGCAGCAATGTGCTATTCTTGTACTTCTAAAATTAAAAACACATGTTTCTTGTCCACACAGTGAAGTTTCTGTGAAAAACTTTGAATTATATTATTTTTCTCTAGATCCTGTTTTTCCAGAAGTTCATTAATAAATGATACACAGAATTGGTCTCAGAGTCAACCCATGGGCTACTTCACTGATTATAAAATTAATTCCACCAATATTTATTTCCAGTTATTTAATGAACTCATTATCTAATTTAAAACACCCTCCCTATCTCACAAGCTTTTACTTAAGCAATAAGTTTTCCATGAACATGTTTATCAGATGATTTCCCAAAGTTATGATGCTTTTCATCAACAGTATTTCCACCAACCACCAACATACAAGCTGAAAATCTTCTATCAGTTTATCATGCAAGACGAGCCTTTCATTGAACAAAGACATTACCAGGACAAGAGGCCATTCTGCTTGTTGTGTTTCTCTACTAGGACATTCTGAAACTAATTCCAAAGCCTCCTCTCTCTTCAATGCTTTGTAACTCTGCTTGAACCCATATTTCAATGTGCTTCATATTTTATCAATTCTTATAAAATAGAAGAAAAACAAATGTCCTTATTTGATAAATTGAATATCTTGACCTCCCCTAAACAATCCATGCTTCTTTTGTTATAGCAGCTTTTCATGGAATCATAGAATCTACAGTGCAGAAGGAGGCCATTTGGCCCATCGAACCTGCACCAACAAAAATCCTACCCAGGTCCCATCCCTGTAACACCACATATTTGCAATCCTAATCCCCCTGACACTAAGGGGCAATTGATCATGGCTAATCAACCTAACCCGCACATCTTTGGACTGTGGGAGGAAACTGGGGCATCCAGAGGAAACTCATGCAGACATGGGGAAAATGTGCAAACTTTTATTGTATTTCTTAAAAGGTATATTGGCCTTGACTATGTCTCCTTTCTATCCCACAGCTTGTGGTCAAAAGGTAATCCATCCCCTCCAGGATTAATTACCTTAGTCTGCATAAAATGTTAGTCCTTTAGGGCTCAGCAGGGAATCAGTGCATACCTTCCCCTGCTGAAAATGGCTAAACACCAAAATGCTGTAAAAACATGGCAGCGCTGGGCTAAATGGATTGAAATTGGCTATAATCAGATTCTTGCCTACTCTGACTGAGAATCTGATCTGTCCAGACACAGCAGGCCGGGAGACTCACAATGGGTTTGATTTGATTTATTATTGTCACATGTATTGGGATACAGTGAAAAATATTGTTTGTTGCCCACAGACAAAACTTACCATTCATAGAGTATATAAGGGAGAAGGAAAAGAGAGGGTGCAGAATATAACGTTGCAGTTACAGATAGGGTGTAGAGAAAGATCAGCTTAATATAAGGTAGGTCCATTCAAAAGTCTGATGGTAGCAGGGAAGAGGCTGTTCTTGAGTCGGTTGGTACGGGTTTGATGCCCAACGAGAATCCCGATTTGGCGCCCTTGCCCCCGATTCAACGAGCAATCGTGAATCCCGGCTGGGGCTAGCAGCCCGGAGAAATCTTCAAACCTCCAACCTATGCTTGTTTGTGCAATCCCCCAGCCAGCCACTCAAAGCTTGTTTGGGGCCCAATCCTTAATTCCACAGTATTTTTCCATAGAAATCTCTACGTGCTGCGTATCTTGAATTGCTGCAAGCTGTTTTTAGATAGCAAGAATTTCTTTGGGTGGATTTCTGCCCCTCCTCCCCCCACACCATGTATTGTGGCAGCAGGGGCAGCCCGTCATTTGCCAACGGTGGAACCCTCTGGACTCGCTGCTGTCAATGAGGTTTCCTATTGTTCACGCCATCTGCTGCCGGGAAACCTACGACGCGGAAAGTTATCATCGGCGGGACTGGAAGATCCCACCAGCGGGAACAGCTGGAAAATCCCACCCTTTGTGGATTTATATTCACTTATCCTGCTATTTATGACAGGGTCAGCATCATGATCCCAGGAGTCCCACCCCACCTTAGCTGATGATTCCACAGCACTGGCAAAATATTGGTCACCAATTCACTCTAAGCTTAGTGTTGTATCATCTAATCCTAAGAATACAATTGTCAGGGAAATAAACTGCAACTCCATTTCCAGAATCGTCAGACATGATCTAAGAAACCTGTAACCCTTTCATCCATTCTGGCCTCCATCCGTATTCCACATTCAGATTCGAATGTGCTCTGCGAGTGGAATAACCTGAAAAAATTGTTTTCTTCCTCTTATAAAGGAACATGATGCGAACTATTTAATCCTCCTAATCACACATCTCAAACCTTATCCGAGCACCCATCCTCACCACTGACCTTCAAACTCATCCAGTCCCAGTAAGCACTGCCCTTGATGAACACACTCACTCTCATGCTTTTTGCAATGGTGTGGGAAATCCATTTGTGGGTAAATAAATTACAGAACAGGAATTTATATTATTGAAGGGTACCAATTCACAAAGAATGTTCACAAAGCCAATAACCATGTGACACATGATAAGCAATAACAAAATATATTAGAAACCTGGTATTATAATATTCACTACAATGTCATGTGCGCATAACATGTGGCTTTTTGGCCCTCAAAACTTAAAAAGAAAGATTTTCCAAATGCTCTTTCTGTACATAATGCCCCTTTAAATAATGGTTCACTTATTCTTCTTGGAAAAGTCCTGTGATTAGATGGCCTACATTTCTGCAGACAGGGTTCTGCTTCATGTTTTAATAACAGATCCTGACTAGCTTCAGGCAGCAAAAGTGTCCAGCCTTGTTGATGTATGCACACAGATTCAGGAAGCTGATTGAACATAGTTAAGTACACAGTGACTAGAAGCTATTGTGAAACATGGCACATGGTATAATTTCAACCATTTTAAAGGTTTTTTTGGATAAAGTTATTTGAATAAAGATCTACAATCAAAATTCAGATTTTCTTTGTGGTGCATAAGTTGCTTGGTTCTGACATAGGAGTTGAAATTTATAGCGTGCAAATTAGATATGCCAGAATTACATTTGTTTGAAAATCCATGCTAAATTCCAGTATCGCCTGCTGACAGAAGATATATCTGCCCAGTGTCACATTAATGCAAATCACAGGATAATGAGGACAACTGATTTTGTGCCATTTATACCAGGACTGCGTCAGTCTCCAGTACCTTAAGCCAATTAGTTTATCAAAACAGGAAGTGGAGTTTACAGGCTTTAAATGTCTACAAACTTAGTCTGAAACATCAGCTTTGACTGAACTAATTCAAGAAAAAAAATATTTTCTCAGCTCAGCCCTGAAACTACAAAAATAATTAACACGCTGCATTTCAGCAATTCCAGGGAGGGTAATCTCTTGCTTCTAACTGTTTTGGCATGGAGTCCCACCAGGTCTCTGCTCCTCAACCTCAATTCTCCGGCTGTTCACACCTTGCCACCGCTACCAGCGAGAATGGAGAATTTGGCTCTCAACCAAATCTCCGTTCACTGCAGCGGAACCGGAGAATTCCAGCTGCAGGCAAGATTCGAGAATCTGGCCCACATATCTCCTTTTTATCCCTATTACAAAGTGGTTTACAGGTTCGGCTTTTCTCTTTGATAATGGCTGTTACCTTTGTCATCCAGGTACCTGCTTCCTCCAGTGCCCTTTAAGACAGTAGATTTTATATCCTGCTGCTAGACCAAGGGCATCAACGGCCGGAGAATAAGGCCTGAGTCTCCATTCTCCTCTAGTTCCCACTTGAACTCCAGCCCTCCCACTCTCTCCACCTATAATTGCCAACTGCTCTTGCCTCCCCCTATCTTTTAAGATATTTTCTGGCACTTCCAGCCTCCACCCTGCTAACGTCCCTGTTATTTATAACCCATTTTCTACCTAATTAGAACCCCATCCTTATTTTCTGTCTAAATATCAAACTGTTTGACTGAGGAAAGGGAAGAGTATCTCAGATAAGCCAATCCCATTCTCAACCAATGTCCAGACAGGTCATTTTCTGCACCAAACAATCATCAAGTGTAAGAATCATAGTTCAATTTTCCCCTTCCCCAGCAAAGGAGATCAGAGACTAATTATAACACAACTACCACCACTCTGACTGGAATCAGATAACTAAGTATAGCCAATAGATCAAACCTGCAACCTTCATGCCTCTTGTGGTTCAATAAACAAACTGGGGTGAAATATTAATGAAGCAAGCTACCATCTAAATATGCTATTGTATCCAGTAACTGACCTCTTTTGAAATAAGAGATGGATGAAAGGTGAATCATTAGTCTTGCAGTTACAGTACTTGACCCCACCCCCACACACATCACCCCAATATCCTAAACCCAAACCTGGTGCCAGGCCAACTGTAAACATGTGCTTGCCTGTCAATATGAAATTTAATGTCAATGTTTCTCACAAATGGTAAGTTTTGCACAAGCGTGGACAACTCATAAAATAATAGATAAGAAGTTGCGATCATCTATGTGGAAATAGTTAAACAGCAGTAAGCAAAAGTGCTGTTTTATATTCTCTAGGTGAACTTGCTGTTAATGCCAGCCACCAATATAGATTTTGGTTTTTTTTAAGGTTTTGTTATGTTTGCTGACAGTTTAGACCAGGTACACTTAATACACGGAGCCTTATCAAAAGGCTGTACTCCTTTATAGTACAGCTATATCTTGACTGATGTAAAGGAAGCCGACAGCTAGTGATACTACATTTATCAACTTCAACTTGCTTTGCAGGCATTTGATATCTATACCTACCCCCACCCCCCCTCACCCCAACCCAAGCTATCGATAAGGTACCAGATTGGTTTACTGTCTATATATGTTTCATACAAATATTTATAGGCATTTCCACCACATAACAAAATACTTTAGTTATATATTGTAAAACAATATTCCTTATAACCAGGTTCTCCAAGTTATGATGGTAAGTTCACTTAGTTTTAAAAGAAATCTCTTTCTGTAATATAATTCAACCTTTGCTTCATTCAGTGAAGCTGTAATCAGTTCCAGTACTACAAGCTGTTCTGCCAGGCTCTGTACAAGGCAGTGAAAAACACAACTGTCAGAGCTAACAGATGGCCTTCTTGCATCGACTGAAGGACACTGACTGCTGCAATTTATGATGTGCAATATTTTTAGGATCTTAGCAACCTTCTTTGATTTCAGAAACATTAAAATGCTTGTCTTTCTTCTTGTCAAACAAATTGCAAAATATTTGAGTTCCCACCGTGAGAAATCTCCAGACACAAATGCAGGGAGTGAAAATGGCTTTTAATGAAATACAGTCAATAAGCTCAATGTAAAATCAGAACTCCCTCAAGTTCCTCTTGCAAAATCTTTTATCGGTGGCCAAAATGCAATTCCACCATGTTCCTCATATTTCAAAGAGGATAAAGGAGCTTCACCGGGGAATGAGAACCTCTGCATCATGGGTACATGAAATGGATGGACAACATTTTATATTTGTCAGCGAAGCATTCTCAATTGTAAGAGCGACAAAATCCATTCTTTTATTTCCATGCCCTAAATAAATTCCTCTTGACTAACAAAAATGAATTTCACATTTGAGACTCTTTGAGAAGATAATTAGTTAATCGGTTTCAAGCACTAATGTTTGGTTATTTACTTTTCAGATGAAGTCAAATTATCTTCATCTGAACTTTGCCTTCACAGCAACTGTGAACCTACATTTTTGGTGGGATTTTCCGGCACACTTGCCCCAAAACTGGAAAATCCTGCCTGAGGTTAACGGACCTTTCCATGATCCGCCCTCCGCCCGATACAATTCTCGAGGTAGACAGGCAGGGAAAATTCCCCTTTTTGTTACTGCACTACCTTAATTTCTTTCAAGCTAAAGAACTCCAAATACTTATCTTCCATTCCCTGTTCATTTTTTGATACTGTTTTGTAATGTAGACCATTGCTTGCTTGTAATATTAAGTAAAATAATTGCTTGTTTTACAGCTGTGTCACAAAGCATGATAGAATTGAAGTATTTATGCTTCAATTTGATTTCCAGATGTTTGCTGCTGGTACCTTATCGAAAATAATATCAGAATTATTTTCCTTCCCTATTCTCCTGAAGGCACTGATTCCTACTGGGACAACTTTTTATGGGCACCAGCTGCCTGCTGGTACATGGTCCAAGCAATTATTCTTGATATGTGAGCCTGAACAGTGAATGTCCATAAGCTCCTCAGTCATTCGGGGGAGGGACAACTAAACTTGATCCTGTCTTTACTTGGCATCAATACACATGCACTTTCCAGAAGAAGTTGCTGAAGAGCAATACAAAATATGAGCCCTGTATGATTTCTCACCCCGCTCCATTGCCCAAAAATGTTCAAGCCAATTGTGGTGCCACCCCAGTTGATTTCAGCCAATATCTGCACAGCCCAGTGATCATTTGGGTGTTTATAAAAGGCACCACTAAGGAACTAACCTCTGTTTTTAAAATTACAAAGTACACAAGAATGTATTTCTGATGGAAGCACATCTCAAATTTCTGATTGTGCGAATAAATCAGTTAACCTTTATTTGCATAGTACGTTATGCTATTTGAACTCTTCAATCTGTTCCAATTTCGAGATTTATTTCCAGTTATATGATATATTCTAGATTTCAGACAAAATTATTATTTCCTAGGAGATATTTTGGGTCCATTTCAATTGTTGAATGACTGTATAGAGTGCTGGTTGGTTGCTCACTCCTATGTGATTTTGAGGCCACTACCTCATTTAAATAGGGCAGATAAGTGTCCTGGTACAGCTCACTGCATTGGAGCCCAAGACTGGCAAGGCAGCTTGGATCAAGGTCGATTGTGGGCTGGAAGATGGGGTTTGATCACAATTGTGAAGGATGAGCACATGGGAGCAGCAACAGCTCGGATTATTCTCGTAAACCATAGACGAGCATTCCTACTACCCTGAAGTAAAATAAAACACAATTTGACACTTACCATTCGCAAGTTTTTTCAGTTCCACCTCAAATGGCAATTAAGTTCCTATTTATGTCATAGATCCTTGCTTCCCACGTTGAATGGGACCCATCGTCTGAAACAAGCAAGTGCTTTGGTCACCCAGCAGTACCTTCCAAAATGAAACTAACCACACTGACAGTCTTAATGGGGCACTAAGGCTACTGACTCCACACTGGGGCTGTGACCGCCCTCTCGTTGCCAGCTGAAGATGGTCAAAATTGACACTGTTGATCATTAGAAAGGCAATTCAAATACGTGTACACAAATAATTATTGTAGCTGAATGGCAGTTAATTTCTAGGATCATGTAGCTTCTCTGAAAATCTGAGGCATATAGAAAACAAGCCAGTTAATACAGAGACTCTGCTATGTATGGCTTAAGCAAGCTCAAGATAATTATGGTTGAAGAAGTCCATTCCACCCATTTCAATTCATCCTTCCAGAAAAATCCTAAATTCCCCCATTTCGGCACAGTAAATAGTGGCAAACATCATCATAGGTTCCAAATCGAATCAGAGTTCAAAATTACTGTAGGGATGAAGTTAAAGTTAAAGTTTATGTTTTAGTCACAAGTAAGGCTTACATTAACACTGCAATGAAGTTACTGCGAAATTCCCCTAGTTGCCTGTTCAAGTCAATGTATCTAACCAGCACGTTTTTCAGACTGTGGGAGAAAACCGGAGCACGCAGAGGAAACCCACGCAGACACAGGGAGAACGTGCAAACTCCACACAGACAGTGACCCAAGCTGGGAATCGAACCCTGGCGCTGTGAGGCAGCAGTGCTAACCACTGTGCCACCGTGTCATCCGCAAGTCTTAATTTTGACAAAATAGTATAATGTTAACAGAAGATAATAGCAGTGAAACACAGTAAAAGTGCTGATTTTCATGATCTTTTCAGATACCCCAAATATATTTTTAAAGTTGAGCAGTAAGAAGTTATTCTTGACTGATGCATTTAGAAAAATGGGCATAATGTGCATATTCCCTGAAACTGAATTCAAATTATTGTAACAACAAGATTTACTTTTAACCTAGGGTGACTTTGAAGGATCAGCTTCAATTACATAGTGTACGTGAAACACTGGGCAACGAAAATCACACATAAGCCCTTACAGGGTTGATTACAATGATACATACACTTAAAGGGATGCAGCCACTTAACTTGTTTATTGGGGTTACAACGTTAGTGACCTTTACAAAGCAATTCTGCAATTTTTAATGAATAAGTTTATTTGGTAAAAGTGTATGGCAAAAACCAAATGATTGCCACAATAAACAGAGATGCAAGAAACCAAGTCTGTGGCCAAATAATGCGTTGATATAGTATGTTTGGTGGTTTTTGCAGAATTAAGTGCAAGTAAGAAATGTCATCCTGCTCCCCACTCTAGGTTACTTATCCCATGTGACAGCACTGATGGAGGAAGCAGAGGGGAGAAGTTGAGGGTAAAGTTGTAAAGTGTTGCCAATGGCCAGGCTTCCCCCATTGTTTATTTGTTCACGGGATCTGGGCATCGCTGGGTGGGTCAGCATTTATTGCCCATCCCTAATTGCCCTTGAAATGGTGGTGGTAAGTTACTTTCTTTAACCACTGCAATCCCTGTTGTGTACACATGGAACATGCTATCTACAGGGATCTTCTTTATCTCATTTGTTCTCTAACCTCAAAACTATATAACCAGCTCGCAATGGTCATTATCAGGTACTATTACCTGTAGATTTGGGTGAGAAGGTACCAGCAGGTGGATACTGTCTATTACTAATGCAATTTGGTCTGTTTGGCTCTTCTTCCTCCAAATGTATAATCTAAAAACAAAATCCAATTGAAAAAGCTTTTTGTTCTAATATCATGATGTGCCAAAACTGGTCTTCTGGCTAAGTTTAAGTTGACAAATATAAAAAAAGTTTAGAAAAAGTCTCCAAATATTTCTACAAGATTTACTGTAGGATTATTTAATTGCAATCAGGCAAACATCAGCCCTGGTAACCATGATAACCAGCTTACAAGGGGGAATATATGAATAATAAAACAATATACAGCGTAGACACTAGAAATTCAGCAGTGTAACTCTAATTGGTGTCAGTGAAGCCTATTTATATTGAAGTTCACACAAAATTGTAGGAGGTTCTTGAGTCAGTACACATCATATCTAGAAAAGTGGATGGATAAAAATATAGTGCAGCATTTGTACATTTTTCACTTTCCATTGTTTAAACCCATTAATCGAATGTTCCCTATTGTGTTGCTGATATTGTTGAGGTCCCAGAACACAAAATCATATCCTGCAACATCTTAAAGAAAAAAGTGTATTCTTCAGTTACGTGGCCTTTACATGACCTCACACAAGCAGCAGCGAACATCCTATACCCTCTTACCCTCCTAGCTGTTAAAACCAGGTTAGTCTGCGATGCTATTTTTACTGTAACTATAACACAGGTCATACCCTCGCAAGAGGCTAAAATTAGATTAAAGAACAAATTTAAAGGAGACTGTTTGTAGCCTGTTCAGCAAATACAGCTGCATTACCCTATATAGGCAAAATGATTCACCCTGCAGCATTTAGTGCACACTGTGTGACCTGGGATTTTAACAGTGTACTTTTATGTATATTCACCATCTGGGAATATAAACCAAAATATGCAAATACGGGAAAGAGATTAAGTTATATTTAACAAGCAAGCAGAAATGAACAGTTAACAGTACATAATCATTGAATGCACATGATTATCAATGACAGTTAAAAAATATATATATATATAGATAGTTGTATGTTGTTAATAAGTATTGAGTAACATTCTTGCTCGTCACCAATTTCAAAGATGAGCTACCTCAGTGCTTTCTATATTTTTCCAAAACCATTTTATTTATATGTGTTATACTGAACTCAATGAAACATCTGGGCATTAAGCTTATTCATTATAAGACTTTTAGAATTTCTTGTGACTTTGTCTATTGATATCAATATTTTCATTACCAGGGTATAAACTGCACACCCAAATTCCTAGTTGGACATTTATACTTAGCCTTCTTTTATTCACAATAGCAAAATTAAATTACTGAAACAATTTATGTTTTAAGTTAATTCAACACAAGAGAAGAATTTTGGTTTTAAGGAGTTATATCTCTTTAACACTTAAAACACTCTTTCTTGGCATAAGCATTTAATAAGAACTATTTCTTTTGAATTTCATATTTTTTAATCCATGGATTGTGAAAGTATTATCCCAGCTTGGTAGAGACGCTCTCTGTATCTAACAACGTGAGGAAGCTCTATTAATATGCAGTTTAAATGATAAGATCAGTGAAGTACTATTTGTTAATGACTATTGATGTAATTCACCCAATTCATAGTCACGCTCAGTAACTCCACCCAGATAATTCCCTCAATTAGTCATAAGCATCCACTGTATAAAACAAAAACAAAACAGAGGAAAACCAGACGAGGATTAAAGTTTAAGATACTTATGTTTTAAAAGTATTACATGTGTTTAATCTTCTTTGGACTTGATTAAAAGCCTAATGATGAAAAATTGTTTAAATTTGACTAAAAATGAAAAAGACCTTTTACACATTAGGCAACTGTTTCGCAAGTGATTTGTTTAAACGTAAAGAAAGGAAAGAAAGCAAACTTTATATGTTTTACAAGATGTTCATCTTTAAAGTGCTGACATTGCTATTGTTATATAGCATTCAGGGGTACGCTCTGCCATTGTTAGGCACAGTAGCTGATAATTAACTTCAATTCCAATTTACCTGGTCTTCAAACCCTTACTTTCAAGTATCTATCTCTCTTTAAAGACTTGGTGATAGGGTTTCTGTGAGGGTTTTGCAATGTTGCATTGTGACTTCAGTGCAGAAATCCCAGAAAAAGACAGAAATCTCCCTGGGTTTTGGATTGATCTTTTACCCATGTTCGAGTAGGAGATTGAAAGAACCCCTTTAGAAACTCTATTCATTCAAATTACCCTGCGTGTGCAGTCTTTTGGAGCAGTACATTCCACATTCTCATTTCCTGCTCTACTCTGATTTGTTTTTAACTGGCTTAATTCGAATCACATAATCCTACCTGTAAACAATCTTAGTATAATAAACTCTGAATATTGAAAATTAATTGAGAAGTTTGAGTTCTACAATCAAATTAAAAGAAAAAAGTGGCTTTAAAAAAATTGATTAAAGCTTAAGGTTATCCAGACACACAGTTGTAGTACTACGTTTTACTTCAACACATTAAGTAGCTAATTATTATTCAAATGAGCGGTAATACTGAAAGCTGGCTCTCAGGTAATTATGAGGAGCAACACAGAATCATGGAATTATAGAATGGTTACAAGACAGGTTAAGGCCATTCAGTCCATTGTGTTCATGCCAGCTCTCTGCAAAAGTAACTCAGCTTGTCTCACTGCCCCCCACCCACGCCTGCCCCCTCTCCACCATTCCCCCTTTTCCTGTAGCCCTACATTTCTTTCTCCTCAGATAAATATTCAATTCCCTTTTGAAAGCCAAGATTGAAATTTCCTCCACCACTGTCCAGGGCAGTGCATTCCAGTTCCAAATCACCCACTGTGTAAATGTTTCCTTCCTTCATTTCACTTTTGATTCTTTTGTCATTTCACCTTTATATTGGTGTTCTCTGGTACTGGATCCTTCTGCTAATGGAAACAGTTCCTCTCTCTCCTCTCTATCCTGATCCCTCATGACTTTGAATGCCTCTATCAAATCTATCTCAGCCTGCTCTTCTCGAAGGAGAACAGCCCTAGTTTCTCCAATCCATCCATGTATAGAAGTCCCTTATTCATCAAACTATTCTGGTAAATCTTTTCTGTAACCTCTCTCGGCCTTCATATCCATCCATTGCCAGATTTGGACACCATACTTCATGTCAGGGTAGTGCAGAACAGTTTCATTGAAAATTTGGGCAACACATATCAACAGACATGTGTTGATTTGCCAATCCTTCTGTTCTACTAGTAGTTTCAGCTCCAAGTAGGTTTATTATTTAGGCTTTCATAATGCTCTTGAACAGTTCAAAATCAAAGCTGGCCAGATTCTGAATATGAGTAAATATAGCAATTAAACCAACATTTGGATTTGCTTGAAGATCATCTCATAAAGGCCATGAATCATACAGCTACTTTGGGTGGAGAATTAGAAAACACTGTCCCATAAGCCATTCCACTATCATCAAGATTGTCCAACAACTCAGAGGCCCAAGTCTAAACTCTCTGAAGAAGCAAAATATGGGAACATAGGAATTAGGAGCAGAAGTAGGCAAATTCAACCTTTCGAGCCTGCTCCGCCATTCAATCAGATTATGGTTGATCTCTCCCTGGTCTTAAATCCACCCCCCCCCCCCCCCTCCACCCCCACATGTTCCTCTTATCCCTTTCTTTATTAGAAATAGATCCATCTCCTTCTTGAAACCATTCAATGATTCAGACTTTACTGCGCTCTGGGGCAGCAAGTTCCACAAATTAACCACCCCCTGCGAGAAGTAGTTCTGCCTCATCTCAGTTTTAAATCTACTGCCTCTCAACCTCTACCTGTGAACTCTTGTTTGAGATTTCCCCATAGGAAACATTTGATTTACATTTACTTTATCAATTCCTTTAAAAATTTTATATATCTCAGTCAGATCCCCTCTCATCTTTCTAAACTCCAGCAAGTATAAGCCCAAATTGTTTAATCCCTCCACATACGTCAACCCTTTCATCCCTGAAATCAATCTGGTGAACCTCCTCTGAACTGCCTCCATTGCCACCACATCCTTCCGCAAATAAGGAGACCAAAACTGGACACAATACTCCAAATGTGGTCTCACCAAAACCCTATACAGTTGCAACAATATTTCTCTACTTTTATAATCCAGTCCCTTTGCAATAAAAGCCAACATCACATCCCATTTGCCTTTTTTATTACATGCTGCACCTGCAATTTATGAACATAGACACCCAGAAACCTCTGCCCAGACACAGTTTGAATCTGCTTTCCACTTAAGTAATAATTTGCCTTTCTATTTTTTCTGCCAAAATGGATAACCTCACACTTATCCACATTAAATTCCATCTGCCAAATTTTGGCCCATTTTTCTAGCCGATCTATATCTGTCTGTAAAATCTTTATATCCTCTTCACTACCTGCTTTCCCGCCTATTTTAGCATCATCCACAAATTTTGCTATGTTACACTCTGTCCCTGCTTGCAATATAGATTGTAAATAGTTGAGGTCCGAGGTCTGACCCCTGTGACACCCCACTAGTTACATTTCACCAGCCAGAGAAGGACCCATTTATCCCGAACCTCTGTTTTCTGTCAATCAGCCTAAACTTAATCCAATCCAGTACTCTACCCCTAATCCCCTGCGATCTCACCTTTTGGATTAGTCTTTTATGCGGCATATGAACCTCTCAGAACCTCAGCTGTGGTATATGGAAACGTTCACATTTAGATCACACATCTCTCTCCCTAACCCACCATAGTATTTTCTGAGTGTAGCAACACAGAACTCTGAAAGAGAACTATTTGTTTTTATTGCAAAACTCTGTAAAGATTAGCATACTGTAACTATTGTTCTGTATGTCTTACAATGATTGTAAATTAAGTCTCAACATTTAACTGGAAATTCAGTTTCAATGTCACCAAGTTCTTTCTATATGTGTTTTATACTACTCACCAGACAACAGGAGGAGGCATTATATTCTGTGAAGGACAAGGATCAGTATCCTCTGCACCTGTGCTTTGGCAAGGCATACGGGAGCAATTAGGGGAGCGTACAGACAAGAGCCTATTGTAGAA
This sequence comes from Mustelus asterias, assembly GCF_964213995.1. Taxonomy (NCBI): domain Eukaryota; kingdom Metazoa; phylum Chordata; class Chondrichthyes; order Carcharhiniformes; family Triakidae; genus Mustelus; species Mustelus asterias. The sequence goes on along the minus strand of NC_135801.1, from coordinate 130,761,895 downwards.
ACTGTTGAATGCACTCCTCATTTATATTATCAGTTCTCACATTCAGCCCTTGTTGGAGAAGGGACAGAAAGTTCCAGAGTCAGCTATGCCTATAAGCATCCAGTGTCTCCTCAGAAAGATCTACCAGACATCCTTGGCGAATAGCAAGATTATGAAGCACACTAAGAACTGATAGACTTACTGGGGAATATATTGTTGCATTTCCCCTAAATGATTCTAAGCTTTAAAACACAAGTTGAGCATTTCAAACAGTTTGATGTGCCCAACTATTGACAAGTGAACTGGAATTTAGAAGGATTGGTCATTACTAAGGTTTCAAAGCATAAACAATATCATTTAGTCCCTTTAGTTTGGGTGGATGAAGCTAGTCTAAATTATGACAATAGATTTATCCTCCTCCTGCACCCAACTTCATGTATTTTGACACAAAGGTTTATTTGTCCCAAGCCCAAAGTATGACTGATTGACATCCAATTTGGTATTTCAAGAAATAAGACTGCCCTGAATGGAACATGATAATTGCTCCAGATTTTCCTTTGTGATGAAGCTACGACTGAAAAATTACTGAAAATATGTAGGTCTTTAGGTGGCACCCAGGGTGGGCTGGGCAGGGTTGGGTGGGCGGGGGGTGGTTGGATTTTGATCCTAATCAGAAGATGGGCTACTGGGCATCTAAAATTGCTGAGTTTCCTTACCTACAGGAAAACCGCCAGGATTCCACGCTCATGATTATAATTTGCTGTCTTGAGGGTTATGTTTGAGAGAAAGAAAGGAATACCATGGTAGTGGGGGCCCAATGATTTCTTGCAGAGAAGCACTCCTGATCCTCTTAGCCCATGAACCATAATAAATAAAATCAAATTGCAACTTTCCTAGACCTCTTCTGGCCGCGCTGCTTGCTGTAAAGTTCAGTTAGGTCTGGTACAGTGCATGACTTGTGCAGTGCAGTTTTAAAATTGTTTCAGGATCCTAATTGTATTACATGATCTCAACTTTTAAATATTAATGAGCTCACACCTACCTGATACCAAAATCAGCACTGTTAAAATAGCAGTGACAGACTTCTATTTTAAAAACTAAACCACCAGTGTCCACCAGGTGCCAGTTGGGCACTGCCAGTGTGCCAGGGGCAGTGCCAAGGTGTGGGGCCTGAGTGGGGGTGGGGCCTGAGCAGGGGTTATGAAGCCGGGGCTATGCAGGGGATGCTATGCAGGGGAGGTCATGCAGGGGAGGGCATGCAGAGATAGTGAATGAAGGGGATCAGGAAGAGAGGAATGTTGGGGGGGGGTCATGATGGGGGCATATCAGTGGTCATGATAGGGCGACATGTTTGTGGGAAAGAAAGGTAGTGGGGGCTCAATGTTTCACTTGGGGGGGATATGGAGGGGAACCCATTGGGAGGGCCCCAATACCAACAATCTGTGACAGGGAGGGGGGGGAGATGAAGAAACATGTTGCCGATGAACAAGGGAGGTATCCTGATCCCCAGGGCCAGATGGCATCTATCCTAGACTCCTCAGGGAGGCAAGAGATGAAATTGCTGGGCCTCTAACAGAAATCTTTCTCTCTTCACTGGACACAGGTGAGGTCCCAGAGAATTGGAGGATAGCAAATGTGGTCCCGTTATTTAAGAAGGGTAGCAAGAATAACCCGGGTAATTATAGGCCGGTGAGCTTGACGTCCATGGTAGGGAAATTGTTGAAGATTCTTAGAGATAGGATATATGCGCATTTAGAACTGAATAATCTCATTAGCGATAGACAGCATGGTTTTGTACAAGGGAGGTCATGCCTCACAAATTTGGTTGAGTTTTTTGAGGAGGTGACAAAAACGATTGACGAGGGAAGGGCCGTGGATGTCGTCTATATGGATTTTAGTAAATTGTTTGACAAGGTCCCTCATGGCAGGTTGCTGCAAAAGGTTAAATCTCACGGGTTAAAAGGTGAGCTAGCTAGATAGGTGGAGAACTGGCTTAGCCATAGAAGACAGAGGGTAACAGTGGAGGGGTCTTTTTCCGGTTGGAGGTCTGTGACTAGTGGTATTCCGCAGGGCTCTGTACTGGGACCTCTGCTGTTTGTGATATATATAAATGATTTGGAGGAAGATGTAGCTGGTGTGATCAGTAAGTTTGTGGATGACACAAAGATTGCTGGAGTTGCGGATAGTGATGAACATTGTCAGAGAATACAGCAGGATATAGATAGGCTGGAACATTGGGCGGAGAAATGGCAGATGGAATTTAATCCAGATAAATGTGAAGTGATGCATTTCGGTAGATCTAATGTAAGGGGGAACTATACAATAAATGGCAGAACCATCAGGAGTATAGACACACAGAGGAACCTCGGTGTACAAGTCCACAGATCCTTAAAGGTGGCAGCACAGGTGGAGAGGGTGGTCAAGAAGGCATATGGCATGCTTGCCTTTATTGGATGGGGCATAGAATATAAAAGTTGGCATATGATGTTGCAGCTGTATAGAACGTTGGTTAGGCCACATTTGGAATATTGCATCCAGTTCTGATCGCCACACTACCAGAAGGACGTGGAGGCTTTGGAGAGAGTACAGAAAAGGTTTACCAGGATGTTAGCTATGAGGAGAGATTGGGTAAACTGGGGTTGTTCTCCCTGGAAAGCCGGAGGATGAGGGGCGACCTAATAGATGTGTATAAAATTATGAAGGGCATAGATAGGGTGAATAGTGGGAAGCTTTTTCCCAGGTCGGAGGTGACGAACACAAGGGGTCACGGGTTCAAGGTGAGGGGGGCAAGGTTCAGCACAGATGTCAGGGGGACATATTTTACACAGAGGGTGGTGGGGGCCTGGAATGCACTGCCAAGCAAGGTGACTGAAGCGGACACGCTGGGATCGTTTAAGACTTATCTAGATAGCCACATGAACAGACTGGGAATAAAGGGATACAAACGAATGGTCTAGTTGGGCACATGAGCGGCGCAGGCTTGGAGGGCCGAAGGGCCTGTTCTTGTGCTGTATTGTTCTTTGTTCTTTGTTCTTTGATGTTCGCGGGGGGAAGGAAGGGTATCCAGATTTAAGGAAGGATATACTTGCATTGGGGGCTGTACAACAAGGTTCACTAGTTTGGTCCCCAAGAGGAGAGCATTTATCAATGATGAGAGTTTGAGTATATTTTAAGTATAATGGGTGTATATTCCCTGGAATTTAGAAGAAAAAGAGGTGGCCTTATTTAAATATTCAAGATTATGGAGGTTTGTTTTTATTCTTTCATGGGATGTCAGCATCATTGGCAAGGCCAGCATTTATTGCCCATCCCTAATTGCCCTTGAACTGAGTGGCTTGCTAGGCCATTTTAGAGGGCAGTTAAGGATAAACCACATTGCAGTGGGTTTGGAGTCACATGTAGCAGGTGAATTCAGGTAAGAATGGCAAATTTCCTTCCCTATAGGGCAATAATGGATTAAATGGGTTTTTACAACAATTGAGGATAGTTTCTTCATTACCATTACTGAGACTAGCTTTAAGTTCCAGGTTTATTCTTGAATTTAAATTCCACCAGCTGTCATTGTGCGATTTGAACCCATGTCCCCAGAGCTTTTTAGCGTTGACAAAGGGTCATCTGGACTCGAAACGTCAGCTCTTTTCTCTCCTTACAGATGCTGCCAGATCTGCTGAGATTTTCCAGCATTTTCTCTTTTGGTTCCCCAGAGCATTTGCCTGACCTTCTGGACTATAGTCTAGTGACCTTACTACGACACCACCATCTCCCCTTAAACAGGGTAGACTCATAGGGTTGTGTATGTATTGGGTACATTAGTTAGTTGGATATTTGGTCTCCCAGGGAATTAAGGGATATGGGGAATGGGTGGAAAAGTAGAGTCGAAGTCCGAGATCAGCCACAATCATGGTGAATGCCAGAGTAGGCTTGATGAGCAGTATGTTCTTTTCCTGCTCCTGTTTCTTATGTTCTCAGGTTTGCAGCTCTCTATTCCTTTATCCTAGTCATCAGTATAAATGATGAAAAGCTAAGGTCCCAATAGCAATCCTTGGGCATATAACTTGGCACAAACTACTGATCAGACTAGATTCCCTTTATCCCTACCTCGTAACTAATTGCCGCCTCGTAGATTACCACCAATCTGTAAGGTCCCATTTTTGGTAACTATCTTTTATGTGACTTTCTTAACTATTTTCCATCCATAATCACTCTCCCACAAGATGTTAATCCAAGACTATCGGGTGACAGAAGATACCATTATGCTAATCTACTAATTTGAAGAACAGGGAGTTCTCCAGGAGTGACCTGGACAATATTTATTTCTCAACCAACATGCTAAAAAGCAAATAATCTGGTCGGTAACACATTGTACATTGCACAAATCCCATAAACAACAAAGTGGCTGCAGTGCTTGCTAACTGCAACTTTGAATACACTTCAAAAGTATTCCATACTTGCTCAAAAAATTCAATGAAATTAATCAGACATGGCGTGTCAAAACTCCATGCTGACTCCATTTAATGAACTGGTACTTGTCCAAGTGCTCAGTCATTCTTGGTGATAGTTTAACATGAAACTTATGGACTGCTGGAATTTAACAGTTCTGTAATTACCAGAGTTTTCCCTGCTTTCCTTCATTGGTAGTGAAGTAAATTCCCAATCCAATCTTAATATGATGTGCATGCAAAACTTCTGCATTTGGGAAAAGGACTTGGGCAACATTAGGGGCTTCGTGGTCATTTCCTTGCTAGAATCATAAGGTTCAAAACTCACTCCATGATCACAAAATCTAGGACGACATTCCAGTGCAGTACTGAGGGAGGGAATGATGTACCATTAAGAGGCTAACAACAAGATGTTAAAAGCAAGGCCGTCAAGTGGTAAAATACCCTGGGACATAATTTGAAGCGCAGAGGAATTCTTCCTGGTGGCCTGGCCAATATTTATTCCTGAACCAAAATGACTAAAAAGTTGATTCTCTGGTTAGTATCACATTGTGGGATTATTATTGTGCTTCCTAATGGCAGCAGCAAATACATCCCAAAAGTATTCTATTGGCTGCAAATACGTTGAGAGGAGCCAAGGACGTGAAAGGTTCTATATGAATGCAATTCGTCATTTTCATTAACAAAATCTTACCTTAGCTGACCTAATCATTTGCAACCCTCCCCCCCCCCCCCCCCCCCTCGCCTCCTTGGGCACGCAAACAAGCGCTTGACCTTTGTTAGTTATTCTTGAGCTCCGTACGTGTGTGAAAGCAGTGTGGAGTGATTCATCCATTAACTATTGCCTCCTCCTGTCTGGAGAATGGTGTAGGTTGTACTTAATGCCTCTTCCTGATAAATTTAAAGTGCAGGCACAAATCCAAGTTCTACTAATCTTTAGTGTAATAATAAAGTAACATTAATCTAAGTGAACCCCAACAAGGTGAAAATAAGTTATAAAACTGAACTCCATAATGGGTACTCAGAATCCTCCAGGCTGCAGTGCAAATGAGTGTGTGTGCGAGGTTCTCAACTTTGGCTGGATATGCAGGATTGATCACCCGAGACTGATTCGCTGCAATTTGTAAATGTTATTACTTACTATATAAAATTTGAGCTTCCAGTGCTGTCTCGCGCCCAAGCCAACTTTTGGGTTGTGGGGCCATTTCAACATATAATGAATGGCTGAATAGAAACAAAATTGGGCAGGGCTTTGAATACCTGTCAGAACTGACTGGAGTCGCAGGCACCAGTCGTATATTTCAAAGTACATTACTGTTGTCTTGTCAGTGTTCGGGATCAACTATCCTGGGAGGGTGAGCAACTCTAGAATATTACAATGGCAGAGAACGATTCACCCGTTATAATTCCTTACACGCATTCTCTTTTTAATTCGAAATTGCTACTCAAGATCATCAGAATGAAATTGCAAAAAGCAGAGGGCTTTTTTTTACCCCCTGAACTGCAAGTTATATATTAAAGGTGATTTCCCCTTGCCTTTCATGTACTCCTGACTCAGATTTTTGCAACATATTTGAAAGCAAATTATTGCAGATGCTGGAATCTGAAACAAAAACAGAAAATGCTGGAGTCTGATTTCTGCAGTCATCCGGCTTCCCAATTTACAGCAGCTTCTCCACCGCCGTACTGAAAGAGTGGGGGAACATACAACAAAGCGGGGAGGAACAAACTAGTTAAGTAATCGAGTGTGTGTGCTCATCTCTGGCAGTGCCTGCATGCAGATAGCCCTGAGAAAGGTGCGTCCACTGCTACTGATCAAGCCTTCATGTGTAGGCAACATGGCAAACCGTATTATTTAATGTTTCTTTTGGCGCTTATTATTTGTACATTGAAAAGAAACACTTTGCTTTGTTGTATTGGAGCGACACAGTATCGTATGATTGTTCAATTCAAAGCGATTGGATGAGTGAGGAGGTGAGCGGAGGGTAGAAAACTGTTCAGCAGTTGCGTGAGGTGGAAAATGGGGGGGTGGGATCATTGCAATTTTCTGCAACAGGAAAGTATCTGGAGGCTAAAATTGAGGCAGAAAAAGGTACACCTTTTTACACCAAATATAGGTGCCCAGTTTAAAAGAACAGGAAAAAGTCTCACAACACCAGGTTGAAGTCCAACAGGTTTATTTGGAATCACAAGCTTTCGGAGCACTGCTCCTTCATCAGGTGAGCACTCCAGTCCAAGGCCGGCATGTGGACATCACAGTATAAAAGAATCTTGTGATACAACGCTAACTATCTGCAGATGAGGACAACCAGGATAGTGGGGCATGAGTGAACCGCTCATTTCAGGAATTATTCCCTCTGGTCTCCACCATTCTAACTGCAGTTCTGAAGAGTCATGTTGGAAAATCTCAGCAGGTCTGACAGCATCTGTGGAGAGAGAATAGAGCCAACGTTTCGAGTCTGGTTGACGCTTCATCATATTGGATTCAAAAGATTCTTCTTTCTCTTCCCATAGATGCTGCCAGACCTGCTGAGTATTTCTGGCATTTTCTCTTTTAATTCTAACTGAGCGTGATCCTAGAACTTTTTTCCCTCCCAATTATCTAGAATTAGAAATAAGATTGTTGATGGACAAAATTGTTCTTGTTTATAATTGTTCTTGTTTGTTCCTTGTGCAGGAATCTCAAGGAGTTGGTTTGCAGGTGCAGCAGGTAATTAAGAAGGCAAATGGAATTTTGTCCTTCATCGCTAGAGGGATGGAGTTTAAAAACAGCGAGAATATGTTGCAGCTTTATAAGGTGCTGGTGAGGTCACACCTGGAGTACTGTGTACAGTTTTGGTCTCCTTACTTGAGAAAGGATATACTGGCACTGGAGTGGGTGCAGAGGAGATTCACTAGGTTGATTCCGGAGTTGAGAGGGTTGGCTTATGAGGAGAGACTGAGTAGACTGGGGCTATACTCATTGAAATTCAGAAGAATGAGGGGAGATCTTATAGAAACATCTAAGATTATAAAGGGAATAGATAAGAAAGAAGCAGGGAAGTTGTTTCCACTGGTGGGTGAAACTAGAACTAGGGGGCATAGCCTCAAAATAAGGGGAGGCAGATTTAAGACTGAATTGAGGAGGAACTTCTTCACACAAAAGGTTGTGAATCTGTCCTGTGAAGCAGTTGAGGCTACCTCATTGAATGTTTTTAAGGCAAGGATAAATTTTTAACAGTAAAGGAATTAAGGGTTATGGTGAGTGGGCGGGTAAGTGGAGCTGAGTGCACAAAAAGATCAGCCATGATCTTATTGAATGGCGGAGAGGCCTCGAGGGGCCGGATGGCCTCCTCCTGCTCCTAGTTCTTATGTTCTTATGTTCTTATACCCAACTTTGTATCAGCTGTGGCTGAGTTGGGAGCACCCTCAGCTCCGAACCAGAAGGTCCGGTTTCCATGCAGTTCCACAACTGGGCTTGAGGACAAAAACCAAGGCTGATGCTCCACTGAGGAAGAGCTGCACTGTTGGAGGTGCTTCTTTCAGATGAGATATTAAACCGAGGCCCTATCTATCTACTCAGGTGGATGCAAATGATCCCCTGACACTATTTTGAAGAAGAGCAGGGGAGTTATCCCGGGTCTCCTGGCCAATGTTCATCCCTCAATCAACATCACAAAAGCAGATTGATCAATATCACTTTGCTGTGTTCAAATTGGCTGCTGCATTCCTGACATCACAACAGTGACTAGGCCTCAAATGTCCTATAAAGTAAAGCGCTTTGAGATGTCTGGTGGCCTTGAAATGCGCCATATAAATGTAAGTATTTCAATTTTGCCTTTCTATCCTAGAAGATCTAACTCAAGCAGATACAAAATTCTACCAGCACTGATCCCATTTAACTACTTTGTCCAGTTTCCACATTTGAATATTTGTTGGCTTACTACCAAATTATTTCTGTTGTTGTATATTACTAGAAATATTTCCATTGGCTAGCTAATGCATTTTCAGGGCTCTCACACACAAATGCAAGATGTTAGAACTGTGGTTTTCATTTTTTTGGGGAGGCACCCCTGCAAATATTGATACACTAGCTGCCAGCAATGGGGAAGAAAGAACCAAGCAATTGTTACAGGCTGAGTCTCTGACATTCATTTGACTTAATGAGGCTTCAGAAGAAATGTAGGTTTGGTTCAGTTGGTAGCACTCTGAGTAAGAGAGTTATGGGTTAAATTTCAATCCAGGACCTGAACACACAATTTAGGCTAACAGAGTACTGAGGAAGTGCTGGATTTCAGAAATGGGGACTGGTGTTAAACTGAAGCCTTATCTAGCTATTCCAGTCGTTCAAGTGGAAGCAAAACAAGCTCCATTGCATTCTGCAAAGCAGAGTAGTAGTTCTCTCACTGTTCTGCCAACATTTCACCCACGAACAGCACACCAAAGTGAACTAGTTATTCATCTCACTTGCCGTGTACAAGTTGACTGCTGCACATTAAATGATATAAGTGAGCACATTTCAAAAAGTAATATGTCCTGAGAAACATAATACAGTATTATATAAACATAGGTTTTCCTAAAATAGATTAATCCAATTTTAAATCAGTTTTGTGTTCAGTGGAGAACCAGTGAAGGCTGCTGCACTACAACAGGAAGCAGCAGCAATTCGTGACTCGCACAACACAACAGGGTCTGTCATTTTCAGTGCATTGATCCACGCACACATTGTTAGTTACATTTAGCTTCGCTCCCTCAGTAGCTGCAGCCATAACTGGAGTGGTGGGAGTCATAGGTAGAGGAATTGCTGAAACATTTAAAAAGAAACTTGTAGAATAGACATGGGCATATATGGCTATTAGTAGCAAAGTCTCTTCCAAGGGTTCCCTTAAAAGTAGACAATAACAAAATTCAACTTATACTCTTGTTTTTGACTGGCATCCATAGTCAATACTATGGGGATTACAACTTAAGGCCTTGCATCTATAACTTGCATTTCTTTCCCGAATGTATTGATCCTAGAAACCATCAGAGGGGGTTACCCTCCAATTTATAGACTGCCCCTAAGAATCTGTGGGATGACCTGATCAAATCATCTATAGGACTAATATGAAGATGAAATAGTCAAACTACCGCATTAATGTCACCTTGCTCAGGTGGAATGATTGGTAATTTGGATTAATTGTAACACCAACAACAATAATTGATAAATATATCACATCTTTAATGGAACATCCCTAGGCACTTCACGGGAGCATTATAAAACAAAATTTGACACTGAGCCACATACAGTGATATTAGATCAGGTGACCAAAGGCTTTGTCTAAAAGGAGGAAAGAGAAGCAGAGAGGGGTAGGGAGGGTATTCCAGAGCTTGGGGCCTAGACAACTGGAGGCACAGTCACCATGGTGGAACAATTAAGAATGAACAAGAGGCCAAGATTAGAGGAGTGCTGATATTTCAGTTGATTATGGGGCTGGAGGAGATTACAGAGCAGTGAGGGACAATGTAGGGATTTGAAAACAAGGATGAGAATTTTAAAATCAAATTGTTGTCTGACCGGGAGTCACTGTAGGTCAGCAAGCACAGGGGTGATAGGGAACAGACTTGCTGTGAGTTAAGACATGGGCAGCAGAGTTTTGGATGACTTCAAGTCCACGGAGGGTGGAATGTGTGAGAACAGCTGGGAGTCCATTGGAATAGTCGAGTCTAGAGATAATAAAGACATGAAAGAGAGTTTCAGCAACAGATGAGCTGAGAGATGGGCGAAGTAGGACGATATTACTGAGGTAGAAATAGGCAGTCTTAGTGATGACACGAGTAGGGTGTTGAAAGCTCATCTCAGGACCAAACCTGACTCCAAGGTTGTGAACAGACTGACTTAATCTCAGAGACAATTGCAAGGGAGAGGGATAAAGTTGTTAGCCAAAGAACAGAGTTTAGAGCAAGCACTGAAAACAATGGCTTCAATCTTTCCGATTGAAGAAAATATTTGTTTATCAAATACTAGAGGTCAGATAATTTAGCAAACGTGGAGGAGTCAAAAGAGGTAATGGTGAGGTAGAGCTGGATGTTTTCAGCATACATGTGAAAACTAACTTTCGATGATGTCACTGAGAGGCAGCATGTAGATGATAAATAGAAGGGGACAAGGATAGATCACTGCGAGATTCTAGGGTTAATGGTGCGGGAGTCAGAAGACAACTTATAACTTAAGGGGAAAAGGCAGGAGAATGTGGATGAGAAAAATATCAGCCATGATTGATTGGCAGAGCAGACTCGATGGGCTGAGTCTAATTCTGCTCCTATGTCTTATGGTCTTATAGAAGTGATTAAATTAATAAGAATGGAACCAGCTGTATGACAGTGGAGAGGTGTTGGCAGAGGATACTGTGGTCAGCTGTGTTAGCGGCTGCAGGAAGGTCAAGAAAGATGAGGAGAGAAAGTTTACTGTTGTCAGTCACATAGGAAATCACTAAAAGCTGTTTCAGTACTGTGACAAGGGTAGATATCTAATTGAAAAAACTCAAACATGGAGTTCCAAGAAAAGTGGGAATGGATTTTGGAGGCAAAAACACCTTCAAAAACTTATGAGAGGAAAGCAAGATTGGAGATTGGATAGTATTTTGCAAGGACAATGGGGTCAAGGGTTATTTTTGGAGGAGAGGGGTGACGATAGAGTTTAAAGGCGAGAGGGACAACATGTAAAGCGAGGAACCATTTAAAACATCACCTAAATTGGGGACAAGAGAGGAAATTGCCTGATCAGCACCTTAGTGGGAATAGGATCAAAACAACAGGAATAGGGTCTTATGGACAAGGTGAGCTCAGAGAGGACATAAGGGGAGATAGGAGAGAAACTAGAGAAAGGTCCTGATTATTATAAACTTTGTGGTGATATTCAAGGAAGCATAGCTAGTATCCTGGAATTAACAATGGATATTAAACCGAGATCCCATCTCCTTTGTTGGCTCAGCTACACGTGGCAACCAATATTCCTCTCTCAAACATGACCACCAAACATAGTTTAACTCATTGCTTATAATTTTCTTGCAATATCTGGAATTTTGCTCTGTGCAAATTAATTCATTTTCTAACACAACATAAATCCTTTCAAAATAATTGTGAATTGCTTTGTGATGTTTTTGAAATCCAATAGGTATATAAAAATGTAAGTGTTTCCTTAAATTAAGTTCCTTCCATTATTTTGATGTTTCCTGCTAGATAATAGTGTCACTGCAATGTGTGTGGAAGATTGATGGAAGAGGAAGAATGGTGAGATACATTTCACCTTGTGCAGTTTGCTTAAGTATTTAGTAGTGAACACTAAGCAGTTGTTATGATCGGAAAACAAGTCTCCAAATATATGCTTCTAATGACATTTCTGAAATTAATAAATTAAACGTGGTTAATTTTATTGATGCACAGAAGTTATAACATAGAATCAGGCCGTTTCCCCCAACTATTCCAAATCAATATTTATCCTCCATGCAAGCAAATAGCCCTATTCAGCTTTCCCTACCTGTTCCTACATCCCTTCTCTTACATCTACCTGTCCAGTCTAATCTTAAATGTTGGCATAGTTTTTGCCTCATTCAGTAACCCTGGAAGTGCGTTCTTTTCTGCTCTGTAAAAAGAAGCTTCTCTTGTTCTCTGTTGATCTCTTATATTTAATCATATGCCCCTGCATTTTAAACTTCTCAACAACTGAAAACAGTCTATTTCTGTATACCTGTCCCATCCTTTCCAATTTTAACAAACTTCTATCATATTGCCTTGTAATCTGTGTCATTCGAATGAAAAAGCACACAATTTTTCAAGTTTTCCTTTGCACTTGTATTTCCTCATGCCAAGTTGCATTCTGGTAATATAACTGGTACCTTCCCTTAAGCCCTTGTTGGTTCAATAGTGTGGAACTTAATATTGCGCATAGTACTCTAACTAGGGTCTTAATGTTTCATATTGGGTCGTGATTACCTTGAGGTCTTATATTCAATACCTCTTATGATTTAAAACCTAAAATTCCATTGATTTACTTTACATCTTTTGCAACCCAAGATGCCACTTTTAATGACCAATAAACTTGTGTCCCCAATTCTTCTGATTTTCCACACACCATGCTTAATTCCACTCAGAACATAATCACTGTTATTTCTTAACCCAAATGTATCACCTCACATTCAACTGACATTTAATTCCACCTGTCATTTTTACTCCATCCTCTTATCAGTATCTAATTACAGCTTCTTTTGGTCTACTAAAAAGGTAGCTATACCTCTTATTTTTGTATTGTCTGCAAACTTCAAAATCACTCCCTCTAGGCTTATATCCAAATCATTCATATACACAGTGAACAAAAGTGACTTCACAACTAAATCCTATCCAATAACTACTTCCAATTACTCTGAAAAACTGCCCTTCAACTCTTAGAGTTAATCCTAGAGGAATTTTCACTTACTCTGCCTGGGTGGCAAGGTATCAGAAAGGATGAGTTCCACAACTTTGATTTAATTTGATTTATTATTGTCACGTTTATTAATATACAGTAAAAAGTATTGTTTCTTGCACGCTATACAGACAGGCAGGTCACTAGCAGGTCACTATAGCAATGGAGGTGAATTTTATCTAAACTGACATGGAGGTCTTATGGCTTAATAGGTAGTGCCCTTGTCTGAGTCAGAAGCTCTGGGTTCAAGTCCCACCCTGGGACTTGCTAGCTATGGAAGGAGGTTCATCAGTCTAGTAATCCTTCAAACTATTCCCCAAGGGGGAAATGTATGTGAAGATCAAAACAAATAAAGCGAGCATCAGTGAAGTAGACAGTACAGAAGGACTCCATTATGACTTTCTGATAGAGCTGTCCATTTCGCCTATTACTGACCTTTTCCTATCCCCTTTAATTTTTTTTATCCTTTAGCCCTTTTCGAAAGCTAAAATAAAAAAATATGCTCGAAATATTTTGTATTTGTGTTAACGTCTCAAGTTGATGGCAATTCGTTGGAATTGACAAAAAGTATAGATGTACCATGTTTTACGTAAATTCAGAAGTATGGAAAGGGTGAGAGAAAAAATAAAAGGAGTTTGCTTGAGGCCTTTTAAAAGCTAATATGGATTGTGCTTCCACTATTTTGTTGGGGTAGAATCATATCCAACTAACTTCTGCAAATTTATGACATGACATTTTTAATGGCCACACATCTCACCCCAAAAGTGGCTTTATTAACTCAATAACACTCTCACGCAGGTTTCTTCATTGACAATATGAGTGATTTTATGTTGGAAAGCTCAGCGCAATAGTTAAGGCCAATTCGCCTGAATGAATGAACGAATGAATGAATGAAATGACTGAGCCTTTCCACGGTTGCCCGGCCATCTCGGGGCTGTGAAGGTTGGTTGTTGGAAGGAGAGGAGCTGGGGCGAACGCAAGGAAGGGAAGTTTGTCCATATAAGGAAGGGATGGGGCCGGGCCGACAACACGCAGCAGGCTCGGGCGCTCCTCCTCCTGTTGCTGCACTTTTTGCGAGAGAAAAAGGAAAAGGCAAAGTTTGTGTCAATAAGAGTGAAGCCGGCTCGGTGGGTCAGTCAGGCAGCCAGCGGAGTTAGCACGGCCTCCCGCCCGGAGAGAGAGATGATCTTCACCGCGGCGTTGATGCTGAGCAGAGCCGCGGGCGGTGAGGAGAGGGCGGAGCGGGGCTGAGCTGAGGAGGATGTGAGTTGGGTGAGTGCGGCCCCGGGGCTGGTGCTTATTCACTGAGCGAGTGACCGGCCCGCTGTGAAGAGGAGCTCGGCCCGGCTGTTTGCTGCTGGGAGCGAGGGGGGAAAGGAAGAGGCTGATCATCTTTCCACTACACCGCGGGGCCCCATGAACTGAAACTGGACAAAATGGCGGCGGCGGCAGCAGCGGCGGGGGGGACCGGCAGCCGGGCGGCGTTTACCGGGGACACCGGCACCGGGAGCCGCGGCGGCAGCAGCAGCAGCAAGAGCTCGGAGCCGAGTGAAGAGCCGGGCTCAGCCCAGCGGCAGCTCGCCTTGTACAGGAAGCACCTCCGGAAAGTCAAGAGCGTCGACTTCGACGCCTCGGTGGAGAAGGAGCCGAGTCTGGAGCCCTATCTGCCCGCGGCCGGAGCCGAGCAGCCCGCGCAATGCGGCGGCAGCGGCGGCATTGCCGGGGCAGCGGGCTATGGGTACAGCGGCTCGGCCGGAGCCATCCTCATGGATATAGGCCCCCCCTTCAGGTAAGGAGCTGACATCCTTCACCCCCCTCCCGGGCACAGGGCCGCTGTGTGAGGCAACTCCATTGGTAACGTCGGCCGGGAGGGTTTTAACAGCGGCTAGAAAGTGAGTGAGGTTGGGGGAGAGAGAGCTGGGGCTGGGTGAGGGGGGTCTGGGTCAGGGAGGGGATGTTGGGGTTGCCATGGGTGTTGGGGGAATGGGGAGGGTCAGTGAGGGGATGTTGGGGTGATTTGGGACGGTCGGGGAGGATGTGGGGGAGTTGAGGAGGGACGAGAGTGGGGAGAGGGTTGAAGTTGATGGGGGTGATTGGGGAGGGGGAGGTTCAGACCGACCTCCTCAGTCAATGTAAACAGTGGCTGCTGTGTGGGGCTTTTACATCTAACTCCCCCGTTCAAACGGCCTGATGTGTTTTTTTTGGAGATGTGTCTGCTCTGGTCGGGGCCGCTTCCTGGACAGATTTGAAATGTGTTGTCGGTTGTGGGATCGTCATATGACCCTGTTTGATCTTTTGAAGAACCAACCGTTCCCATGTTTATTTGGGAAAGTTGGCAGAAATTGTATTACTGTGGCTGACTCGAGAAGTTCCTACGGTGTAGGTGCAATGCAGGACTTAGTAACATTGGACTGTAGTGAAGCCTGGGCCATTGCGAATGCTGGAGGGACAAATGGATCGAGAAGTTACTATAAGCTATAGTTTTTTTGAATTTTGATAAAGGGACGATCCCCGATCTCCCCCCCCGGACAAATTTGTCCATGTCTGTCAGTCTCTTCACATTTTACTTTTCGCCTGTGGGCTTAAGCAGCCCAGTAAACTGCTTGTAGCACGTGAACTGAGGCACGCGTTTTAGTTTTAGTTCTGATATTTTGGGGTTTGGACACTAGGCGTCTTCACATTTGTCCCTCCGAGCGCAGAGTGTGCAAAGACATGCCAGACACCTGGAGCCTCTTTAGAATTTGAAATTAGATCCTTTTTTTTAGGTGAAAGCTTTATATGCGAGCGAGGTAATAGGTCTGTATTTCACGTATGAGTTTAAACTCTAATTGCCTAATCCTAATTTCGGTGATGGTTAATGTTAGATCAGTAGCGGGCTGTGCCGTCTTAATTTGTAAAATGTTTCGTTTCAAACTGCAGCTTGCAAACTTCCGTTTTTATATGATTTTTAACTGAGTAAAAAAAGTATCGAGATGCTTCAGAAGCATATCAAAAGTGTGTATGGGTAGAGGATAGGCAATGCTCTTCCCAACAGTGGGTTCCAAAGAGGGGGAGGTGGAGAGATTGAGGGAATTGTAGTACGGTACACAGGGGGTGTCACATTAAATTAAACACAACATTTGGAAATTGAATGTGAAATCTAGCCAACCTCGAGTGCTGCACATGAATTTGTAGAACTGCAGTGTAGTCGGAATAGTGGGTTTTGGTTTTCTAATATCAAAATTGAACATTTACTACTGGCAACTTTCTATCAGCGTCCTATAGTAGCAATTATTATAAAATCTTTTAATAATGCAAGTATAGTGTCTTAACACTTGATTCATGGACTAGTAAATTAGAAAGGAATTTGCTTTGACCGTTTTGTTAGTGTTGGTTTCATAAAACTTTGCCTGTTCCTAGCTTCTGATCGTCACTGCAGTTTTTAAGTTTACGCCTTTTTGTACTCTTGTAATGTATTTTGAATTTTGGTAATGTTCTTGTTTGGATTGGAAAGATGGTGAGAGAGAAAATTCTGGATGTGAATTGAGATGGCCTGTGAATAAATATTGACCATGTGTACTCTTCAGTCTTAAACTTTCTTGCGGCAATTTAAGCAAATAAGCAAGTTTTCCTTGTTAGATATTGTAAATAGGAGGTAGGGGGCAGTATTTTAGAAATTTGGGTTAAATCCTAATAGAAAAAATGATATGGCTGTATGCATATTTTTGATATTCTGGGACCATAATCCTACAGAGCTAGTATGTTTTGACAAATATTAGTCTAATCCAATTTTTTTCTTGAGGACATTAGTTTCATTACAAACAAATGTTGTTTTGAGACGATTTCCAGTTGCTAGACAATGCAAATACATCTATATTTTCTGCCCTCCTTTTCTTTTCTCGATTTGGACTGAGGTATGGCTTCATGACCGGCAGCCGCCCAAGCATCAGGCCTAAGCAGGCATTCTTCATGTGACCTCCAGAGAGAGTATCTATTTGACTGGAGATTCTCATTGACTGATGCTAAGCTGACCAACTGTCTGAGGCCCTCGGGCGTATTCAAAGAAACTGCCAAACTTGGGGTGAAATAACTGGTCCAAAACATTGACAGCCTCTTGTCAGCTGCTTGTCTACAAATCAGAAATAATTTGAATTTTCTGTTGAGCAGTTCATCAACATTGGTTTGCAATTGACATTACTGCCAAATTGATTTTTGGCACATTCATAATTGGCCCCCCAACAGCACTCCCCAAAAGAACACCAGTGAATAGTACAATGAATAACTTCTATGCAAAGTGTCGAAGCTTTTTTTAACATTGTTATGCTACTGATTGTGCCGAAACACTTGTTTCTGGTTAGAATCTAACTGACTTGCAAGGCAAATAGTGTCTACTCTGAATTGACTAGCACCATTACATCACATCACATGTCACCGTCACCATCAATCAAAGGGCTAACATTAATCCATTTCAGTATGCTACTTGACAAACTTCGAAGCTGGTGGTTACCCAGATTTTCTCAGCCAGCCATGTGACTATCAAATTGAGACTGCATGGTTGATCTGCTCAATGGAGGATCAACAAAATGAAAACTGTACAGCATTAATTAATAGTTGAATGTGGTGAAAGTGGAAGCTTCCTCTGTCATTATTGAATTCCAAAATTATTTTAAAGATTTCAGTTGCACCTCAGTAATCTGTACTCAATGGAATATAAACCATGTCTATGGAACCTGTCCCCCTAACCTTTTAAATCTGTTTATCATTATAGTGGAATCTGTGCTGTACCCCTTCCAAATCCATGGTTCAGTGTCCAAAACTGAACATGGCACTCCAAATAAACGCAAAGTACTGCAGATGCTGGAAATCTGAAATAAAAACAGAAAATGCTAGCTAAACGCTGGTCTGGCAGCATCTGTGGAGAGCGAAACAGTTAACTTTTTGAGTCCATATGACCCTTCTACACTTCTGCAGAAGGGTCATATGGACTCAAATAGGCATGATGCACTCTAGCAACTTGCCAACGCTCCTTCAACAGCACCTTCCAAATTTACAATATCTACTTAGAAGGACAAAGACAACAGAAGCAGGTGAGCACTACCACCTGCATGTTCCCCTCCAAGCCATGCACCATCCTGACTTGGAACTATATTGCCATCCTTGAATGTCACTAAATCAAAATCCTGGAACTCCCTACAGCATTATGGGTGTACCTGAAATAGTTCAAGAAGATTATTTGCCACCACCTTCGAGGGTAATTGGGGATGGGCAACAAGCCATGAAATAATTTGAAAGCCGATCCATTCAGATTTGTGAAGCAGAGGTTGCAGGTGTCTTCTGCTTTGCAACTGGCTCAATGCTAGATGTTCAGCTACATTGTCCTTGACTTAATATTGTTGACAGTTATCAAGTATAATCAAGCAGTTCGTATTATACTGTGGTCTGGGTTTTAGCACAAATGTAACTGGTAGGAACTTATGTCACTTACAATCTCATTTAACATAAGAGCAGGAGTAAGCCATTTGTTCCCTTGAGCCTGTTCCACCATTAAATTAGATCATGGCTGATCATCTACGTCCATGCCATTTCCCTTTATCTCCATATTTCTTCTCTTTATTATTTAGAAATTGATCTCAATCTTGAATATACTCAATGGCTGAGCCTCCAAAGCCCATGGCATTAGTTCGAGAGAGAAAAGGAAATTAGTGCTATTTTATTCCTCCTCCATATTAAGAGGTAAAGAAATATTTGGGGGGAAATCTCAATTGCAGTTTGCATTTAAATTATAACTTCTAAAATGTTGAGCTTTTTAGTAGTCTTTGATCTCCTCTAGGGATTTATTGAATATTAATATTTGCAGAGTCAGTTTGACCTCGTGTAGAAGTGACTGGGAGTTGAGTATTGTTGGATATATTTCATTATTGATTTGACCGTATTGAAACCACACACAATTGCTTTTAACACGTCATGTTACCAGTGGGAGATAATTACGCAAATGTGCTGTGCTCTCAATGTAATCATGTGATAGGGTGCATTTTAATAACTTGCTTTTAGCAAGAAAAGTCCAGTTGAAGACTGGACATTTTCATGTTGCTGCTATAACATGTCTGATGTACTTGTAAGCTGCAACTACATGTTTCAAGAAGGAAAACATTCCCAGTTCTTGGAATTTTCAGCAAGAGCTGTTCTCGTCGTGGAATTTCAGAATTTGTAATTCTCTGAACTCTCATCTTTGGCATGGCCTTTTTTTGACTTGACTATTTAATAGAATAAATACCTCATTATTCCTTGAAAACTAGAGGGGAGAAAAACAATTAGTTTGTTGATCTTTCCTGAGTCTTGTATTAGTAATATGGGGGTGGGGGCGATGTGGAGGAAGGTGCTACCCTGAAAGTCCTAGTTTTTATCAAGAGGATTCCGTGTCCTTATTGCTTCCTTATAAATTGAGAAATGATTTCCATAATTTCAGCAAAAGGATATAGACAGTCTAACTGAGTGGGCGAGGGTCTGGCAGATGTTGGTAAATGTGAGGTCATCCATTTTGGTAGGAATAACAGCAAAATGGACTATTGTTTAAATGGTAAAAGATTGCAGCATGTTGCTGTGCAGAGGGACCTGGGTGTCCTTGTGCATGAATCATAAAATGTTGGTTTGCAGGTGCAGCAGGTAATTAAGAAGGCAAATAGAATTTGGTCCTTCATTGCTAGAGGAATGGAGTTTAAAAACAGTGAGGTTATGTTGCAGCTATATAAGGTGCTGGTGAGACCACACCTAGTCTCCTTATTTGAGAAAGGATATACTGGCACTGGAGGGGGTGCAGAGGAGATTCACTGGGTTGATTCCAGAGTTGAGAGGGTTGGCTTATGAGGAGAGACTGAGTAGACTGGGACTCATTGGAATTCAGCAAAATGAGGAGAATTCTTATGGAAACACAAGATTATGAAGGGAATAGATAAGATAGAAGCAGGGAAGCTGTTTCCACTGGCAGGTGAAACTACAACTAGGGGGCATGGCCTCAAAATAAGGGGGAGCAGATTTAGGACTGAGTTGAGGAGAAACTTCTTCACACACGGTTGTGAATCTTGAATTCTCTGCCCAGTGAAGCAGTTGAGGCTACCTTGTTGAATGTTTTTAAGGCAAGGATCTACATTTTTGAACAGTGAAAGAATTCCGGGTTATGGTGAGCGGGCGGGTAAGTGGAGCTGAGTCCACAAAAAGATCAGCCATGATCTTATTGAGTGGCGGAGCAGGCTCCAAGGGCCAGATGGCCTACTCCTGCTCCTAGTTCTTATGTTCTTAGCTATCTGGTTTTCTGAAGCATTATTGCATTTTAACTTTATTTTCCTCCTGCACCTTTCCTGCTTTCCCAAATTTAATTGTTTTTCTCATTTGCCTATTTTCTTGATTTGGTCTTGCTTAGTAGTCTGTCCTGGGACTCCCACCATTTAATAAGTTATCAGCCTGTGCTGATTACATATGATTCTTGGGTTTATTACAAAACTGCAGTTACATGTGAGTCACTTATAGCAGTGGAAAGATGAGGATGCAGGAGGAAAAGGGATACTTGTGTATTGCTCCACAGTTGAGACACATGCAGAGCCAAGTGTGTTTTTTTGTCTCTTGCCAATATATACTAAAAGTTAATTTGTTTTATCGTGTATGCTTGGTATGAGCATACTGACAGTTTAAAAAAATCTTGTTCTTATGACTAACTGCAGCACAAAATTAATTTTGAAATGCTTGATTTCAAATAACACTTAGTTTTTCACACCTGTTAAACCAGTGTGACTTGTGGAGAAAATCATTCAGTACAATCTCTTTATTTAATAGACTGATTGTGTTTTCCCATTTTTGTCTTCTCCCACATTTTTTAAAGTGATTTTTGCTCAGGGATAATTCCACAGGTGCTGATTGCCATTTTATTCAAATAGTATTGCTCAAAATGAGAGGCATATTAGTTTATTCTCCCATGGCATCATACCAATCCAAAGTTGCTTTTAAACATCTGATCTTTATGGCTGAAAGTGTGAGCAAGCATTCACTGGACTTAAATAATATTTGAAGTTGAATATAAGAGGAAATTTGACAGCAGCTTAAGCTTGACAGTACAAAATATCATAAATAAGCACTTCCAAGTTCCAGAACCTTTAGAGCAGGTTTTCACAGCCTCGCTCAACCGAAAACTGTAAAATCCTGCCCGAGGTCAAAGGACCTTCCCATTGCCTGCTCCAATTCCCATGGCGGATGGGATGGTAAAATTCTGGCCTTAATGTTTGAGCCTTGGTTGTTTTCTTGTAATTGGCATAAATGGGTAATGTAGTACCAGCAAGTCAATACCTCCTTAGACCCAGGAAGAAAAAAAGACAATATAAAATCCAATTCAGCAAAACCTTTTTTTTTCAAGAACTATACAGGTCGGTTAAGTACAACAAAAAAATTCTAAACAAATCTTGTAACACCTCGAGATAGATATCTTACAACTTAAGGTGCATCATTCGGAACTAAAAACATGTTGTACAGTTAAGATCAGAGGATTTTGCCTCGATCGCTACATTCTATCCTTCTGCACAATTCGAGTGTCATTTATCCAAAATGCTCAGTCGATTGCATTCTGGATAATTTTTGTTTTCGGATACCACATATAAACTTGCATTGCAATAACTTAATTCTAGGCTAGCTATGGTCTAAAGTAAATAAAATGGCTAGAAAAGTAAGATATATGAATAATAAATACAGGGTCCCTGTAATTTTCTAACGTTTTACCTTGCAATTTTTTCTGGTGAACAGTGCAGACAAATAAATAGACCTCCTGTGCTAAAAGTGCAGCTTTTGGATGTGTTTGGTTTTCAGATCTATGGATGAAGGATACTTGACCTGTACTAATTTATACACTTGTTTCACCGGAACAAGAGGCCTTCAGCCCTTGAATATTAAAACCTATATCCTGTTTTTAACCCTTTGACTGAATTTGGTAAACAAAATTTACCTTGTTACCTTCAAAAGTGTAGGATCATGTACCAACCGACTCAAAAACAGCCTCTTCCCGGCTGCCATCAGACTTTTGAATGGATTTGCCTTGCATTAAGTTGATCTTTCTCTACACCCTAGCTATGACTGCAACACTATATTCTGCACTGTCTCCTTTCCTCCCCTGTGAGGGACAGCTCGGTGGATAGGATATTGGTATGTAGATAGGCTGGAAAATTGGGCGGGGATCCTGGATTCAGGATTCAATCCTGGACCGGGGAGCGGCGCGGGCTTGGAGGGCCGAAGGGCCTGTTCCTGTGCTGTATTGTTCTTTGTTCTTTTTTTTTTTATGTACGGTATGCTTTGTCTCTATAGCGCGCAAGAAACAATACTTTTCACTGTATGCTAATACAAGTGAAAATTAAATCAAATTGTGTAAGTCAGTCCTGTATCTCCAGCAATTATAATAAAGTTTTAATCCAGTTCCTTTAGAAAGGGATCCATGGAATGAAGAAACTGAACTATGGCCAATGTACGAAAACCATTTTATGTTCTGAACACCATATATGGTTTAGTAGTTCTGCTATTGAGCTTAATTCTTCATGATTAGCTTTCTTAGAAGTTCCTCTGGGGTTTTCCTCCATTAAGAATTGTATCTTTCCTCCCATCACTGCACATGACTATAAACCAAAAAAGTAGTAATTTTCAGACCTTTTACATCTGTGTAGTGATGGAAGGGAAGATACCATTTTCGCTAGAGGAAAACCCTGAGGAATTCATCCGATTGAAACTTCTAACAAATCTAATTCTGTGAAGAATTAAATTCAATAGCAGCTTTGCTAAACCATATATGGTGTTCAGTACCTAAAATGTTGTTCTTACATTGACTGTAGTTCTTAATGAATTTCCTTCATTTTTGTGGATCATCTGTTTTTCCTTTCAAGAATGGTAAACTTTTTGTGTAAAATCGGTGCCGTATCTCAATTACAATGAAGGAGAACTTTGTTTACCAAATATGGTCAATAGATTAAAAGTGGGTTATAGAATATAAAATTTATTCCTCCAGCTTTTTGTGAACAGTTGTTTCCGTGAAGCAAATGTATTCCAAAACTAGTACTAAATTTTGTAGAAGGTAGAATGTAGGGACATGGCAGATATACAATTCTTAGTTAATAAATGTGCCGAGAACTTTTAGTTCTATGTTGTACTTAATTGACTAGTGAAGTCTTTGAAAAGAGATCTACTGATCTGAATTGAATTTTATGTTGCCTTTTAACTCCGATTCTAACAGACTGACTTCTGGCTGTTTGCAATAAAGGAACTGGATTTAGTTGCATGAACAACAGGAGTTGGCTTGTGACACACATTAATACAAAGTGGCCTAAAATTTGTGGCGCAAGCATCAGCACAATGGCTGCCTTTGACTTAATTTTGGTGTTTACTTTTTAAAATAGGTTTAACAGCCTGTGTATATTTTGATGTTCCTAGCTCTGGTTGGTCTTCTTGCAAATTTGTTTCCTGCTGTCCACACTTTTTGGAGTCTATTGGTGTGGGCACCAGTGATTTTGGAAATACCCAGTTCAAACAAGCAGGTGTACTTTGTATTCATTTGGGGTCAGAGGCATCCTGCACAATATCCTGCTGACATTCTGAAATGCAGGACATAATTTGTAAAAGGCAGCCATGAAATTTGAATTGGAATCCACGGTGATAGTTGATCTTAAAGAGCCCTAGTAAATAAAAGGACCCTTGCAGATGGGGATGGCCAGACCTTTGGGAGATATTTAATGCTTGTGAGAGGCTCCCAATCCCAGAGGAATGGCAGACTCTGTGGCACCAGAAAGACATCTGAATGCCTGGCTGGTTATAATATTACCAGTAGATGCTTCTGTTACTGTTGTGCTTTTGGGTGGCTCCGTCTGAAAGAAGATATGCTAGGCTGATCAGCTTGGCTTGATAGAATGTATGGTCAAACATGCCTGCAAGCATGACACCGAAGCACAAAGTAATCGCAGTCAAAGTTTTCAACAGATGCACTAGCAGTGGAAACTTCAACACCTGTACCAAAGAGCAACCAGCAAGCAAATAGTCAGCTGTAACTAGCCTCCAAAGATCCCTGTACCACATTACTAAGAACAGATCAAGAGCTAGCCACAACTCAGGCCGTACTCTGGTAAATAGTGATGACATTATAGAAGGGGGCATAGACTATGAGCATGGATCCAATCCTGTGCTTCATGCCATACATTCAGCTCGTGCTGCAAGAAGTTTGGCTAGCCCTGTTGATTTCAAAACAAGGTCTATCACATGAGAGATTCTACACAAAAGCTGTATTATTCTTGTGTCTGAATGACATGTAAAGTTTCAATGGTGTTTCCAAAGCCTGAGATTCACCTCCGATGTTCAGAGTGATGCAGTTGACTTCAACAGGGCTAAAGTGCAGCCTATTAGATAGGTTGCTTTATAAAACTTCTCAGATTTCACTTGGTTGAGTGGGGTTGGTCAGTTAAACATCTGTAGCTGAGCATCAGAACAAACCAGTGCTGAAATTCTGATGCAGAACAGAGCTCTTAACTCTTGACCTGGAATGGTGACAGAAACCTTTCTGAGTATTGTTTGACTCTTCTCAGATATTCCGGTAAATTATATTATTGTAGATGGGAGTTCAGTTTAGTGTGGAATAAAGAATATTAAATGGCTTGGGAAACAAGTGGAAGAGTGACATTAGATTGGGTGGTTTGTACAAACTTGATGGACCGAATGGCATTCTATCATTGTGAACTGTTCCTGAACCACTTTTGTATAAAGCGCAGTACAGTAAGCTTTTGCTGCAAGAAAATATGCTGCCTAGTAGCCATAGGCTAGAACTTTAAGAATGGGGTCTATCTACTGGTTGTTATTTTTTTCAACATTGCCTCTAATTTGGTTCCATCTCTTTGAGATGCTTCGATCAATAGGGTAAATAGGACCCCCTTCCTCCTAAGTGCCTCATGTACTGCCACCTCTACACTAGTAGTGCTGGGATTTTCTGTCATGTTCCTGTGCTTGGGTGAAAGCATTAAGGGAGAACCTTATTTTAACACTCTCTTCAACTATCAATGGACCAAAATGCCTATAGAGCTGTTTCAAAGGCTGTTTTTGATGCCCAATTGCAACATTTCCTCCTCACTTGGCTCCTTCCTTAATTTTAATTTGCATGTATTCTTAATACCAGTGTGTCCTGAACCCATCCACTGTTGCACCTGAAGCTATGCTAATAAATTGTCCTCAGAAAATTGAATGCAAAGGACACCATTTACATTTAAGTCTGTCTGCAGCAGAGTTGTGCAATATGTTGGCCCAAGACTATTTGGAATCCAGTTGTGGCTATTTTAATTGTTAGCAAATAAAAATGTCTAACAGACACCATTTGCGTATAGATCTCAATAATAAAATGATCAGCTGTCCAGCAGTGTGCATGTGTTTCTGATCATTGTGTGCTTTACTTTGAGTCATAGTACTCAAAAACAACTTCTTCGCTGCTGCCATCAGATTTTTGAATGAAACCTCGCATTAAGCTGACCTTTCTCTACACCCTAGCTATGACTATAACATTACATTCTGCACTCTCTCCTTTTCTTCTCTATGTACGGTATGCTTTGTCTGTATAGTGTGCAAGAAACAATACTTTCCACTGTATACATGTGACAATAAATTTAATCATAGACCTTTATTAAGTAAATGCATACAAGTGAAGTACATTTACTTGCACCATTTGAGTGCAGGCAAGACATTTTCTGTTCAGACATGCACTACTGTCGCTATGGCTGGTCAGTAATTTTTTATCGGCAAAACCGATCACTAGCCACTTTTATGGCCAAATTCCACTAACCATTATGCCCAACAGTTATGTTATGAATTCCAGATGTATAATCACCACATAGTTTCTGTCCCTCTTCATATCACAAGTATCTGCTTTGTCCCCCCCCCACCCCCAATTTCCTCAACATTATGGTAGGAAGTCATTGCTTTGGTTGTAATTTTAACTGCACTGAAAAGGTTCTAAAATCCATTAAGGATAGGCTTGAGATTCTACCACAGTCATTTGTAGCATATTTTTGTATCTGGTAAAAGCCAAACAACAATTTATGCATTTGAACTCACTTTTTTAAGGAGGATTAAAAAACAGCTGTCCTATGTTAGAAAATGCTTGACTGTAAACATAATACTGCATTTTTCATCTTTGAATAGAAAGGCAAGATTAAACTGCACATTGCTCAGTCTAGAATGCATGGTTTTGGTCGATGAGGCATAAGATAGATTTTGAAGCACTGAAAGTAGCACAGAGATGAGAAACAAGGCTGAGAGTTATGTGGAAAGAAACTATATATAATGGAGATGGTAAAAAGGCAACCAAAGACAGGAGGTGATTGAATAGTTTAAAATTATGAAAAAGGTTAGGCAGCTGGGAGTTTATAAGAGTTTTTTTTCTAAGGTCATGAAAGGAAATAATATGACACTGTTCAACATGATGGGAGTAGAGCCGCAATGGGAAGATCATGGAGTAGACATGAATATGTTTGGATAGTTTTTATGAGGGAAGAGATATATTTAGGGAGGGCAGGACAAGAATGCAAGGGTAGCTGGAAGATTGAAATCCAAGGTGGAGAGAGGATATCTCTTGAGGTGGGGAGATTCGGTGAGATGATAAAATGGTGAGGATTAAAATAAGGCAGAAGGCATAAAAGACTTGAGGAGGACATATCAAAGAGACCAAGGTGGAACCTTGCCTTTTGTAGCCATGATACACTGGTAGTTTGTTTCTAGCTGATTGATTGTGACAAACATAGGCAGACAAAGGCTTTGATAAAGGGCAAGGCATCTCCACCCCTAAGACAAGCTTTGGTTAAAAACCAGGATGTCAATATAATTGTCCACAGGCCTTGCAATGGGCATGTTCACAAAAAAACTGGCATTATTGGTTAGCAGTGCAGAGGTAATGGTAATTCTTCTGACAGTGGGATGGGAAAGAAGGGTGGGAAGGTTACCACCATGCAGCTGTGCTTGCTGAGAGAGTGGCCTCTTTGAGGTTACTGTTCATAATAGAAGCTTCAAGCTTGGGGTTGTGGGAAGGAAGGCTGATGAGTAATTATGAATTAGTGGCACAATATCTTGGAGGGGAGAAATGAAAAGGAATGACTACGTGACAGGTAGAGTTTTTAGGGAGATGAACATTGCAGTTCAGTCTAATTTTTAAAAAAAATTGATAAGAGCATAGTACAAGGAACAATCTGTACATGGAGTGAATCGGGTACAGTGCTGTATAGGGAACTTGGGGTCATTCTGGATAAATGAGTAAAAATGGGTGAAGTGGTATGCCTCATCATTATCTTGAGCTCATTTGAACTGCATTTAATACATCTAAGTATTAACCATTATGTTTACGCAGACAAGATGCGACTATTATCTGCGGATCTGGTAAAGCTGATAAAAGTATTTGATGTGGTTAGCCTTGCTGAAATGTTCTCTGCTGTTTCTCTCAATGCTGCACAATGGTGTCATTCTTTGGTTTTTATAAAAAAGGTCAGATTTAACATTTTTAACAAAACAAAGAATGCTGTATTGACTATTTAAATTCAACCAATAGAAACTGTCTGAAGTTTCACAGATGGTTTCAGTAGGTTGAACAATGTCTAGTTGTCTGCACTGTAAGTGCAGAAGTTGTTTGTTTGCCAGTAATGTGAATCCTGGGTGGAGTTAAGGTGGTGTGACAGATTTTAAAAGATATAGATCGGTTTGCCCTGCAGGGAAACAGATGGACCTCTTTCTGATACTGTGCTGCATAATTGTAACAAACAGCGCACTTTTTCAAAGGTGAGAGTTATCTACCTAAACAGAATGGATTACTTCCCACCAAAGCGAAATGTCTGTGTGCACACCTTAACTGAATTAAGTGACAATGGATAATTTTGTGAACTACAGGTTTTCTTGGATTATCAAGATATGAATACAGAATTCCCCCATTTGTAGTCTTTATCAGTCATTAAACTACCTTTTGAGCCTCTTTAACGATTGCTTGCGTAGGGCATCTCTGAATCTGAAAGAATCCCACCATTCTGGTATCAGTGAATTAAGTAACCTGGTTTGTGAAGTTTAAGTATATTTATCATATTTGTGCTGATGCAAGGCAATTTGAGTGATTGTGGACCAAAAAAGATTTGTAGCATAACCTGGGAGTTGGCCCCAATCCTGTATGCATCGAAGTTCTACATGGTGTGTGGGGACCTCTCCACAGGCCAAATTGCACTATTTTCTCCAGAAATAGTACATCTGCAATTTTGTTTCAGTGATGGTGGGCTTGTTTAACACTTAGTGTCTGGGGGAGGGGAGTGGTAGCTCTGCACATGTATAATCTCACACTCCAACAGAACTGTGTTAAGTGCTGACTCCACTATCCAAAATTCTTTTGGAAAATGTAACTTTAGTGGATTTGAGGGGAAGTTCAGTTTTGAATGCTGATATGTGAGTAAAGTGTAAGTGGTTAACTAAAATTGACATCCTATCTGTTCCTCTAAAATGCTATTTGGAAGTTTTGTAGCTTTCATGTATTTTAACTGTGAAATTGTATTATTGATTTTGTTTCTAAATGGAACTCATTTTGAAGTTGACAGTGCGCATATAGTGCTTTAGCCCAATTGTATTTTGGCAATTTGTTATATCATTTTTAGGAAAAATTGCTTAAATAAGTTAGTTGTGTGCTTATTTTCTGTGCCTTTTTAACATTCTCAATATTTGGTTTTAGACTAGATCCATGGTTACATTTTGTTTGTGAAATTTTAGTTTGTTGATTTGATGCAGAGTATACAAAATTCCAGTACATAACAAAAGCTGGCTGTCTATAATCTTCCATGGAAGAGATGATTTAAGCCAGTGTTGACTTTTTCATTTGTCATCATCCCTTTCACCTTGGTCATTTTAATTGGCACTGACATATAGAGCATTACTGAGGGAATGATGCTGTTGATCAGATGAACCCAGAACCAAGGTCTTGTCAGTTGCCGAGGATGGACACAAATCCCATGAGATTACTTAAAGAAGAGCTGGGGCTTTCTCCCATTGTTTTGGCCAACATTTATCCATCAACTGATATCGCACACAACAGATTGTGGGCGTTTATTTATTTAATTGCTGTTTGTGGGATCTTGCTATTGCACAAGTTGGCTTTTCTAAAATTAGAGCATAGACTATTGCTAACTTTTTCCTTTTCTTTCATCTTGTAAAATCTGAGGGAGTGTGTCTATAGACAACTTTAAGATATTGAGATACGACTATTAATTTCTGGAAACATTTAAACATTCTTGTGTATGCAACTTGAATGAAGTGCATGTGTTTACTTTGTGAAATCGAGCTGCAGCATCTCATTCTTGGTTTTGATACATGTTGGTGTGAAACATTTCGTGACTTCCAATTGGCATGAGGATCTGCAAGAGCTATTAAACTCTTGTTTTTCACTTAAGTACAGCTTCGACTTTTTCCCACTCCCCGCAAAGAATTAGCAATCTTTGCCTCCAGAGTTGTCGAAACAAGGGAAACACCCAGTGACTTTTTCTGTTTTAATGAAGTTCAGTTTCATCTTTGCTTGGACGACTTTCCCAAACATGTGGCTGACTTACTATTCCTCTGGAACCGTTTACTTTCTTTCATTCCGATAT
This sequence comes from Mustelus asterias, assembly GCF_964213995.1. Taxonomy (NCBI): domain Eukaryota; kingdom Metazoa; phylum Chordata; class Chondrichthyes; order Carcharhiniformes; family Triakidae; genus Mustelus; species Mustelus asterias. Next base: position 130,732,421 of record NC_135801.1, on the reverse strand, counting down.
GTCTACGGTTTTAAAATTCAATCTCTGCTATTTCTAAATCTCTCCTGCCCCTTCTGTCTCCAACAAACTCTGCAGCAACTCTGGAATTGATGGCCGAGTGGTAATGTCACTTGACTAGTAACCCAGAGGCCCAGACTAAAGTGCTAGGGATATAAGGTTTGATCCCACCATTGCAACTGGTGGGATTGAATTCGATTAATAAAATTAGTAATGGTGACCATTGTTGTAAAAACCCATCTGCTTCATTAATAAGGAAACCTCCCATCCTTGCCTGGCCCACATGTGACTCCAGACACACAGCAATGTGGTTGATTCTTAACAATCTTCTGCAATGGCCTAGCAAGCCACTTGGTTCAAGGGCAGTTGGGAATGGACAACAAATACTGACCTTGCCAGTGTTGCCCACGTTCAGCTGAAATAAAAATCTCATAGGAATCTCAAAACTGGGGAAAGAATTGAGGTCTTTGTGGCTGTTTTCACTAGTTGGAGTGTCCGATCAGAGCTTTTGTTTCTTTGACAATTTTAACTTGATTTATATTTCTCTTGCCCCATAGCAAATTGAGACCTCTATCCTCCTCTTTTAAATCAGTCTGCTTCACTCATACCAGTGGTCACCCCATCAAGTTTGCCCTCATCACCTCCTGAACTTTCGACCACAGATTTCACTGCCTATAATTCCAGTAACTTTGCATACCGGAACCCCAACTGTAAACTACTCCTTGCCCCACCACTTTTATTGATCTTTTAAAAGCCTCTTGAAAGCTCATGCCTTTGACCAAAAGGTTGGTTGTTTCTTCAGGCTGTCATACTAAAGCTGTTCTGAAGAGGGTGTAGTGGTATTGTCACTGGATTAGCAATCCAGAGACAGTTTGTAATGACCTGGGTTTGAATCCTACAATGGCAGATGGTGAAATTTGAATTGAATAAAATTCTGGATTAAAAGTCTAGTGATGCATAAAAACCATCTGACTCACTAATGTCCCTTTAGGGAAGGAAATCTGCCACCCTTAGCTGGTCTGGTCTATTTGTGACTCCAAATCCACAGCAGTGACCGAGAAAGCCATTCAGTTGTATCAAATTGCTAAAAGGAAGTTAAGGATTGAAGCCGGACAGGCTGGAACTGACAACGGAGATGGAGATGGCACAATGGTAAATAGGCAAGAGGGAATTTCCCTTTGCCCTGGAGTCCTCAACATTGCCCCTGGACTCCATGAAGTCTCATGGCATCAGGTCAAATACGGGCTGGGAACCCTCCTGCATCTTACCCAGGAATCCCCCACCTGCCCCAAGGCTGGCGAGGGCACAGGATGTATTCTGGATTTGGGTGTGGGGGAGGGGGCTTCAATGTTGGGTAGTATACAGGCTATACCCATTTAACATGGGTGGGGGAAGAGGAGGAAAGAGACCTAGACTATTTATTCTTAGTTTAGCTTTAAGGAGGTTGTGCATCCCAAGACTGTACTTCTAAAATTGAAAGCAGGAATTCATAAAATAGTTCAGTAATCTGTTTACTGTCGCTGATTTCCTCTGGGGTATTTGGTCTAAATTTTACATTTACTCCTTTTGGAGTATAAAAGAGTCAAACTGCAAACAAATGTGTTGGATAGGAAATGGAGCATGTTGCATTATTGCAGGGGCTTGTGTTTATTGAAACAAATGAGGACATTGCATATCTGGTTGAATTGATGCATTTCTTTGCCCTGCAGCTGTAGAGGAAGGACAAATGGATAGATTTGTTCTTAAAAACACAGCAGCTTGTTTTTATTCACAACTGGAGCCACTGCTCACTGACAAATTTGTTTTGGCTAATGTTTTGAAAGCATTGCATAGAATTTCAAAGAACCGTTTATTAAAGAGCTGAATTGTAATCTCCGATTAAGCAAATTCAGGGTGTAGTTCTTTATTGGATGATTGCTATTTAACTGCATATTCCTGTGCAGTTTTACATTTCTTATTAGCATGGTAACCGTTTTGTTAACTTAGAACCACATCTCTTTATATCATGAACTGTATCGCCTCTGTTAAAATACATTGCAAATATTAAATGAGGCAGATTAGATGTGAAATTTATTGTAGCATTTGTATGCTATTTGTAAGATGAATGTATGATTTTAGCGATAAATATTTTGGAACAGAAGCATGATTTTAAAGTAACATGTATTCTGTACTTGCAAGTTTTCGATTTTTTTTCTCTAATACTTTTTTCCCATTTATCTTTTCCTTCTGCTTGTGTGTGGTCAAGCTAGCTTGTAACAAACAAATTGCCGATACTTTCAGAAGTACACAAAGAGAAAGATGTGACCTCGACTTCCAATCTAGATTATTTGTTTTGGGTGACTTGAATTAGAAAGTATCCTACAGAAATCACTGACCAGCTGCATGCACTAATTTTGATCAATGATGGCTTGCACAGTATAGGTAAATTTACTTATCATATGATAAAATTAAACTTTGCAGTTTTTCTTTCTCAAAGGTGATGGGGTCCAAGGTGTCACAGTTTGAGAATAAGGGATAAACATTTTAGGACTGAGGCGAGGAGAAATTTCTTCACCCAGAGTGTAGTGAATCTGTGAAATTTATTACCACAAAGTGGTTGAGGCCAAAACATTGTGTGATTTCAAGAGGAATTAGAAATAGTTCCTGTAGCTATAGGGATATGGGCGAGATGGTGGGATCAGCGTCTTGAATTTGATCAGCCATGATCATAATGGCAGAACAGGCTCAAAGGACCATGGGGCACAGATCAGCGAGATAGTCAACATCTGTTCCCAAAGGTAGGGGAGTCTAAAACTAGAGGGCATAGGCTTAAGGTGAGAGGGGAGAGATACCAAAGGGTCCAGAGGGGCAATTTGTTTCACACAGAAGGTGGTGAGTGTCTGGAACAAGCTGCCAGAGGTGGTAGTAGAGGCGGGTACAATTTTGTCTTTTAAAAAGCATTTAGTTATATGGGTAAGATGGTTATAGAGGGATATGGGCCAAATGTGGGCAATTGGGACTAGCTTAGGGGTTTAAAAAAAAAAGGGCGGCATGGACAAGTTGGACCAAAGGGCCTGTTTCCATGCTGTAAACCTCTGACTCTTGTGACCAAATAGCCTCTTCCTGCTTCTATTTTCTATGCATGTTTCTAACCTGCAGTTAACTAGTTCACAAGTAACCGCTTTGTTGAACTTATCAGACTGTCATTTAAACGTATGTTTGTTGTGGCTGCAACCATTTAGCTGATGGAATATTGAAAGTTAATGCAGATGTTAAAGTGAGTGACAGTGATCTTGCTATTAGTAAACATTGCCTTGGCAAGCAGCCTAAATTAGTGCCCTAAATGCTGAGCTCATCAAAGCCCATCAGTGTGTTAACTATTATTGCAGTACTGTCCTTGCTCCATGTTTAAGTGGGAATGAAAGACTGAATTCGTTTTTTTATGACCAAGACGATCATCTCACAACTGTACCTAAGCTGATCTAGATCCTCTTTGGAGGGTGGAAAAGAATGTGTGCAGCCTTTGATTATTTCCCTCAGTAAATTGGAGTCCTGAAATAAATGTATATAACATTCATGAATTCCGTATAGCACACAGCATGCATGCTGATATGTGATTGGCATGCATCTTCTGATCTGATGTTCAGTTTCAGAAAAAGGAAAATTTGGGGATTCTTGCCTCATTTGTAAGGATTTTGTTTAGAATCATCAAATTTGATCTGAGTGGGCATTAAAATATGGAATAATTATTTTTGAGGTTTGTTACAGTCTTTTTTTATTCATTCGTGGGACATGGGCATCACTGGCTGGCCAGCATTTATTGCCCATTCCTAGTTGCCCAAAGGCAGTTGAGAGTCAACCACATTGCTGTGGCTCTGGAGACACATGTAGACAAAACCAGGTAAAGACAGCAGATTTGTGAATCAGATGGATTTTTCTGACAGTCGGCAATGGTTTCGTGGTCATCAGTCACTGATTCTTAATTCCAGATATTTTTTATTGAATTCAAATTCAACCAATTGCTGTGGTGGGATTCAAACCGGGTTCCCAGAACATTCGCTGAGTTTCTGGATTAATAGCCTAGCAATAATGCCACTCGGCCATTGCTTCCCACAGTCTGCATGAATGCCAAGTTTTTTGTGAGGTTTGTGACTAGCAGCGCTCCTCAGCTTTGCTTCTCAGTTTTTGGGATTTTCTTTGATTGTCATTTTTATTTCCTCAATGATCCATTCTTTCAAATTTAAATAAAAACATTTTTCATACCTTCTTCATCCTTCAATTGTGGCAACCGTGGAGTTTACTCACTTAGTGATAATCTGTTATGTTTATTGGTAATTCACTAAGTACGAATAGCATTGAAGGATTGTGGGAGATGTACAAACTAAATTAAATGGGCTTCATTAGGAATTCGTATGATTAATTTATTAAACAAAATAATTAACCTCCCATTTTTCATAACTTTGAAGTTCAATGTGATTTTCAAGTGCTGCTGCCAAGGATGCTATCTACTGTTTTGTGGCAGTTCTTTGATGTAAAAGGACACAAGAAATTTCCCAGTTTGGGTAATTTGGAAATACTTAATCGTAAAGAGTAAAGTCAACTTTGGAATCAATATCTATTATAGTGTGGGGTCTGGGAGAATCTCTAAAAGGCTTTCAAGATGCAAATTAAATTACCTTCATAGAATTTACACCACAGAAACCGGGTATTCAACCCACCTGTTTATACTCCACGAGCTTTTTTTTACTCTAAATGCCTCTTCCCACACTGGCTCTTTATTCCTCTTTCTTCCTCTTGCCACCCCATATATTGCGTTTATGAAGCGACTTTAATAAATATTGGTCAGGACACTGAATACTCATTAGCTCTTCGGAATATTGCTACTTTCAACTTGTTGCTACTATTTTGTAATTTTATGTATGTTTTCCCAGTTTTTCTGCTGTTTTTAGCCCATTTTGTTTCTTTTCTCACGAGGAATGAGCGGTCTTGTTGTTCCTATTACCTAAATAAGCCACCGTACACCAGGTTTAAGTCCTATTTCCAATAAAAATTGGTAAACTTTGACAAAGGGTCATCTGGACTCGAAACGTCAGCTCTTTTCTCTCCTTACAGATGCTGTCAGACCTGCTGAGATTTTCCAGCGTTTTCTCTTTTGGTTTCAGATTCCAGCATCGGCAGTAATTTGCTTTTATTCAGAATTGTTCATACATAGGCCTGTGAAATTCAAATACTTTACTGTGAGAAAGATCATATTGCATTGCTTACAGGTGAAATAATGGGTCCAGTGGACCTTAAGAATGGGGGTTATTGTTTACTAAAAGGCTGTTTCTGAAATATTTCTCTTGTTTATAATGGAATAGACAGTTGCAAGCTCAGCAGTTTTGTGCCTTTTCTCTGAACAATTTACCGAACATCTGTAAAATTGGGCTTACTAAGGTACAGCATTAAGCATAGTTAATTCAGCATGGAAACAGATTTGCAGTACAGTGAACTCTTATTTAAAGGATATGCTGTGCTGGGACAGTACTTTCACTTGGATTGCAGTAAAATGATATAAATTGTACGCATATTTCATATATCTATTCCTATTGTGGAACTGCAATCATAGATTTTGGTTTTCTTATGTTAGGTATGATACCTTGGGTGTTAGTGGCTGCATTACATCTCGCTTTAGTGCCTGTACTTCGTGCGTGCCTGAAGAGGAAACATTTGTGGACAGAAGTGGAAGTTCTCAATACGTATCGACCTCTATTCTACCTCCAGTTTCAGAAAGGGGTTGAGGAACCTTTTTATTCCTTCCCCAATATCTAGTGGCTTTTTACTAGCTTTTCTTGGATGAATTAACAAATATTTCCTTGGAACCTAGCCATCGAGTTTGCTATTTGGAAGATATGAAGGAAAATCATAACTATCCTGCAAAAAAATTGTTTCAATTGGTCTAATAGATTCTTGTAGTTTAAAACTTGTTTTGGGAATTCTCGTAATAACTACAGAATGCTTGGATGGTGGAATAAAGAAAGTGAACCACCTCTAGAACAAACACATCAGATTTTCTGCTTCAGCCATTGTCCAGGTCTGAGCAGCCTGTGTAAAATTGATTTAAAATACAAGAATTCTAACTGGCGAAGTGGAAATGGAGACCTTTGGCCCAGTTGCAGATAAAGTGATTTTTATCTTGGAGCATCTCTTGCTAGAGGTTACAGGAAGATCCGTTTACTGACTTCTAGTACAACTTGTATGAATTGTTTGAGGAAAATTTAAATGTTAATCTGATCCCTGTTGTATAGTTAGTGGTTCACCATTTTGGTACACCAGAGTGATTTGGCCATTACTGGGTAATGCTACTAAAGTTTTAAAAATAACTTCCTTGCAAGTTTTTGCTTCTCTTTAACAAAAAAAACAGTTTAGAGTAGATCTTTCATCTCTGGGTCTGAATCTAGCACAGAATGATTGATTGCAGAATGTGTTTTTTTTTCCAGCCTAAATATAATAGTTCCAAATAAAATAATTTTGCATAGTTTCAACTAACTGTGCAACCACAGTACAAAAGTACACGATTTGGTAGCCACAGGTAGGGTATACCATTTTCAATGTGTGCCCACTATACCTATTTGGTATCAACTGGGAAGAGATTTAATTTCCTATCCTCCAGATACTCTCTCAACTCCTCTCTCCCCCACCCCACCCCACCCCAAAGGTCATACAATTATTGAAGAATATACCACGCAGTGGAAAGGTTCCGGATTGCCCAGAAATGGTTTTCTAACTCTTCTAAATTCTCTGCCACTGTAGTTACTACCACTGTTATGTTGTCCAGGAATTTGCAGAAGGTCTTGGAGACATGGCAAAGAATGAGTATTTTATCGTGTTGGTACGAGATTTCAGCAACGGTGGGTAGAAAAGTGATTTATTTCAGAATAATAAAAATCAGGTTAAATAATATGCTATTAAATATTTGTCTGTTACGATCTCTGGAGTGCTTGCACTCATTTGGAACATTAGTTCACATTTAGATAAAAGATATTAGATTATGCTTGGCTCCAAATCATTTCGTAATGTAGGTGGGAGAAACATAAAAGATGCAAGGTCGAGAAGAGGAACTTTGGATCGTGTGCATATCGTATTTCAAACTCTCCTGCAGACTTCCTTAGTATTCTTATCAGTAATCTTGTGACTAGCTTTTCTTGTCCTTGTATTTAAGTGTTATAGGTAGCTTCATTTGCATTTTGTGCTCTTGGATCTTGTGACTACAACCTAAATTAGGCTATATATTCAAATGGAAAAGTTAATGGATTAAAACAAGATCTGAATAAAAAATCATTTGCTGATGTTTTGCACATGTTTTATCCTGCATCTATTGTTTCTGTCATGATCAGCCTGTTGTCTAGACGAGTTGAAACAGTTTGTTCTGTTTTTTGTTTCTAGCTTGCCAACTGTTTTAATCTTTATGGTATTGCACAACTTGTTATCACCTTTATAGCTCTACTCCACTACAAAATCAGAGAAACATGAGCCTATGTTTACTACTTTTAAGCTCTTGGTGAAACTTGGATTTTAATATTAATGCTTCACTGGTGTGCGGGGTTCTGTACTATTGTCAGTTTTGATACCCCTTATGGGTGTTTGATCTTAAATTGAATTGTGTAAATGAAACCATGTTTTAAACTGACAATTTGTGCGCACATTTATTTTTAGAATATTGCCTACAATATTTTTTCAATATAACTTACAATGAGGGAAATACTTGAACTGTTGAACATTTGAGAATTGAAATATTTTCTTGATCGCCTGGTTTTCAAATACACCCTAAATATTAAATATCTCCAATTTTGCAATTCAAACTTGTGATTAAAATAATAGCTCATAGTTTTATCACCATTTTCAAACTCTAGCCTTATTTTAAAGCCACTATATCAGGAAGTTTTCTAAAATTTGCATTTGTAGGCCTAACTCTATGAATTGCAAATCCTTATTTTCTTAGGAGGCAGACAGATAGGAATGAACATAGAAAGGAGAAGACTTGTTCTGAGAGTAGGTTATATTAAAAGGAAGAAATTTAGCTGAGCCTTCACTGAGATGAGAGCAAGAATTTAAATGGTAGCCTGAAAATTAAGCCCTGATTAAATAGTGTTTGAATGTGCAACTTAATTCTATTAAGAGCTTATAGATTAATTGATTCTTGACCATTCCTTGCAATATTGCTTTTGATGAAATGTAAAGTATCACTTTTTGGTACCTATTGTGAGTTCAACTTGGTCTTTATCAACTTTTCTCTTTCTCAAGTTCCAAAAACACACCTTTTTTGTGTGCCACTTTATGCAACCTACAAGTGCATGATATTGATCTCAATATGCCTGTTCTTGAGAGTTTATAAAGCAACTCCACTTGCAGTAACCAACCAGTGACAACGGGAGTATAACCACTGTCAGATGTGTGACTATATTCCAGAGTTAATGTGCTAACTACACTATTCCAACTTGCTGGATGCTTTGTGTGTATAATTGATGCACTTGTTTTAGATTGTGTTGTCAGGTTTTGCTGGTCCTTTGCAATGCTTTTACGTTCAATTTCAGTTTTTTCTCTATTCATTCAAAGGGTGTGGTGGTCACTGGCTTGGTCAGCATTCATTGCCCATCCCTAATTACCCTTGAAGCTTGTGATGAACTGCCTTCTTTAACTGTTGCAGCCCATATGGTGCACGTACCCACACTGCTGTTAGGTGTTCCTGCATCACGTGAACCATGATGGTTTGAAATTTTAGTTCTTCATTCTATTGATTATTACTGGCCAAGAATAACAAAATTCACATCAGATGTTGGAAATTGCATTTTCTCAAAAAATTCTTATGTACAGGTATAGTAACATTTGTTTCTTGGCACCTTGCCAAAGGTGGTGCTCTGTCTGAATTTAGCTGAATACTTTGCTGATACCTGCTGGCTGTGATGGGGAGTCCTTCCCCAATTGTCTGCCACTACACAGTTGAAGTAAGTTTCACTGAATAGTAATCAAAATAGAATATCTGGGCTCGGATTTTGCTGTGGTAATGACAGTGAAACTCAATTTCTGCTATCAGTACTCTCCTGAAACTGGCAGCAATTTCTTCTGTTGCATGTCGCTGTCAGTGATGCTACGCTTCTTCACAGGATGCGTTGTTGAGACCTCTGGAATGCAATTAACAGAGAATCTTTGTAATGACCAGGACTTCAATACTTGCACTATCAGTTTCACTGTAAAAAGCCTTGGAAAAAGTTACACACTTGAGTGAAATTTAACCGGGTTTTTATGGAATACTAACTTAATTGCAGCTGAACACCCTCACTGACCCTGAAACATTAATCTGGGGAATGCCAGATTTCTCCATAATAAAGTTTGCCTGAGCTCCTTTATTAATCCAGTTGATTACTTCCGTAGCTGAAAATTTTGAAGGAAATTCAGTATTTTAACTTCCTGGTTTGGTGTATGTGTGAATGTTGCTCACCTGCTACAACATGCAAGGAGGTTCCCTTGCCTTGGCACCAGATCTACAACTGCCATTGAGAAAAGAGCAGTTCTCCTACAGAATTTTCTTGATCGTTTGCGGCTAACTCTCCACAAGGCCATTGGCAAGCTGACTTCAAAAATCTAGCCTTCAATTTTGTTTTCTATTGCTGTTTCTGGGATCGCTGATGTATGATGTTGACTGTGGTAGTGCTATAACCACCCCAGCTGAAATCATCTAATGTGGAATGACCATGATCCTGTTGTTCAATACGCTCAGTTATATGCTACCAAACCTTTGTTGGAGTCCCCTTAGTTGCTTATAGGTTGTGTACTGTATGTACTTCATGCAAAAATATACTTTATTCATATCTGGAAGACACATTACAAAACATTTCAAATTCTTCACACGTGCAGTGGTATTCACATTTTGTCCATAGATCAAGATGCACTTGGGCGCTTCAGTTCAATAATAAAATTACAAACATTTCTATATTTTCATGACCGGGAGTACCATTTATTTTCAAACTACATACATGGTCATGTTGCATGGGTGCTTCAATAGATTTGTATTGCATTGGGATTGAGCACACAGTCCAAAGGGTTTTACCCAGTTACCAGCCTCTTGGTGTACATTTGCTGAAAACCCTTACACAGAGGTCTTTCGCCATTAAGCCATGGCGGTGGCTGCTTTGTATATACTGTGTTTTAAAAATGTTCTAATCCACCCTTAAAGTTACAAAGCTGCTCAGAATGGACCAGGCAAATCCAAATCCATTCCTTGCTTCAAAAAATAAATTCAAATTCCAATTCATGGTCCCCACAAGAGACAAATAAGATGCAAGCTGACATGATAAGACATTACACTTCATCTTGTGATGCTTGATCTACTCTAAGCTTAAAGTTATAAAGTCAATGCTCAGAATGGACCAGGCAAACCCGAATCCATTCCTTGCTTGCTGCACAAACCAAATTCGAAGGACGAGAATGTACTATGTTGACATCACAGAAGCCAAATCGTGGATTTGGCTTCTGTGTTGGTGTTGTGACCTTCAAACATCTGTTTGCACAACTAGCACAGCAAAAACTTTCTTGTTGCTAACTAGTTTGAAATCTGATATATTGTGTGAAAAGGACTGCATTTCCCTTTCCCTTAGGAAGGAAGTGGTGGCTACAGGGAGGAAATAAATGAGAATTACTGAGGCTGGATTTGAATCACTTGATTCCTATACCAAATTCATGTGGTACTGTTTTAAAATTGATCTGTCAATGCAAAGGAATTTTTACTTGAAGCATTTGGGAACAGAAAAAGGATGGTGAAAGAAAGATCAGTGCAGAGACCTTTGCTGTTTGTAATATATATAAATGATTTGGAGGAAAATGTAACTGGTTTGATTAGCAAGTTTGCAGACGACACACAGGTTGTTGGATTTGCAGATAGCGATGAGGCCCATCGGAGGATACAGCAGGATATATATCGCTTGTAGACTTGGGTGGAGAGATGGCAGATGGAGTTTAATCTGGACAAATGTGAGGTACTGCATTTTGGAAGGTCTAATACAGATAGGAAATATACAGTAAATGGCAGAACCCTTAGGAGTATTGATAGGCAAAGGGATCTGGGTGTACAGGTACACAGCTCACAAAGTGGCAACGCAGATGGAGAAGGTAGTCAAGAAGGCATACGGCATGCTTACCTTCGTCGGCTGGGGCATTGAGTTTAAAAATTGGCAAGTCATGTTGCCGCTTTATAGAACCTTAGTTAGGCCGCACTTGAAATATAGTGTTCAGTTCTGTCGCCACACTACCAGAAGGATGTGGAGGCTTTGGAGAGGGTACAGAAAAGATTTACCAAGATTTTGCCTGGCATGGAGGGCATTAGCTATGAGGAGAGGTTGGGGAAACGTGGTTTGTTCTCACTGGAACTACGGTTGAGGGGCGACCTGTTAGTCTACAAGATTGAGAGGCGTGGACGGAGTGGATAGTCAGAAGCTTTTTCCCAGGGTGGAAGAGTCAATTAATAGGGGGCACAGGTTTAAGATGCAAGGTTTACAGAGGGTGATGGGTGCCTGGAACTGCCAGGGGTGGTAATGGAAGGTGATACAGTAGTGACTTTTAAGGGGCGTCTTGACAAATACATGAATAGGATGGGAATAGAGGGTATCGTCCCCAGAAGGGTCGGGGTTTTAATTCAGTCGGGCAGCATGGTCGGTGCAGGCTTGGAGGGCCGAAGGGCCTATTCCTGTGTTGTAATTTTCTTTGTTCTTTGAAAACAAATCCTAGTAAGGACCATATGATTTACCTAACAGTCACTAACATTTTTCCTCCATGCTTGTATAGATCAAAGACAAGTTTAATGCTGCAGATCAGGTACATGGATATATGTAGCATTCCTGTACACTACACTGGCATAGACACAGGATAAAGTGAAAAAAGGCAGTTCCTGACTGTTCAAAAACTGACCCAACCCGACCATGACATTTAATGCTCCCCCTGAGCCAGTTTCCATCTTTCTTTGTTTAAATCTAGCATTGTGATTTTCTATATCTTTCTCCCTCTGCTTGTCTATTCACCCTTTTTTAAATGCATCTAAATGTTTGCTGTCAATACACCTGCGGTATTGAGCTTCATATTCTTACCACTCTTCTTGGGGAAAGAAGTTTTGTCTGAATTCCCTATTGCAGTGCTTCCCAAAATATTTTCCAATGCAACCTCATTTTAACACATGAAAATTAACATGAACCATATGCCAACCAAAACAAAGCAGCATTGTAATATTCAGTATATAATTGTGTATTCACACATCACAAATATGAAAATCTGTTTCAATACATGAAAACTTCTTCCATGTGGTTATTAGTCTAGCTCTCCTTTACCGGAATCTCTGAAAACCCTCTTCATTCTGGTCCAGGATGGACTACACGTGCTCCCTGCTGCACATTGGCTCCAATAAAGAAGGTGCCTTTAATCTGGTCCTATCACTGGGAACAGCCCCACCGCAGCCACCCTGTTCAGTTCAAATGTAGAACCAATAGCTTCGCTCTTCAGGGTTTGCAGGCTACATGATATTTACAAAGCCTCCCAACCACCCACTACGTACATTGCTCTCCCTCCTTTAAGCCTCAGGCTGAGAGGGGAGTGGGGCAGGGCAGGATACCCAAGCTTCAGGTACTTGGCACAGTTTTGGAGGAAGGGGAGCTTGTGATCCCATTCACTCTTTCTGCGATGTTGCCCCCAGTGGGGAGCAGTGTTATTAACTAAGGCAGTAATTCTTTTTATTCATAGAATGAAGAGGTTAAGTCTCTTTTGGCAGTTTCAGCTGATGGTGTGAAATGGCTGTGGTGCAACTAGGAAAGGATCTCTCTCTCTTTTAGATGCTCACTGACAATCTATAGCTTACTTTGTAAAATGGAGACTATGAATTAACAATGCCAAGACTGTCATTTCAGCTTTCCATCTGAACAATGCAAAGGCCAAGAAACAAGATGTCCAGTTGCCGCCACCACTTACCCACAACCCAATGCCAAAAATATCTTTTGAATCCCTCTTGCCTGCACAACGAGCTATTGGAAACACTTCCGTTCATTAAATGAGCATTGCTCTGACTTGTTCCACTTGTAGCGCAAGTGATCATCTCTTCCTTGGCCCAACCTCATGTGGAAAACCTGAGACTTAGCCACTCTGAAGATTATGGTTGGTGTTTGCAGTCAACCCAGGGGGTGTACCATGGAGAGGTGGGGAGTATTCCATTAAGGACTACAGGATTTTGGATGTGGTTGTGATTTTTCCTTTGGGTCCTTTGTCAATGGGAAGGCTTCTTTAGCTGTCAGTTGGTCTTTGAGAAATATATTTTCCCTGAGGACTAAGGAGATTCAGTAGCACAGGACGCCACTTAAGATGTTTTGTTCTCAACATTCCAGAAATAATTCTTCAGGTTTCCTGGAGTGGATGTTTAGTATGTTCTATGTGGTGGCTCCTGAGCCAGGTTGAGCAGCATACTCTGGGTAGATTGGGGCGATTGAAGCACTGCATAGTTGACTCTGCTGATCCAGGTGGTACCTGCCAGATTCAGCATAAGATTTATGCTCATCTTGACCCTGGCTCCAGTGCTCTGGAAGTGTTTCCAATAGCTCGTTGTGCAGGCAAGAGGGATTCAAAAGATATTTTTGGCATTGGGTTGTGGGTAAGTGGTGGCGGCAACTGGACATCTTGTTTCTTGGCCTTTGCATTGTTCAGATGGAAAGCTGAAATGACAGTCTTGGCATTGTTAATTCATAGTCTCCATTTTACAAAGTAAGCTATAGATTGTCAGTGAGCATTTTCTCAATTTCCTGAAATTCTTTAGACTGCAAAAACCGGGGCCAAGTCATCAGCATATATGTGAAGAGGCATGATTTTGTGGGATGGAGGTCACTGGTTACACAAGTTGGAGCTGGTGTAAGGCCTGATCCTTGTGGGGGCCAATCAGTGTACACCAGAAACTGGTTGCTGATCATGGAGTTGATTAGTAGTTGGGTTTTCAGAGATGATTTTGAAGAGTTTTAGTAGCATGCCTGTGCACCACACTGTGTATTAGGCACAGGATAAAGTCAACAAAGGCACTTCCTGACTGCAGGCCTTTCTGCGATCCATATTTGGTAAATTGTAGAATATCACATCCACAGTGGTACAGCTTTGCTGCAGGCTTGCAGGAAGTGGTCAGGATAGTAGAAAATTCTTGTGCTGAAGCCACAAATTGCCTTTAACTTTTTCCTGTAATGCAAGTTCTGATCTATTGCAATTGACCACTAATGGTAGTTCATTGTTGCATTATATATTTCTCATCAAACGGTATTGATTTTCACTTGAATGAGTAATTGCATTGTGATTTTTAATTGTTCAGCTGCCAAAGTTGATGCATGCTGGAAATTGCTAACTTGTGTAAAAGAAAATATGCTTTCTCTACTCTGCGTCTACCACACACAATACAAGTGGAGCCCAGTTTGCTGGGTTCTGGGGAAACAGTCTGCATGAAAAGATTTAAGCAGATAGGTGGTGCCACACGATCTCCTACATCAGTATCACGTTAAGCCCTGGGACCTTTGCCAGTTCACTTCCACAACGAAAGGCCCTTTTGTTTCTCACATCAGACCTATTGGCACCAAAGCTTGAGAAAGAGCCTCTGCAGGAATAGGTTAGATTGAACAAACAATCTGTTGTGTAATTGTACTAGTCAAGATTTGTGTCTCTTTCCTATTTTCCTGGAGCCAAGGCATTCTTTCCAAACAACAGGGCCACGTGATCCACTTTTCCAGGTAAGTTTACAAATGAAAGACTGGGGTTGAAATCTGACCTCTTTGCTAGCTTTCCCTACAACCCAGTTTAGGTGTCAAACCTTTACAAACTTTGACTATTTTTTCCAAATTCTGCAGTGGCCTAATCTGCTGCCCTTAAATGTTCCTTAACTTTTTTTGAACTTCCCTTAATGTGAAACCATGAGGAACACGGTGTTGGAACAGTTTTGTGCTGGCCAATGCCAGCTTAGTGACAAACTTCTTCTCTGCTGAAATCTTTGGGTTATGTGGTATCTGTGCTCCCTAGATGGGCATTTGTTTTGAACAAAAGGGTGGAAACCCAAGAACATTAGTGTAAGTAAGGATTCATCATTATATTCTGCGACCAAGTGTGACTCAACATTAACTTGTGCAAACATTTTGGTTTGTTGCTGTACAAACACTGGATGTGGCATTGTGTCTGAATCAATTTGGCAAAAACAGTTGGCTGCTAACTTGGCTGGCGGAGTTTGTCTGCTTATAGTGATGCACTTCAAAAGTAATCTGTTGGTATTGAAAGGTGGAACATGGCATTTCTAAAATGTATTGAGCTTATTTCTGAAGTCTATTTCTGAAGATTCTGTCTTGGTGGGAAAAGTATACACAAGTTGCTGCTCTACCAGAAGTAGCGATTGAAGCCCGTGGGCTTTGCAGATCTGCAGATTGATATGGCGGCAATTGTTGTGTTGCATTGGAAAGGTGCCTGGGAACTCGTGACCTGACTTGCCTTGGCTAACCTCAATCATTAAACTGTTGACAATATTTCAACATTTGTTGGGTGCTCGAAGTCTTGCTGACAGCCAGTGCCACCTCTTTTAGGCCTCATTATTGCCCTTGATTGTATCTCTGCTTGGAGAGAGGATCTTGGGGCTTTAGCCACAGCTGTTTCTTGAGTCATTGTAAACTTTGGCCTTTTTTATCTATCTTTTTTTACCACCACTCCTCCTAGTCTCCATTCCCAACGCTGAGTAATCCCTTGAGGGTCAGCTGGCAAGAAATCCAGCCATTGAGGAAGAAGTCAAGATATTGGCAAAGGAAGAACAAATAATTCCATTTTTAGAAATGGATCATTCCTTTTAATTTTGAGATGTGATTTTGGCTGTTGGCTTTCTCCATTTGTGGCTCCATTGCTTGTGCACATACAAAACTAAATCCATTGATCACAAAAGGACTTGGATATGTTGGTGGAGTTTGTTCTTGCATGTAGTTTGGTATGCCTGTCACAAACTATCCTGTCACAAGCCACCATCCACTGGAGATGCTGAGCTGTTGAAAGTGCACCTAGCTGATCTAGTGTATGCATTTGCGGGGTTCCGAACAGATTTTCATTTTGCAATCCAAATGTGTTGGAGTGTTGCGGGGTCTTAAGACCAACCCAGACATGCACAGTGGCAAACCTGACAGAGACAGGAACAACCATCCTTAACAAGCATGACTATCAACAAAATGTGCGTCATCCTTCATGATCGGTCCAAATTCGTATCCATTGGATCTGCTGCTCAAAATGGCCTTGATTGAAAGTAAGCCTAAAAAATGCTTGTTGGACTTGCGTAAGAGTGAGCTGCTGCGTGATCGACATGACAGTTCATTCTTGCGGCTTGCTACATCCACATGCATATGGACTTTCCAAGGCACAAGTGATATCCCTTTATGCTCTTGCCTATGACTGGTTCTGCACAACATGAATTTGCCAAATGGCTGGGTGAATTGTTACAATCTGTCTTGAGCAGGTTTCCCATGCACACAGTTCACATTTGCAAAGACCATACAGGACTTGCATATCAATAGTAATGCTTGTCCATATGCTCGCTTGACATTGCTAACCTATTCACCAATGTTTCACTGAAGGAAGCCCATAGGTATTTGCACTTCCATACTTTATCTTGACAATCTGGACCCACTACCATTGCACAAATCTGTATTCATCAAACCACACCAAATAGGTGGTTTTGCCATGGGATCCCCTCTAGGCCCAGATCTCTCAACTTTCGGTTCCATAACAAAAGTGTCTGCAGTATTTCCGAGTTGTTTTTAAATCCGCAGCTGCATGTAATAATTTGCTTGCACGTCTTAATGGGCTCTATCCTGTGCTCATCACTGAGCCATCAAATAAACTCCCTTTCCTTGACTTATTAGTTGAAAAATCTGTCAATGGGTTCTCTACCACCATCTACCAAAGCCAACTTCTCTGGTCAATGCACGTGTTGAGATTCTTGATTTGGCCTTATTGGCAACCTTGTACATAGGGCCCAAGCCATTTGCTCGCCATGTCGGCTTAATGCTGAAATAAGGCACATCAAAGGCATTCTGTGAGATAATGACTACACTGAGCAGATAATTTTGTGCTGTACAACAGGCAAACTCATGAACAGACCTAAGCCTGTTTCATCATTGGAGATAGACTGGACACTTTCAATCACCCGGGGGTTGGGGGGGGAGGTGGGGCGGCAAGGTATTTCAAATTTGAGTAACTGGTGAAACTTGCTGTTTCATACTGCTGCTTTGCAGTAGCAACACAAGTGGTATTCATTACGAACAGGATGCTGTCGTCAAGCCAACAATGCATTCTACCTATCACGCAAATGAGGAATGTAATACATAAATTCAGTGTCTGTGATGCTAGGTATGTAGGCCATATGTTCCAAAGACTGGAGGATTGTATCAAACAGCAGTTCCCTTCCACTGTTTGCTACAGGCAAAGTACAGACTAACCCAACCAACCTGTGCTCGCAAAAGTCTCTAATATTAGTTACGATTCTACGATTGGACAACATGCATGCTAGGTCTTGTACTGACAACCATTGGGCTTGCAGTGTCACATTTGCACGTGCTGGAAGCTACATGTGTTAATGCACAAGGCCCTGTTCTTTGCAGATAGAACATGAACATGTTCCCAGTCTCTGCAGTATTTTGTATACAATTAGTGCCTGTTTCAGCTAAGCAACATGAGTGACAACTGTTCAGTGGTTCATTCCTCTGGTAGTGCCTTGATGAATTGGAGTTGAGCTGCCTGGTTTAAGTTAATGCCTGGCAGTTAACTGCACTTGCCAACCAATCAGCATTCACACTCTTATACAGCATAAATTTGTTGATTTTCCTTGCATTGTATTCTTGTGAATATCTTAAGAGTGCAAGACGAAAAGCTTCAACAAAACAAAATGTTCAGCAATACTAAAATGAGATGCATTCAATCAAATATATTTTTTAAAACAGGACTGATAGATGTTTGGTCAAGGCAAGAGTGTTTTGGTCAATAATTCATGTTTCTTGATGTCAGTGGTTGAATGTAATCTCTCTTTGACTTCATATTATTTTGGCTACTCCAAAGGCCAACAACAGCAATTTGTTCCTCTAGCATCTAAACACAACTCTTTCCATTTAGCATCTAGCTGTTTTGAAAACTCTTGGAAGTCTATATATCTTCAACCATGTCTGGCAATTATTCAAATTACATCTTCTGTGTAGAAAAACGTACTTGTGGTACACGCGTGAATATTGGCCTGTAAATTCTTGGCTCCTCCGTGTTGGATTTGGGGGGCCCAAAGATGCGTTGGAGAATCCCTCTCTGAAGTTTCCAGATAAAGGTTTATACCCAATTGTCCAGAAGTGCTAACTTTGTACTGTGCTGAGAGTCACCAACCTGTGGGCCCAACCCCAAGTCTCCTCCAACCCATCCACTTTACCATCTTCCTGGCCTGAACCTATCTACTTTCCAGCAGCCAGTGCAATACAAGAGGCTTTGCCTCAGAGTTCACCTGTGTTGGACTCTGCTAGGGTCTGCGAGGGCTCTTGCTGCAGGCTCCAAGCAGCTCCAGCCAGCAGACATTTCAACCAAGTTTTGCAGAGCATGAGTGCGCTTTAACCGTGTGTAATTCCAGCGGGCCATCACTTGCCAATGCTGGCCCGTTGTGTATTTTTCAAACAAATGTGGAATGCAGCAAATGCTGCGGTGCTAAAGAATGTTTGTCAAGATTTATTTGAAGAGAACTAACCCCTTTACTGGTGCCTTCTGGTTAAAAGCATTGGCAGTCTTTTTCCAGTAGGTTGCAAAGCAACATGTGTTCTCTTTCTCCAACCCTGCCCTTGCCCCTTGTTGGAGGCACGTCAAAATTGGCAGTTGCCACCCTATACCGACTTGATGTTTGGTTGTAGGACTGTCTCAACTAACCACTGTGACTTCAGGAAATTATTAGTAAACGTGGAGAATGTGAGAACGGCAGAAATGTTTCAAAACAAATCACAACTAACTTGCATTATCAGCACAGCAACATGAAACTAATCTGTCACATCAGCCCAAAGTACTTCCGGTTTATCAAAAAAAAACAGTTGAGACGTTGAGCTAATACATCTGTTGGATCAAAAATGCTTTTCTGGTGAAGGCAGTGTCAGTGGACAGTAAGTGTTTTAGCTCTGAATAGTGGTTATTTAATTTGACATTGTTCTATATTAAATATCATAACATAATCGTTCCAGTGAACTGTTGTTGCAAAACAAAATCAGTTGTTTTTGTCCCCAATCATTAATCATTAGACTAGAGATCCTGGAAAATTGCAGAAACAATAAACAAATGTTTTCTGTTCCTCTTGGCCTATAACAGTGCAAGATAAATGAATCCAAGGCTTTTATGTGTTTGATCATTGTTTTTTTTCTTTTTGGCTTTATGTTTTCTAAATAGATTTAGTCCCTTCCCTTTACTAGATGCATGGTTGGTTATACTTGGTTATGGGCGATATTAATCCCTCATTCTAGCAGAACTGGATTTGAGCTCTTATTTTGTCCTTTAAGCAGTCAGACAAAGGCGGTCTGTATAAATTATTTCAAGCTCAATTCAAAGTGACTGTGCCATCTCATGCACTGTTAAAATATGATTTAAATGATTTTTAAGTGAAGCAAATAATTTATTTTGCTATGTTAACTTGGACTTTGTGTATATGTTCACTTTTTGACAATTTGCCATTATTGTGAATAGTTTGTATTAAAATTAGTACTGTAGAGTTGAAAACAGGATTTAGCTTGTTGCTGTCAGCAGACTACTGGAAAATAAATACTGGACGAGTGCCCCTTACAGTGTGCCTGGAAGTCGTGTAAGCAAATAAGTGTAAAGATTCTAGATATTTCTAATGGTGACTAGAATGTGCTTCAGTTACAATTTGTTAACCAACTGCATGTAGTCGTCTTGTTCTGTTTCTTTCTCGACATGAAATCTCCCCATTTTAAGTTTTTTAAAATTTATTTATATTAGCGTTGCATGTAGGCTTACATTAACACTGCAATGAAAGGTGACACAGGCTAGTCTCTGTAGTTGGCAGTCTTGCCAGGCCAGAGCATTTATTTTGCAGGGTTGTTTCCAAAGCCACATCAAAATTAATCAACTCGGACTTTGCTGCCCAAGTAACAATGAATTCACTTGCACTCTGTTATGAATGTGTAACTTGCCTACCAATTTGTGACAAGGGCCCTGTTTGCCCTCAACTTTGTTTCATGAAATTCCTGCATTTGTCCTTAAATTAATCCTTAAATTTCGAATCAAACTGATGAGGGACTTGAATTTAACTTTGATTCCTTTTTTAAAATGCATTCCAGCTTTGCCATGCGACTGTTTTCACTCAACTATTCCAGCCTGTAATTATTCACTCGGTGAACAATTTTGGAGTCTCGTTCCTAAAGGAGTAAATTGTTAGATTTTAAGTTTTAACATTTTTATATTTAATTTTTTTCCTTTGTCTCAGTCCATTCTTCTTTACTTTCGCTACCTGAATTGACTAACTCGCTCTTCTCAGTGTGTTCCATTATCAGCTTGGACTTTCAGTAACTTAGAGAATCTCAGAATTGTTGTCAGCGAAGGACATTCAGCCCATCATGTCTGCACTGGCTCTCCAAATGAGCAATTTACCAAGTGCCATTGCTCTGCCTTCTCCTAGTAATCCTTTCAGAAAGCAGTTTTTGAATGCCTTGATTGAACCTGCCTCTGCCACATTCTCAAGCAATGTATACCAGACCCTCGCCACTATGCATGAAATCCTTTTAAGCCTTGTTGCTTTTGCTGCTTTTTCCATTTACTTTAGATCTGTATCCTCTCATTCTTGATCATTTCATGAGCGAACAGGGACCCAGGTTCTATTTCCCCTTGGGTCGCTATCTGTGTGGCGTTCGCACATTCTCCCCATGTCTGTGTGGGTTTCCTCCCACAGTACGAAAGATGTGCTGGTTAGGCGCATTGACCATGCTAAATTCTCCCTCTGTGTACCTGAACAGGCGCCGGAGTGTGGCGACTGGGGGATTTTCACAGTAACTTCATTGCGGTGTTAATGTAAGCCTACTTGTGACAGTAATAAACTTTAAATGTTTTTCCTTACCTACTTTGCCCAGACCCTTTAAGATTATGAATCCGCAATCAAATCTCTCCTCCGTCATCTCCAAGAACTTGTAGGGCAAAAGAACCTTCACTAAAAGGTGAGGGACGAGTTGTCTAACTGGCCAGGGCACAAATCCCTGCACTAGCAAAATCTGGCGGGTTGTCTTTGAAATGCTTTTCAGTACATTTTCTGCAGTCCGCATTATTACCTTATTTAACTTAGTGCTAGCACTGTTTCAACTGCTAGCAGCGATACCAAAGCAAATGGAACTCGTGGTCACTTTAGCTAGGAATTTTGTGCTGATGTATTTATAATTACAAAAAAATTGTTCAATTTTCAACCTCTTGTCAAGTTTCCTGATTTGGAGCTATATTTCCTTCTCTGTCACTAAAACGCCCTACACCACATGGACTGCAACAGTTCACCACTACTATGTTGAGGGTAATTAGGAATGGGCAATATTGGATGCTCATGTCCCATGAATAAATAAAATAGTATAGGGTGTGAAATCACACTGTAGGGAAGCCTGTATAAGAAGGGCAGATCAGGAAATCCTTTGTGCAAGCTCCCTCTTATTTTACGCTCAATTTGGATGATCAGGCAGCATGCCTGCTTTGAGGAATTCCTCAACCAACTAAAATTGTACTGATGTGTATGTATATATTTTTTAAAAATTGCACTGATGTATTTGTACTATTCTGGCATATGCTGTTTATCTAGGCTGGGTCATCATAATCCCACACAGCACCTGCAACAGTGAGGATGACTCACCCAATTTTACTGAAGTATTTCTGTAAACAATTCTTGTGGGTGTACACATTGACATCTTGAAAGATATCAATGTGCCAAGTATCTAGCAATAGTTTGTGACCATTTTTAGACTTTGAAAGTCCATCCTCGTTCCTGAAGAATTGAACATTCTGCCCAGAGTTATTGTATTTGATCTTTATGTAATTTCTGAATCAGTATCAGAAAAGCCTAAGGACTCACTTTCAGTTTTGGTTTTAGAATGAGGAGCTAGGTGGAAAGCAGTGTTTCTCTCTCTCGCTCGCTCTGGTATTATAAATTCTGCTGGCTAACTGGAAGCAAAGCTGTTTGCCTTCCTGGAGTGAACATTTCTGCTGTGGTGGTTTATTAGATAGTACCTAGAGCTTGCTCGCGCTCTCTCTCTCTACCTGGTATTTTGGGAAGCTGTTCTGACTTCAAGCTCATGGGTGTGTGTCTCAAGTGAACTGCAGCATTTAACCAAAGGACTGAGTTCCCGCATCACGTGAACATTTGTATTTGCTGTGATAAACCTGTGGCATAGGGGAGGTGATGGCCTAGTGGTATTATCATTAGATTATTAATCCAGAAACTCAGCTAATGTTCTGGGGACCTGGGTTCAAATCCCACCACAAATAAAATCTGGAATTAAGAATCTACTGAAGACCATGAAACCATTGTACATTGTCGAAAAAACCCATCTGGTTCACTAATGTCCTTGAGGGAAGGAAATCTGCCGTCTTTACCCAGTCTGGCCTACATGTGACTCCAGAGCCACAGCAATGTGGTTGACTCTCAACTGCCCTTGGGCAACGAGGGATGGGCACTAAACGCTGGCCAGCCAGCAATGCCCTATGTCTCATGAATGAAGAGGGGGGAAAAAAGGGTTTTGTTTATGGAATTTGTTTGGTTGGAACGGTATGTAGCTGTGAAGTTTGTACAATATCATGGTTGTTTTTATTCTTGTTTGTAATTGGTAAAAGTTATTGCTAATTTTCTTTTGATACATGTTAACTGTATTCCGAAGTAAACTTTGATAAAAACACTCTAGTGGGCCATTTGAATCATACCTGAAATGAAGCATCTCATTGTCAGAAATGTGCTGAGTGCTATAAAAAATTAAGGTGTGTTGCATGTTGTAACAAAACAGATTTTTGGATTTCTTTTGTGAATATTTGATGAGTGATATCAAGTGGCTTTGTCCCTTTTGAAATTTTCACTTTCTCTCTCCACACACTACATCAATTGCTCATAGTGATCTCAGATTGAGTTAATCATTTTATGCTACTGTATAGATTTGATTTATTATTGTCACATTAACATAGTGAAAAGTATTGTTTCTTGCGTGCTATACAGACAATGCATACCGTTCATAGATAAGCAAAGGAGAGTGCAGAATGTAGTGTTACAGTCATAGCTAGGGTGTAGAGAAAGATCAACTTAATGCAAGGTAAGTCCATTCAAAAGTCTGACAGCAGCAGGGAAGAAGCTGTTCTTGAGTTGGTTGGTACGTGACCTCAGACTTTTGTATCTTTTTCCCAAAGGAAGCAGGTGAGAGAGAGAATGTCCGGGATGCGTGGGGTCTTTAATGATGCTGGCTGCTTTGTTGAGGCAGCAGGAAGTGTAGACAGTCAGTGGATGGGAGACTGGTTTGCGTGATGGATTGGGCTACATTCACGACCTTTTGTAGTTCCTTGCAGTCTTGGGCAGAGCAGAAGCCATACCAAGCTGTGATACAACCAGAAAGAATGTTTTCTATGTTGCATCTCTAAAAGTTGGTGAGAGTCGTAGCTGACATGCCAAATTTCCTTAGGTTACTAACTCAGGATTGTGTGGGAGTTCTATTCATTTGATTATAGAAATATTTTGCTAACCTACCTCTGACAGCATTTCTCAGTGTTTGCAAGAAGTGCAGCTGAAGCTTTATTTTAGTGGTTAGATAAAGGTTTTTAATTTGTTCGCATTTTAGAAACACATGCCTTGTTCATAATTAAATGTCACTGCTTTCCCTGCAGTGCATTATCAGTGGTAGTACAAGTGATGTGGTATTGTTTAAAAATGCTTCACTTTGACTTTTGCATATATTCTATTGTACAAAATAACTTTATTTGCTTTTAGGGTTTATCTGAGTACAATGTATTCTAACTAGTGGACTTCTCCTGTGGAGAAGTAAATACCTACTAATAAAGTAGTTTGTGATATGTACCGACCGTTCACATTGTAGGGCCTAACGTGTGTTGTCGCACCTTGACTATAGAATAAAAAGAGCTCTTGGTGGGTTGGAATGGAGTTTGATATTGAGATACAAAGAACAATACAACACAGGAACAGGCCCTTCGGCCCTCCAAGCCTGTGCTGCTCCCTGGTCCAAACTAGACCATTCTTTTGTATCCCTCCATTCCCACTCCGTTCATATGGCTATCTAGATAAATCTTAAACGTTCCCAGTGTGTCCGCCTCCACCACATTGCCTGGCAGCGCATTCCAGGCCCCCACCACCCTCTGTGTAAAATATGTCCTTCTGATATCTGTGTTAAACCTCCCCCCCCCATCGCCCCCTTCACCTTGAACCTATGACTCCTCGTGAACGTCACCACCGACCTGGGGAAAAGCTTCCCACCGTTCACCCTATCTATGCCTTTCATAATTTTATACACCTGTATTAAGTCTACCCTCCTCCTCCGTCTTTCCAGGGAGAACAACCCCAGTTTACCCAATCTCTCCTCATAACTAAGCCCCTCCATACCAGGCAACATCCTGGTAAACCTCCTCTGTACTCTCTCCAAAGCCTCCACGTCCTTCTGGTAGTGTGGCGACCAGAACTGGGCGCAGTATTCCAAATGCGGCCGAACCAACGTTCTATACACCTGCAACATCAGACCCCAACTTTTATACTCTATACCCCGTCCTATAAAGGCAAGCATGCCATATGCCTTCTTCACCACCTTCTCCACCTGTGACGTCACCTTCAAGGATCTGTGGACTCGCACACCCAGGTCCCTCTGCGTATCTACACCCTTTATGGTTCTGCCATTTATCGTATAGTTCCCCCCTACATTATTTCTACCAAAATGCATCACTTCGCATTCATCAGGATTGAACTCCATCTGCCATTTCTTTGCCCAAATTTCCAGCCTATCTATATCCTTCTGTAGCTTCTGACAATGTTCCTCACTATCTGCAAGTCCTCACTATCTGCAGGTTACTGTTGCTTCCTCAGCATTCTCTTATCCTAGGCTGCACCATGTAAGCCATAGAATTTATTTTCTGGCAGCTTAAATAACAAATAATGTTAATCCTCCACATTAATCTCTAGTGAACTAGATGAAGGAACATATTCTGTAACTTTTAAGAAGCAATAGTTTACAGAAAGTAGAACACAGAATTGACAACATGGTGTGTGTTCTAAGCACATGTATTGCAAGTGCACACTAAATACTTAAATGTAATGAGGGTCTCTGCCTCCACCACTCTTTCAGGCAGTGAGTTTCAGACTTCTACCATCCTTTGGGTGAAAAGGTTTTTCCTCACTTCCCATCTAAATCTCCTGCCCCTTATCTTAAATCAATGCCCCATGGATCATTGATCCTTCCACCAAAGGGAAAAGTTTCTTCCTGTCTATCCATGCCCCTCATAATTTTATACATTTCAATCATGTCCCCCTCCGTCTCATATCACATATCTTGTATCCTTTGATCCCTTTAGCCCAAAAGGCTATATCTAACTTCTTGAAAATATACAACATTTTGGCATCAACTACCATCTGTGGTAGCGAATTCCATAGGTTCACCATTCCCTGGGTGAAGAAACGTCTCCCCTTAGTCCTAAAAGGTTTACCCTTAATCTTAGACTATTATCCCTGGACACCCCCACCATCAGGAACATCCTTCCTGCATCTATCCTGCCTAAACCTGTTAGAATTTTATAGGTTTTTGAGATTCCCCTCATTCTTCTGAACTCCAGCAAATACAATCCAACTCAATCTCTCCTTGTACGTCAGTCAGATCTAGCAATAGCTTGTCACCATTTTTAGACTTTGAAAGTCCATCCTTGTTCCTGAAGTATTGAACATTCTGCACAGTTATTGTATTTGATCTTTATGTACTGTCAGATAAGAAATTTCTCCTCATCTGTCTTAAATGGGTAACCCCTTATACTCTGAGATTATGCCTTCTGGACTAGATTCTCCTACAAGGGGAAATAAGCTCTCTGCATTACCCTGTAAAGCCCCCTGAGAATCCTATTCTTCTAAACTCCAGTCAGTACAGGCCCAACCTACTGAACCTCTCTTCAGGAGAAAATCCCTCCAAACGCAGGATCAGCTTAGTGAACAATTGGACTGCCTCCAATGCCAATATATCTTTACATAGGGAGCCAATACTGTTCTCTACCTAAACAGGAGAATTATTGGCATTTAACGAATGTGTCTTTGCATTGAAAGGATCATTGCAGGAAAGAATAATCTTAAACACCATATTCTGATCCAGTAAACTTAAATGTTAGTGATGTGAAGGGTAATATTGTGTAAGCAGGAATAAATGGCAGTGTCTCAATATGTAAAGCTACTGAAACTTTATTTCTTTAACATTTATCTTGAAAGATGTTCATGGCTGTAGAACTACAGGTATGTGCCCACTCATTAATAGTCTAATTCTGATTTCAGATTTTTAATACTTTATTTCCGAAGTAACTTTTTTGAGAGCTCTATGAATTAGGAGGATTTGATGAGAACATCATTCAACACATTTGAATAAGTTTTTTTTTAGTTTCACTTATGGCATGTTTCATTCTGTTGGATGTGGTTTGTTTCATTCATTAGTAGAAATTTAGGTTATAAGTTATGGGGAAGGGGAGAGATTTCTACCATGGCCGGATCCTGAAGAAAACGACTGGGTTGGTGGGTCTTGCTGTGGCCCAGAATCTTGACGAGACGTTGAGTACTCCAGAAATCTTGCTGATCTGCAATCCATGCCTCAGGATTCAACCTATAGGAAGTACACTGAGTAGACCATCAATGAATGGTTTAATTTGGTAAAGTCGGAGCGTGATATTCAAAAACTAGAAGACAAAATCAACTGCGGACAGATAGAGGAAGTCATTTCACAGGCTGAGAATGAACTTTCTCTGGCACATAAAATGGCCAAGTGGAAAGCTTGGGAGCCATTAATAGAAGAAGCCCCTCACAATTGATGGAAATGGCCACTTTAAACTTTATGTAAATTACACTGCTTTATTTGGCAAAACATATTGTCCGTTCTGTCAATTATAAGCTGTACTGTTGTCAAAAAATCATGTGGTTAAATTTTGCAGCAATGGGCCATCCCAATTTTAGCAAACACAATTGAACCAGCACTTCACGTGCAAGCAGCTGTTCACGATTGCTTGGAGACATGACCTTGACTGAAATTGACACAGTCTTTCAATCTGGTGATGTAATACAAGGGATTGAGCAGGTTATAAATCAGCCAAGCTCTTTAAATGAAAGCACATTAAATGTGGATAATGGAAGTTAGAAAATGATGGAAACACAACAGATTAGCTGAGGGGTTTAAAAAAAAAGGTAGCATGGACAAGTTGGGCCGAAGGGCCTGTTTCCATGCTGTAAACCTCTGACTCTATGACAGCAGATCAGTCAGTATCCGAAATGGCGTAGGCAGTTACCTAGTTGTTTCAAACTGCTATAACGTCTCAAAGGAATGATACAGAACACACCTCCAACATCCACCTAGGCACAGGAAACAATAGTGGCACACGGAGTCCTGTTGACCCTGAAAAGTCACCCTTGCTAACATCTGGGGACTTGTATCAAAATTGGGAGAGATGTCCAGCAGATTGAGCAACAGCCTGATAATCATAAGACAGAGATGAGGAGACATCTTTTCACCCAAAGAGTGGTGAGCCTGTGGAATTCATTACCACAGGAAGTAGTTGATGCCAAAACATTGAATGTATTAAAGAGGCGGCTAGATATAGCACTTGGGGTGAATGGGATCAAAGTTTATGGGGAGAAAGCAGGATTAGGCTATTGAGTTGGGCAATCAGCCATCATCATAATGAATGGTGGAGCTGGCTCAAAGGGCCACGTGGCCGCCTCCTATCGTCTATGTTTCTATACTTAACGAATCATAACCTACAGATAACATGGTATATCCTGTCCCACCAGCAGACAGACCCACTGGTTGGAATCATACCTAGAATAAAGGAAAGGTGGTTGTTGGAGGTAAATCATCTCCATCTCAGGACATTGCTGGTGTAGTGTTGTAGGCCCAACTGTCTTCAGTTGTTTCATGAATTACCTTCCTTCCATCATAAGGTTGGAAGTGGGGATTTTCATTGACTCTACAATGTTCAGCACCACGTGCAACTACCCAGATACCGAAGCAGTCTATATCCAAATCCAGCTAGACCTGGGCAACATCCAGGCTTGGGCTGACAATGGCAAGGATGTTTCACACCACAAGTGCCAGGCAATGACCATCTCCAACAAGAGACAATCCAACCATTTTCCCACGACACATTTATGGCATTACCATCGCTGAATGCCCCACTATCAACCTGGGAGTTACCACTGACTAAACTGGACCAGCTTCTTGGTGAGTTACTCCCCTCTCTCCTGTCCACCATATGAAGGGGGGAAGTCAGGAATGTGATGGAATACTGTCGTCTTGCCTGGGTGAGTGCAGCCCCAACAACATGGATCTGGTGCTGGGAAATGAGCCAGACCAGGTGCTAGACTTGGAAGTTGGTGTGCATTTTGGTGATAGTGACCACAATTCGGTTACGTTCACCTTAGTGATGGAAAGGGATAGGCATGAACCTCGGGCCAGTGGTTTTAGCTGGGGGAAGGGTAATTATGAGGCTATTAGGAGAGAATTAGGAAACATAGGTTGGACTAGGAGATTACAGGGACTGGGAACGTCCGACATGTGGAGTTTTTTCAAGGAGCAGCTACTGCGAGTCTGTGATAGGTATGTCCCTGTCAGGCAAGGAGGAATTGGTAGGGCTAGGGAACCGTGGTGCACCAAAAAAGTTTCTTTGTTGGTTAAAAAGAAAAAGGAGGCTTATGTTCGGATGAGACGTGAGCACTCGGGTAGTGCACTAGAAAGCTTTAGATTGGCTAAGAGGGAGTTGAAGAGCGAGCTTAGAAGGGCTAAAAGGGGACATGAGAAGACTTTGGCGGATAGGGTTAAAGAGAATCCTAAGGCGTTCTATAGGTATGTCAAGAACAGAAGGTTGGTTAGGGCAAGTTTAGGGCCAGTTATAGATGGCAGAGGGAAGTTATGTGTGGAACCGGAGGAGATTGGTGAAGCATTGAACCAATATTTCTCTTCGGTGTTCACGCAAGGGGACATGAATATAGCTGAGGAGGACACTGGGTTGCAAGGGAGTAGAATAGACAGTATTACAGTTGATAAGGAGGATGTGCAGGATATTCTGGAGGGTCTGAAAATAGATAAATCCCCTGGTCCGGATGGGATTTATCCAAGGATTCTCTGGGAGGCAAGAGAAGTGATTGCAGAGCCTCTGGCTCTGATCTTCAGGTCGTCGTTGGCCTCTGGTATAGTACCAGAAGATTGGAGGTTAGCGAATGTTGTCCCATTGTTTAAGAAGGGGAACAGAGACTTCCCCGGGAATTATAGACCGGTGAGTCTCACTTCTGTTGTCGGCAAGATGTTGGAAAAAATTATAAGGGATAGGATTTATAGTTATTTGGAGAGTAATGAATTGATAGGTGATAGTCAGCATGGTTTTGTGGCAGGTAGGTCGTGCCTTACTAACCTTATTGAGTTTTTTGAGAAAGTGACCAAGGAGGTGGATGGGGGCAAGGCAGTGGACGTGGTATATATGGATTTTAGTAAGGCGTTTGATAAGGTTCACCATGGTAGGCTTCTGCAGAAAATGCAGATGTATGGGATT
Organism: Mustelus asterias; assembly: GCF_964213995.1. Taxonomy (NCBI): domain Eukaryota; kingdom Metazoa; phylum Chordata; class Chondrichthyes; order Carcharhiniformes; family Triakidae; genus Mustelus; species Mustelus asterias. The sequence goes on along the minus strand of NC_135801.1, from coordinate 130,702,619 downwards.
GGGGGTGATCTAGGAAATTGGATCAGGAATTGGCTAGCGGATAGGAAACAGAGGGTGGTGGTTGATAGTAAATATTCATCATGGAGTGCGGTTACAAGTGGTGTACCTCAGGGATCTGTTTTGGGGCCACTGCTGTTTGTAATATTTATTAATGATCTGGATGAGGGTATAGTTGGGTGGATTAGCAAATTTGCTGATGACACCAAAGTCGGTGGTGTGGTAGACAGTGAGGAAGGGTGTCGTAGTTTGCAGGAAGACTTAGACAGGTTGCAAAGTTGGGCCGAGAGGTGGCGGATGGAGTTTAATGCGGAGAAGTGTGAGGTAATTCACTTTGGTAGGAATAACAGATGTGTTGAGTATAGGGCTAACGGGAGGACTTTGAATAGTGTGGAGGAGCAGAGGGATCTAGGTGTATGTGTGCATAGATCCCTGAAAGTTGGGAATCAAGTAGATAAGGTTGTTAAGAAGGCATATGGTGTCTTGGCGTTTATTGGTAGGGGGATTGAATTTAGGAGTCGTAGCGTTATGTTGCAACTGTACACAACTCTGGTGCGGCCGCACTTGGAGTACTGTGTGCAGTTCTGGTCCCCACATTACAGGAAGGATGTGGAGGCTTTGGAGAGGGTGCAGAGGAGGTTTACCAGGATGTTGCCTGGTATGGAGGGGAGATCCTATGAGGAGAGGCTGAGGGATTTGGGATTGTTTTCGCTGGAAAGGCGGCGGCTAAGAGGGGATCTTATTGAAACATATAAGATGATTAGAGGTTTAGATAGGGTGGATAGTGATAGCCTTTTTCCTCTGATGGAGAAATCCAGCACAAGGGGGCATGGCTTTAAATTGAGGGGGGGTAGTTATAGAACCGATGTCAGGGGTAGGTTCTTTACCCAGAGGGTGGTGAGGGATTGGAATGCCCTGCCAGCATCAGTAGTAAATGCGCCTAGTTTGGGGGCGTTTAAGAGATCCGTAGATAGGTTCATGGACGAAAAGAAATTGGTTTAGGTTGGAGGGTCACAGTTTTTTTTTTTAACTGGTCGGTGCAACATTGTGGGCCGAAGGGCCTGTTCTGCGCTGTAATGTTCTATGTTCTAACACAAAATTGACACCATCCAGGTCAAAACAACCTGCTTGATTGGCAGCCCATCAGTTAGCTTCAGCACTCGCTCCCATCACCACTGATGCATAAGAACATAGGAGCATAAGAAATAGGAGCAGGAGTAGGCCATCTAGCCCCTTGAGCTTGCCCCGCCATTCAATAAGATCATGGCTGATCTGATAGTGGTTTAGTTTCACTTACCCGCCTGCTCCCCATAACCCTTAATTCCTTTATTGATCAGAAATCTATCTACCTGTGACTTAAACATATTTAACGAGGTAGCCTCCACTGCTTCAATGGGCAGAGAATTCCAGAGATTCACTACCCTCTGAGAGAAGAAGTTCCTCCAACTCTGTCCTAAACTGACTCCCCCTTATTTTGAGGCTGTGTCCTCTAGTTCTTGTTTCCTTTCTAAGTGGAAAGAATCTCTCTACCCTGTCTAGCCCCTTCATTATCTTGTATGTCTCTATAAGATCTCCCCTCAGCCTTTGAAACAGTGGCAGCAGTGTACACCATGTACAAATTCTATGCAGTACAGCAACTCGCCAAGACTCCTTCAACAGCACCTTCCAAATATTCAATCTAGAAAGATGCCTGGGGACATCACTACCTGGAAGTTCCCCTCCAAGCCACGTGCTGTCCTGACTTGGAACTATATCACCATTCGTTTACTGGCTAGGTCAAAATCCTGGAACTCCCTTCCTGTCAGCACTGTGGGTGTTTCTACCACATGGCTTGCAGTGATTCAAGCAGGCAGCTCACCACCACCTTCTCGAGGGCAATTGGAGATGGGCGATAAATGTTGGCTAAGCCAGCAATGCCACAAATGAATTTTTTAAAAATGTGCAAGGATATGGCATAATGGATGAACCACAAAAATGCTAGTTCAGAGCTGCAGCATTGGGAACGTTAAGATTTTGGGTCTGGTAGGCTAGGAAATGGAGGGGAGACGCCAAGCAGGTTGATGGAATGTTCTTTATCTTTGTGACAAAGAAATCTAGGCTCCTGTCATTCAGAGATGAGGGTGGAGGTGAGAGGGGTTTAGGAAGACAGTTAGCAACAGAGAAAAGAAGCTGCGGGTTATCTGCGTTTCAGGATGATTCTGGAACTGTAGCCTCCAATTTTGATGCTTCTTTGTGATTCTTTGTTTCTCACCATTGAGTGACTAAATTGTGAAATGCTGTGTTTACATATAATTGATCGAGGATTCCTGCATGATGAGCCTAAAATTAAAATGTTTTAAATACATTTATCTATTGGTATTAAGTACTAGGCTCTAAACAGATGTGAAATACATGAAGATTTATTTTTATAACTGTTTATTTTTTCATTTATTTGCAGTGGGTAAAGAAAACAACTTGTTTCCAAGAAACAATCCAAAAAACTTATTTACTTCAAAGTCACTGGGGGGGAGATCTGCAACTTTATTTCCAAATTATTTCACTGTAGATATGCTTGCCTCTCTTTTTGACCACCCACTCTCCACCTCTCTGCCTCCAGCTTTGCAACAGTGTAACCTCTGCTTTATTGTAAGCGTATCGTGGGAGATTTTCTGAAGTTTTCCTAGTTGGAAAGTTTTGTGGATGCAGTTGGTTTCAATGAACTTTAATAACCAAAGAGCTATTGAATGAGGCAATTAAGTAATTGTTGCTATGTTGTATTGGAAACCATGTACACACTTCTGTATGAATACAAAATGTTATTTTGATAATGGTTAAAAATGTGTGGGTACACAGAGCTTTTGTCACGCTAGGGGATTATAGCTAGGTTCTGACTAGTTTTTTAAAAAACTACATTTTCATTCCAGTTAGCCCGTGAAGCCTAAAGGTGCTGGAGGTTGGTCATTGCCAGGAGAAAATTCTTTGACCTGGTGGGGTAAATATTAAAAATGGCAAGGGAAAATATGGATGTAAAATTTTAAAAATGGAAATAGAGAATGATTATTTGAAAGCTGAACATTTGCCCTGAAGCTCCTTAATCTAATCAATGCTCTGCATCCACCCCATGGCTTATCACTGGTCATGTGCCAGTGTAGGCTGGGAGTGCTTTTTTTCCAAATTCCTTAGCTGCACAAAAGGTCCTGCTTTTTAAGTAACCAGCTGTGCAATTAACTAATGTGCCCTTGTTTACTTATTGCAAATCTAACATTTTAGCTTTCCTGACTTGATGGATAAGATTCTGACTGATTGAATTACATATGAGGTGCATCGCTTTTTTCCAAATTATCAGATGCAGAATTCAGCTAGGGCTGATTTTAAATTGACTCCAGGACAGTTTTCCGGTGATCTGAGATCTTGGGCTTTGAATGTGTTTGAACAAGTACTTGCAAATCCCAGCACAATAGAAATGTGTTTCAGTTTACAAACTGCAGTGAAAATTATTCAAAGGTTTTTCTCCATTTAGAGTGTTAAATTTTGGGCGCCCCCACTATTGAAGAGATTGAGGCCATAAAAATGACTGCGTGGATTCATTAGAATGATAACTGCATGGATTATACAACACAGGCACAAACGCGTACAGTCCAGCTGGTGTTAAACCATTATTTATACATCGTCTGATTCTGCTCCCAATCCAATTCACCACATCCCATCCTGTTACAAAATGGGAGCACCTTTTAGTTCAAGTTTTTGTCAGTATTTTTAACCATGTTGGCCATTTCTCCTCACTTCTGATAAGGGTGGTATCAGAGTAAGAAGTCTCTCAACACCAGGTTAAAGTCCAACAGGTTTATTTGGTAGCAAGTTTTCGGAGCGCTGCCCCTTCATTAGATGAGTGGAAAGTTGGGTTCACAAACGGGGCATGTATAGACATAAACTCAATTACAAGATAATGGTTGGAATGCGAGTCTTAACAGGTAATCAAGTTTTTACAGGTACAGACAATGCGAGTGGAGAGAAGGTTAAGCACAGGCTAAAGAGGTGTGAATTGTCTCAAGCCAGGACAGTTGGTAAGATTTTGCAAGCCCAGGCAAGTCGTGGGGGTTACAGATAGTGTGGCATGAACCCAAGATCCTGGTTGAGGCCATCCTCATGCGTACGGAACTTGGCTATCAGTTTCTGCTCGGTGATTCTGCGTTGTCATGTGTCTTGAAGGCCGCCTTGGAGAATGCTTACCCGAAGATCAGAGGCTGAATGCCCTTGACTGCTGAAGTGTTCCCCAACAGGAAGGGAGCACTCCTGCCTGGTGATCGTCGAGCGGTATCCATTGTCATAGCGTCTCGCCAATGTATCATGCCTCAGGACATCCTTTCCTGCAGCGTATCAGGTAAACAATGATGGCCGAGTCGCAAGAGTGTGTATCTGGTGGATGGTGTTCTCACATGAGATGATGGCAACCGTGTTGATGATCCGGTGTGTCTTGCAGAGGTTGCTGTGGCAGGGCTGTGTGGTGTTGTGGTCACCGTTCTGAAGGCTGGGTAGTTTGCTGCAAACAATGGTCTGTTTGAGGTTGCGCAGTTGTTTGAAAGCAAGTAGTGGGGATGGCCTTGGCGAGATGTTCGTCTTCATCGATGATGTGTTGAAGGCTCTGAAGAAGATGTCGTAGTTTCTCCGCTCTGGGGAAGTACTGGGCGGCGAAGGTACTCTGTCCGCCGTGTCCTGTGTTTGCCTTCTAAGGAAGTCTATGCGGTTTTTCGCTATGACGCGTTGGAACTGTCGATTGATGAGTCAAGTGCCATATCCTGTTCTTATGAGGGTGTCTTACAGCGTCTGTAGGTGTCTGTTGCGATCCTCCTCATCTGAGCAGATCCTGTGTTTTTGGAGGGCTTGTCCATAGGGGATGGCTCCTTTAACGTGTTTAGGATGGAAGCTGGAGAAGTGGAGCATCATGAGGCTATCCTTGGGCTTGTGGTACAGTGAAGTGCTGAGGTGACTGTCCTTGATGGAGATGCATGTGTCCAAAAATGCAACCGATTCCGGAGAGTAGTCCATGGTGAATCTGATGGTGGGATGGAACTTATTGATGTCATCATGTAGTTGTTTCAGTGATTGTTCACCGTGAGTCCAAAGGAAGAAAATGTCATTGATGTATCTAGTGTATAGCATCGGTTGAAGGTCCTGTGCGGTGAAGAAGTCTTGTTTGAACCTGTGCATGAAGATGTTGGCCATTGTGGTGCGAATTTGGTCCCCATGGCTGTTCATGTATCTGGATGCAGAACTGGTTGTTGAAGGTGAAGACATTGTGGTCCAGGGTGAAGCGGATGAGTTGTAGAATTGTTTGGCGATTTGCAGTTGTCAGCATTGAATACTAAGGCTGTTACAGCAATGCTGTTGTCGTGGGGGATGCTAGTATAGAGTGCTGAGACGTCCGTTGTGATGAGACATGTTCCTGGTTCAACTGCTCCATGGGTGCTGAGTTTCTGTAAGAAGTCCGTAGTGTCGCGACAGAAACTGGGGGTTCCTTGTATGATGGGTTTCAGGATGCCCTCGACGTAGCCGGAGAGGTTCTCTCACAGGGTCCCATTGCCTGATATGATGGGACGGCCGGGTGTGTTGGCCTTGTGTATCTTCGGGAGGCAGCAGAGATCTCCAACATGGGGAGTATGTGGGATGAGAGCACAGAGGGTGCTCTGAAAGTCTGGATCAAAGATCTTGATCAGTCTGTTGAGTTGATGGGAGTGTTCTTTGGTTGGACCTGCGGGCAACCGTCTGTAGTGTTCCTCATTGTTCAGTTGTCGGTACACTTCTTTGCAGTAATCCGTTCTGTTCAGTATGACAGTAGCCCCTCCTTTGCTGGTTTGATAATGTTGCGGTTGGTCTTGAGAGTGCGGATGGCGTTGAGTTGTGCTTGGGTGAAGTTTAGGGCTGTCTTGAGTGCGGCTGATGAATCTGGCATTGACGCACCTCCTGACAGCTTGTGCATACATGTCGAGGGCAGTGGCCTTCTGGAGGGGTCCAATTCAACTCTTTCCTCTTCGGTTGCTGCACTGTGGATCTCTGTCAGCTGTTCCAGTTGATTGGCTGTCTCATTGGGTTCGCTGTTGGCTTCTTGGGGGTTTGTGGAAGAACTCCTGGAGCCTCATTCACCTGATGAATTCCTCTGTGTCCGCTGCGAGACTGATGGCGTCCATTTTGGTGGTGGGGCTTGGCTGAGAACTTTGATTTTGTCTGGTTGAAGGGTGTAATCCGACAAGTTGGCAATGGACTTCCTTGCAGTGGTACTGTTTTCTACTGTGGTACCGGAGGTAAGCGTTCAACAAGGTGGCCTTCAAGACACACAACAAAGCAGAATCGCTGAGCAGAAACTGATAGCCAAGTTCCGCACGCATGAGGACGGCCTCAACCAGGATCTTGGGTTCATGTCACACTATCTGTAACCTCCATGATTTGCCCGAAGTTGCAAAATTTTGCTAACTGTCTTGGCTTGAGACAATTCACACCTCCTTTAGCCTGTGCTTAACCCTCTCTCCACTCGCATTGTCTGCACCTGTAAAGACTTGATTACCTTTTTAAGACTCTCATTCCAACCATTGTCTTGTAATTGAGTCTGTGTCTATATATGCCCTGTTTGTGAACCCAACTCTCCACTCACCTGATGAAGGGGCAGCACTCAAAGCTCATGCTACCAAATAAACCTGTTGGACTTTAACCTGGTGTTGAGACTTCTTACTGTGCCTACCCCAGTTCAACGCCGGCATCTTCACATCATGATATTAGAGTTGAGAGAATATAGTTATGATGAAAGATTTGGAAAAATGGGAGCAATGTTCCCTGCAGGAGAAAAGGGAAACCTGGTAGAAGTATTCAAAATTATGAAAAGTTATGAGATGGTTGTTTAATGCTAATAATTATTAGATTATGGTGTGTAGGGATATTGTCACTGGACTAGTGATCCAGAGACACCATCAAAGGCAAAAGTGCAGCATTACCATCAACATCTGGGAATCTCTGGCCCAAGACCATCCAAAGTGGAGGAAAAACACCTGGCAAAGAGCTGAACATCTAGTGTTTTATCACCAAGTGTAACAGTGAAAGATGCACGTGGCAACCTGGGCACCCCACCCACCCTCTCTTCCAACCACGGTCTGCCCCATCTGTGACTGACTGGAGGTCGTGCATTGGTCACCTGAGAACTTGATGTGGAACCAAGTCATCCTCAACTCCATTCTAATGCCTAAGAAGATGATTTTGAACAGATGGAGCAATTCTAGACTGGGCATCTGAGTCGTGAGCAGCAGCAGATTTGTACTCAACCACAATCTGTAACCTCATGGCCCATCATATATCCCCATCTCTATACCATTACCACCAAACCAGGTGGTGATCACTGGTTCAATGAAGAATGCAGGAGGGCATGTCAGGAGCAGCACCAGACATACTTAAAAATGAGGTATCAACTTGGTGATGCATGCTGTTTGGCAGGCAAGTAGTCCCAAGCAGCAAGCAATAGACAGAGCACAGTGATTCCACATCCAATGCATCAGATCCAAGTTCTGTAGTTCTGCAACATCCAGTCATAAATAATGGTAGACAGCTAAACTCACTGGGAAGGAGCCTCTGAAATACCCCCATCCTCAATGATGGGGGAGCACAACACATGGAAAAGTTATAGCTGAAGATTGTTGCAAATACTTCAGCCGTAATGCAAGGTGTTTGACACTATCCAGGACACTGACATCCCATACACATTCACTCCCTTCACCATCAACGTACAGTGGCAGCAATGTTGCACTTCAGGAACTCACCAAGTCTCCTGAGAGAGCACCTTTTGAAACCCAATACCACTATCACCTAGAAGAACAAGGGCAGCCAGATTGTCATCTTCCCTGTTAATGGGTACAAACATTTATATTCCTCCCCAGGCCACTGAAGCATACTGTACAGATTTAGTTTCCTGCCCTCCACCAGGACAGCCATTTCCGATCTATACTAATTCCATTTAAGCTCTTGCTAGTAAGGTATAAGACTAAACGTTAACCATTCACAGCATTGCGCTAGCATTAGAGTTGTGTTAATTTGAATAGCTGTTCCAAGTGCAAAAATAATATGCAAGGAACATGATCAAAAGGCAAATGTTGGAAAATTCTTGACTACAGGAAGCTCAATAACTCCTGAGTGACCTGAAGTGGAGGCGATAAACTGAATCAGCAATGTCCTAATAGCTGCTCAACATAATCCCTATCAGGCTGCATATCCACATCCATCAGTATGCTACAGGTGAACACACATTCTGTCCCCACTTCAACCACTTACCCCTCCACCGTGGTTAGCACTGCTGCCTCACAGCGCCAAGGACCCGGGTTCGATTCCCGGCTTAGGTTGCTGTCTGTGTGGAGTTTGCACGTTCTCCCCATGTCTGCGTGGGTTTCCTCTAGGTGCTCTGGTTTCCTCCCACAGTCTGAAAGGTGTGCTGGTTAGGTGCATTGACCCGAACAGGCGCCTGAGTGTGGTGATTAGGGGAATTTCACAGTAACTTCGTTGCAGTGTTACTGTAAGCCTTACTTGTGACTAATAAATTCACTTTAACTTTTCTTCCCTTGCTGGATGTCTGCTGCCCTTTCCCAAAGCAAGTATTCAAATTGTTGGAAGTTGATGAGATGCAATAGCTGGTGATGGGCATAGTTGGAGAAACGTGTGGCAAAGAGAACAAAAGGTTTCCTGTCCTAAGCAAGTAGCCCAACCCCAATGGGCAGAATTCAATGGTTGCACTCCCTCGCCATTTCTCATCGAATCCACTGCGGTCTGCGCCATCTGGCAGTTGGCGTTCCAAGCCCTCATGGATTTCGAAGACTGAGGTGCAATTACTGTGCTCTTCCTCATGTATGTCTCATCCCCTTAGTTTTCCTCCACTTATCTATCAGTCCCTCCATTTATTCCTCCATCCTCTTCTCTGATCCTGTTCTTCACCATCTTTTTCTTCCCTGTTGTGTCTCCTGCTCCAGAACTATCCCACACATGAGGCTACAGATGCTTCTCGCTTTGCATCAGCTGTACTCGAGTGGCTTTTTTTACTGTCATAGCATGACCACCTCTTTTCCATGGCCGATAACTTCCAGCCCAAAGGGCCCGGCTTACTGGGATTGTGCGCCACACGTGCACCAGGACAATGGGGAAGTCCCAATGCACAGACACGCGCACCGAAAGCATGCCAACTTTAAACCTCCAATTCTGCTTTTCAAAGCTGCCGATATGGAGTAGTAGTCTCTCCCTAACTTTGCTTCCTTGTCCCGATGATGGGTGAATGTTTACACTTATTTATTTTAACTTTTTTTTTCTGCTCCAGCTGCAGCAAGTAGACCTATTCTTTGGGTGGATTGATTTTTTGTAAATGTATTCAAAAGATGTTTAAGATATATGTAATGCACAGAAAGCGAAAGGTTAAAAAAATTTTTTTTTTTTTTACAGCTTTGTCATGACATACTGTTAATTCCAGTAAACAAAGTGGATTTGCAATGTCAGTAATCAGTTTCAGCTAAAGTCCATTTGGATTTTGCTATGTATTTTAAGCAGTGTTTATCCCAAGATCCTTAAAAGCCTCTTAAGATATAGGGTGAAATGAGTTCTGCATTTACAGTGGGAAGTGCAAATGCTTTAAGAAAGTGTATTCCTTAAGATGACATATACAAGTTTCCTGTAAACTGATGTGAATTATAGGTATTGCAGGATCCAGTGCAGATTGAAGAGATGGAGTCACGTACCACCTCTGCTGGTACATCATGCTTTTAGCTTGGCTTCCTGAAATCGCTGAAGCTCTTTTGAGGGTTCAACATAGGCACAGAGATCATGAGAGAAGAGTCAGACTACATGTAAAATGAACAATTAATATGTCCAAACCTTACCCCTCCCCCTCACAATGGTCCCTTATGCCCCCTTCCCTACTTGTTTTCAGAGACAACAGAACTGTTGTTAAAGTTTTTTTTAAAAAATGTTTTATTGATTGTTAGAGAAAAAATATATTATTGCAAGAAATTTGAGAAGATGAGGCAATTAAACAAAATGTGATAGTGCAGCTGCTAAAGTAAAATGTTTAGTTGAACGTTGATATGGTATCAAAATTTTGTATTTATAACATTAACAAAAAATGTTTTCCATTAAACTTTACAAAATCTGACTTGTGCTTCATTGAAACAATTAAACGGAACTTTTAAATATGAAGTTATACAAACGCTTTATTGACCCATCAGAAAACAACAGTTAAATATGAGATAATAAATGAAGTAAACAAGGCAGAAGAATACTCATAAACACATGGTGGTTTAAATTTTCCAAGGTCCAAAATGTGAACTCTCCTTTGCTCAACCTCAGGTAATAAGGTATCCAAATCATGGTCCGAGAAATTATGGCCTCCCTTCTCCCCAATTACATTCAGTTTCTGTATTCTAAATTAAAACATACAGACATTTATAAGCATGTTACACGTAAAGTTATATAATAATGCAAATTTAAATAGCTTTACCGATTTAAAACAAATAATAAAACCTATGTTACATAACACTCATCTTCAATCATAAAAATAAACTTACAAAATATGCTTTAAATGAGCCAATAACAATAGGATTAACTGTTTTAAAGAAATGGCAAAAAAACCCTAAAAGTACAACATATCTTTACAATAGCAGGGAATCCTTTTCATCTCTGTCTTCACTTTAAAACTGCTGTTTCAAAGCGAGACCTCAATGGACGTTCCCAATCTGACCATGTCAAAAGGAGGCGTGACTAGAGTCCTCCTGCTTTAGTTGGGGCCTGCGGCAATTGTATCGCTGATAGGCTGCTACTCCCATCAGAAGCTGGATTACAATTTTTCAACTGCGCAAAAATCAGCTATTTTTGGCAGCCCAAGGTTTCCTGCTGCTGGAGAGTAGGAAGTATGTGCATACAAATTAGGAGCAGGAGTAGGCCACTTTGCTCCTCAATCCTGCTCTGCCATTCTGATTGCAACCTCGCCTCTACATCCCTGCCTACCCCCAATAACCTTTTGCCCCCTTGCTTATCATGAATCTATCTATCTCTGCCTTACAAATATTTAAAGTTTCTGCTGCAGTCATTTGAGGAAGAGTTTCAATGACTCAACCCCTGGAAGAAAAGTACATTCCTCATCTGCCTTAAATAAGTGACCCAGTGACCATGAAATTTGTGTCATATACAAGTGTCTGTCCAAAGAACTACCACAAAATATTGTGATCTTTTTACTACAAGTAGATGAGGAGGCAGGCCCTGAATCTACCTTGGTCAGAAAAGCGATCCAAGTCTTTGCTGTCAGTGTAAGCAAGATTATTGATATGTGATATACTTAAGATCTGGTTTAAGGATTTTGTAAATAGCACTTCAGTGTTTGGCAAGAAATGAAACTGTGCGAATCTTGGCATGGATAAAATTTGTAAACTCACCGTTTTTATTTCAGCAATGTTGCAATACTAAAAATTTGGGTGGTTTATTATTCATTTTTCTGACAAACTTATAAAAAGTTAGCTGGTTTAGTATAACTGGTGGATGACGTGCCCTTCTTGCCTTTACCCTGAGCATAAGATGCTGCAGTAGGTGTGTACGTTCCCAATGAAGATTGGCTTCTGTGTCCCTGAGCTTTTGAGATAAATGAACGATTCTGCTGTTCTGTATCTGATGCATATCTGTGGTTTTTTGTGACTGAAAGGTTCCATGCTCCGTTCAGCATGTTGTATAAATTGTTCAAACACGCCACCAAAGCTAGCTTTACTGTAAGAAATTAAGTGCAGAAGTAAGCCTTTTAGCCTCTGAAGTTTGTTCCGCCATTTGATTAAGTTGTAGCTGATCTGATTGTGACTGGAAGTCTGCTTTCCTATCTGCCCCCATAACTCTTGATTCCCATGCTGATCAGAAATCAAACTCTGCCTTGTTTTGATATATGTTAGCTTATTTGTATGTGCATTTATTTTTATTACATTTTCTGGGGCTTCTAATTTTTTCATGGAATTAGGCAGTGTTGACAATGCTAGCATTTGTTGCCCACCCTTCAGTTGACTTGATCCAAATAGCTTGCTAGACCATTTCAGAATCAACCGCATTGCTGTTGTCCTGGCCTACAGGTAATGACAGCAGATTTCCTTCTCTAAAGGAAATTCATGGGTTTTTACAATAATCAATTTATTAATTAAATTTAAATTCTACCAGCTGCCATGGTGGGATTTGAACTCTCATATCCCCAGTACATTAGTCTAGACCTCTGAATTACTCGTCCAGTGGCTTTACCACCACACTATATCTCCACCCTCCCAAACAAATGGTCAAACGTGTTTACAGCATGACAACATTGGATTGTTGTCTGAACATTCTGTAACTGGTGTTTGGTCTGCGTTCCCTCAATTGGGTGTTGATCTCCCTTCGCGAGGCAACAGAAGTGACTAAGAGGGTACATGTAAGCAAGTATAATTTTGTAGTTTGAAGAATTTGATGCGCAGGTCGTTTTTTGTTTATACGGCAGTTTTTTTTTCTTGGTACTACTTTCCCGTACATATTCAACTGGTTTATTTGCATTTAAAATGGTTATGGAATTAATTTGTACAGCTGCAGTTGAAATTTTGCATTCAGGCACTTTTATTCAAATATTCCAATGATTGTGGCTTCTGGCAACCACAGACTTTAGTCTGTTTGCATTTGAAATGTTTTTCGATCGTAGAACCGTGCAGGCTAGTTTACAGTCCTAATCCTTAGATTTGCTATGATTTGTTATTGTGAAAGTTGGATCACGATACGATAGAAACTGCAGCTATGTGAAGGAAAACAGAACTAATGAAGCAGCATGACTGTCATTTTTAAAAACCGAGAATAGATTTTGTTTATTTTTCCATATCTTTTTTTATTTTTCTTCAGTCGTGACATTGAAAATAAGGAGACCCTCAGGGGGTTACCAAAAATGGATGACCGCCCAGAGGAGCGCATGATCAGGGAAAAGCTCAAGGTGACATGCATGCCAGCCTGGAAACATGAGTGGCTAGAAAGAAGAAACCGGCGAGGACCTGTAGTAAGTATAAGTAGGAATTATATAAAAGTAACACATTTTGGAGCACGGGTTCAGGCAGGATTCATTTCTGAAGTTTGTACCTTTTTCATTCAATGACAAATATATGCTTATGTCTTGTGTTTTATTTACTGTAAAGATGCACTTTCACAGATTTTGTTAATGATTAGAAAAAGGATTTATTAAGAATTGTTCAGCAGCCAATGGCTGCAGCATGTTCCCTACATTTCTCTTGCCTAAGAGGGCTCCACTCCCAAGGTGATTCCCCATAAATCCCAATTGGTTCCCCCAAGGCCAGGTGACCATTAATTTGCTGTGTTGCCCTTAAAGGGAGAGTCACCACCTAGTTTGTGCTTAAAGGTACTAAGTGATAATTTAAAGCTGAATGTACCTCTGCTTTGACAAGACAGTGAGATTTAACTTGGACAGATTTGTGGTCTGGTATCAATGGGGTCAATCCTAGGATTTAGTATCACCGTGAGCTAGTCTGATTTGGCAAAAATAAATGATGCTCATGGAGTTTGCCAGTACTATAGTAGTGTTGGCTTTGATCTGGGATAACTCGGAAGAGTAGGGAAATGAGCTTTGGTCAGACAGAGTTGAACATAAAACCTGGGTCACAATGTTTGGGAGAAAATCCCATGTGTAACAGTAAAACAGCAACTCATTACTGTGATAAGATTGTAAAATGCTGATGATGATACACTTGGGAACCTTATGGAAATATTAAAGTTCCTTTTGTGAAATGAATGGTCAAAATGTCACATTAATTTTGAATATTTGAATGTTGTGCTTATGGAATGTGGATGGCTCTGGCTAGGCCAGATTTTATTCCCCATCTCTAATTGCCCTTAAGTAGGTGGTAGTGAGCTGTGTTCTTGAACAACTGCAGTCCTTGTGGTATATACACCTAAATCTGTACACACCTACTCTGTGAAGAAATTGTGTGACTTGGAAAGACTTGCAGGTAATGTTACCATGTGCCTATTAATCTTGTTTTTTCGAGGTGGTAGAGGTTGTGAGATTGCCTATATATGTTTGATAGAAACAGCAAGATTTAATTAAATTATTTTGAAATCCCAATAGCAATAATTTGAAATGCATTAACAATGATTCCTTCTCCATCTGCCTTGCAGGTTGTGAAACCAATGCCAGTGAAAGCAGATGGGGCTGAGTTAGGCAAGCAAGCATCTGACTGTCAAACTGATGTAAATGCCTCACCACAAATGCAACGAGGAAGACGTAGTCCTTCCCCTGGCAGTTCATCTTCATCGGCCACATCATCTTCGTCTTCGTCAAAAACTACTACAAAGTCTGAATCTCCTGGTGTAAGAAGGAAAAGAGTATCACCAGTTCCTGTAAGTGCAAGAAGTAAGAATTTCTATCCTTTCCAATTACTTTGGAAGAATCTACATTTGTATATTAAATGCTAAAATCAATTGCCACAAATTGATTGAGTTTCCAAAAATAATGGTACATCAGAATTGGTCTTTTCATTTGTCATTTAACACATTGATATCTCTCCAGGGATAGCATGTAGGCCCGATTCCAAACACCTCTAACGCCAAGGACTCAAAACCTCCCAATACAAAGTTTGAGCTCACCTTTTGCTTGCTGAATAGGCCACCTTTTGATCGTTGTTCAAATAATTCATCAATGATGTTTGAAGTTAACTCAGGACTTAATAAAATTATCATCTTTTCTGGACTATGGCATACTAACTCCTTTATCCCAAAGTTTGGTTAAAATGACAGTTAAACTCCTAGTTGGAAGATGGAATATTGTTAGGTTGCAACTCCCCAGCTGTGGTGGAAAATAATAATAGAACAAGAACAAGAACAATACAGCACAGGAACAGGCCCTTCGGCCCACCAAGCCCGTGTCACTCCCTGGTCCAAACTAGACCATTCTTTTGTATCCCTCCATTCCCACTCCGTTCATATGGCTATCTAGATAAATCTTAAACGTTCCCAGTGTGTCCGCCTCCACCACCTTGCCCGGCAGCGTATTCCAGGCCCCCACCAGCCTCTGTGTAAAATATGTCCTCTGATATCTGTGTTAAACCTCCCCCCCTTCACCTTGAACCTATGACCCCTCGTGAACGTCACCACCGACCCGGGGAAAAGCTTCCCACCGTTCACCCTATCTATGCCTTTCATAATTTTATACACCTCTATTAAGTCTCCCCTCATCCTCTGTCTTTCCAGGGAGAACAACCCCAGTTTACCCAATCTCTCCTCATAACTAAGCCCTTCCATACCAGGCAACATCCTGGTAAACCTCCTCTGTACTCTCTCCAAAGCCTCCACGTCCTTCTGGTAGTGTGGCGACCAGAACTGGACGCAGTATTCCAAATGCGGCCGAACCAACGTTCTATACATCTGCAACATCAGACCCCAACTTTTATACTCTATGCCCCGTCCTATAAAGGCAAGCATGCCATATGCCTTCTTCATGCCATATGCCTTCTTCTATAGCCCCTGGCTTATTAATGAAATTTTCCAGAGCTGTTCAATACATTTGATTTGATTTATTATTGTCTCATGTATTAGTATACATTGAAAAATATTGTTTCTTGCGCACTATATAGACAAAGCATACCGTTCATAGATAAGGAAAGGAGAGTGCAGAATGTAGTGTTACAGTCATAGCTAGGGTGTAGAGAAAGATCAACTTAATGAGAGGTAGGTCCATTCAAAAGACTGATGGCAGCAAACAAGAAGCTGTTTTTGAGTCTGTTGGTAAGTGTCCTCAGAGTTGTCTTTTTCCCAGTGGAAGAGAGTATGTCCAGAGTGCATGGAGTCCTTTATTATGCTGGCTGCTTTTCCGAGGCAGTGAGAAGTGTCAATGGATGGGAGGCTGGTTTGAATGATGGACTGGGCTTTGTTCACTTTCTAGTTTATTGCGATCTTGGACAGAGCAGGAGCCATACCAAGCTGTGATACAACCAGAAAGAATGCTCTCTCTGGTGTATCTGTAGAAGTTGGTGAGAGTTATAGCGGACATGCCAAATTTCCTTAGTTTTCTGAGAAAGTAGAGGCATTGGTGGGGCTTTCTTAACTATAGCGTCTGCATGGAGGGACCAGGACAGGTTGATGGTGATCTGGATATTTAAAACTTGAAGCTCTCGACCATTTCTACTTTGTCCCCATTGATGTAGACAAGGGCATGTTCCCCTTTACACTTCCTGAAATTGATGACTATCTCCTTCATTTTGTTGACCATTGAGGGAGAGATTATTGTCGTCGCACCAGTTCACCAGATTCTTCTTCTCTTTCCTTACATGTGCTGGTGTTGTGATTATAATGCTAACACTGCCACCTTGTAAAACTGAAATTATAGTTATAACTGTACAAGTTGTATAGAATATGCAGCCACTTGGCCCAACTGATCTTTGCAGCTGTTTAGGCTCTAAGGGCTGCCTACTGCCCTACTTCCCTTCACTCTCTCTGTGAGCATTCCGCAGAGACCGTTCCCTCCGGGATAACTCAGTCCACTCCTCCACTATACCCAACACCTCTCCTGTCATTCATGGCACCTTCCCATGCAATCGCAGAAGGTGTAACACCTGACCGTTACCTCTTCTATGCTTACTATCCAAAGTCCAAGACATACATTCCAGGTTAAGCAGCGTTTTACTTGCACCTCTTTCAATTTGATGTATTGCATTCACTGCTCCCAATGTGGTCGTCTCTATATTGGAGAGACCAAGCGTAGACTGGGTAATCGCTTTGCTGAGCACCTTCGGTCTGTGCGCAATCAGGACCCTGACTTTCCGGTTGCTTGCCATTTTAACACGACCCTGCTCCCATGCCCACATGTCTGTCCTTGGCCAGCTGCAATGCAAACTGGAGGAACAGCATCTCATCTTCTGGCTGGCACTTTACAGCCTTCCGGTCTCAACATCAAATTCAACAACTTCAGATGATTAGCTCAACCCCTCTGTTTTCACTTTATTTAATTTTTTTACTGTTCTCTACCTTTAATTTCTTTATTGTCTTTCATTTTTCTTCCCTCCCCCGCTCTTCCCCCTTTTCTCCCCCTTTGCTTCCCCTTTTCTAAATTTTAG
Source organism: Mustelus asterias (assembly GCF_964213995.1). Lineage (NCBI taxonomy): Eukaryota > Metazoa > Chordata > Chondrichthyes > Carcharhiniformes > Triakidae > Mustelus > Mustelus asterias. The sequence continues at coordinate 130,685,526 of NC_135801.1, read as the reverse complement.
CTCTCCCCCCAACATCGTCATCTGTCACAGCTTATCCTCTGATTTTAGCTTCTCTGCTGTTTGGTCATTCACACCCTTTATTCTCTCTGTGGAGGCAGCCATTAGCAGCCTTTTCCCCTGGTTTCTGTAGCTATGACTCATCTTTCATTCCCTCACCCTGTCATATAAATATCTCCCACTTTCTATGCCTTTTAGCTTTGACAAAGAGTCATCTGGACTCAACGTCATCGCTTTTCTCTCCTTACAGATGCTGCCAGACCTGCTGAGATTTTCCAGCATTTTCTCTTTTGGTTTCAGATTCCAGCATCTGCAGTAATTTGCTTTTATCTACTGCCCTAATTCATTTAACTCATATCAAAATACTTATCTATTCCTTTCTCCCTCATGCACTTAGCATTGAGGCATTTAAGAAGAAGCTAATTGCCTCAATTATTCCATGTGGTAGCAGCAGCAAGCACCATTCTATAACCAATCGGTTTCGCCTGAATTCCTCCTTGGATTTATTCATGATTATAGATTTTTGACCCCTAGTTTTGGACTCCCTTCATTAGCTTGCCCTTTAGCTTTCTCTCTTCTTGAGAACAGTGCTAACCTGTTCAGTCTTTTCTAATTAGAACCTCTCAGTTCTATCACAATATACAAACACAAGACATTGTGTAACATTGCCTTTAAACTGATAACTGGAAATTTAAGAATCCAGTTTATTCATGTAAGCATATTGCAACTAAAGAATGTATAAGTTGGGATGGTACTCTATATCTCTTCCTGGAATGAAGAGGGTTAATTCAAATGGAGTAAGTTATTTTGAGTAGTTTCCATGGTAAAACCTAATGCATTAAGAATTACCCAGTATGAAGCAATTTTGTGAAGTGGCAGCTATTGGTGGAATACATGCAAAATAATTGAAAATAGCTTAACTAGATGATTCGTGTTGAATGCATTTTAACCAGCACTGGTTTGTCCATTACATAAGCAACGTTTTAGTTTAAATTTCCATGATTTCTGGTCCACTTGGGATTAAAGGATTTCAGACCTCTGCTAATGCTCTTGGGGCAGCCCTATGCATGAATAGCCCAGTGACCACTCTGTCCCCATGTGGTTAAAATCGGGGATCGAAGGGTGGGAAACTGAGACTGGATCTATATTTTTGCCCTATCGCATGCATGGATTTTATACTTAGTTTTCCATTAAGGTCCCGTGGACAAAATTTGAAAATGTGGGCAAGTCTGGAATTGTGACCAACGTTTTAAGCATCATTCACCTTTTTTAAAAAAGACTAGTCACTGATTTGATTTTGGGTCTTATTTTTGCAAATAGGCAGCTATGCTTGCCTATTCAACAATAACTTTGCTTCAGAAGGAATTGGCTATGAAGTGCTTTGAGATGTCCTCTGGATATAAAATGCACTATGTAAAGATGAGTTGCTTTCCTTTGTTAGAGAACTATATTTGTAGAAAATTGATAGAATTCATGCTTATGCTATAAAAGATTGTAGTCATTTGAGTTTAGAACAAGTAATAGAACTCTTTCCAGCATCTGGCCATATTTGCCTGATGTTGGACTACTGAAAGCCAGCTGTCCAAAAATGGTTCACTTCTGGCTCACATCAGTGCCAAATATTTTCAGTGTCTATTTTTAACAACACTCTATTTATAAATAGTGCTGCTGGAAAGTTATCCTCTAACATTAATTTTCATAGATGTAACTGTCATCTTTCACTCCCCATGCCAAAAAAAGTTAAAATTTACTATTAAATTGTGTACTGTCTAGTTGTGGGTAAAGATCTTGTTCTGTCTTCAAGCTCATTAGTTGAATGTGATTCAAGCCGTGTTATATTGGAATGCTAAACATGCTGTGTATAACTGATTTGTTGGGTCTGTGCAGTCAGAGCATTTGCTGTTGTTGAGTTTATGAACGGAAGGGAGTCTATTTTTTAGAAATAAAGTGGAAATCCAATTTAGCTCGGTTGATGAATCTGTGCAAGAAGATTGATAATGTCATTATTTTGTAGTTTCAGAGTGGACGTGTGACTCCTCCAAGGAGAGCTCCTTCACCAGATGGCTTCTCACCTTACAGTCCCGAGGAAACTAACCGCAGAGTCAACAAAGTAATGCGAGCCCGACTGTACTTGCTACAACAAATAGGTCCAAACTCCTTCCTTATTGGAGGAGATGTTCCTGATAACAAGTACAGGGTGTTTATTGGTCCTCAGGTGAGTTGCATGATAATGTCTAATGTTCTATGTTAATACCATCTTGGTTTTCTTTTAAGGGAAGTAATGTGTAAGACAAAACGCAGGATGTTAACTTTGTTAATTTTATTATAGAAACTTTGTAGTTTTGATGTCTTGTGCAAAGATTTTTTTTATCCAGCAAAGATTCTAGCAGATAACTGGATGGCAAAAGCAATACATCATGAATGGTAATTGACAAATGTATCGGCGTACAAAGAGAAAATTGTACTGCAAGGATTCTAGCAAGTGATGCAGTTCTTGTGCACATAGTATGGGCTGTTCTTTTACTGCAAATATCATGTTCATTTTATTTACCTTTTTGAAACATTTTACGGAATTATTTTATCCTATAATTGGACTTCCCTTTCTCCACCCTCAAAGTTTTCCTCTTGGCAGTCTTTAACCTAATGACAGCAAAATGTACGTTTTGTTTGGTCAAATAGGGGAATTTCTATTCGGCCAAGTTTATCTAGCCTAATAAATATGGCTCTTTAAAAATGCTGCTATTTTCTCCTCGCATGCTAATTACGTATGTAATGAGGTAAAACTCAAAATGGTGGATTTGGGGCTGGTGCCTAATATGGTGCCATAGGAAGGATATCACTGCTCTTAAATTGGTTGTTGAGCAGCAAACACACATTATAGACTCAGGTATCCATATGAGTGCAAAGGAAGGTTGTACACACACAAAAGCTGGGCTTCAGTAACAAACCTGTCATTCTAAATTCATGGATATTGTCATTTTGATTCCTAGTGTCTATATTTTTCTTTCCAAATGCTTGCTAACAAAACTGTAGTAGTGAGAGAACAAGAAGTGTATGCAGGCTAATGAGTGGTGAGGATTCATTTGCCTGAATACCCTGCTGTTTCCTGGCATGTTTCAAGTTAAAATGGAGCACAGAATCCCAATTATGTCTCTGCTTCAAGACCTGTGCATTTAATACAGACAAAATACAATCTATCCAGAAGCTGTTGTATTTACATTTATCATATACAGTTAAGTGTTACTGCTAAATAGAGAAACGATGTTTGCACAGTGCTGTCTCCTATTCCATTTCTTTCTCTCAAACTCCTGAAATCCATATAATATTCGGTAACCATTTGCATCATCTACGCCAAAGGGTTTCAACCTTCTTGCTTCTGAAAGTCCCTCTCGTGTTATCAAAGTTCCACAAACTACCCAGTAGCACAAGTATTTTTCTCTGTATAAATATTGGTCTTTGTTAAACCTGTATTTATTTTTGTTTTATTTGTTCCTGGTGTTGGTACCAGATTGAGGGTTGTGTGTGGTATGCAGTGACCTGTTGCACTCGAGCCACCTTGTGCCTCTTAGCGGTGAAGCTCAGTTACTGGTTGATAGTTAAACCAAATAGTTAGAAGCTAAAGTGCAATGTACAAATTAATTAGAGGGACAGATGTACCAAACCCTGCATGGTCTCTGGTTCTTTTTGGCTCACTACTTAACCTTCTTTCAGACCTCCAGTTGAGAACCCCTGATCCATACAAAACTTGTTTTTCAAAATATGTGAAATGCCTCTGGCTCCTGCATTATGATTTCTTGATTTTGCCAAAAAATAAAGAATTCTGAGTCTATACTGTGTGTTAATGCAATGGCCAAGAGTGAATTGAAAACATGATTGCCCTGTTAGAGGATTAGGATTAACCCTCTCTGAGATCATTGCCCTGTTGGTTAAATGTGGAGTTTAAATCAGGCAGCACAGTTTGGTTGTTTTTAATTGAACCAAATGAACAGATGCCTCTGTTTTGAGGAGAACTACCTGTTCAAAAAATTGAAATATGTGGCTCCAATTTCAACCTGACAAAGAATGAAACTTGTAAAACTGAATCATCGTGTTGTCTCGTTTATTAGATGCTCTCTTTCCTGTGATGCGCATCAGTCATGGAATGCCTTTGGTGTATTGGCATCCTTCCTTTCCAGGACCAACCTGACATGACAGAGAGAGGCAGGCAGCCAGAATGACGACCACCCTCTTCCCATGTCCATTGCTGGACCCTATGAATATCCACTACAATCGGGCTCCGGAATCAACCCATAAAATTCTTGCTTACCCCTCCCACTGAGTGTAGGCTGAAGTGCAACTAAACATTTGAAAGCCCTACCTGCTACCCTTGTCCCCAAAACATACAATCTTACAAACATTGTATTATTGTAACAATATAGATAGGTTGCTACTATCACTGGTAACCTTTACTACTGTTTTCAAATATATTCAAAATCTATTTACTGGAAAAATTGTGTTCTGCTATTAGGCAACTTTGATTTATATAAGGTTATAATGACAATCTTTTATAGACCTGCAGTTGTGGACGTGGAACATTCTGCATTCATGTTCTGTTTGTTATGCTACGAGTCTTCCAGTTAGAGCCTTCTGATTCATTGCTGTGGCGAAAGACATTGAAAAACTTTGAGGTAAGACAAATAAGAAAACTGATTACTAACCCTTTGGAGGGGTTGTTGTGAATTTGTAACCTTTAAAATGTGCTTAAATGAAAGAAAAGAACTTGCATTTTTATGGCACTTTCCATGTCCCAAAGTAATTTACATTCAGTGAAGTACCTTCCATTCAGTTTGGTACTTATGAAGGGTAATAACTTGTATTGTAGGGAGCATAGCAACAAACTTGCTATTTCAAGACCTTATTGTGTGTAATGAAGTAAATGATTGGATAATCTGTTTTTAGTAATGATGGTTGAGGGATAAATTTTGACCAGGGCACGGGGAAAACAAAATAGTGTTCTGGGATCTTTTGCATTCACCTGAGAGAGTAGACTAAACTAACTGCATCACTGTCCTCGAGTTGGTTGCACCATAAGCAGAAATAAATGCAAGTGTCAAATAAAAGTAGTTTTTGGACCTAAAGAGAAGTGAATTAGCGATAGGAATGATACTAAAGTGCAGACAATATCCTGGAGAAGAAGATGCATTTTCTCTTGGGTTCATGTTGATTTGGTGGAATGTGCTATGGTGAATAGAGACTTGTGGGGTGGGAGATAAAGGCAAATGATTCTGAGTGGAGGCAGGAGGAATGAGAACAGAAGTAAATGGGCTGGATCTGGTGAAGAGTCCTATTGACTGACTGTGGGTGCAACCTCTGCTCATGATGCAGGGAAGCTTTTTCAGATGCTCTTGCAGAGGAGTTAGAGCAAATGCGGCAGTTGATGGGTTACATGCTTTTGGAAATTAGGAATTAATTTTGATTTTTTTCTTCAAAAGGTGGAGAGTCTCTTTCAGAAATACCATAGCAGACGCAGTTCACGTATCAAAGCTCCATCACGCAACACCATCCAAAAATTTGTTTCCCGCATGTCTAACTCGCACACATCTGCTTCATCCAGTACCTCTACATCCAGTACAGAACATAGGTAGGTATTTTATAATTATTAGCCATGCTTAAAAAGAGAACTGTGAATTGGTGAAGTGGCAGACAGATCCAGGAAACTCGAAACGAATTAGTCTTTCAGAAAGAAAGAAGTTGCATTTATAGCATCTTTCACAATCTCAGGATATTCCAAAGCAGTTTAGTCAATTAAGTACTCTTGAATGAACAATTTTTATGGTAATGTAGGAATCATGGCAGGGTTTATTTAGTGGCAAATAGAGTTGCACACATTACTTTGTATTGGCACCTGTATCCTTCAGTGAATCTGTGATGTGGTAGAAGGTTAATTACTGGGAGGGGTGGGGGGTATTTGACACAGGCAAGTATCATCTGATTAATGTGAGATACTGAATAAATTTGGGAGGTACAATGGATAGATTTTGCCAGAATTGAAGCCAATGCTGGTTGCTCTTTGGATGTTGGATTGCATGAAAAGTGGAACAAGATTCCAGAGCACCTCATCTTGCCATTAGTTGATTTTCAAATAAAAACAGAAACACTCAATCCCTGAGAAACACTCCAAATATGCCCCATCATCTGAGGAGAAAGAGAATGAAGTTTAGCTCATGAAATCTAATCCCTGTGCACATGCTATGCCTCTTCAGTCTCTTTGTCTTTGCTTCCATCATCCCTATTCTTAATCAATCTGATGGAGGCTTTTAAAACTCTGAAGAGCTTTGGTTTGGTAAGAATTTGGGAGAAGTTTCTTTACTCCAGAATTGTGGGCATATCATAGAAATCATAGAAACCCTACAGTGCAGAAGGAGGCCATTCGGCCCATCGAGTCTGCACCGACCACAATCCCACCCAGGCCCTACCCCCACATATTTACCTGCCAATCCCTCTAATCTACGCATCCCAGTACTCTAAGGGGCAATTTTTAACCTGGCCAATCAACCTAACCCGCACATCTTTGGACTGTGGGAGGAAACCGGAGCACCCGGAGGAAACCCACGCAGACACGAGGAGAATGTACAAACTCCACACAGACAGTGACCCGAGCCAGGAATCGAACCCGGGACCCTGGAGCTGTGAAGCAGCAGTGCTAACCACTGTGCTACCGTGAAATATGTTGTTGTATGAGGAATTGAGACAAGTAGCATGGATGCAATTAAGGGGAAGCTAGATAAGTACATGAGGGAGTAAGGATAAAAATATACCAGGGTAAGAGGCAACACATTTTGGAGGATAAATACTAGCATAGATCTGTTGGACTGATTTGCTTGTGTCTATGCTGCAAATTTTACTTGTGATCTGATCACAAGGGAACCTTTGGGTGGGGAGGAGGAGAGACCAACCTCTTTTAACCAGATTCTCATTTAGCCTGTCCCCTGAACTTGTCTGTTGATTTTGTTCCTGGAAGACCATGTCTTGAAGATCATGGTTTTTGGCATCTATAAAATCTACATTATTAATGAGGCATTTGTTTCAGTAGGTTAGAAGTTTCCTTCGACTGATGTCTTGAATGGGGGCAGCTACCTTGAGGAAAGGTTGGACAGGCTGGGCTTATATCCATTGGAGTTTAGAAGGTTGGAAGGTGATCTTATTGAGGGGAGACAGGGTGGATGCTGAAAGGATGTTTCCCCTTGTGGGAGCGACTGGAAATATAAAACACAGTTTAAAAAAATAAAAGGTCTCCAGTTTAAGACCAAAATGAGAAGAAACATTTTCTGAGTGTTAAAAATCTTTGGAACTCACTTCCCAGAGAGAAGTGAAGACAGGGCATTTTAAACATTTTTACAGCAGAAGTAAGTAGATTCTTGACAAACAAGGGAGTTGAAGGTTATCGGGTAGGTGGGAAAGTGGGGTTGAGGCCACAGAGATCACCCATTGAGTGGTGGAGCAGGCTCAAGGGGCTGAACGGTCTACTCCTGCTCCTAATTTGTATGTTCCTATATAACATGTAAGTTGGATGAATATAAAGGGAGGAAAGACAAATTGGGAAGGTGCATGGGCTTTTGTGTGGAAGAGAATTTGATCATCATAGGAATGAAAAATAACCTGAGTGAAAATTTTATGAACGGGGATGAGGCATGAGGGGAAGAAAATTAACTATGCATGTCTGCTGCCGACCCTAGATCGAGGAGGAGTTGAATATCTGGATCAAAGTGATATCTTAAGAGGAAATTGGTTTGTATTTATTGAAGAGGTGTCTTGTCTCGAGGAAAACTGACTTTGTTGATTGGAAATTCTGTAGATGTGATGGATTTCAGCAAAGCTTTTGACTGTGTGTCATATAAGCGATTAGTCCAAAGTTCAGTGATAAAATAGGTATTGATTAAACTATAGGAAACAAGTGGTTGTGGATATATCTGTATTTCAGTTCACCAGTAGTGTGACACATATCAGTGCCATTGATGATGTTGTAATGCAGATAAATAATTTGTAGCTGAGATTGACAAACTTGGGACAGTTTTGTTCCATGCTGCCAAATTTATCATAGAATCCCTACAGTACAGAAGAAGGCCATCCGGCCATCAAGCCTGCACCAACAATAATCCCACCCAGACCCTATCCCCCCTAACCCATTTACCTTGCTAATCACCCTGACAAGGGGAAATTTAACATGGCCAATCAACCTAACCTGCACATCTTTGCAGTATGGGAGGAAACCTACGCAGACATGGGGAGAGCGTGCAAGCTCCACACAAAGTCAACTGAAGCTGGAATTGAACCCGGGTCTCTGGCACGGTGAGGCAGCAATGCTTTAAGGAGGGAAAATTGCACATTGGGGAACCAGCGTACTAAATGTAAAGGGATCTAGATGGGTTGGGAGAGTGAGCTGGCAATTGGCGAATAGCGTTAAATGTGGGGAAAAACAATGTAATGATTTGAGTGATTGAGGGATATTAGTATTTGTGACTGGTTGGCTGCACTCTTCGGGTCCTTGTTCCTAATGTGGCAATTTTGTAATGGTAAAACATTTTGGGAGAAACATGGATTAGTCAGCAAAAAAACTGAGCCATAATAAAACTGCCAAAAGTCTTGAAAATCAAAGCAAAGTACAGAAGTCAAACATTTTGTGGTAATAAGATACTTTTATTTCTCGCTCTCCTCCCTACACATCAGCTCAATACTGATCATATTTTATTTTAGAAAAAAGAGTAAAGAACTGTAACGTTCATTGGCACCTGTGGAAGGTGATAGGGACCTCGCGCTCTGTTGTGCAATATTGTATCTCAACTCCACTCCAGTCCTATCTCCTTATACATTGGTGTCCAAAAATCTTAACTATCTCCATTCAAGATTGAGTCAGATTGAGCATTAGTTACCTCTCGGGTTGAGAATCCCAAGACTTTCAGTGAAGAAATCTCGCCACATCCCAGTCCTAAATGACTGATTCTCTTGTCCTGAGATTGACCTCAGTTTGACTTACCAGCCAAAGGGGACAGTCTCTCTCTGCATCTATCCTGTGGAACCAAAAATTGTTTCAACAATGTGCCCCCTCATTCTTCAAAACTTCAGAGAATATTTGTCTATTCTACTCTCCTCTTGTAGGTCAATCCTTTCATCCCAGGAATCAACACTTCCTCAAAGTCAATAAAAAAAACTCCTTTGGGAAGGGCCCAATTTGGACAACTTGCAGTAATGACTCAAGTCAAAGATATTTCATGCAAATTAATAGTATTTGATTAGATTGCTGGTGTAATTTTTGTTTTTGCATAACCAGTGTTCAACTCATGAGCTACGTATGGCCATCAAGTCCTGACAACGAAGCTCTTGAAGCCAAACCAACTCCTTTCCGTACTTATTAACATGTTTGCATTTGATGGTATCCTTGATTGCTTCATTATTGAATAACTCCTAAAATGGAATTCCAAGATCTTAATATGTGCAGATTGAGAACTGTGCCTGTTAATGGAACATTGTTTTAGACTTTTTATATTTGCCCCATGAGATTCTGTGCTATGCATCTAAATTACCCACATGGAAACTCTTGCGACATTTCTGAACTGCACAAAGTTATAAACACAAAATTGCTTTTGTTTTTCTAGCTTGAAAGATGAAGAAGAACAAATGTGTCCTATTTGTCTACTGGATATGCTTGACGAGGAAAGCTTGACTGTGTGTGAAGAAGGCTGTCGGAATAAACTTCACCATCACTGCATGTCAATCTGTAAGTTTGTTCACTTTTACGTTGATTGTAATCACAAGATGTAATGTTTCATGTTCTTTTTGTCCAATGCTGAACTACTTTGGTTTACTAGTAAATAAGTAACACAGTCATTTGTTTTTTGAACTGGTACTATTTTATCTGTGGAGCAATGGTTGGTAAGGTTATCTGGAACTTTTTATTTCACTTGCTCGATATGCTCAATTTTTCGTTGTGTAAAATAAATTCAAATCTCCATACATTTGAAATAAACTTGATTACTTCCTTTATTTTTGTCATTAGTTGCTTGTTTTTAGTCTACATCTTTTGGTCTTTGACCTGCCACCGGTCTAAAGATAGTAACTGATTTAGAAGATCCTTGCACATTGCAAACTGTTTATTGACAAACAGTTTAAAATTCTATTCAGCTGAAATCTAAGCTCCTGAAGTGAAAATCATGCAAGAATCATCTAAACCAGTTTTTGTTTGTGTGGGATCTGTGCTTATCCCAAGTATGACGCATGATGATCATGGCCACTTCCCAAATAGCAACTGGATTAGTAAAGACCAGGCTTGCCAATCTACGTACCTGGAGCAAAGTCGAGCAGAGATCCAAGTAACTGTGTTGCTTTCATAGTTTAACAGTCTCTGTACGGATCTACAAATTTCATGTGCTTGCTATATACCTCATTATGTTGTTTGCATCAGGAGTCATCACCTAGATATCACCTGAGCAGTGCCTTAAAAATTGATACGGTGGTGGTCCAGAAATTAAAGACAAAATAAAATGAGTTTGTTGCAACTTAAAATGAAGCTTGATGTTTCAGTTATTTTCAGTAATGTATTTAGTCATGTTGGACTTTATTCCAGGGGCTGAGGAATGCAGAAGAAACCGAGAGACACTCATCTGTCCTCTTTGTAGAGCCAAATGGAAGTCCCGTGAACTGCACAGGTAAGAAAACTAACCAACGCCCTCCTCCACCTACCTCCCCCAGACCATGATCCCACCACTGAAAATCATGCCATTGTTTCTAGGACTGTCACTGACCTCATCTCTTGTGGAGATCTTCCCTCCACAGCTTCCAACCTCATAGTTTCCTAACCCTGATCACCCGCTTCTACCTTCTTCCCAAAATCCACAAACAGGACTGTCCTGGTAGGCCCATCGTGTCAGCCTGTTTCTGCCTCACTGAACTCATTTCTTCCTAATCTTGACTCCATCCTCTCTCCTCTTGTCCAGTCCCTTCCCACCCACATCCACGATTCTTCTGATTCCCCATGTCATATCAACAACTTCCAGTTCCCTGGCCCAAACTTCCGCCTCTTTACCATGGATGTCCCAGCCCTCTATACCTCCATTCCCCACCACGGTGGCTCTTCGCTTCTTCCTTGAATAGAGGCTGAACAATTCCCATCCAGCACCACTCTCCTCCGTCTGGCTGAACTTATTTTCTCACTGAACAATTTCACTCTTAACTTGTCTCACTTCCTCCTAATGAAAGATATGGCACTGGGTACTTGCATGGGTCCTAGTTATGCCTGTCTCTTTATTGGGTATGTGGAACATGTTTTGTTCCAGTCTTACTCCGGCCCCCTCCCACAACTTTTATCTGTAGTCGGTGACTATTTCGGTGCCACTTCATGCTCTTGCCTGAACCTGGAAAAAATTATCAATATCACTTCCAATTTTCACCCCTCTTATGGTCCATCTCCAACTCTTCCCTTCCTTGAACTCTGTCTCCGTTTCTGGCAGTAAAATATCCACTAATATCCATTAAAAGCCCACTGACTCCCATAGCTACCTTGACTACGGCTCTTCACAGTCCATACTCTATAAGGGCTCCATCCCATTCTCTCAGTTCCATCGCCTCCATAGCATCTATTCAATGATTCCACTTTTCAAAATGGGGCTGCTGATATGTTTTCCTTAATTGTAATTTTCCACCCACTGTAGTTGACAGGGCTCTCAACTGTGTCCAACCCATCTCCTGTGCAACTGCTCTCTCAGCAACCCCCCACCCTCCTAGAACCGGGATAGGGTCCCCCTTTGTCCTCACTTTTCACTTCATCAGCCTCCAAAGCCAAAGGATCATGCACCGCCATTTCCACCAATTCCCACCATAATGTCACCACCAAACACATCTTCCTCTCACTCCCCCCTGTCAACATTCCACAGGGACTGTTCCCTCCAGGATATCCTGGTCCACTCCTCCATCACACCCAAAATTACACCCCTGCCCACGGGCTCCTTTCCATGCAATTATAGAAGGTGCAACACCTGCCCCATACCTCCTCCCTGCTCACCATCTGAAGTCCTAAACACTAGTTTCAGGTAAAGCAACACTTCATGTGCACCTCCTTTAATCTGATCTATTGCATTTGCTGCTCCCCAATGTGGTCTACTCTACAGCGGAGAGACCAGACGCAGATTAGGTGACTGCTTTGCAGAGCACCTTTGGTCCGTCTGCAAGCAGGACCCAGAACATCAGTCGCTTGCTATTTCAACGCCATCCTGCCCTCATGTCACATGTCCGCCCTTGGCCTGTTGCAATGATCCAGTGAAGCCCAACGCAAACTGGAGAAATAGCACCTCATCTTACTACAGCCTTCCGGGCGTTCAACTTGAGAGCATGAACGCTGTCCTCCACCTTCACTCCATTTCCATTAATTTCATTTTATCTTATTTATATTATTTTCATTCATCGATTCATTTTTAAAAACCTTGCTTCCCATCTTTTTTCCCCAAACTGCAGTCTCCCCTCCCTCCACTCGACAAGGGCCATCTGTTCCATGTTTCAGGTTGTCTTTTGACACTCTGCTGACCTTTGCTCTTAATGACCTGCTATCAGCACCCTTCTTAGCCATGATCAACACCATTTGCATTCTCTTTGACAAGGATGCCATAGACAAAAAGTCAATCCATTTTCTTCAGCTCTGACGAAGGGTCATATTCTGAACATTGGCTCTATTCTCTCTCCACAGATGCTGTTCAGACCTGTTGAGATTTTCCAATATTTTCTCTTTTTTGTTATGTAAGGAAACTACTGTTGACTATGAAATATTGCATTTCAAACTTTTAGCCTTCAATTCCCGGTGTTGCATTTTAGATTTTGTAAATTTGAAAAGATTACTTCAAGTCAGAAAACTCCATATGTGGTGTCCCTGGTGGCCAAGAATGCTCCATATTCCCATACAGCATCGATTGAAGATACCCTCTTGTTCTGTACTGGAATTTACCAACGCTGTTTGTGGTAGCCAGTAAAATTTAAAACATAAGCTCTGTGCCTGAATGAGTACATCATCAGGGTATCTAAAAGGTATCCCTATCAGCACAGCACGCCATCCCAATATTTAATGTTATTGATACAGTTCAACTGTGTGATACCTATTCATCACAGGATTTTGCATGAATGTAGATACATTGAAGATGCTTGCCATTCACTGTACAAAATCTAGAACCATGATTTTTAACTAGTCCATTATATGTGACCAAGTGTGGACAAAAACCATTTTTATGCTTTTGAATTGATTATCTAGTTCAACAATTGACATGTCTCAATATGCACGTGTACCTCCTCACAATGTGTTCACTGTGGCAAATTTGAATTAAGGTTTTTTAACTAACATACGATTCTGGCCAAATTTAGGTAGACTAATTTCCTTGATTTCAACAAGATCAGCTGTAAAATCAAAGCTTGTGTGCTTCGAAAACCATGCCTTCAAAATAATAATTTCATGGGAATCTGATTAACATTCGTTCATTCGGTGCTTTCTTTGAATTTCACAATGCCATTTTGTACTTTTGCCTTATAAAAGCCATGAGTCTCAAAGCTCAGTACAAATCCAGAGTCAGCCACTAGAGGTCGATCCACAGAGGCGACAGCAGGAGAGTGACTTCAACCTGCGTCATTATGGAGTTCAACAAATCCCCCAAGCTTACAAAGAGTTGGCAGAACCCTGGATTCAGGTGAAGAGATTTTATAATTATGTTTTACATGAGAACAGATGTTGCATATTAGGAATTATTTTCCTTTAACTGGAAATACACAGTTATTCCTATTATGAATGTTGCAAAACTTTACACCAGTATCAGTTAATAAAATTCTTCAAAGTGGTGGCATGTTTACATTGTAAAGCCAAAAGTGATGCCCTTTTCAAACTGACAATTTTCAGCAAACAAATTCTACATTAAAATGTTTTTGGTCAAATTTAGGAAGTGGTTTATAACTGCATGCTCCATCTGTGGCTGTGACACTGTCCACTTTTCTTCTTTAGGTATTTGGAATGGAACTGGTTAGTTGTCTCTTTTCTCGGAACTGGAATGTACGCGAGATGGCATTAAGGCGACTTTCACACGATGTTAGTGGTGCCTTGCTGTTGGCAAATGGCGAAATCCGTACTGGAAGTTCCTCCTGTAGTAATGGAAGCGACACTGGATCCAGTAGTCTGACAGGAGCCAATGGGTCATCTCAGACTGATATCTCAGGAGATGTGGTGGTGGAGTCATGTTGCAGTGTACTCTCTATGGTCTGTGCTGACCCAGTCTACAAAGTGTATGTCGCTGCTTTGGTAAGTCACCAATTTAATATTTAGAATGCAAAACAACAATTGATTATACAAAATGTTCAATGTATCTAATGCTGGGCAACAATTCCAAATCACTCAACCCAACCCCAGTTAGATTACAAAATCCAGATTGTTCAAATAAATCTAAATCTATGTGGATTTTAAGATAAATCTCAAGTGGCAGATGCAATTCAGTTCCGTTAAAATTGCATTCGGCTTACTGTCTTTGTGACCGGTTCTATGTTATGAGTTTATGACCTGCACAGGATTTATTATTCCAAATGTAATTGATTAATGGTAGTGATTTTATTAATTATGCCTGACTGCTAGAAAGGGTATTTAGTGACTTGAATAATTACTTCACATCAACTTCACAACAACAGATCTCATGTTTCTATGATATTTGTCTAGTCTCCTAGTGTCTTTCTGTTCAATTTTGCCTATTCTAAAATTTATTCTTCACAGTTGTCCACTTCAATTGTTTTTCTGTATATTTAGTGGTGTCATGTGGATGTGACTTGGATCAGTTAGCTTAAAATGAGATGTTTTGTTCATAGTTAAATGACTGCTATATTTGATTTATGGCATCAGTGATTGCACATAACAGCACATTTATTTGTTTATCATCTAGGCAGCACTATGGTGTTTTCCTTGAAATTTGCATGTGCCAGCCACCTTTGGGCTAATGTAATTGTCAAGTTTGGGTTGGCTACTATGTTGAAATAGTTCTATGCCACTGAATTTCTGACTTGAGACTTAGACCATAAGAAATAGAAACAGGAGCCCCCTCGAGCCTGCTCATGGCTGATCCAACATTCCTACATCCACTTTCCTGCCCTTTCCATGTAACCCTTGATTCCCTGTTAATCAAAAATTTATCACAGCTTTAAATATATACTATGACTCTGCCCCCATAGTTCTCTGTCAAGGAGTTCCAAGGACATTCAACCCTCCAAGAAGAAATTCCTCCGCATCTCAGTCTTAAATTGGCACCCCTTTATTCTGAGACCATTCCCTCGGGTCTTAGACTCTCCCATGAGGGGAAATATCCTCTCCGCATTTACCCTGTTTAATCTTTCCTTATAAGATAATCCTTCCATACCATCATCTTAGTGCACCTTCTCTAAACTGCTTTCAATGAAATAATATCTTGCCTTAAATAAGGGGACCAAAACTGCTCACGATATTCACCAGTACCTTGTACAGTTGCAGCAAGACTTCTCTACTCTTGTACTCCAGCCCCCTTGAAATAAGAGCCAGCATTCCATTGGCCTTCACCTGTGTGGTTTTCTTGTGCTTTGTGCACAGTATTCCCAAGTCCCTTTGTGTTGCAGCTTTCTGCAGCTTTTCTCCATTTAGATAATGCTCTTCTTTTGCTCTCCCTTCCAAAATAAACAACTTAATAATTTCCTATATTGTACTCCCACTTGCCAACATTTTGCCCACTTAGCCTATCAGTATCTCTTTGTAAACTGTTTGTATCCCCCACGCAACTTGCCTTTCTACCTATTTTTGTCATCTGCAAATATGGCTACTGTATGTTTGCTTCCTTCCTCCAAATCATTAATATATATTGTAAACAGTTGCAGTCCCAACACTGAATTTTGTGGAGCCCCACTGATTACAGGTTGCCAACCTGAAAGAAAGCCCCTTACCCTACCCTCTGTTTCCTGCCCATTAACCAATTCTCTATCCACGCCAACACCATGGGCTCTTATGACTTGACCTTTTTTGTGATTTACCTTGCTCAATGCCTTCAGGAAGATCAAATACAACACATCTATTGGTTCTCCTCTGTCCATTCTCATTGAGACTTCATGAAAAACTCTTTTCATAAGGCTATGCTGATTCTGCTTGATTAGATTAGGGGAAAATTCCAACATGTTCAAAACTAAGCACAACAGATCTCTCATTTTGCATGGGACATAGGCTGGAGTGTTTTGCTTGTAATGTTTATTGAATGAAGGTATGTTTAAGCTGGGAATGAAACACTTTGTTTTTTAGGGATCTTAAGTGTTTTAATTGTCCTCTCAACGTGGATGAAACTGATGTGATACAAAAACAATACTCCTTCACTCTGCTCCTGTAGTGTGTCTCAGTACCAAATTCAGAAGGGCAACTTCTTTGGAATGTAGATTTTCAAAAGGAATTTGATTAGATACCGTATAGGAGGTTTGTTAGTAAAATAAGGTTCCTGGCATTACAGGATATTTGACAACAGCAGTAAGCATTTGAAATGAGTCGTGGTTAATGGGTGCTTTCCAGCGTATATAAGCAGTTGTGCCCTTCGGCCAGTATTTGGTGCCATTGTGTGGGTGTTCTTGCAGACACTGAAAAGTGTTCTAATCAACTTCAGGAGGACATAGACAAATTGTAAATCAGGCATGAGTGAAATTTAATACAGAAAAATGAGGGGTGAAAGATTTTAGAAAGAAGAACGGGAATATGCACAAGATGGGCAGACGCAGAGGGTTGGTTTCAAGACCTTTTGAGAGGTTGAGTTGGTAAAGCTATCTTTAAGGAAAAATGACCTGTCCTAGTTTTATAAATGGATGGAGTACAAAAGCAGATAGAAATACCTATGTCTATAGGGATCATTGGTTAAGCCACAGTTAGAATAATTGTGTCCAGTTTTGGATCATTTATTGTTAGGGTCATGTCAAGAGTTCAGATTCAAAGAACAAAGAAAATTACAGCACAGGAACAGGCCCTTCGGCTCTCCAAGCCTGCACCGACCATAATGCCCGACTTAACTAAAACCCCCTACTCTTCTGGGGACCATATTCCTCTATTCCCATCCTATTCATGTACTTGTCAAGACGCCCCTTAAAAGTCACTACCATATCTGCTTCCACTACCTCCCCTGGCAACGAGTTCCAGGCACCCACCACCCTCTGTGTAAAAAGAAATCTGCCTCGTACATCTCCTTTAAACCTTGCCCCTCGCACCTTAAACCTATGCCCCCTAGTAATTGACTCTTCCACCCTGGGAAAAAGCTTTTGTCTATCCACTCTGTCCATGCCTCTCATAATCTTGTAGACTTCTATCAGGTCTCCCCTCTCGAACCTCCGTCACTCAAGTGAGAACAAACCAAGTTTCTCCAACCTCTCCTCATAGCTAATGCCCTCCATACCAGGCAACATCCTGTTAAATCTTTTCTGTACCCTCTCCAAAGCCTCCACGTCCTTCTGGTAGCGTGGCGACCAGTCTGGAGACAATACACATCTTTTTAGCCTGTCTTGATGCTCTCTCCACTCACGTTGTTTTGTTTCTTAAAGACTTGATTAGTTGTAAGCATTCGCATTCCAACCATTATTCATGTAAATTGAGTCTGTGTCTTTATAAGCTCTGTTTGTGAACAGAATTCCCACTCACCTGAAGAAGGGGCTTAGAGCTCCGAAAGCTTGTGTGGCTTTTGCTACCAAATAAACCTGTTGGACTTTAACCTGGTGTTGTTAAACTTCTTACTGTTAAGGATCCCAGTGCAAAGAAGAGCATGGAATTCCCCTGGTATCCTAACTAATGTTGTTACCACAGCCAATGGAGTGCTTGATAGTGAAGTCATGCTTTAGTAACATTTTAGAAGTTAATTGAAGTTGGTTTTGACAGGAGGCTTTTGTTTTACCCACAGTAAAATGTGATGTATGATACTTGGAGGTGTTCATTGTGCATGATTTATTAGATTCAGTGCAGGCTTATTAATGGTTATAGGTAAATAGCCTTTTGTTTTATGATTTTTATAATAGGTTTGTGAATGATGGGGCTCATTTTAACATAAGCATTTATGACTTCCAGCAATGCAAATGGGTGAAATTTGAAACCCCAATCATTCCTCTTCAGTATTATCAACACTGTCCTTTAGAATTCATAACCTCTTTACTGAGGCTGACATTTACTTGTGGCATTTTGTTTAGAGAAGTTGGCATGCATGGACATAGAAAAGCATTGTGCATTTAGGTTTGCTAGCATGTGACTTGTAAAAAGGGTCTTCTGTTGCACATTTATATTATGTTGCCGTAGTTTTTTAAAGCAAAGCATCCAGGCCTATAAATAACTGGTAAAAATAATGGCCCAAATTTTACAGTTGTAATGACGGTGGAACTGTTTGCTGTTATTACTTGTGAAACTGACAGCAACTTCAGGTCTCCACACATGCACAATTAAGCATGAAAATTTGGAAGATTTTTGTCTTTCAGATTAAATATTAAACAAAGGCTTGTCTTTCCTAGAGTGCATGGAATAGATCCTCCGCTGCTGTTGAAATGCTTGCAGCTGGAAAGCAATTTAGAAATCACTGGTTTGTTTTGCACTTCCACTTTTTATGCTTCAGTTCTCCACTCTGAAAAGCTAATTTTATGGAGTATCTTAATTTCTCCATTCCATGAATCCATAGATAATTAAAATACTATTTTAACGTTTGCTATTTCAACTTCTACCTTTAATCCCATGTGTATGTCCAGTATTTATTGCACTCTTTCTGTAAAATTATAAAAACAAGTGATAAAACTGTCTTAATTCCTGGTTTGCTGTTTGGGAAATTTCTTCAATTGGACTATTCAGCCTGCTTAATGGCATCACTGCTGAATTCCAAAAACAAATTAGGATTGTGATCTCATTAGATTTGTGTACAGTTTTCTTTGAGATGTATTGTCATTTTGCTGCTGACTTCAAAATCTGGTCCATGGTAGAGAGGTGAGAAATGATTGGGTTTCAAATTTTATCCATTTGCTAATTTATGATTATACGCCGATCACATCTTGAGAACATTTTTTAAACAAAGAAAACACCTAGCTATTCTTCCCTGCGCACTGGCAAATTCATGAGCATCAGACCATATACATATCATAATGTAAAATGCACCACTATTAATGAACTGACCAAGCAGATGTATCTCCTGTTTTAATGCTATGCTGCAGTAATGGAGAATCGCCCAAGGATCAATACTTATGAATACTGCTTATGTAGGCATACTGTTGAAGAACTAAATGTGAGGTTGACCATTTTGGCAGGATGAATAAAAATGAAACATATTAGCTAAATGGTGAGAGATTGCAGAACTCTGAGATGCAGAGGGATCTGGATGTCCTACAGCATGAATCACAAAACGTTAGTATGCAGGTACAGCAAGTAATTTGAAAGTTAATAGAATGTTATTGTTTATTGCAAGGGGAATTGCATATAAAAGTTAGGAAGGCAAGTTTTATAGGGCAGTGGTGAGGCTGAATCTGGCATACTGTGTTACAGTATAGGCTTCATTTAAGGAAAAATGTAAATGCATTGGCATCAGTTCAGAAAAGATTTACTGAACTAATACCCGGACTGGGTGAGTTGTTTTGAGGAAAGACTGGACAGCCAAGCTTATATCTGCTGGAGTTTAAAAGAGCAAGAGGTGACTTGATTGAAACATACAAGATCCTGAGGGGAATTGACTGGATGAATGTGCAAAGGATGTTTCCTGTTGGCAAACATAGATTTAGGAGTCACTGTTTAAAAATAAGGTCAACTGTTTAAGACTAGATGAGGAAAAGCGTTTTGAGAGTTGAGAGACTGGAATTTTCTTCCCTAAAAGGTGGATGAAGCAGAGTCTTTGCATTTCTTTAAGGCAATAGATAGATTCTTGATGAGTAAGGGATGAAAGGTTATTGGGGTAGACAGGAATGTGAAGTTGAAGTTAAAATTAGATCAGCCATGATCTTGTTAAATAGTGGAGCAGGTTTGAGGAGCCGAGTGGCCTACTTCTATTCTGAGACTGCATTCCATAAGATTCACAAAGCTGCACTCCCCCTCTACTAGCGCACTTCCAACTCTTCTGCAGACCGCTGGCTTCGCTAAGATGGTACTGCTTTTGGATTTTTTTGAATCCCAGTCTCCCAGCTGGACCTCCAGGGCTTCTGAACTCTTTAAACCCCCCCCTCCCCACAAGCATAAAAACTATGACCTTTCGCCAGCTTCTCTGCTCCCAAGAACTTCTCCTGAATCCTAACTATGCCAAATGTCTCCCAGGCTTCTGAGAGCTGCAAACCATATGAGGTCCAAACTGTAGCTAACTTCTCCCAGCAAAAGCACATATGAATTGAAATCCGTAAACCTTGATAAGCTCCACCCATTTCCATGACAATTGACAATCTATTTTTGGCATAACAAGCAAGGTGGGTAAGGGGAAACCAGTGGTAATGTTTGTATTCGAAGAAGGTATTTGCAAAAATCATGTAATAGGTTGTTGTACAAGGTTAGAGCTCATCAGATATTAGGAGTAATCTATTACCATGGATTGAAGATTAATTATGTGACCTCGTGAGAAGGGATGAAATGACTTTCCTCCTCTATCATCTGATCATAGCAGTTATTTTTGTGAATTTATAAGAATGTAGGTATTAATTTAATGTTTGTGCTTAATCATTTACGTGCTGGTTGCAAAGAAACCAATCTGACAGGCTTTCATGAATTTAAAATACATTGTATATTTTAGAAAGTAAACCCATGTCCTGCTTTTTGCCCCACGCACACATGTACAGAATAGCAGGTTTTACAGCAGCAGGTAACTTATTAGCTAAATGCTAAAAGACAAAAAATGGGGGATTTGCTGTTAGGAGTTCTTCACTGCTATCTGTTACTGCAGCAGAATTTTTCCATGTTGGTTTTTTTAAACTACAATTTCTGGTGATGGTCTCTCTCTCTCTGCCGGATTTTGAACTGTTAAAGTAGATGGGGTCTTGAACTTGGGAGGGAGAAATTAGCCAGTGAAATTCAAGGTTGCTATCACACTTGCCCTCATATCACATTACTGACATTCAGCAGGCAAATAGAATAAAAGCAAAATACAGGAAATCTTGGAAATATGAAATAAAAGCTAAGTGCTGGAAAAACCCAGCAGGTCTGGCAACACCTGCGGAGAAAAGCCATTAACATTTCGAGTCCAATATGACTGTTCAGAACTGGCTGCAAAGCTCAACTTAGACCAGCTAAGTGATGCTGAGGCTGTTTCTAGTGGCAAGGGATCTAGAACTAAGGATCGTAGTCTCAGGATAAAGGATTGGCCGTTTAGAACTGAAGCGGATAAATTTCTTCAGACTTGTGCATTTTTGGCATCCTCTGCCTCAGGATTTAGGGTTTCCAGCCTTTGAGTCCTCAGTAGGGAAGTGTATCACAGTGATTATGCTACTGTAATGCAGAAGCTTCAACTAATGATCTGGGGACCAGTTCAAAACCCACAATAGACGCTGAGGGATTTAAATTCTGCTAATTAATTTTTTTTTTTAACTAATCTTTAATGGTAACTCTGGAACTACTGGATATCAGTTCGGGAAGAAATCTAACGTGGCTTGAGACACATAACAATATGGTTAACTGCATCTGAGATGGCAACATATACCAAACTGGTGCGATGAAGTTGAAGAATGAAACCAGATGGATTATTCTCCATAGACCCAAGCCTGGTCAACAGTATAAAGTCCTCCTTGCTAATAGAATTTGTGCCAAAGTTGGGAGTGGCCCTTGGACTAATCGAGCAAGGTCACACTTAACAAAATCAAACCTTTCAACCAATCTTCCGAACTCACCGCTGGGTATGTCCTGCTCTACTGGCAGGACTTGCCCATCAGAGATGGTGCACAGTGGTATACAGTCAAAAAGGCCTTCAGGACACTCAATCCTATAAAGTCTCATGGTGCAAGTCAAACAAAGGCAAGAGACTTTCTTGATTACCAGCCACTGCCCTCCCTTGGTGATGAATTAGTACTGCTCTGTATTGAACAGCACTTGGAAGAAGTGTTGCAGGAAAGAGTGCAGAATGTTCTCTCAGTGGGATATTTCACTGCCCATCGCCAAAAGTAGCTTGGTAGCACCATTACTGACTGAGCTGACATCCTGAAGGACTTATCTCCCAGATTGCTTACCTCGTCCTCAATCTGCCTAATGTAGATGTGTTTGACTGTGATTACTAGTAGGAGTGACCGCTGCAGTGAGAACATGGACATAGTATGTGAATTCCATAAATTAGAGTTGACCTCCAGGC
The DNA here is from genome assembly GCF_964213995.1 of Mustelus asterias. Lineage (NCBI taxonomy): Eukaryota > Metazoa > Chordata > Chondrichthyes > Carcharhiniformes > Triakidae > Mustelus > Mustelus asterias. The sequence goes on along the minus strand of NC_135801.1, from coordinate 130,663,219 downwards.
AGCATTTGCTAGAGTGAGGCATCAAGGTCCTAGAGTAAAACTGCAGTCAATGAATTGGATAAAACTCTCAAAGCTGGAATCTGTGCAAAGGAAGTTGACGAATGTTGTTGGAGGCCATTAATTTCAGTCCCGGGACGTAGTTGCAAATTTTAGACCCAACCATCTTCAGGTGCTTCCTTGATGACTTTCTCATCTCTTGATATGTTTGCTCATGATTGCGGTGTTGAGCTCTTCGCATCACCTCAGATAAGGAAGCAATCCATGCCTGCATGCAACAAGGCCAAGCCACCAATCTGGTTTTGAGTAAGTGACGATGTTTATACCAGGTGAGAATCATCTCTCTCTCTCTCTCTCTCTCTCTCTCTCTCTCTCTCTCTCGAGAGAGAGAGAGAGAGAGAGAGAGAGAGAGAGAGCGAGCCTAACACTTGGCATTCAACAGGATCATCATCAAATTTGGAAGAGTCATATTGAACTCAACATCAGCTCTGTTTCTCTCCATAAATGCTGCCAGACCTGAGTTTCTCCAGTACTTTGTTTTTATTCCAAATTTCCAGCACCTAGTATTTTGATTTTATTCCATCATCACATCCCTACATCAACAACCTGGTGGTCACCATTGACAAGAAACTTAATTGTACCAGTCACCATGCAACAATTACAAAAGCAGATCAGAGACTGGTTATTAAGCGATTATCTCTTGAGTCTCCCAAATCTTTTCACCCTATACGTGGCACAAATCAAATACTCTTTGGCCTGGATAGGAGAGATATTTTCAGTTAAGTTTATGGTTTCAAAGCTAATTTACTGATGGACACCAGGGTAGTGCTTAAATGTTGAGGCTTACAATTTGGCTGTCTTAAGGCGAGGAAAAGGTGTGGAATGTTGACATGAGTTGGAAGTCTGGTGCTTTTAGGCTGTTTGATATCGATGAGGCAAAGATGTGTTTATGCACCAAAAGATAGTTCATTCTGAGTCCCATCACTGCTTTTTTGCATTAAAATATTGATTTGCATTTAGTTCGAAAAAATTCATTGACCGTGTTGCACTGTTTCTACATGTTCTTTTTAAATGAGTTATAAACCAATAGGTTTATTGGACAACAAAATATAAATAACTAAATAAAACAACTATTTTAGAGGGGCGGCACGGTAGCACAGTGGTTAGCACTGCTGCTTCATAGCTCCAGGGACCTGGGTTCGATTCCCGGCTTGGGTCACTGTCTGTGTGGAGTTTGCACATCCTCCTCGTGTCTGCGTGGGTTTCCTCTGGGTGCTCCGGTTTCCTCCCACAGTCCAAAGATGTGCGGGTTAGGTTGATTGGCCATGCTAAAAATTGCCCTTAGTGTCCTGAGATGTGTAGGTTAGAGGGATTAGTGGGCAAATATGTAGGGATATGGGGGTAGGGCCTGGGTGGGATTGTGGTCGGTGCAGACTCAATGGGCCGAATGGCCTCTTTCTGTACTGTAGGGTTTCTATGATTATCTCACTTTTTTTGATTTGCACAGTGGCACGATAACAAATCCTGTCAAAACTATTTAGAAAGATATCTCCATAAAACAGGTTCTTGGTGTTTGCTCATTCTTGTATTATATTGTAAAATTAAATTTATTTATTGTCTTGGTAGAAAACCTTACGAGCCATGTTGGTCTACATACCTTGTCATGCAGTAGCAGAAAGGTCGCGACTTCAACGACTTCTCAGGCCTGTGGTAGAAACTATATTGGTCAAATGTGCAGATGCTAACAGGTAACTGAATAAACGATAAAGGCAGTTTTAAAGTTTAGAAATGTATAACAGTATCTCATTCACTAAATACAGATGTGTATTTTATATTTAATTTTGAATTGCAGATTAAAAGTTTTAAAATAGTGATGGAGTAGTTACAGAAACATATTGTGATGATAAGCTCCAAGAAGTAAGAGCTGATTACAACTCTTTGATCATGTGGCTACCCACTTATTGGGTCAGTGCAATGACTATGTTCAGTTTGGAGAACTTTGCTGTATTTGACTGATGAGCATAAGTAATCCCTGGACAGGGATATCTCATCTAGCTTAATAACTGCAATGAACCAATTTACTTCATAGTACTTGGCATTCCAGTGAGGCAAATTGAGCTTTGGCTTCATTGGACTTGGAAAGTTCTTGAAAAGCTTTCTGGTTATTGTCTGCAAAGTATAAAATGGTGTAGGATAATGTGTTAAAAAGTAGTTTTAAACATTTTATGAACATTTGCAGGCACATTATTAAATGCGCCAATTCCTCCCGTATGTTTATTTTTTAATTTAAAAGTTTTTGGTTATCAATATTTTACCTGAAGTTTTTGTCCATTCGGTTAGTCAAATTGTTTGACCATTTGTTATAGTGCAATATATTGTGACTAAGGGTAAATTGATGCCCTTGATCTTTGCATGTTCTCTACAGCGGTTCCACAGCTTTTTAGAATCATGCAGTGCAAAAGGCCATTCAGCTTATGCTTGTACTCTCTGTTTGAGAGAGCAGTCTAATTAAACCCACTTGCTCTCCTGCTCTTTTCCCCATAGCCTTGCAGTTTTTTCCTTATCTAAATCATTTTGGAAGTTACGATGCTGCTTCCACTGTCGCAGTCGATGAACCCCAGATCACTGTAAATATCTGCATTTACAAAGAGAAAGCTTCTGATCTCCCCCTCTAATGGTTTTTCCAATTATAATAATTATATTAAGATAATTATATGTTTTCTGATTGCTAACATGCAATTCTTTTTACCTACTTCAATCCAAATTGCAGTTCAGCTACTTCACACTTCATTTTCTTTTTCTTCCTTACAAATATCATTTTGAAGCTTTGCAGCTTTGTTGGCAATCAGCTAGTAAGTAATGGCAGCTTTACAGCCCTAACTGGAATAACACAAGTAAAATGTGATTTTTCGAAAGGTATCCAGATTTTCTGCAATTGAATTTATGACCCATTTAATGGAATCTAGTTATTTTATCACAAGTTTCTTTGCTTGAATCTTGATGTAATCTTCTAGTATTTGCCATAGTTATCATTTTTTAAAAATCTAATCCTGCAATAAATTGTTTTCTGAACTAAAATATTCTGATGCCATATTTTAAAATTGTGGCTTTATCCTTCTAACTTGTGCTAATTTGACGAGCAATAGTCAATTTTGGCTTGTAGCAATAACAGCTGTTGTATCAAAACCATTTGCACATCTAGAAACTGCAAAGTTAATTTTTGGGTGTATTCAGTTGGCCTCTGTTTAAAAATGTTGATTACATCTTACCTTGTATGTACATTTTGTTCTAATATGGACTGTACAAGTATTAGGAAATAAAAGTGTGATCATTTTTAAGTTAGTAAAAGAATAACATGCACACAGCCACATTATCACTTTTTTTTGCACTTTACTTTCAGTCGTACCAGTCAACTTTCTGTTTCTACACTGTTGGAATTGTGTAAAGGCCAGTCAGGAGAGCTTGCTGTGAGCAGAGAAATTCTTAAATCAGGCAAGAAACAGTTGGTATTACAATTTATTTGTGTATTTAGTGCTGTATCTTGTGTAAGTTGCTCTTTAGAAAAACTGTGATATTTGAACTGTCTTTCATGGCTGATAGAAACAAAGCTATTAATCTCTTTAGTTTCATAGGAGACAGCATGAATTGAACATTAAGTAATGTTGGGAATAACAGCACATCTTTCTGAAATTGTGAATGGATTTTCAAAGATGTGGCTGTGCAACTGTTGAAGTCACTCAGGCAGTTCACTTGAAAGTTGGCAATAGTTATCGGGCTGTATATAATGGATATGGTTCTTTAAAGTTTGTTTATTAGTGTCACAAGTAGGCTTACATCAACACTGCAATGAAGTTACTGTGAAAATCCCCTAGTTGCCACACTCTGGCAGCCGTTTGGGTACATTGAGGGAGAATTTAGCATGGCTAATGCACCTAACCGGCATGTATGACCTTGGTTGAAGCTTAGTCTGTCTAGCCTGTAGGAATTGGTAGAAATGCTGCAAATTAGCCTCGTCATCCCAAAGGAGGTGGTGATATTAGCAGTATTTTGCTTTAATTTTAGCAGAAATCTACAATTCTCCTCCCCTAAAGGTGGTGGATACTGGGGGTCAATTGAAAATTTTGACTGATTTATTTTTATTAGGTGGAATATGGATTTAAAGCGGTAACTAGAGCTGAAGGTATAGATCAGCTGTACTATTGAATGATGAAACGAGCTCAAATGGTTGAGTAGCCTACTGCTGTCCCTAAGCAGGAAATCCAATGGAAGCAAGAGAGTGAAAGCTGGCATATTTTAATTTGCAACTCCTATAATCTGAGCATTGCTGTATGGTGTTTTCTCCATGGCTATTAACTCTCTCTGGTGACTGTAACATCCTTGTAACCTATACTTGCTAGATGTCGAAAAACAGATGCTCATTAGGACGGCATTTCAAAGACAGGATGGCTAACACTATTGTTTTCTCCTCCTTATAGTGTCCATCGGGGTTGGAGGTGTTGACTATGTCTTAAACTGTATTCTGGGCACCTCAACAGAATCCACTAATTGGCAGGCTTTGCTTGGTCGTCTGTGTCTCATTGACAGACTTTTACTGGAATTTCCAGCTGAGTTCTATCCTCACATTGTTTCTGGCAGTGAGGGTCCAGTTGCTCAAACAGAACTTGTGCTAGAAAGGTAACCAATTTCATTTGTATTACCTTCACAAATTGATAGATAGGAATGTATCTTTATATATTTTACACCTGAGGCGATGGGTTTTAAATATTTTGAGTTGACGTTCACCACTGCATATAGATTTTGCCGAAGTAAATGACATGGGCTAATTGAAGTACAGTATTTTTTTCGGTGTTCTTTTATTTTTAAAATGTATGTCATTTTGAGTTTATCATTAGGGAGCTAATTTCCTCCATTATTATGTATGACCATTGTGGATTTATGTGCAGCTGCCCACATTGATAAATATTTGGTGTGAGTTTTTAAGTCGTGAACCAGTTGCAAAACCTCAGGTGTTCCTGTGTGCCAAAAGTTAGTTCGCAGTCAAAAAATTCAACAGGCCCACGTGTTGCAAAGGAGGAGGCATGGCTGCTTCTGGTCTATTGACACTTGTATTTAATGAGGGACTTGAGCAAGGAGCTGTGATCTAGTGCCTTCACAAGGCCAGCTTCTGGCAGATGAGCTGCTCTGCAAAGCAAATTTATTTTACAAATGCACATTGGCTGTCATGAATAAACTTTTTAATGTTAGTTTTGTAGGATCCTGTTTTTGGCCCAATGAGTATAGCTTAAATTTATTTTCTCTGCATCTGTTCATTTATTAATGTAAACATAACCAGTCTGTCAAAGTTACAAAAAAGTTGTGGTTCACACAAAATGCAAGTGGTTGCCATAGAAAGGCATTACATTTGTCAATAGAACAAAGAATTAATAGAAGTTCTTTTATGATGCGTGTTAAAAGGAGTTTGAATCTTTGTGAATCATACCAACAATGATGTGCTGTAGTGCAATAAAATGTTTTTGAGCCAGTCGCACAGCATTTAGTATGGGTAATATTGGTTGAAATAGTCATAATCCATAATTTGCCTTTGAAGTGCATAATTCAGAAGCAGGGGTCCTGTACAAAGGATAGAGGTTGCAAGCATTATATATGAGAATCCTGTCTATGGTCATTATAGAGCTGCAGTTGTGGACACTAGCTGCTTTTTAAGAATCCAATTTTACTGTACAAGTTATATTTATAGTAACATCTTTTAATCTAGAAAAATGAGTGAGCTTTACAAAGGTTTAAGGATAAAAATGTGGAGTTGAACAAGAGACCAAGTGGGGAAGGTGTTCAAAAGATGTGAATTTTAAAGAAGAGGGGAGCCTAGAGAAGCATAAGGAATTTGAGAAAATTCCAAAGTCGAGGTGGATGTCAGTGGTGGGACTTGAGGGTGGGTGACTGGAAATTCTTAAAACCAAATGAGAAACCCAAGACTTCAGGGAGAGTTGCAACACTGGAAAAGACTGGAGGGACGAGGCCATAGAGGGATCCAAACTTGAAGTTTAAATTGAGGCAACAGGGGACTGGAAGCCAATGTAGGTTAGTGAGGAGCAGGATTGATGCGGGTTAGGATTTTTGTAGCAGTGTTTTTGATGAGTTGGCATTGTGGAGAATTGGAGACCAGTCAGCAGAACAATAGAATTGTCTAATATAAAAGTGACATCAATTGGGGTTTCAGCAGCATATGGGCTGAGATAGGGTCCAGGCAGGTGATACTGAGGGATAAAGTTTGTGATATTTAGTCAGAAACTCAGCTTGGGGTTAGATAGACACCAAGTTTGCTAGCAGTGAACAGGATGGTGTGATGATTTTGGTATTCCCATTATTTGGCTCCATAAAATTATGACGCAACCAGGACTCAATGTTAGATGACCAGCTTGGATGCAGAAAGGAGAGGCCTGTCATTGGCATACATGTGGAAGCTGAATCCATATCTGGATGATGTCACTAGGGACATGATGTAATGGGGAAAAGGATGGAATTATGGATGGATTGTTGGGTTGATGTAACTAAACTGGACCAACCATATAAATACTGTGGCTTCTGCAGCAAGTAACTTGGCTCCTGGCTCCGCTAAACCTGTCGACCATCACAAGGCTTGAGTCAAGAATGTGGTGGGATACTTTTCACTTGCTTGGATGAGTGCAGCTGCAACAACACTCGAGAAGTTTGACACCAATGCACTCTGCTTGATTGACACCCTATCCACCACCTTCAAATTCACTCCCTCCACCAATGTGCACTGGTGCACAGTGGCAGCAGTGTATAGCATCTATATGATGCACTTCAGCAATTCACCAAGGTTTCTCTACCCCTGGATGGACAAGGGCAGCAGACACATGGGAGCACCAGCAAATTTTCCTCCAAGCCTACATCCTGTGAAAGAATTAAAAATAAAAGCCACACACCCATCCTGCCTTGGAACTATATTGCTGTTCCTTCACTGTCGCTGGATCAAAATCCTGTAACTCCCTCCCTATCTACATCACATGGACTGCAACAGTTCAAGAAAGTAGTTCACCACCATCTTCTCATGGTCAGTTAGGGATCTGGCAATGGATGGCTAAACTAATTGTGTGCCAGATAAACATTTGCCCCTTTCTGGGCACGGTCCCACATGGGAGACTGGTCAAGAAGACTTGGTGGGAGGAGGCAGAGGGTGATGGTCAAAGGTTGTTTTTGTGACTAGATGCCCGTGTTCAGTTGTGTACCACAGGATTTGGTGTTGGGTCCCTTGCTTTTTGTAGCATAAATTAATGATTAGGTGTGAATGTAGGAGTTATAATCAATAAGGTCACAGATGACACAACATTTGTGGTGTGGGTAAATAGTGAGGAGAAAAGCCTTGGATTACAGGATGACATAGCTGGGCAGAACAGTGGCAAATGGAATTTAACCCTGAAAAGTGAGGTGATTTTGGGAGGACTAATGAGGCAAGAGAATACGCAATGAATGGTAGGACACTAGGAAGTAGAGGGGGGCCTTGAGGTTCATGTCCATAGATCCCTGAAGGCAGCAGGGCAGGTAGATAAGGTGGATAAGAAGGCATATGGGATTATCTTTGTTAGCTGAGGCAGAGAATATAGCAGAGAGGTTATGATGGAGCTGTATAAAACACTTGTTAGGCCACAGCTAGAGTATTGTGTGCAGTTCTGGTTGCTACACTATAGGAAAGGTGATAGCACTTGAGAGGGTGCAGAGGAGATCCACCAGGATGTTGCCTGGGTTGGAGCGTTTCAGCTATGACGAGGCTGGTAAGGCTGGGAAAGCTTATGGTATTTGCTACCAAATAAACCTGTTGGACTTTAACCTGGTGTTGTGAGACTTCTTACAAGGCTGGGAATGGCAGAGAAGGTTGGGGTGGAGGTGGGGAGACCTGATTGAACTGTACAAAATTATTGGGGACATAGAGTAGATGGGAAGAAACGTTTTCCCCTTAATAGAAGGGGTCAATAACCAGGGGGCATAGATTTAGAGGGGATTTGATGAAAATGTTTTTCACCCAGAGGGTGGTGGGAATCTGAAACTATCTGCCAGAATGGTACAGGTGGGAAACCTCCCCAGCTTTTAAGAAGCAATTAGATGAACACTTGAAATGGCACAGCATGCAAGGGTATGGATTAAGTGCTTGAGCATGGGATTAGAATAGGTAGGTGCTTGATGGCTGACTTAGACATGATGGTGCAAAGAGCCTCTTTGTCCTGTGAATCCAATGACTCTAAATTGTGTTTGTAAGGCCCAAAAATGCCTCAAATAATTTGTGATTGCTTTGTACTAACCATTGTAAACCATTAGCACATAGAATTGTAGTCCTTGAATGGATTTAGTCTGAGACCTGAGAACAATCAAATTTAAATAGACTTAAGTTAAACGTTGAGCCTTCACGGCCTTTATCATTGTTCACAATTCCTAACATATAGGAAAAAGGTTTCTTTAACCATTTACAATGCATGCCATTTGAACATTAAAGCTTTTGTTTCTTATGATTTTCTGGTTTGCTTTCTAGGTACAAGAAGCTACTGTCACTTTTGAACTTTGCACTGCAGTCTATTGACAATTCCCATTCAATGGTTGGGAAAATGTCCCGGAGAGTCTTTCTCAGTGCTGCCCGGATGGTTGCAAGAGTGCCTCATGTTTTTGTGAAACTTATACACATGCTGAGTGTAACCAGCTCAACCCATTATACTCGTATGCGGCGGCGCTTGATGGCTATAGCGGAGGAAATGGACATTCTTGAAGCCATTCAATTAGGTATAGAGGATGAAGAAACCATGGAAGGAAGACATGATGGTTTTGTAGAGCCCTCAGCACCACAGAACTCGCCATATACCACAGAAAGCAACTCTCCAGTGAACACGGTGCAGTTATCTGGAAGAGCAATGAAAAGTATGTTGAGTCCTGATCGTGATTCTAAATCTGGTGTTAACCCAGATGAAATGGGAGAGATCCTAGGAAATATATTGTCTGCAAGATTACCATTGACAACAGTGCCCTGTGAACAACCAAAGACAGTCATTCAAGCACGTCCTAGGCCACTGAGTCAATGTGTCAGTTCATCTTCATCAATGACGTCTTTAAATCATTCCCAACCTTCCTTCCCATCTTTACCTTCCCCATCATCATCATCAAATCCTTTAGCTGGACAAACAGCTATTGATGGCTCCAAACTAAGACCTCAGGGTTTTGTTCCTAGCAAATTTGCATTGTCTTCCCCAAAAGCACAGCGAAAGTTTTCTCTTCAGATTCAAAACAGCTGTGTTAAGGATATCAGTGGAGGTAGAGAGACTGAAAAGCTATCTCCAGTTTTTACCCAGGCACGGCCTCCTGCATCCAGTCAAATCCACAGACCAAAAGCATCACGGCCATGCCAGAATGAAGCAGGGAAATCTCCAGGTGATTTAAGCAGAAGCTGTATGATGCTTGATCTGAAAGATCTCGATCTTAGTGACCATTGCGGTAGCCATCCAATTATTCCTAGTGATGAAACTGTGTTCACTCCAGTGGACGATACCTTTCGCCTGGATACTTCAGCAGAACTGAACTCTAGTATGGAAGATCTGCTTGAAGCATCAATGCCTATGTGCGATAGTACTGTTACGTTTAAATCTGAAGTTGCTGTGCTTTCTCCGGAGAGGACAGAGTCTGATTGTACCTACAATGATGATGTTGACCAGAATCAGAAATGTAAAGAAAAGATGGAAGCAGAGGAGGAGGAGGCATTAGCCGTTGTCTTAGCTATGTCGGCATCGCAGGATGCGCTGCCAGCTATTCCTCAACTGCAGGTCCAGAATGGAGAGGATGTCATTCTCATTCAGTTAGATGTAAGTGTTATTTCCTCCAAACATATCCTTAATTCCTGCCCCCTTTCATCCCACTGGGAATTTCATACATTTTTAATATATCTTTGCAAAGTGAAATGATGGTTGGCATCTGCCATTAAAATCTCGTCAGAACATGTTTTTTCCTTGATCTAATAGGCCAATTATGCAAACTCAATTCTTCTACCCAGAATATTTGGAAAAATGTACAAAATCATAAAAAGAGGTCTTTTTGAATGTTTGGTCCATGCTGACCCTCAGCACAAGGAACTCACTGAAATCCTTTTCCCTGTAACCCTTGAATTTTTTTTGAATTCAGATATTTGGTTAGTTCCCTTTTGAAGGCCTTGAATCTGTCTCCTCTACTTTCAGTGAGTCAAATTTCCCTAATCTCATCTTGCCCAAATAGATACTAGAGGGTTGTTATGTCAACTGAGAAATGTTTTGTCCACTTGTGGGATCCCTAGTTTTAATGTACAAAATATGGGAGGTGCCTTTACAGAGAAAAGCTGAAGTTACGTAAAATTGAATCTCAACAAGTGAATGCTTTGGGAAATAATACATTAATATAGTGCCTGTGGTTATTATATTATTGGGTTCAAGGTGTTTATAAATGATTGGTAGTCTCAGCTTGGTATTGCCACAGCCCATAAATAAAGTGCAGCATATGAACCATCCTAAAAAATGAACATGGTCAGAATAATAACTCCCAAGATTAGTGTACTGCTGTTGTTAATACAACAATACTGTTGCTTAATAATACTGTGGCCTTTTGGAGCCAACAACTGACGCTGTATAAATTTAATTTTGACAATGACTACCTTTTTTTTGTTTCCTTGAACAATTTCATGTTATGTATATGAAAATGAAATTGTGTAAATATTTACTATGTGTGATCTGTACGTGTCATTCTAAACCGCATTTGAGATCATTATAGCATCAGTCGGTTGCCAAATTTTCTAGTGCTGAATTAAAAGAAATGAAACCGAACTTTGTCAAATACATACTAAATCTTAGTTAACTAGGGAAATGAAGTAGGTTTATTATTGTCTAAACACATGGGCGTGACATGCTGACCACACCTTTTGAAAGTGACCATTTTATGAATGAATGCAGATGAGGTATCTCGAAGCATTCAGCTTAAGATTGGTACCTCGCACTTTTTCTAAATTTAAGATTCCTCAAAGGCTAGTCCTAGTCTTTCTCTAAAGGTATTTGTTCCCCTAGTTTCCCCTTCTTCACATCTACATTCACTGCTATGTTGAATTGGACTCGCCTTTCCAATGGCATGATGATCTTGCCTCCATAACCAACTCTTCCTCACTTCTGGATTGCCATTAACATTGTGTATTTGAAAAATGTTGTTAGCCCTTTCAAACTTGCATCATCTCCAAACACATTTTCTTGCTGGCAAATCTTCAAATTTCCACAAACAATAGTCCTTTAATGATCAATCATGCTAACATTGACATTTTTAAGCATTTCTGAAAAAACTATGTGAACCAGGCAATCCTTCTCTCAGTTACGTCAGGGCAGGATTCCACTCATGAGTGGTTTTATTTTCATATGTAAAACGATGCAGTGCACGTGGCCCCATCCTTCCTGTTCCACCATCAGTCCATTTAAAAAATGTTTGTGGTAAGAGATCAAAATTACATTTTCATACTTGGGAGAAAAATACAGAGAGTGGGGATAAAGGGGTCTTTTTCAGGATGGCAGCTGGTGACTAGTGGTGTGCCTTGGGTCAGTGCTGGGATCACAACTTTTCACAATATACATTAACGATTTGGAGGAAGGAACTGAAGGCACTGTTGCTAAGTTTGCAGATGATACAAAGGTATGTAGAGGGACAAGTAATATTGAGGAAGCGGGTGGGCTGCAGAAGGACTTGGACAGGTTAGGAGAGTGGGCAAAGAAGTGGCAGATGGAATATAATGTGGAAAAGTGTGGGGTTATGCACTTGGAAGGAGGAATGGAGGCATAGACTATTTTCTAAATGGGAAAATGCTCAGGAAATCAAACGCAAAGGGACGTGGGAGTCCTTGTTCTAGATTCTCAAGATTAACGAGCAGGTTCAGTCGGCAGTTAGGAAGGCAAATGTAATGTTAGCATTCATGTCGAGAGGGCTAGAATACAAGAGCAGGGATGTACTTCTGAGGCTGTATAAGGTTCTGTTCAGACTCTGTTTGGAGTATAGTGAGCAGTTTTGGGCCTCATATCTAAGAAAGAGTGTGGTGGCCTTGGAAAAGGTCCAGAGGAGGTTCACAAGAATGATCTCTGGAATGAAGAGCTTGTCATATGAGGAATGGTTGAGGACTCTGGGTTTGTACTCATTAGAGTTTCGAAGGATGAGGGGGGAATCTTATTGAAACTTGCAGGATACTGCGAGGCCTGGATAGAGTGGACGTGGAGAGGATGTTTCCACTAGTAGGAAAAACTAGAACCAGAGGGCACAACCTCCGACTAAAGGGACGATCCTTTAAAACAGAGATGAGGAGGTATTTCTTCAGCCAGAGATTGGTGAATCTGTGGAACTCTTTGCCACAGAAGGCTGTGGAGGCCAAGTCATTGAGCATCTTTAAGACAGAGATAGATAGGTTTGTGATTTTAAGGGAATTAGGGGATCTGGGGAAAAGGCAGGAGAATGGGGATGGGAAAAATATCAGCCATGATTGAATGGCGGAGTAGACTCGATGGGCTGAGTGGCCTAATTCTGCTGCTATGTCTTATGGTCTTAGATCGTGCCCCCCTCCCCCCAATTTTGGACATATTCCGATAAGATTTGCAAAAGGAATTACCAAAATGGATGAAACTTCAAGGTTGCGTCCACAGAGGGAATTTCTAGCTGACATTTCAAGAGAATTTCCTCTGCTTTTGAATAGTTGATTTCTCATGGCATTGTAACTGCTAAACCAGAGAATGTGGTCATGTCCTTTTATTTGCCTCCTGTTCTCTTGCTATTGATTCCTTTTGCCTGTCTCTTTCTCATCTCCCCCCCCCCCCCCCCTCTACCTCTGTTTTTCTTCTCCCCATCTCACCAACACCTCCCAAATATTGTTGCAAGTTATATTTGAGCCGAGGGCTACAAAACTATGTGGATCTCTCACTGTCTTCTACCCCTTCTTCTTTCCATCTCCCTTATTGATTCACTTGACCTTTGTATCTTTCCCTTTCCTTGTCCACCTTCACTCATTACTGAGGGTTGATACCAAGAGTTAGAAGCCCACCATTTGTTTCTTAAAAGCACATCTTTTGTGTGTCTCCTTGCCTTCCTCTTCCTCCATTATTTCCCTGAGGCTTCATTTACTTTTCAGATTTAATTTTCATTTACATAAATCAAGTTGGATAGGGGAGCCACCTTTCCCTCTTTGTATCTCTTTCTATCCCTCCTTTTTCCTTGACTTGGACTTTCAGAAATTGTTATCTCTTGCCTCCATGTCATCAATATGAACCTCAATACCAGGTTGTGCAGTCTTGAACATAACTGCTCGAGTCATCCATTACCCGGTCGGGCTGGAGCACCACTTTTAAACTAGTTCTCCTCTGCCATGGTCACTCACCGCTGCAGGATCATTCTGGAGAGCAAAGATAACCCCCTCCTCATCCCAGCTGCTTTACTTCTGTCTTCTTGAAACTCTCTCTCTGGTCCCTTCACACTTGTTTCTAACAAGGTGCTTATTAATAAGCGAGCTGCTTATTAACTTCTTTGTCATTAAGCTTGGAATCATCTGCTTCCTTCCATAGTTGCTCCAAACCTGCATCTCTAGCTTCTCTCCTTCATGCTTCTTTTCATGCCTTTTCCATGAGACTTTACAGTCTGCTCTATTGACATCCTGACACCCCATTCCTCTTAAATTGCTGCCCTTCCAATTTACCTTTCTTGCCCCATGTCGGTTGATGTGTCACCTTCCATTTTGAAATCAGTCTTCAACCCAACCTCCACCCCTTCCCACCAGCAGGCTACTGCCCGAGCTTAAACCTTTTAATTTCTAAATTAATTGATTGAGTTGTTGCCTTCCAAATCTGTGCACTATTTTTCTTGCAACTCCGTTTGAATCTCTCCAATCAGGTTTCTGCCTGAGGTTTAAGGTCTGTAATTCCGATGCCTGTCTCCTATACTTAGAATTTACTGCATTCGATAAACATTAAAGTTATGACAGGTTTGTGATCACAACACATTTTTTTTATTCTGCCCACATAATCATATGGCCTCTCTTGATATTATGGATATTTTGCCTCAGTAAAGCATTTGAGATTTTTCCAAAATTATTTGAATAAAAGCTACTGGGCAGAAATTGGTGGGAATTAAGGAAGAAAATCTAGCAGTACAACTGACTAGTACTGATGTACAAGATGGTTGCATAATCATAGTTCAGCTGAGAGTAATGGTTCTGGGCAGAAATATCGGGGGCGATCATCCCAAAAGTGCTGAATTGGTGGGAAAACTGTTCTAGATCACGACTGTTTTTTCAGTCCAGCTTCTCATCCAAATCTCCCCACTCTGTGCAATGCAGAGGTCACAAGCGCGAATCTCATTTAAAAACCCAGGGGGGCAGAGCCTAGTCGCGCTGGAGTTTGACAGTTCTGGAACTCTGTGCATGCGCAGTGCTCCCGATCTCTCAGTCTCCCCATTTGCTGGCCAGCCCGGGACCCCCCGCAGTGCTGCTCCTCCAGTCCCCACCACTCCCCCAACAGCCAGATCATGCCCCCACGACCATTCCTCCCAGGCCAGCCCACATCCCAGCAGTGGCGATTTCTCTTCCCCCCCCCCCCCCCCCCCCCAGCCCCGAACACTGGTCTCCCAGCCCAGACCGATCCCCATGCAGAGGGGCAGCAGGACGCCCCACCCTCTTGGCACTGCCTGATGTCTGGTGGGCAGTGCCAAGGTGCCCATGGGCATGGGCACTTTGCCCCTTGGGCAGTGCCTGGGGTCACAGGCTGGCATTGCCAGGGTGCCCATGCCCAGGGGCACTACCCCCACCGCCCAACCCCCTGGGGGGTCCCGATTGCTCCCACCTTCAATCCGGGGGGTCTCCTGCTAGTTCCCCGAATGTGGGGAGCTAGTCTAAACTCCGCCGGAATGAAGTACTCCTGGCGGGGTGGGAGATTCTATCGGACCTGGCAAGTTTCGTGCCGGGCCTGATGATGGCATGTAAAGCATATTTAAACTACATTAAAAAAGATTCAAACGACTTACCTCTCTTCCTGCCGGTTTCCAGCACGGTCTCGACTGCTACTGTTCTCCAGCTCTGGGAGATGCGCATGCATTCCCGGTGCATGCGCAAATCCTGGAAAAAGGCCAACGACGTGATTCTCCCAACCAGTTCCACAGAAAAATTGCAGGTTGCAATGGGCGAATCGGGCCCATCATTCCCGAGCCCAAATGTTTGGCAGGGGGTGAGGTCTATATGTGAAAAATTAATGACACCACTAAAAGACACACAAGTTTACTAAAGTTTAAGTTTGATCATGTTATTGTGAATTTATTTGTTTTAACTGTTACTTTGGGTAGCACAGTGGTTAGCACTGCTGCGTTGCAGAACCAGGGACCTGGGTTCGATTCCAGCCTTGGGTGACTGGAGTTTGCACATAGTTGCATTCTTCCCGTTTCTGCATGGGTTTCCTCCAACAGTCCAAAGATGTACAGGTTAGATGGGGTTGGTCATGGTAAATGCACAGGGTTAAAGGGATAGGGTGGTGGGAGGGCCTGGGTAAGATGCTCTTTTGGAGAGTCGGTGCAGATTTGATGGACCAAATGGCTTCCTTCTGCACTGTAGAGATTCTATAGATTAGGTACTTAAAATATCATTTACTGCAGTAAGGGGAAGATGGCTCATGTGTGATACATTTAATGTGAAAATTCCTATCACAGGTTTATCTGCAGGAGTAACAAGCACTTAACATATCAGTAGGGCACTGTGTTTCCACAAAACCATAGCACTCTAAATATTACTTAGCCGTACTATTGAACTGTTTTCAGTCATCAAAAATGTGACTTGTAAATGTTCAAACCTTCTAAATAGAACATGTCAAACAATGCACCTGCCTACCATGATTGTCAAGGCAACTGCATACGTCATGATGTTTCTGAAATGTATTAAATTTAAATTGTAAATTGAATAGCTATTTAATATTTATTCGCAATGATTTAACTTTCAGACACCAGAAACCCTACCTGGACATACCAAAGCAAAGCTGGCTTACAGAGAAGGCGTAGAATGGTTCAAAGGTCAACAGATAGGCCTTGGGGCCTTTTCTTCATGTTACCAAGCACAAGATGTGGGAACAGGGACATTAATGGCTGTGAAACAGGTAATTTTCGAATATTCTATGGATTTACTCCAATATTTTTTCTGGTGGGAAGATGTGACATTTCAATTTCGTCCTGCAAAATGTTCTAAGTGAGCTCATTTTGTCAGTTAAATGAAAACATGCAAGATGTTCTATTTTTACTAGTTGCATTTGAAAACTTTTAGGATTTATTTTTGCTCAATGGCATTTTTATCTCCAAGATTAATTTACATCACAGTTTACTATTCTCGAGATGCATATCCCCTTCAGGCATCCTGACGCTAATCTTTTTGTGAAATTGTAGATCCCCTTTATCTTTGCTGGTGGTGTTAGGAAATACAGTACTTTATAAGAATAGGAGTATTTCTGCTATGTCAGTGATAACATCAGGACTCTTCTTAACCTGCCCCCCGGCCCTGCTTTCCTGACCCCTCTCTTGCCCGAGGTTTTTAAAAGCGGGGTTAAAATGATCCCACCGCTGAGCATCAAGACATCATTTTGCAGATTGTCACTGAGCTTTGGCAATTGTCTCCTCCATGGACACCAACCTGGTAATTCTTCAGCCACACAGCTCTCCTCTTCTCGAGAGCCACAAACACAACTACTCTAACAGACCTATTATTTTGTCTGCTGGAATTGACTGTGTCTGACCTCGACAATTGTTTTTCCTCTTGTCAGGTCTCTTTCTGCCTGCATCACCAACTCTTCCATGTACTCTGCCACTTCTAACCATTTTCTGTCTTGTCTAATTCTTGTCTTTTCAATATGGACACCCAGTTCCTCCATAACACAACCCCACACCAGACGTGCTTGAGGACCTTCCAGCTTTTTGTAAAGCGGAGGCCCAACTGGTCACCATGTATCACCTTCCTTTGCCACCAGGTTGAACTTGTTTCCACATTAAACAACTTCTTCATTGATTCCATCACTTTCTCTAGCTAAAAGGTATTGCCATGGGAACACCCTACATCTTTTGGGATAAGTGGAACATTTTTTGTTCCGGCCCTACCCTGGTTCCCTTTCTCACTTTCAAGTGCACTGCTGACTGTAGCAGTGTCATTACCACCTCTCAGTCCAAATTAGAAAATTGAATTAACTTTGCTTCCAATTTCTATTCTTGCCTTGCCTCATTGCCATTTCTGCAGATAGGCTATTGACTAATATCCACGATATGTCCACACATTCCCACATCTAGTTTGATTACACTTCCTCCCACCCTGCTTACTGTAAGGATTTGTCCATTTTCCCATATCTAACAATGCCATCTTCCACACCGTCCTTCTTAAGTTTTCTTTTTTCCTAACCTAATATTCCAGTCTACTGGTTGATCAGGCCCTTGTAAATCTCCCTCTTCCGTTTCAACCCCCTCCAGCATGATGCCACCACCAAACACATCTTCCCTTCCCCTCTCCTTTCAGCATTTGGAAGGGATTGTGTCCCATCCGTTCCTCCTGGCCCCTGCAGCCCCCACAACGCTGTAAGTAATCCTGTTCTTCCAATGGCATCTTTCTGTGCAAATGTGAGAAATGCAGCACCTTCCTTGGGGTCCAAGGCCCCAAACATTTCTTCCAGGTGAAATGGCAATTTATTTGTTCTTTCAATTTAATACAGCACGTGATGCAGTGTTCTTTACATATGGAGATGAAGTACAAGTTGAAAGATTGCTTTATGGAAAGTCTCCACATGCGTGACCTCAAATTTTCAACCGCCTATCTCTTAATTTTCTGACTTGTTCCCACTCTGACCTCATTACCCTTGGCCTCCTGCACTTCAATAAAGCTCAACATATGTTTGAGGAACAGCATCTCATCTTTCTCACGGGTACTTTGCAATTTTCTGGATTCAATAGAGAATTCAACAATTTCATATCATAGCCATTGTTCCTATTTTCCTGGAGAACAGCTATTGGTGGTAATTGCTTATTTGTCTTTCCATTACTGTCCTTTCTGCTTTGCATCATCGTTCTTCTGTCATTTAAACACCCCTGCCTTCTACTGTGCTGCAGACATTCCCTTTTGTTCCTTCCTCTCCCTTTCCCTGCCTCTAGAAACATTTCTAATCTTTTCCAGTTCTGATAAAAGATTATCGAACTAAAACATTAACTCTTTTTCTCTCCATTGATGCTGTCTGACCTGTTGAGTGTTTCCAGCAGTTTAACTTCCCGCATCCACAATGTCTTGCTTTTTTTTTGTTTTTTTTTCTATTTGTGAAGTGGCCACTTCCTGAGCTAAAATGAGGATTGTCTGGATGTCTTTTGCAATCATTGATGTGGAGCAATATTCATATTTTTATTAAATATAGTTTTGCTGGGTCTGACGAGTGAGCCAGTCGAAAGATCTTGGTCCTCCCCAGATCAATTTGTGTACTTTTTGTATCTTTCTATGTGGAGGAATGGTAGATAACTTACCACTGTATATTTTCCTGTGCTCTTGAATGAACTTCAGTTTTTATTTAGCTCACATGTCTTCAACCCTTATTTCTCTTCCTGACACATTGCTTGGAGCAATTTGCTTTAGTGCTTTTAGTTTAGTGCTTATTCAGTATTATTTGCAGTCTTCATGCTGGATTTTACAAATAAAAGATGCAACCACAATCAGTCTTCTATAATGCATTGTGGAGAAAATAATCTGGCGTGAATTTTCAAGTTTTCCTTAGTTTGACCTCTTTCACTGGATGATAGCAATTCAAATGTGTGTAGTTGAACTTGCATTCATATAGTGCTTTTCATGTCGCAGCCATTACGGTACTCTGAGTTGTAGCCAGTTATAATGTAGAATAAGCAATTTAATTTTGTCAAATCGGGATTCTTAATTTATATTTCCAACTTGGCAAACAGGTGACTTACGTCAGGAACACAACTACTGAACAAGAAGAAGTGGTACAAACCCTAAGAGAGGAAATCCGGATGATGGGCCGCCTTAACCATCCTAATATAATTCGGATGTTAGGTGCCACCTGTGAGAAGAGTAACTACAATCTGTTTGTTGAATGGATGGCAGGTGAGAACACTTCATAGAATCATTGAATCCCTACAGTGCAGAAGGTGGCTATTTGGCCCATCGAGTCTGCACCGACCACAATCCCACTCAGACCCGATCCCCATAACCTCATGCGTTTACCCTGCTAATCCCCCCTGACACTAGGGGGCAATTTAGCATGGCCAATCAACCTAACCCGCACATCTTTGGACTGTGGGAGGAAACCGGAGCACCCAGAGGAAACTCACGCAGACACGGGGAGAACATGCAGACTCCATACAGACAGTGACCCAAGGCCAGAATTGAACCCGGGCCCCCGGCGCTGTGAGGCAGAGGTGCTAACCACTGTGCCACCATGCCGCTTTCTTCTTTAAAATAATCAGTATTGTGTGTAATATGAAGTTGATGAGATTCTGGCTGATGCTTTTGGAAAATTGTCATGTCCCTCCAATTAGAAAAAAGCAGAAGCATAGACAGCAAAACGTATATTTGAGTATACCATGCCTGATCTGTTTGCAGTTTATAGTTGAGATCTCCCAAGTGCTCAGTAAGTCCACAGTGCATTGCAGAACTGAGCCATATGTACCAATCCATGTTATGTTTGCTGATCCCTACTGTAGTGTTGGAAGGGAGCAAGACATCCATCCAGTTACTGCTGTTTGGGGAGTAAACTTTATAAGAAGAATAATCAGAGATGACATGTAGAAATGTTTTTATGCACTGCTTGAAAAAGTGGTGGATTATAGATTCAATAACTTTCAAAACTGAATTGGGTAAATATTTGAAAAAGCAATGCTGTGCTATATGGAACGAGTAGGGAAGTGGGGACTAAATGGCTGCTACAGAAATATTGTGCTGAATGGCCTCCTTTTCTGAGTCCATCTATGCTTCTCTAACCTTGGGTTGACTGTTTACAGTGGTTCATTACAAGTATTTTTACATAATGTCTGGAACTTTGTTAATGGTAAGAAGTTCCTGATTCTGTGGCTCTTGGTTGAACATTGTGAATGCTTTTACACTTGGAACATGGACGACTGTTAAATGTTGTATAACATTTTTGATTTTACAATTAAATGAAATGAATGTTTCAGAATCTTAATAGCATTTTATTTTTAGGTGGATCAGTTTCCCATTTGCTGAACAAGTATGGTGCTTTCAAGGAACAAGTTATTATTAATTACAATGAGCAGCTGCTGCGTGGCCTGGCTTATCTCCATGAGAACCAAATTATCCACCGGGATATCAAAGGTAAGAATGCCTTGATCAGTAGCCAAGTACGAAGGATTCAAAAGACAAATGGATGAAATGAGAGCAGGCCCTGCTGTGAGCAACCATGCTTTGTGGTGCTGTCACAGTAGAGCAGGAGCATGATCTTTCTTTGACCTTTTGACTTGGAAGCCTTTAACTGAGTATAAACCATATCCAATAACATGCTTACTACTTAAAGAGTACATGCCTCCCTGCAGTTGCCAAGGAACTGAGTCACTTTGGAATGTCTATGTGGCATTTAAGAATATTTGGGATTGTAACTAGGGAAAGATATTTGCTTCCTTTACTGATTACTGTACTAACATGCAGTATTTGGTTTCTTAGGTGCCAATCTGCTAATTGACAGTACAGGACAGCGTTTAAGAATAGCAGACTTTGGAGCTGCAGCCAGGTTGGCATCCAAAGGCACTGGTGCAGGCGAATTTCAAGGACAGCTGTTGGGAACTATTGCATTCATGGCACCTGAGGTAAAATGAGCTGTAAATTTTATTATACTTTGTATTCTCCAGTCATTGGCATTCTAACCTATCACACTAGATATTATGGATTTATCTTGATGTCCTTGCATAAAGGAAACTTTAAATGCAATGGTAGCCTGCATTGACTTGAGAATAAATGCAAGAAAAATTGTAGGTTGAAAAAGTGTTCAATATTTTTCTCTCTCTCACCCATTTTTACAGATCGATTCAATATTGCAGAAACTTTTGTGTATTTTGAACTTTGGAAACTTGTGGGATATGTCCTTATTTGGAGAGTAAACTGTATTTTCTTTGACTTCTATCTTTCTCCCCCTTTTCTATGTTCTGAATATCTTTCTAGCACATACCACTTATCCCCTGGACAAATTGTGACTGATGGCCAAATCAACTGGTGTATCTTTTGAGAAAACCAGATTATGTAATAGCGATGCAGAGCAACAGTGATTCCCCCTCATTTTTATTCATTCCTTCCCTGGCCCCCTTCCTGCATTCTGAGAATCTATTCAGCATCTATTGTTTCCATATCTTGATCACAGTGAGAGAAACAAAACAAAGCTTTAAATAATCCAAACATTGTTCAAATAGGAAAGATTAAACAATTTTTAATTTGTCTCTTATAAAATGGCTAACTTTCATATCCTAGTGCTTTGCCTCTGTTCTGATTATTGGAGCATTTGAATATGATACATTGGTTCTTAAGTGGCAGCTTGAGATTCCGGCTAACCAATGGAAAAATAACATTTTTAAAGCAAGTTTTTAACAATTTCTGGAGGACAGTAATGCCTCAAAAGTGATTGGAGTAAGCTTTTGGGAGTTTAATGTTAAACACATTCCACTATGTTATTGATCCTGTCCTAGGCCCCACATCCACATGTCCAACACCCACTCCTCCCCCACACAATACACTGACAGCGGTAGAATTTGTTTCAACTGCCTTATTGTACAGAAAATGGTTGATTTTGGGTATAAAGGATTCTTTCTTTGTCTTAGCTGCAAATGTATATCTTCAGTTGTAATTAATGTTTTGCTCGTGGTGTAAGTTTTTATTCTGCTTTCCTCCGAAGTTAATCATGTTCCATATTGATCCCAGTCCTTTTTGTTTTCTCTTTTAGGTGTTACGAGGCCAGCAATATGGCAGAAGCTGTGATGTGTGGAGTGTTGGCTGTGTTGTTATAGAGATGGCCTGTGCTAAACCTCCTTGGAATGCGGAGAAGCACTCTAACCACCTTGCTCTAATATTTAAGGTAGGTAAATTTATAGGAAGTTACCCAAGTTAACTACTGAAAAATTGTATGCTTTACAAAATGTACATTTATAGCAATAGTGTGTTAACTTTTTAAACTATTACAATCTTACAATAGATGCAAACTTGTATCAATTTTGACAATGTGTTCAGTATTGTTAAATTTGCAAGTATAACGTATTAACACATTTGCACAAGGTGTTAAGGAAACTGCTGATGGTTGTTGCAGCTCAAATTGATTGCCGCAATGCATACTAGTCATTATTTATAGATATTGTATTTATTTCAAAATTCAATAGATTGCCAGTGCAACAAGTGCCCCAACAATTCCAAACCATTTATCCCCTGCTTTACGTGATGTGGCTCTCCGATGCTTGGAACTTCAGCCCCAGGATAGACCCCCATCACGGGAGCTTCTGAAACATCCAGTCTTCCGAACATGGTAATGGATACAATTGCAAATAAAAGCTGTGCAAGACGAAACTACTGAAACAAAGAAAATGCCGGAGTGTTGTCCTGCAATGCACTGTAGATCTGTAAGAATGGGTGAACTGGCCTCGTGTTTGAAATAAAAGCGGCAAAGGCCAAAAGGAGCTTGTGTCTCAGTAAACAACTGTCTCACACAGGTGTATGGATCTGTACCTTTTAAAAGTAGTACGCAAATGTTTTGTTCTTGCTTATAAAAGTTGTGCCTTCTTATTGATCAGAAATATACTTGGATCTGCCAGTTGAAAGCTGTGGGGCAGTTGGGAAGAACATTCTTCTGTCAGAGCACTTTTTCAGCAAATACTAGCAGCTAGGGGGCTCCTTTCAGTTTTTGCGTATTTTTAAATGGCCACTGGTTACGGTCTGTATGTTTCAGAAGTAAAACTATGGATATATTAAAATCGCCAGATTTTCCCTCTTATTTACAAAATGATTCTAAAGAAGGGTTTATTCTGGGTTTAATACGGAGATGTTTTGGGGTTGAGTTTCCGCTTTGGACGCAGTTGACCGTCTCGACAAGATTTGCGCTAGTTTTCCAAAGTTTCCACTCAAAACTAATTTACATATTGCCAAATCTTCCCTGCGCAATCGGGCAACATTCATGGAAAATTATTTTCTTGAATGGAAAAGTATTCCTTGATTTGAGTGGTAACCTGATGCAGTTTTGTTAATACAGCTGAAAATGGGTTTAGAATTTTTGACCATCTTTGAGTAACTTGATATTCAATCGCTACAAAATACTGAATAAACTAGACAAACATTTTGCTAGTTCCATTTGGTGTACAGTAGTCAGTTTCTTAATAAATTCTTTTCATATTTAAGACTATTAAAAGATGCCTTAGTACCCTTGCACCAAAAGAGAGTTTAATTTGAAGGGCATCCGTGAAGGCCCTCAAGTGGGCACACAGCAGAAACCTGCCATGGTGATTAGTTCAGTCCACAGGTATGGCCAGTTTTGTGAGCCAGGCTTCCAGCATGATTCATAAACTAGCACAAAGGACATGGAAGCTCTATTTTCATTTATAATTCCATGGATCTTTTGTACTGGTTTGGCTGATGTTTGGACAAATTGCTCTGAGAAAACCCAACACAACCAGGCGGAAGCTCCACCCTTCAATACGTTCAACGGTCCACTTGTGTACTTGATTACAAGGCTTTCGTTATGGAAAACAGTGAAGTTAGAATATCATCTAAATTGATTGGACAATTTACTACAAAGGTGCCTGCTGTATTTTTGTCCAGTTTTAATGAACGGGTTATTTTACTAACTGTTGTAATTGAAAGGAATTCTGTGGTATTCACTTATGGCTTAAATTGTTTTAATATTCAGGGAAGGGTTAATTGTGAAACCTATTTTCAAAATATGTATTTGTAAAACTGTTTTGCCATAATTCAGCTGATTTTAAGTTACAAAGTTACTGAATTTTTTTACAGTTTTTTTGAGTATGTGTACTATTTCTTGTAAGATGCTGAACAGATTACCTTTACAATTCCAGTGTCATACCATCACTGTGCCCGTTACAGAACCTTTAGTGTAGTGCCTGCTGTTTAAACCTGTTATTCGGTTCCAGTTGATTAATGTTAAGCAAGAGCCATGTCAGACAGAACCTGCTGTGGTTTCATTTGGGCTACTGCTTTTGAAACCTTCTATTCAACTTTAAAACATGTTTTAATCAGTTGAATTTCACTTTTTGTTTGCTAATGTAAAATCCTGGAATCTTTGCAAGGAAGTCTTACTGTTTCTAGTCTACTTTTAACAAAAACAAATAGAACAGCAAGCATGTTGTATTCAAAGCTTAGTTTGCAGTTTTCCCTCAGCAAAAGGAAACAGCTCACTGTTACCATATTTCTTAGGATACAATTTGAACTGTTAAATTACAATTCTTTTGACTATTTTAGTCCAATTGGGTCTCTTTTCTGAATAATGATTTTGAAGTCAGCCTTCAGTCGCCAATTCGGATAGATGTAACTTACTGCAGTATCCAGAGAAACCATTGTTGAATTACAAGCATGTTTTAAAACTGCATGTAGTACTTCGGTGTTTCCAACATCTTTCCCTTAAAGGATAAGGGGGATGTAAGTTTGAATTAGACATCACTTTGAAGGCATATCCTGAAATGTGGACTTTAGGTAAACCCTCCTGCTGCTTTATGGTATTCAAGTGTTATGTCTTCACATGAAGAGATAAGCAAAGAAAGAGCAAATAAATATTGCTGTATGTGAAATATAATGTATTGAAAAGAAATGAAAAAATAAATAATTTGCATCGACTAATGTATGTTTTTAAGCAGCAAGACAAATTTTGATTGACCTGTTCATATGCCCAGTCTAGATTTCAGTTACCTATGCTTGTGTAGTACTGAAGGAAAACAGCATTTTGCTTTGACTCTTTATTTAGTTGATTTGTAAGTGTTTTGTGACTTGGTTAGCTGTAAAAGCCTGCATCCTTTAGACATTTAAGTTTGGGAATTTTAACTCTTCCAGCAATAAGTCTGACTGTCTTTACAGATTTTTAATATTTGTTGTTTCCATTTTGACTGTGGCAAGTCTAGTAAATTAAAATATTCATGTCAAATTGATGTACATGAAATAAGGGGTTTCAGTCCCCATGTTCATTCAGTTTTTTTAAAAAACTGTTATAATGTGAAACCCTCAAAGTATAGATGTTAATTTTTTTTAAGAATGTTTTAATATTGTATCACATTCCTCATTGGTTTAAAAAGGTGCTGTTATTGCTTGAAGAGTTAAAGGTGTACAGAAATGTTTGTAGCGTACTTCATAGCAGTGACTCCTTAATTTATTGACAACCTGGAATCACGTTTTGTGGTCCTTTCAAGTCAATAAGTTTTTGTTTGAAGAAGTGTTTTATTTTCTTTGAGCTTTAAATGATGCACTCTTGCCATTTATACTGGAAATGTTTTTGTCAAATTTTCACCGTTTCTGACAAAAGCATTAAACTGATGAACCTCGGCTAATCAGTATTACTTTGTAGATCTCAGCATCTGGCTTGTTTAATAAGTTGATGTTTTTTATTATCGAGATGCATTTTATTTGGGATTGTTTGCATTTCCCTCGGCTTGCTGGTAAATGTGATGTATTTTGTGTAATTTTCTTTTTTATTTTATGCATACGTGATGTAATATTCTTTTTCTTTGGATCAGAGCTGGACTGAAATGTAATATGTAATTATTTGTGCTGTTCCTATTATGTTATTTGGTACTTCTTAAATTGTAAATAACGTCTACTGCTGTTTTATTCCAATTTCTACTACCTCAGGTGTCCTATAGTTTTCCTCTACCAAAGTACACTTTCACAATGAAACTATATTTGCTATGTGACTGTAATTTCTAAAACTTCCAGGGCTTAAGGGCTAACTTCTATTAGCACCTTACTGTGCAAGCAAATTTTTAAAAAAATCTCTGGGGTTGGAAGATTGGTTAAATGTATCCTTTGTAATTTTAAATATATCAAATATTTTAATTATTGAAATTTTTACCCCGTTTTGAAACATTTTATAGCATAATTTGGACCTATTTCGGTGTTTTTGTCTTTCTAGTAAATAAAAGGGTTTTTTTTGAACAACTTGTGGTTCTGTTTTTTTTTGTTGCCCACATTGATGCTGAATGTTCAACAAATGGAAAATAACATCCAGAATCAATGGGTTAAATAATGAAGTTGCACACTGTCAAGTGTTTTTGTTTGCGTATCTTCACACTTGTTTCCCGATTCCTGGCTGCTTATGACCCCCATTGAACCATGAACTCCCTTCATGGCCAACAAATCCTGGTGTGAGACTTGAACCCAGAACTACTGGCCAAAGGTAGGGATACTACCACTGTGCCACAAGACCACCTATGATGAATGTATGAATCAACTAGCAATGCTTGAAAGTTTAATTTAATTAACTGCTAATGTGGACATGTTCTTAAGGGGCTATGCTTCTTTCTGTTTTGATACACTTTTGTAATATGCCAGGAACAAATGACTTCTCAAAAGTTATCACTTCCATAAAAATAAAATATATATGTGCACAAAGCAATTACCCCTTACTACGGATTAAAATTTGCAGCCACTCCTTAATCTTCAACTTGTTACATTCATTTATGGAATGTGTGTGTTGCTGACTAGGCCAGCATTTATTGCCCGTGCCTAGTTACCCTTGACCAATTCTTGAACTGCTGCAGTGCCTGTGATGTACATACACCCACAGTGCTGTTAGGGAAGGACTTCCAGGATTTTGATCCAGCAACAATGAAGGGATAGCAATATATTTCCAAATCAGGATGGCGAGTGACTTAGAGGAAACAGGTGGTGATGCACCCAGCTGTCCTTGACTTTCCAGATGGTCGTGGTCATGGATTTGGAAGATGCTGCCAAAGGAGCCTTGGTGAGTTCCTGCAGTGCATTTTGTAGACAGTACACAGTACACAATGCTGCCACTATTGTCGGTAGTGGAGGGATTGAATGTTTGCGGAAGGGGTAGCAATCAAGCACATTGTTTTGTCCTGGATGGTGTCGAGCTTCTTGAATGTTGTTAAATTTGAACTCATCCAGGCAAATGGAGAGTATTCCATCACATACCTGATTTGTGCCTTGTAGATAGTGGACTGCCTTGGATTCCTAGCCTCTGATCGGCTCTAGCCATGTATATATGTATATGGAATCAATGGTAATCCCCAGAATGTTGATAGTGGGGAATTCAGCAATTGTAATACCATTGAATGTCAAGTGGCGATAGATTCTCCCTTATAGGAGATGGTCATTGCCTGTGGTGTGAGTTACTTGCCACTTGTCAGCCCAAGCCTGGATATTGTCCAGGTCTTGCTGTATTTGGACATGAACCATTTTGGTATCTGAGGAGTTGTGAATGGTGCTTGAGCATTGTGCTGTCATAGCAAATATCCCCACTTCTGACCTTATGATGCAAGGAAGGTCATTGAAGCAGCTGAAGGTGGTTGGGCCTCGGACACTACCCTGAGGAACTCTGATGTGATGTCTTGGAGCTGAGATAATTGACCTCTAACTATCATGACCATCTTCCTTTGGCTAGGTATGACTCCAACCAATGGAAGCCCCCCCCCCCATTTCCTATTGACTCCAATTTTGCTAGGGTTCCTCGATGACACACTCCGTTCAAACATGGGGAAAACAGCTGAATGACTACGACTGTAATGAGGTTAGGAGCGGAGTGACCCTGGCGGAATCCAAACTTGGCGTTCTTGAGCTGGTTATTGCTGAGTAAATGTTGCTTGATAATGCTGTTGATCACTTTCGGAGTGTCGTTCCTTCTTCAGGTGAGTGAGGAGTTGTGTTCACAAACAGGGCATACATAGACACAAACTCAATTTACAAGATAATGGTTGGAATGCGAGTCTCTACAGGTAATCAAGTCTTTACAGGTACAGATAATGTGAGTGGAGAGAGGGTTAAGCATAGGTTAAAGAGGTGTGAATTATCTCCAGCCAGGACAGTTAGTGAGATTTTGCAAGCCCAGGCAAGTCATGGGGGTTACAAATAGTGTGACATGAACCCAAGATCCCGGTTGAGGCCGTCCTCATATTCGGAACGTGGCTATCAGTTTTTGCTTGGCAATTCTGCATTGTCATGTGTCGTGAAGGCCGCCTTGGAGAATGCTTACCCGAAAATCAGAGGCTGAATGCCTGTGACTGCTGAAGTGTTCCCCAACAGGAAGAGAACACTCCTGGTGATTGTTGAGAGGTGTTCATTCGTTGTCGTAGCATCTGCATGGTCTCGCCAGTGTACCATGCCTTGGGACATCCTTTCCTGCAGCGTATCAGGTAGACAATGTTGGCCGAGTTGCAAGAGTATGTACAGTGTGTACCTGGTGGACGGTGTTCTCACGTGAGATGATGGCATCCGTGTCGATGATCTGGCATGTCTTGCAGAGGTTGCTGTGGCAGGGTTGTGTGGTGTCGTGGTCACTGTTCCCCTGAAGGCTGGGTAGTTTGCTGCAGACAATGGTCTGTTTGAGGTTGTGCGGTTGTTTGAAGGCAAGAAGTGGGGGTGAAGGGATGGCCTTGGCGAGATGTTCATCTTCATCGATGACATGTTGAAGGCTCCGGAGAAGTACTGGACAATGAAGGGTACTCTGTCCGCTGTGTCCTGTGTTTGTCTTCTGAGGAGGTCGATCGATGAGTCGAGCGCCATATCCTGTTCTTGAGAGGGCGTCTTTCAGCGTCTGTTGGTTTAGGTGTCTGTTGCGATGATCCTCCTCTGAGCAGATCACGTGTATACGGAGAGCTTGTCTGTAGGGGATGGCTTCTTTAACGTGTTTAGGGTAAGCTTGCAAAATCTCACGAACTGTCCTGGCTGGAGACGATTCACACTTCTTTAGCCTGTGCTTAACGCTCTCTCCACTCACATTGTCTGTACCTGTAAAGACTTGATTACGTGTAAAGACTCGCATTCCGACCATTATCTTGTAAATTGAGTCTGTGTCTATGTATGCCCTGTTTGTGAACACAACTCTTCAATCACCTGAAGAAAGAACGGCACTCCGAAAGCTTGTGCTACCAAATAAACCTGTTGGACTTTAACCTGGTTTTGTGAGACGACGTACAATATTAATCAATGCAGCAGACTGGCCAGGCATGATCAGTCCCTGAACATAAGTGGGTTTTTAACACAATCCACCAATTTCCAGTTCTTCTGATGTTTGTCCATCTAAAGGAAGTCAGGGACATAGTGATGTTACTGGAGAGGCCCAGTGAACTTGAGTTTAAATCCCACCCAATTAATTACCCTGGAATTAAAAGCAAGTCTCATAATGGTGACTGGGAAGTATTGTAAAAGGCCAAAATAAAAGCAAAAATGCTGGAGATCTGAAATAAAAACAGGAAGTTCTGCAAAAACTCAGCAGGTCTGGCAGCATCTGTGGAGAGAGGAACAGAGTTAACACTTCAGGTCCATTATGAGAGCTGTCAATCTGCTGGACTGTTCTGGAGAGGTTATATTAGATCTGAAATGTGGGGTGGAATTATCCTGTCCTCCTGAGGTTCTGTGACAGGACCAGAAAGTCACTGTTTATCCTGTCACTGTTACGCACAATTGTGTCCTCCCCATCTCATTAGCTACGCATGCATGTGGCTTGTGTCGTGTCCTGTGGCGGGTTGGGCAGGAAGTTGGCTGCCCTGCCATCATGTCCGGGATATGCTTTCATTAACGATGCCATGACCTGGGAAGAAGAATAAGCAGGGGAAGGCAACAGGCTCCTCGTTTCAGTGATGTATCCCTTGAACATCACCTTGAGGATGTCCTCTTCCCCAGGGATGGCCACAGGAGGCCCACCTGATTGACCACGGTGGCCTGGCAGGTTGTTGCTCGGATGGGATCATTCATACATTACCTGCACTGCAGCGCAGTCCTCCACTGAACAGTGTGGTCCAGTGAGGGACTGCAGAGCAGGTAATGGATGAATGATCCCATTCACATCGCAATGGTAAGTGAACCTTCTGTCCCAACTCATCAACACTCATAGTGTTTCTGTCATGGGCATCACTGGTAAGGCCAACATTTCTGTTGCTCATCCCTACATGCCCGCGAAGGTGGTGGGCTGCTGCTTTATGGAACCTCTGCAGTCCATGTAGTGAGGCAACTGAAGGGTTTTCACACAGCCACGGTGAAGGCACAGCCATCGGGTGCAAATGAGGGCAACCTGCAGGTACTGCTGCTCCCATGCGTCTGCTGCTCTTGTTCTTCTCGCTAGTAGAGCTCGCGGGGGTGGAAGGCGCTGTTGAAGGAGTCTTGGTGACTTGCTGCAATACATTTTACAGACATTTTACATACTGCTGCCACTTTGCATCGGTGATGGAGAAAGTGAATGTTTGCGGTGGTGGTTGGGGTGCCAATCAAACGGGCTGTTTTCTCCTAGAGCTTCCTGAGTGTTCAAGCTGCCCTCATCCAGGCAAGTGGAGAGTATTCCATCACACTCCTGGCTTGTGCCTCGCTCATGGTTGCCAAGTTTTGGGGAGTCACAAGGTCAGTTAGCAGCCAGAGTCATAGAGGTTTACAGCATGGAAACAGGCCCTTCAGCCCAAGTTGTCCATGCTGCCCCTTTTTTTTAAACCCCTAAGCTAGTCCCAATTGCCTATGTTTGGCCCATATCCCTCTGTACCCATCTTACCCATGTAATTGTGTAAACACTTTTTAAAAGACAAAATGGTACCCACCTCTACTGCTACCTCTAGCAGCTTGTTCCAGACACTCTCAACCCTCTGTGTGAAAAAATTACCCCTCTGGACCCTTTTGATCTCTC
This sequence comes from Mustelus asterias, assembly GCF_964213995.1. Taxonomy (NCBI): domain Eukaryota; kingdom Metazoa; phylum Chordata; class Chondrichthyes; order Carcharhiniformes; family Triakidae; genus Mustelus; species Mustelus asterias. The sequence goes on along the minus strand of NC_135801.1, from coordinate 130,632,344 downwards.
CCCACTCTAGTTTTAGACTTCCCTACCTTTGGGAAAAGCTGTTGACTATCTAGCTGATCTATGCCCCTCATTATTTTATAGACCTCTATAAGATCACCCCTAAGCCTCCAATGCTCCAGAGAAAAAAGTCCCAATCTAGGCGCTATGAACCTGTACCCCTCGATCTCTTTTTTGTTAACTCTTCCCAACACCCTACCATTGAACCAGGGCAGGACTTGCTCAGTTAATCTACCAAAATGCATCACCTCGCATTTATCTAAATTAAACTTCATCTGCCACTCATCAGCCCACTGGCCCAATTAATCAAGATCCCGTTGCAATCCTAGATAACCACCTTCATTGTTCACTATGCCACTAATCTTGGTGTCATCTGCAAACTTAATATCCATGCCTACTAAATTCTCATCCAAATCATTAATATAAATTACAAACACCAGTGGACCCAGCACCAATCCCTGAGGCACACGCTGGTAACAGCCTCCAGTTTGAACAACAACCCTCTACAACCACCCTCTGTCTTCTGCCATCAAGCCAATTTTGGATCCATTTAGCTACCTCACCCTAGATCCCGTGAGATTTAACCTTATGCAACAACCTACTTGTCAAAGGCCTTGCTAAAAGTCCATGTAGACAACATCAACTGCACTACCCTCATCTACCTTCTTCATTACCCCTTCAAAAAAAATGCAAATCAAATTTGTGAGACATGATTTTCCACTCACAAAGCCATGCTGACTGTCCCTAATCAGTCCTTGCATCTCTAAATGTCTGTAGATCCTGTCTCTCCAAATACCTTCCAACAACTTACCCACTACAGATGTGAGGCTCACCGGCCTGTAGTTCCCAGCTTTTCCCCGCTGCCCTTCTTAAACAAAGGCACAATATTTGCCACTTTCCAATCTTCAGGCACCTCACCTGTGACTATTGATGATTCAAATATCTCTGCTAGGGGATCTGCAATTTCCTCCCTACCCTCCCACAATGGCCTGGGATACATTTCGTCAGGATCTAGGGATTTATCCACCTTGAAGCGCTTTAAGACTTCTAGCACCACCACCTCTGTTATATGTGTACACCTCAAGACATCACTATTTATTTCCCCAAGTTCCCTAACATCCATGCTTTTCTGAACAGTGGATACTGATGAGAAATATTCATTTAGCCACAGAATTAGCAGCCTGCAACCTGCTCTTACATCATACATACAGCCAATCCATCGAGATGTCCTTATGCAGGAAAAGGAGACCCACAACAGGAGGGAGAGAGAGAAACTGCTAGGGGGGCATTTGAACAACAGGCTGCTGAGCTGGCAGGGGAGGACCATGACTGTGCCGGTGGCAAGGTCGGCATTTGAACAGCAGGCTGCTGAGCTGGCAGGGGAGGACCATGACTGCCGGTGGCAAGGTCGGCATTTGAACAGCAGGCTGCTGAGCTGGCAGGGGAGGACCATGACTGTGCCAGTAGCAAGGTCAGCCTCTCCCAAGCATCTAGCGAGGAAGCATACGTAATCCAGACAACCGTAGAAAATCAAGGTGATTGCAGTGTTTGAGCAAGCCTAGGCAATTACTCATTCCTCTCTCCCTTCTAGGTGCCAGCAGGAATAGGGTAAGGCCAGCCATTGAACCTGCAGTAAGCCTCAGCCCCCAGGACACCATGGAGGAGCTGTGAAATCTGTGTAATAGCTGTACCTGTAGAGCTGTCACCACATTCACCTGCACCTTTCACCAGCCAAGAGACACACCTCGGTGGGTCAGATGTCTCGGTTAGACTCAGGCTCACACTTAGGTGGTCACTCTACACACACCTGGCCACAGCCGGCAGAGGTAGTGACAGCCAAGGTCACTGGCAGTCGGAGGATTACTGGAGAAAAGACCCCTGCTAAGTCAGAGTCAGACAATGAGCCTTTGCAAGTGGCCAATGAAAAGATGCTGAACTATCACAGAGACAAAGAACAAAGAACAATACAGCACAGGAACAGGCCCTTCAGCCCTCCAAGCCCGCGCTGCTCCCCGGTCCAGGATTGAATCCAGGATCCCCGCCCAATTTTCCAGCCTATCTACATCCTAATATCCTATCCACCGAACTGTCCCTCACAGCTACGATGCTTTGTTCATCACAACCTATTAACTCACCCCCACCCCCCCATTCCAGACCATGTGATCTCCAGGGAGAGGAGAAAACCCAGAGTGAAAACCCCAGGGCCAATATGGGGAAAGAAAAATCTGGGAAATTCCTCTCCGACCACCTGTGGCGATCGAAACGAGTCCAGGAGATCACACTGGCCCTGATCAGAAAATGCTTCCCAACCCTATTCATTTCCACTTCTGCTTTACGAACACCATCTGAATTCCCTGCCCCCGAGGGGCGGAGGAGAACATTAGACAAAGGTGTCAGAGGCCATCAACAGGATGGCATGAGAGATGGTGGAGTCCCCCCACGTGCTCTGCAATGTTGTGGCTCTGATATATGAGCACATGTCTCCACAGAGAGGATACCGGATACCAGGGAGACCCAGTTCCTGCCAGATATGCACTTGGACCTGCACTCTGTCACTAGTCATTGGTAAGCTTGGTAATGGACACACGAGAAGGGGATGTGACACTTTGACCTCCCTCCAGCTGCCCCTTTTCCTCAAGGAGTCAGGGACACAAAGGGAGGAGGAACGTTAGGCTGACACTCCAGGGGCATCCAACCAGGACACTCAAGAGTATCCAGGTGTTCCCAATCCCAATTCCCTTTGTGACTCTTTGGGAGAGGAAGATCCCAACCTAATTTTTTTCTTGCCACCATATCTTCTGCCCCCATCTATCACATATTCCACTGATGGCGGGAGGTGAAAGTTCCACCCATTAAGACTTTCTCCACGGATGCTGAGTTTTTCAAACACTTTCTGTTTTCATATCGTCAAAACCCATTTAGTTCGCTAATTTCCTTTAGGGAAGGAAATCTGCCATCCTTGCCTGGTCTGGCCTATCTGTGACTGGAGCCCCACAGCAACGTGGTTGACTCATAAATGCTCTCTGAAATGTTGCAAGCCATTCCAGTTGTCTCAAACTGCATAGACAGGTCAAAAAGGAATGGAACCAATGGACTATCTGGTATTGGCCTAAGCATCATAAATGACACAGCTCACCCATCCATAGAAATCAAAGAAACCCTACAGTGCAGAAGGAGGCCATTCGGCCCATCGAGTCTGCACCAACCACAATCCCACCCAGGCCCTACCCCCACATAATCCACGCATCTCAGGAGCAATTTTTTTTTAACCTGGCCAATCTACCTAACCCACACATCTTTGGACTGTGGGAGGAAACCGGAGCACACCCATGCAGACACGAGGAGAATGTGCAAACTCCACACAGACAGTGACCCAAGCTGGGAATTGAACCCAGGTCTCTGGAGCTGTGAAGCAGCAGTGCTAACCACTGTGCTACCGTGCCGCCCAGGGCGGTGTGTCAAAATTGAAAGAGTATCAGCCTGATATAGTCATACTCATGGAATCACACCTGACAGATAATGTCCCAGACGCCTCCCTCACCCTTCCTAGGTCTGCCCTGTCTCACCAGCATAAGGTGTGATGGACGACTACTCTATTTGCCTGGATGACTACATTTCCAACAACACTCAATTTGCTTGACACTATTCAGGACAAAGCAGCCCATCTGACTGATATCCCATCCACCACAGATGCACAGTGGCAGCAGTGTCTACCATCTCCCAAGATGCATTGCAACAATTTTCCAAGGCTCCTTTGACAGCGCATTCCAAACCTGCCACTTCTACCACCTAGATGAACAAGGGCAGCAGACATGTGGGAACACCAACACCTGCAAGTTCCCCTCCACGTCACTCATCACCCTGATTTGGAAATATATCACCCGTTCCTACTCTTGTCGCTGGATCAAAATCCTATAACTCCCTTCCTGACAGCGCTGTGGGTGTATCTACGCCTTATGGACTGCAGTGGTTAAAGAAGGCATCCTCTCAGCCACCTTCTCAAGAGCATTTAGGGAGATGCAATAATGTTGGCCTAGTCAATAATGTTCATGGCATGAATGAATACATTTTGAAAGCATTTTTTTAATATACTAAGTCCAAAAGCCAATTACAGCAGCTTTACTTGCACTTTGGCTGGAATTTTCCCATCCCGCCCACCATGGGAATTGTAGTGGGCGAGACACGGACAACACCAAGATCCATTGATCTTGGGCGGGGATTTTCCAGCCTTGGGGCGAGCACGGCCAGAAAATCCTGCCGTTTGAGCTTCATCAGGTAAGATAGTAAGGCTTAAAGACTGAAACTTACTCCTCGAAAGTCTATTTGACTTAATACAACATTTACCTACTGAGTGTCGATGTTAAAGTATAAATTACTAATCATGTTTCATTTATAGTGATCCAGAATGTATTAGCAAGAAAGTGATTTGTTTCTGAACTTTATTAAGGCTGAGTTTGAGAATAGCAACTGCATTACTTTCTCACTAAGAAAATTACTTGATTATGCATTCACTTATATCTTTAAATGGTCATTTTAGTTTGTTTATCCTTTGTGTTTCATACATTTTGATTTGACGTGGTGTATTGTGTTGAACTGAAGTGTAGTAGGGTTTTGGATTTAATGCTATGCATTAGCACCTCCTAGTGGTTGGGTTCGTTGCCACATTGTTCATTTTAGCTCTGCAAGATTGGTTATATCATATGTTAATATTGACATATATATTCAAATCAAAAGATAGTAACTGTAGAGAACTATAATTATAATCTTACCTTGAAAGTGGTTTTCATTTACACAGCAGATATTTATCAGAATGATACCTGGACTGAAAGGATGAAATTACAAGGAGAAATTATACAAATTAGGGCTGTATTTCCTGGAATTTAGATAACAGGTGATTTGATCGAAGTTTTGGAGATATTAAGGGGAACAGATAGGGTAGATAAAGAGAACCTATTTCCACCAATCTAGGACCAGGGGCATTGTTTAAAATTACAGGCAGACCTTTTAGAAGTGAAATCAGATAAAGTTTCTACACACAGAGAGTGATAGAGATTTGGCAGCAAGAAAGTGCAGTTGAAGGTGAGTGAAGTGCTCTCCAACAAGTTGGCAACCACCTCTCAAGCAAACAAAGAAAGAACAAAGAAAATTACAGCACAGGAACAGGCCCTTTGGCCCTCCAAGCCTGCACCGACCATGCTGCCCGAATTAACTAAAACCCCCTACCCTTCCGGGGACCATATCCCTCTATTCCCATCCTATTCATGTATTTGTCAAGACACCCCTTAAAAGTCACTACCGTATCTGCTTCCACTACCTCCACCGGCAGCGAGTTCCTGGCACCCACTACACTCTGTATAAAAAATCTGCCTCGTACATCTCCTTTAAACCTTGCCCCTCGCACTTTAAACCTATGCCCCCGGGTATTTGACTCTTCCACCCTGGGTAAAAGCTTCTGACTATCCACTCTGTCCATGCCCCTCATAATCTTGTAGACTTCTATCAGGTCGCCCCTCAACCTCCGTCGAGAGAGGTTGAGAAAAAGCAATGTTGTGAGCAGCAGCCCGTCACCTGGCCGTGATTAGAGCTCTTCAGTTCCACTAGTCAAAGCCTTCTCAGCCTGTCATTTTCACTGAAGACATTCTTCCTGCTGTGCACTTGCCTCGGTGTCCCTGGCAAGTTGCTGGATGGTCAGGAAAGAATTGCCCGAGCTGGAAAATTGTCAATTTCATGTGCAAATTAATTTTTGAAAAGAATTATTGCAGGTGGGAAGGCAGTTTGAGAGAGCAGTTAGGAAAGCATTCATAATGCTGGGCTTTATAAACAGGGGTGTAGAGTACTGTTAGGAAACCCAAAAATATTTACCTAAATCGGGAGTGTGGGAACTACAGTTCATAGCAGGCATTCGGACTTCTGCGTGTACGCTGGCTGGAGAATTGCCACACATGTAGAGTTTGTTTCTTTTACGTCTGGCAACCTTGCGCACATGCACAGGAGATAAAGAAGTAAAGTGAAGCAATGTGAAATTGCAAGTCAAATGACCTAAAGCAGAGTACCATTGTAGAGAGTGTGTCCCAGGGAGCAGGAGGGTAAGGAGAAGGTTCCAAAACAAGAAAGTCCCAAACAAGGGAGTGGGACTGAAAGAGTTCCCAGAAGACGGTCCTAGATAAGGGAAAAAGACAGAGATCAGAAATAGATGCCCTTAGGTAAAAATTGAGAGAAAGGAGCAAAGAAAAAGGCTCTAAATTTGTGGAGAGTACACTTGAAGCAAACAGGGCTCAAGAGAATCCCTGAAGATCCAAGAGGACAGCCAAAGGTTGGTGACTCTGTGCTGCAAGCCACAAGGGCAAAGGTATCCTTTTAGAGCACTGATGCTATGTATGACTAAAGATCTGAAGGTGTGTTTGGGAAGTGAAGCTTGAGTGTACATGAAATCCAGAAGAAAGGAATCTCATAAGGCAAGATTGAAACTCTGGAGGTGGATCATGGTTGAAGCCATCTGAGTGGGAGCGACGTTTGGAGAGAATTCCAAGGCAAGATCTTCAAATGTGGAGATTAGAAATCCTTGTGAGAAAGAGAGAGTTTCAGTGAGAGCTGTTGGCTCACGGTGTGACAAGCATCTGGGCGGGTTGTTGAGAAATCCACAGAATCTGCTTTGGTCATGTCTGTCAGTTACTGTGGTGTGGTGTGGTGTGTCTGATCACAGTTTGCTAGTTGGCTAGTGCTACAAAATGACCCTAAATATTAGAGCATAAGATAGATATAGTAAATTACTTTACCTTTCTGAATTTGTATGCATATGTAAAATATAAGTGGGGTGAAGGAATAGTTAATATTTGAAACATTTTCTTGTGTTTGCATTAAGATCTTTCCAACCTTTTTGTCTGGTGTAATATAGTTCATTTTTTCTTATCTAATAAATGTTTTATTCTTTTTGTTAAAAGTTCATCACCAAATCCTGTGAATTTGTTCAGTAACTTTCCTCCACAGTTTCTAAAAAAAATTAGGATCTATCAAGCCATGTTTCATTCTGGGATCTGATTTGTCCAGTATTATCAGCTGGGATTGTAACAGTACAAAAGCAAAAAAGTTATAAGGACCTGTATTAAATCCTGCTGGAACCTCAACTGGAATACTGTGTTCGGGAACTGATGCACTATCAATCATGATACGAGGACTCCAGTGAGTGAGTGAATTAACAGGCTTTTTTTCGCAAAGAACAGGAGCACACCCTTGTAGCTGACCTGGCCCAGACTGAGGCGAGGAGGAGGAACCATCACCTTTATACCTCGCCCTGGTGGAAAGGGAGGAGTCTCGGGCCAGGTGCAGCATGGGTGTGTCCAGGCATACACATGTAATTGCAGTGGTTCACCACAAGAACCACATTTTAGGAAGAATGTGAAAGCATTAAAGAGAGTGCAGAAAAAAATGAGAATGCTTCCAGGGCTGAGGAACTTCAGTTACGTGTTTAATTGTTCTCCTTGCAAAAGAAAAGGTTAAGAGGAGATTTGATGGAGGTGCTCAAAATCATGAAGGTGCTGTTTTTAGTTTTTGGAATTGCAGACTGGGTAATTGAACATAGTCAAGACTGAGTTGGATTTTTGATTTGATTTGATTGATTGATTTGAGTCAAGGGTTTTGGGAGGGGGGGAGGAAAATGGAGCTAAGTCCACATAGAGATCAAAGACGATCTTACTGGATGGTGAAGTAGGCTCGATAGGCCGAATGGCCCACTATTTTGTATGATCCTATGGACAGAGTGGATAGAGAGAAACTGTTCCCAGTGGTGGAAGGATCAAGAACCACACAGTCTGAGGATGCTGATTTAAGGTGATTATCAAAAGACGCAATAGTGAGATGAAGAAGTTTTTTATACAACGTGGGTTTCCTCCGGGTGCTCCGGTTTCCTCCCACAGTCCAAAGATGTGCTGGTTAGGTTGATTGGCCATGCTAAAATTGCCCCTTAGTGTCCTGGGATGCGTAGGTTAGAGGGATTAGTGGGTAAAATATGTAGGGATATGGGGGTAGGGCCTGGGTGGGATTGTGGTCGGTGCAGACTCGATGGGCCGAATGGCCTCTTTCTGTACTGTAGGGATTCTATGATTCTATGAAGTGGTTATGACCTGGAATGTACCGGCTGAGGGAGTGGGGGAGACAGATTCAATCATGGGATTGTTACCCAGAGAATCTGGCGGGCTGAAGGGGGGGGGGGGAATTGCTGCATTTTATCAAAAGCAAAAACCAATAAAAAAGGGTCAGATATTGGTCTCGAATTACTGACTGCAACAACCAGGCTTACACTAACAACCAGATTAACACTGATAACACCGACAGCACTGCTCCATCAACTGAATCACATCTGCAGCAGCTCAACCCGAAACCCCACCGGGGGCGGAGCTCAGAGCGGGGGGGCGGGCTCAGAGCGGGGGGCGGGCTCAGAGCGGGGGGGCGGGCACAAGCGAGGGGGGCGGAGCACAAGTGGGGGGCGAGGCACAAGTGGGAGGGCGAGGCACAAGTGGGAGGGCGGGGCACAGCGGGTAGGGGCGGGACGGGGCGCAGCGCGCGGAGGGGGCGGGGCGCAGCGCGCGGAGGGGGCGGGGCGCAGCGCGCGGAGGAGGGGGCGGGGCGCAGCGCGCGGAGGAGGGGGCGGGGCGCAGCGCGCGGAGGAGAGGGGGCGGGGCGCGGAGGAGAGGGGGCGGGGCGCGGAGGAGAGGGGGGGCGGGGCTGGACTGGACCGGGCCTATTTCTTCCCCCCCTGGGGAAGAGCCGGGGCCTCGGGTAGGCAGTCGTGGCGATGCTGAAGAAGCTGGTGTGGGGCTGGAATCGCTACAGATACCGGCTGGTGCCCTGGATCGCCCTGAACCTGTGGAAAAACCAAAGGTAAAAGCACCGGCTCAGTCAATAAATAACCAACAACCTCCCCACACACACGTTAAACTGTGTAATTAACACAATACTGAACAATTTAATACAGCAACACAAACTATTAGAAATAAATTTATTCAGCAATAAATACAACGTTCTAAAGAGTAAGATATTAAATGAAATTGGGTGGCACAGTGGTTAGCACTGCTGCCTCAGTGCCAGGGAGCCAGCTTCAATTTTAATCTTGGGTCACTGTCTGTGTGGAGTTTGCACGTTCTACCCGTGTCTGCGTGGGTTTCCTTTGGGTGCTCCGGTTTCCTCCCACAAAGACGTGCTGGTTAGGGTGCATTGACCATAATTAACATGCAAGGCTACAGGGATAGGGCCTGGGTGGGATTGTTGTTGGCGCAGGCTTCCAGGAATCCTATGGTTCTATAATAACTGAAAATATTAACTAAATCAATGTACACCAAATAGTAAATACACCTAAATGTTAAATCATATAATTTAAATGTTGAAAATATCACCCGTTCAGTACAGAAGTAAAATTGCAATTTCTCCAGGGAGTGTTTTTTTTAATACTTTTCCAATTCAATCAAATCAAGTCCAATTCAGAGTCTCAACAAGTTGAGACATTTCCGATCCAAGCTGACAAAACAGGGCATGCAACCCTCCACCCTGTCTTGGGCCTGATCTACATGAGCCAAGCTGATTGGAGGAGGGGGAGGATTCCGCCTCCAAGGCTTGATCTCATTTGCATCTTAGCCAAAAAGTCGAGATGTCACTTTTAAAAATTGCTTCATATGAATATGAAGCTTCAATGTAACCCAATGACCTCAACCAAGTGCAGCATCCTCTTCATACTACACTTGATCTTAGCCAAAAGGCCGAGAAGCCAGGATGATATCTACTTTCAATCATGTCATCAGTAATCAAACCTCATTAGAATTAAATTGGCAAACTGCTGAATAGTGTAACATTTTATTGCCACAGTTTTGAAATTGGAAACTTTGTATCATTTTACACCAAGCAAATATTTTATTGATGTACATAATTAAAGGGAAAGGAAGAGAGTTTCTCCAGGTGCATTATTTTAAATTTGGGGAAAATATCCAAATCTCACTTCAAAAATGTACTCATAAACATTTCATTTGCCTTATAATAAGTACCTGTCGTGACACTTTCACTTTGAAAAACTGGAAGGGCTGAACACTCCTTACTTAACCTTGTTAATACTGGGATTTCCGTGTGCATATGATACAAATAAATCTACAGTGGCAATAGCTAAGTGAGAGGATATGGTCTTTTAAAAAGTTCATTGTGTAGCGTTTGTTTCTGGAGGAGAGGTGCTTTCATTAAATAATTCAATGATAGATCAGAGAAGGAAGCTTTTTGGCCTATTGCACCCATGCTGGCACTTTTTCATAGCTATGCAATTAATTCTATTCCCCTGCTCTTTCCACATAGAATTTCTTTTGAATGATATTGAATCTATTTCACCGCCCTTTCTGGCAGTGAATTCTAGACCATCACAAATTACTGTGTGTAAAACAAAAACCTTGCATCATCTCCAGCTGTTTTGCCAATCTCCTTAAATCTGTGCCCTCTGGTTATTAACTCTTCTACCATTGTAACAGCTTCTCTTTATTTCCACTATCAGAACCATTCATGACTGTAAGTATCTAAATTCTAAATGAGGAGAGATGGCAACATAATAATTATGTTACTGGACTAGTAATCTAGAGGCCTAGGATAATACTCTGGGGTCATGGGACCCTGTGGCAGCTGGTGGAATTTAAACTCAACTAATAAATGTGGAATTTAAAAGGAGCATCCGTAATGGTGACTATGTTGTACATAAAACCCATCTAGTTCACCAATAATCTTTAGGGAAGGAGATCTGCCATCCTTACCCAGTCTGGCCTACATGTGACTCCAGACCCACAGCAATGTGGTTGATTCTTAATTGTCCTCTGAAAAGGCCCCAGTAAGCCACTCAGTCCAAGGCAAGGGCAACAAATGCTGACCTTGCCAGTGATGACACCCACATACCATAAAATAATTTTAAAAAATCAACTCTTCCATCTGTATCATCTGCAGCTCAGTGTGTAGTACCTTTGCTCTAAGTCATAGGGTTCTGGGTTCAAATCCAATTCCAGGAATTGAGCGCAATAAACAAGGCAATTCCAGTGCAGTACCGAGGGAGCGCAGCACAGTCTTTCAAGTGAGATGTTAAACCTGTCTGTATGTTTGTTGGTTATAAAAGAACCCATGGCACTATTTTGAAGAAGAGTAAGGAAGTTATCCTTTGCGTCTTGACCAATATTTATCTCTCAATCAACATCACAAAAATAGACTATCTGGTCATTATCACATTGATGTCTTTGGGAGTTTGCTGTGTGTAGAATTAGCACTGTCTGTCCCATATTGCAACATTTTGAAAAGTACCTAATTGATGCTAAATTACTTTGAGATATCTGGTGGTTGTGAAAAATGTTATATAAATACAAATCTTTACTTACTTTTTCCTCTCCTCCAAAGATAACAATTCCGGCTTCAGCAGTCTTTCTACAGAACTAAGGCACTTCATCTTTGATCCCATTCCATTTCTCTTCTGTACCCATTTCTAAGGCCTTCTCAACCTTCCTAAAGTGCAGTGCATGGACAGCATCAGGATTGGAAAGTCTCAAACAGGGAGATATGCGAGTTGTTATCAGTCACTTTGCAATAGAGGGAGCTGAGGTTTCAGTTTGTTCGAGTGTCAAGCTGTAAAATTCCTGTCCATTAAAATGAAAGGGTAAAATTGCTCAGTTGTGGCGGTTTTAAAAGATAGGCTGCGGGCCTCGGAGCTTTAAACAAACAAAGACCAAAGGATGTTAACTCTACCGGCTGTTCAAATAGACTTCCCGTTTGTCCACACAAACAGCTGGTGACATCATTGGTGATGTCACATGATCCATCTCTTAACGTGACCCTGTTCCATTGCAAAGCTGCTAGTGAGGAAATACTAGAAATAACATGAATGCATAAAAGTGGGATTGAAGAAGGATGAGGAATCCCCTTGTACCTGTTGGGTAAGTCATTAAGAACTGGTTGAGGTTATTAAGCCAATTATGAGCTGTTCCCTGAATCTTCGATCTTTCGTAACCCATTCTGTGGTTTCTTTCATTAGAAATCCTTGCTTTGACCAGATAGAAACGTCATTCAGAAGCCCAACCTTTGTAATTGGTCTGGGAGCCCAGAGGTAGGATGTAAATTAGTTTCCTCTGGTAACAAGCAATGGCAACGTGTGTTGTGGAGAGACTGGGGTTCCAGACCGGAAGATGGTCTCACCATTTCAGCAGGGTCCAAGATAATAAGATTCTTAGTTTTATTTAATTGGTCTTATTCCAGGAATATATTATGTATGTTCTAGTTAGAAATAGCTCAAGAAGCACCATTCTCAACCTGCAGGTGGTTAGTCCTGAATCTCTCAATTGTTACGGCACTGAAGGAGGCCATTTGGCCCATCATGTCTGCACTGGCTCTCCAAATGCATGGTTTAATACCATTCTGCCTTTTCCCCATACCCATGCACATTGTTTCTATTCAAGTAATCATCTAATGCCCTCTTGAATGCCTCGATTGAATCTGTCTCCACCACACTTCCAGGCAGTGTACTCCAGACCAAACCACTCACTGTGTGAAAACGTTTTTCCTCGCATCACAATGCAATCTGTGCCTGTAACTCCCTGTCTTATTTACTACACACTGTACATTCATATACTTGCACAGTAACCCTGATTTAGACGTGAATACTTTCTCCCTTACTCCAACTTCACCTATTAACTTACTATTCTCTATATTTGTGCTTCCTGTCCATAGAACATAGAACAGTACAGCACAGAACAGGCCCTTCGGCCCACGATGTTGTGCCGAGCTTTATCTGAAACCAAGATCAAGCTATCCCACTCCCTATCATCCTGGTGTGCTCCATGTGCCTATCCAATAACCGCTTAAATGTTTCTAAAGTGTCTGACTCCACTATCACTGCAGGCAGTCCATTCCACACCCCAACCACTCTCTGCGTAAAGAACCTACCTCTGATATCCGTCCTGTATCTCCCACCACGAACCCTATAGTTATGCCCCCTTGTAATAGCTCCATCCACCCGAGGAAATAGTCTTTGAACGTTCACTCTATCTATCCCCTTCATCATTTTATAAACCTCTATTAAGTCTCCCCTCAGCCTCCTCCGCTCCAGAGAGAACAGCCCTAGCTCCCTCAACCTTTCCTCATATGACCTACCCTCCAAACCAGGCAGCATCCTGGTAAATCTCCTCTGCACTCTTTCCAGCGCTTCCACATCCTTCTTATAGTGAGGTGACCAGAACTGCACACAATATTCCAAATGTGGTCTCACCAAGGTCCTGTACAGTTGCAGCATAACCCCACGGCTCTTAAACTCCAACCCCCTGTTAATAAAAGCTAACACACTATAGGCCTTCTTCACAGCTCTATCCACTTGAGTGGCAACCTTTAGAGATCTGTGGATATGGACCCCAAGATCTCTCTGTTCCTCCACAGTCTTCAGAACCCTACCTTTGACCCTGTAATCCACATTTAAATTAGTCCTACCAAAATGAATCACCTCACATTTATCAGGGTTAAACTCCATTTGCCATTTTTCAGCCCAGCTTTGCATCCTATCTATGTCTCTTTGCAGCCTACAACAGCCCTCCACCTCATCCACTACTCCACCAATCTTGGTGTCATCAGCAAATTTACTGATCCACCCTTCAGCCCCCTCCTCTAAGTCATTAATAAAAATCACAAAGAGCAGAGGACCAAGCACTGATCCCTGCGGCACACCGCTAGCAACCTGCCTCCAATCCCTCCCAGTATTTTGTGTATTTATGGTGGCTTCTCAGCCTTTTGGCTAAGATCAAAGGTCAGATCGAGCCCAATGTGAGATGCAATGCCATATCTTGTCAGCTTGGATCCTGTATGTGTCTCTTGAGGGGACACCTGAATTGGAGTTAATTTTTGTAGCAACCAAGGAGATGGATTTGGGCTCGCTGGTCCACTCTGCGCACTGGCTTTGTCACTTTAAGAATGGAAAGACATTTTTTAAAAATTATTTAGTACATTCTGATATTCCTTTCCAATATTTCTTCTTGATTCCCACACTTCTGCCAAGTTAGTTTAAAGTCCTCCTGACAGTACTAGCTAAACCCCTCACAAGGAACTCAGTCCTGGCTCTGTTCAGATGCGACCCATCTGGCTTATACAGGTGCCATGTCCCCCCCAAGGCCAGAATTTGATTATTCACTCCCAGAAGCACAGTGATTTTTTTTTTTAAAAAGATTTTTTTTCACGAGGTGTGGGCATCACTGGCTAGGCCAGCATTTATTGCCCATCCCTAATTGCCCTAGAGAAGGTGATGGTGATCTGCCTTCTTGAACTGTTGCAGTCCATGTGGTGTAGATACAACTCCAGTGCTGTTAGGGAGGGTGTTCCAGGGGGCGTTCTCAAAGTATGTAACTAATCCTTTTCATTGATTATTACAGGACAGTCCGATTTGTTGCAGAAGATTCTTTGGATAAAGTTATTTCTGACCAAGTGGTTGAGACGTCACTACTGAAGCTACTTCGTACTTTGTTCCTGAGTGATTTGAGTAATCAAGCTGAGTTTCTTAAACTGCTGCCAAAAAATAGCCAATCTAAATACCATGATATGTTAACTCACTTTCAGTCAATGACAGAAACAAAAGTGAGTGGAATGGAACTGAACCCAGCTGAAGCAATGTTTGAAACACTTGGATTCATTACCAATCGAGCAATTAGTTCGCTTTCCTTTGCAGGAAGAGGGGTGTTTGTTACAACAGGAAAGGTGCCTAAAGGAGCAGTTGTTTGCATGTATCCTGGTACTGAAGTCATTTTTTTTTTTACAACTTTTAGATCCTGCCATTCTTTGATCGCATTTTATATGCATCATGTTAAGTTGCTGTTTGTGGTGATGTGTCTGCTGCTTTATTCTGTAAATTGCAGATTCACTGACCGGCTGAGGTTATTCATGAAGGGCTTGCCTTCTCAACCTTGCCCCTTGCCTGAGGTGTGGTGATCCTTGGGTTAAATCACCACCAGTCAGCTCTCCCCCTCAAAGGGGCCAGCAGCCTATGGTATTCTGGGACTATGATGACTTTACCTTTTACCTATTTTGTAGATTAGTATTGGCCTACCTAAAACACTGTCTGCTGAAACCATTTGCACTAGTTGCTGTGAGTATAATATTTCACTGCTTATACCTCCATATCCCCTCTCCTCTCCTGTACCTGCTTCTTTGCATGTCCGCTCAGTCTTTCCAGCCTCACCCATTCTGAATTTCCTTTGCCCATCCTCCCCTCTTGCCAGCTCTCCTTCTGCAACCCCCCCCCATCCTTCCTTCTGTAGCCTTACTCACTGCTGTCATTTCCTCTCATTCACCTTTGTCACTTCCTGATTCCCCCTCTCAGCTTCCCCTCACTCCCTTGTTTACCGCCTCCTCACTGCTCCTCTTCTTCCTGGGTGGGAAGGGTAGGATTAGGAACTCGGAAAGTGGGGGAGGGGAGAAATGACCTTCAGCAATATGCTCAAAATGACTTTCAATAGTGGGGAGGTGAGGTTAGCAGAATTTTCAAGATGATCATTTGGTGGGGGAGAGTTACCAAATCCTGCAACTGATGGTAGTCGGAAGGAGGGCGTTCAATCACCAGAAAGTCTGACAGCTTTGGCAGGTGGGGGAGAGGGGTTGCCATTTCTTTGTTAAGGGAGGATTGCAACCCAAGAACATCCTGATAGATGCAGGGCTGAAAAAAGCTTTTGGAGCGTGGTGCGGTGTCAAGAGGAGATGTGTGAGGGTGTTGGCGGAAGGACTGTCACATACTACACTGCTCTGAGGGCAGTGGGTGACACTGGTGAATACTCACAGTGGGGTCACGGCCGGTGGGGCAGGTTTGAGGGAGGGGAGTTCGGCTGAAATCGGAGTCCTAATTGGTGTGGAACCAAACGCAGACTGATCAATGCACATGAGAACTCCAGATGTATGGAGTGGAATGAATGATCAGGTATTGGGGGTGATATTTCTGATTTAGGAGTGTAGTTATGGGTATCTGACCAGGAGCCTAAAGCAGGCTGTGACTAACTCTTAACTGCTGGATGGCAGGAGGCTTCACAAGTTATTCTGCAGTGCCACCAAGTGGAATTTCAATGGAACTGTATGCTTGCTGCATACAAATGGACTGAGATTGTAACTATTGCTACTTAACAGATTTTATATCTAGTATGTAAATGTTGACACTTTAAACATGGGGTTCCTATTGACAAAACCAAACAGGAGTTCTCGGTATATTTTGAATCTGACTGTTGCAACTCACCCAGTATTTACTGTGGATGTTTATATGTATATTATATCTTATATTTTATATCATGGAGTTCAGGGAATTTTTGTCCAGTTTTTTTACTTTGCCATCAGCAAATGTCACAGTGAACATATAAACACTCATACAAACAGTATTCATTATTAATTGACTCAGGATTATAACTCATTGGTTCTGAATTATGGCTGTCTTTGTATGACAATTAAATGGAACATCCTGGCTGTCAGTGTTCACTATGGTACTCACTGATGGGATATGCAGGCTTTCATTATTTGCTAATTCTCAACAACTGTTTCTCTCAGGGTTTTAAATCTGTTTATATCTTTTAAGCCATTTGAAAGTTCATATCTTGATAAAGGTTTCCTGGTGAACTCCATGGTGTTTCAAAATAATGACATACAAAGGTGGGTTTAGGACAGTAATGTTATTTTGGATTCTAGTTGCTGTCACCCAAAACCTTCATCCATGCTTTTGTTATTTCTGAACTTGATTATTCCAATGCTCTGCTGTAGCCCTCCCACCTTGCACCATCTGCAAGATTGAGTTTATCCGAAATTTCTGACTGTGTCAAATAAGGGGATGGAGTATAAAAGCAGGGAGGTCTTGCTGCAATTGTACAGGGTACTGGTGAGGCCACAACTAGAGTACTGTGCAATTTTGGTCCCCTTATTTGCGAAGGGATATATTGGCCTTGCAGGGAGTACAGAGAAGGTTCACCAGGTTGATACCGGAGATGAGGGGGTTAGCTTATGAGGAGAGATTGAGTAGATTGGGCCTGTACTCGGAGTTTAGAAGGCTGAGGGGTGATCTTATAGAGACATATAAGATAATGAAGGGGCTAGACAGGGTAGAGGCAGAGAGATTCTTTCCACTTGGAAAGGAAACAACAACTAGACACAGCCTCAAAATAAGAGGGAGTCAGTTTAGGACAGAGTTGAGGAGGAACTTCTTCTCTGAGGGAGTGAATCTCTGGAATTTTCTGCCCATTGAAGCAGTGGAGGCTACCTCGTTAAATATGTTTAAGTCACAGGTAGATAGATTTCTGATCAATAAGGGAATTAAGGGTTATGGGGAGCGGGCGGGTAAGTGGAACTAAACCACTATCCGATCAGTCATGATCTTATTGAATGGTGGGGCAGGCTCAAGGGGCTAGATGGCCTTCTCATGTTCTTATCTTATGTTCTTATGTTCTTAACTCGGAGCAGATGCAGTTCACCCATCACCTCCATACTTGTTGATCCACATTGCCTTCCTGGCAGCACTTTGGCTTAAAAATTCTCATCCTTGTTTTTAAATCCCTCTATGTCCTTATCTCTAACTGATCCCAGCCCTGGATCACTCCTCCAATTTGGACCTCTTGTGCGTTCTCAACTTTCTTCACACCACCAGTGACGGCTGTGACTGCAGCTGTCTATGCCGTAATCACCGGAATTCCCACCCTATCCTCCTTTCTACCTCCCCTTCCTCCTTTTAAGATGCTCCTTAAAACATATCTCTTTGACCAAGTCTTTAGTCATCCATTCATATATTTCCACATGTGACTCAGTGCCATTTTAATGACACTTGAGTATGCTGCTGTATAGAAACATAGAAGATAGGAGCAGGAGGAGGCCATCTGGCCCTTTGAGCCACCTCCGTCATTCATTCCGATCATGGCTGATCACCCAACTCAATAGCAATGGTATGCGAGTTTTGCATCCAAAGCCAATTTGCATTTCCAACCTAAGCATGTGTGTGTGTGTAAATAATGTAGAAAACTCTACCGAAAAAAGCAGGTTTTAACCCTCCATCCCTGCTGAGGCAAGGATTTGTTTCAGATTGGGACTACATTATTCCCCCTAAATTAGCAATTTTTGGCTTCAAAAATGAATTCAGTCAATCAAATAAAGCAGAATAAATACCTCCCCCCTATTTCCCTTTGATTACAAGTACTTGTAAATTATGTGTAAACGTACAGATCACTGAAGCCAAATAGGTTCTTGGCTAAATTTGAAAAGCTAGAACTTCACTTTATAATAAGACCATCCCTTGCTTTCAGATGGTTTAAGTATGTGTGTTTCGATAAAATCTAAGCAGCACATCATTAGCCGTATTTAACAGATGCTCTGTTTTCATGAATAACAGGTACTATCTATCAGCAGTATGAGCCAATCCTTTTCCAGTCAATTTGCAACCCTTTCATTTTTCGATGTATAGATGGTGTGTTGATTGATGGGAATGATAAAGGAATTTCTAAAGTTATTTATAGGTAAGTTTTATTTGCTTTATAATTCCAGGTGTGAGCACAGTTACCGCACTTTTAAAATCCTGAGTGCACTTTTAATTTTGTGAAAGTAGTTTGTAGTAGGAATTCATAACTGAATTCAATGACTCACCCCTCCCTATCTCTGCATCCACTCTACAACCCTCCAAGATCTCTGATTGCTTCCAGTTCTGATCTCTTGCGAGTCCATTATTTCCATCACTCCAGCTGGTCTTCAGCTGCTTGGGCCCTAAGCTCCAGAATTCTCTTCCTCTCTCTCTTAAAACCTCTTTCACCATGTTTTTGTTTACCTGACCTAATATCTTCTGGTTTGGGATAACATTTTATTTGATAAAGTCTCATGAAGGAGTGGAATCCTTTTTATTATGTTAAAGATGATGTATGAATGCGGATTTTCATTTCTGCTGTAATGGCAACCAAGTGAATGGCAGTAGGTGTGTTTGTACAATTTACTTCCAATCGAAAGATTCCAGGATTTCATGGAACTCCTGGTCAGTATATAATAAATCTTCTAGTAAATGCTTCAAATCAAAACTTCAGTCTAAATGGGAAACAAGAACAGAAAATGCTGAAGAAAATCAGCAGGTCTGGCAGCATCTGTGGGGAGAGAAACAGAGTTAACGTTTCAGATCCGTATGACTGAAGATGGTACATAAAACTTGTTCACAGTGACTTGTCCTCCAATTTTGCCTTCTCTTCCCTAGTTTCTCACATGTCCTGCCCGTGATGGTGTACCTGGGACTGAGAATCTTGGATGGGGTGAAATGCAGGTTCACATTCAAATCACAGCATTCTGTGGTAGTGTGGCAAAACTCTTGACACTTTGCAATATTGGGCCACATTTTTTCTAAACCCTTATTTAATGGGACATGACAAACCATTAATTATTGGGAACTTTCAAAAAAATGTAGCTTTCTGATCAAATGTTTACTATTTACAGATTTACGATAAGTTAGTTTGCATGGATGTTTCTCTAACTTTCAGATCATGCAACGGGCGGGACAGGCTTGGTCCTTATAAAACAAGCGATGCCACTTGGCTTTCAGAAACCCCAGTCAATCCATTAGCTGTGGGCCAATATGTCAACAACTGTTCGAATGGTACGATACATTCTTTTTGCATATTTATAAAACCTGTTACTACAAATAGGAACCATGTAATTAATAAATGTGTAACTCATCAGAAAACAAACTGAGATTCTAGGAGGCAGAATTAGCAATTGAAAAAGGTGTGAAGTTCTATCTGCGTTCAGAGGAGATGGTGAAAGCAAGAAAATCAATTGATAAAGTCAACTAGGAATGCACGCTAATGCATATCTAGACTTTAATCTCGCATACTTTCCTTGTGCTCAGCAGCAGAATACTTTAACATAAGTGAACTCATGCTTCCTATGACCAAGGTCTGACTTTACTCATTCAGTTCATGTATAACAAGCCCAAACAGGAAAACTTCTTCACGGTTTTCAGCTTTGCCTACATGTCCCATGATCTCCTTGACTTCAGAGGACAGTAGAACAAGTACATGGCTTAGGCTATGGAGTACAGTACCAATCAGATTTATTGACAATACATAAACACATAAGCGACCCATCTCATACAGTGCCTAGTGCTGCCTGTAATTTAAAATTACAAAAGTTCTATTGGGATAGAAAAGCAATGGACAAGTCCCCCCAGTCCATTGTACCTGGCTTCTGGTAGGCAGAGGGAGATTGATTTGTCACCTGTGTTCCTACACAAATCTATATCAGCCTGGCATGGTTAGTTCTTTATTTGAACTTGGTCTTAATGCATATATATTTTAACGAGAAAGGAGCAGATGTGATAGGTGTAATATCTCTGGGCTTTTGTTACAGTTCATGAGTGATGACCATTTGAGAAGTGGGACCACTTATTTACTTCTTCTAAATGACTAATTAAAAATGGATAATCATGGCTACCATAATAGAATAACAGATAGCATGCAACATGAATTACATTCAGTGTAGAGAAAGAAGACCTTGCATTTCTATAGCGCTGCTCATAGCATCAAGCTGTTCGAAAGTATTTTACAGCTAATGACATACCTTTCTGACGTGTAATCAGTGTTATAATTTTGGAAACGCAGCAAGTCAGTTTGTGCACAGCAAGTTCCTATAAAGACAGTGACGAGATAATCTGTTTTAGTGATGTAGAGGAATATTGACCAGGATATTATGAACATACAAATTAGGAGCAGGTCCTTCAAGCCTGCTTCGCCATTCAATTAAATCAGGGCTGATTTGATTGCATCTTCAACCCCACATTCCCACCTAATAACTTTTCACCTTTTCCCTACCCCCAATAACCTTTCACTAGGGAGTGTTAATCAAGAATCTATCTATCTCTGCCTTAGAAATATTCAAAGACTCTACTTCCACTGCATTTTGAGGAAGAGCGTCTCAGAGACTCTTGGTCCCCTGATGGAAAAAATGCTCCTCATATCTGTCTTAAAGAAGTGTCTTCTAGTTCTAGATTCTCCAACAAGAGGGAACACCTTCGCCACATCCACCCAGTATGATACCCCTCAGAATCATAAAGGTTTCTTGAGGAGAATGTCTTTGCTGCCAGAAAAAATTGATGATGAATGCTGAGGTTATTGATTTGAAGAAATGCTAAAATGTGAAAAGGTCCGAGATCCCTCGGAAAACTCAGTGAAAGGGCTAGCTAGCAGAGATAGAAATATTTGAAACAAAACAAACCCATGGCTATAACTTTGATGGAGAGCCATATAATGGTGACTTGTTTAAAAAGTGCACAGTGTCAGACTCTGTCAGAAACTTTGGAGAGGTTGAGGTTCATGACAAATAAATTATTAGGACATTCAGGAGTGGACTTAGTGTGATGTACCACATGCCATACAATCAATGAAATGCCATGAAAAGCTTTGCTAACAATTGTGGATTAAGCCAGAATTTGAAAGCTGGCAGCAACTAGGAACTTCAAGTATTGCAATAAGCATTCGGAAAATTAAAGAAAAAAAATCTGCAGATTTCAATAGTGTGTTTAAATAAAAACCAATCCTGCGCATTGAATTTCTCCAGCATTTTCTGTTTTTGTTTCAGATTCCAGCAGTATTTTGCCTTTATAATCCTGTATATTGTTTTGTTTCAGAGAAAGCAGCTAATGTATGTTATCAGGAGTTTGACGTTCCTGCAACATTTCCTGTAGAGCTCCGTCAGTATATTCCGAATGTTAACTATGGTCACGATATAGAAAGGTTGGTTCCAATTGCCATCAAAATATATTGAATGGAAAGCTTTACAGATATATATCTATCCAAAACCACCTTCAGTTGAGAGATTTAGACGATGACTGCATATTTGATTTATTATTCTCACATGTATTAACATAGTGAAATGTATTGTTTCTTGTGTGCTATACAGACAAAGCATACCGTTCATAGAGAAGGAGAGTGTACAGAATGTAGTGTTACAGTCATAGCTAGGGTGTAGAGAAAGATCAACTTAATGGGAGGTAGGTCCATTCAAAAGTCTGATGGCAGCAGGGAAGAAGCTTTTCTTGAGTCGGTTGGTACGTAACCTCAAACTTTTGTATCTTTTTTCTGACGGAAGAAGGTGGAAGAGAGAA
This sequence comes from Mustelus asterias, assembly GCF_964213995.1. Classification (NCBI taxonomy): domain Eukaryota; kingdom Metazoa; phylum Chordata; class Chondrichthyes; order Carcharhiniformes; family Triakidae; genus Mustelus; species Mustelus asterias. Next base: position 130,610,221 of record NC_135801.1, on the reverse strand, counting down.
TGTCTGGGGTGCATGGGGTCCTTAATTATAAAGCTGGCTGCTTTTCCGAGGATTGTGTCAGCCCCTCTAACAATTGAATCCTCTATCACTACTGCATTCCCAGCGGCAGAATTTGAGACATCTTTACTTTGTGAACACCATTGATATTTATTTATTGTCTTTGCCCATGTCATAGCCCCAGAAGAGGTTAAAGTTTCAAATCGGTTTGATAGTCTAAGTCGCTGGACACTCCTGTTCTAATTTTTCCTTCCTGCTTTCCCCCCTCCTCAGATGGTCACCCATTTTCCACCTCCACTGCCTCTCTGCATTTCCCACTGACGTGACTAACCTCTCAAACCCTCACTCCACTAACTTCTCTGCTACCCTGAAAGATGAAATTGTCTCCATCTCCAAATCTAAGTTTGAGCTTGCGGCAGTGTATTTGGTGACACTTCCAACAGATCAAGTTAATACCTGGTGCTTGCAACTCCCATATTTTTGTAGGATTGAAACATCACTGTCCTTTCATAGAACATAGAACATAGAACATTACAGCGCAGAACAGGCCCTTCGGCCCACGATGTTGCACCGACCAGTTAAAAAAAAAAACTGTGACCCTCCAACCTAAACCAATTTCTTTTCGTCCATGAACCTATCTACGGATCTCTTAAACGCCCCCAAACTAGGCGCATTTACTACTGATGCTGGCAGGGCATTCCAATCCCTCACCACCCTCTGGGTAAAGAACCTACCCCTGACATCGGTTCTATAACTACCCCCCCTCAATTTAAAGCCATGCCCCCTCGTGCTGGATTTCTCCATCAGAGGAAAAAGGCTATCACTATCCACCCTATCTAAACCTCTAATCATCTTATATGTTTCAATAAGATCCCCTCTTAGCCGCCGCCTTTCCAGCGAAAACAATCCCAAATCCCTCAGCCTCTCCTCATAGGATCTCCCCTCCATACCAGGCAACATCCTGGTAAACCTCCTCTGCACCCTCTCCAAAGCCTCCACATCCTTCCTGTAATGTGGGGACCAGAACTGCACACAGTACTCCAAGTGCGGCCGCACCAGAGTTGTGTACAGTTGCAACATAACGCTACGACTCCTAAATTCAATCCCCCTACCAATAAACGCCAAGACACCATATGCCTTCTTAACAACCTTATCTACTTGATTCCCAACTTTCAGGGATCTATGCACACATACACCTAGATCCCTCTGCTCCTCCACACTATTCAAAGTCCTCCCGTTAGCCCTATACTCAACACATCTGTTATTCCTACCAAAGTGAATTACCTCACACTTCTCCGCATTAAACTCCATCCGCCACCTCTCGGCCCAACTTTGCAACCTGTCTAAGTCTTCCTGCAAACTACGACACCCTTCCTCACTGTCTACCACACCACCGACTTTGGTGTCATCAGCAAATTTGCTAATCCACCCAACTATACCCTCATCCAGATCATTAATAAATATTACAAACAGCAGTGGCCCCAAAACAGATCCCTGAGGTACACCACTTGTAACCGCACTCCATGATGAATATTTACTATCAACCACCACCCTCTGTTTCCTATCCGCTAGCCAATTCCTGATCCAATTTCCTAGATCACCCCCAATCCCATACATCTGCATTTTCTGCAGAAGCCTACCATGGTGAACCTTATCAAACGCCTTACTAAAATCCATATATACCACGTCCACTGCCTTGCCCCCATCCACCTCCTTGGTCACTTTCTCAAAAAACTCAATAAGGTTAGTAAGGCACGACCTACCTGCCACAAAACCATGCTGACTATCACCTATCAATTCATTACTCTCCAAATAACTATAAATCCTATCCCTTATAATTTTTTCCAACATCTTGCCGACAACAGAAGTGAGACTCACCGGTCTATAATTCCCGGGGAAGTCTCTGTTCCCCTTCTTAAACAATGGGACAACATTCGCTAACCTCCAATCTTCTAGTACTATACCAGAGGCCAACGACGACCTGAAGATCAGAGCCAGAGGCTCTGCAATCACTTCTCTTGCCTCCCAGAGAATCCTTGGATAAATCCCATCCGGACCAGGGGATTTATCTATTTTCAGACCCTCCAGAATATCCTGCACATCCTCCTTATCAACTGTAATACTGTCTATTCTACTCCCTTGCAACCCAGTGTCCTCCTCAGCTATATTCATGTCCCCTTGCGTGAACACCGAAGAGAAATATTGGTTCAATGCTTCACCAATCTCCTCCGGTTCCACACATAACTTCCCTCTGCCATCTATAACTGGCCCTAAACTTGCCCTAACCAACCTTCTGTTCTTGACATACCTATAGAACGCCTTAGGATTCTCTTTAACCCTATCCGCCAAAGTCTTCTCATGTCCCCTTTTAGCCCTTCTAAGCTCGCTCTTCAACTCCCTCTTAGCCAATCTAAAGCTTTCTAGTGCACTACCCGAGTGCTCACGTCTCATCCGAACATAAGCCTCCTTTTTCTTTTTAACCAACAAAGAAACTTTTTTGGTGCACCACGGTTCCCTAGCCCTACCAATTCCTCCTTGCCTGACAGGGACATACCTATCACAGACTCGCAGTAGCTGCTCCTTGAAAAAACTCCACATGTCGGACGTTCCCAGTCCCTGTAATCTCCTAGTCCAACCTATGTTTCCTAATTCTCTCCTAATAGCCTCATAATTACCCTTCCCCCAGCTAAAACCACTGGCCCGAGGTTCATGCCTATCCCTTTCCATCACTAAGGTGAACGTAACCGAATTGTGGTCACTATCACCAAAATGCACACCAACTTCCAAGTCTAGCACCTGGTCTGGCTCATTTCCCAGCACCAGATCCAATATAGCCTCACCTCTAGTTGGCCTGTCTACATACTGAGTCAAAAAACCTTCCTGCACGCTTTGAACAAAAACTGACCCCTCTAACGAGCTAGAGCTATAACAATTCCAGTCAATATTAGTCAAGTTAAAATCCCCCATAACAATTGCCCTATTACTTTCACTCCTAAGCAGGATTGACTCCGCAATCCTTTCCTCAACCTCTCTAGAACTTTTAGGAGGTCTATAAAAGACTCCCAACAGGGTGACCTCTCCTCTCCTATTTCTAATCTCCGCCCATACTACCTCAACAGATAAGTCCTCATCAAACCTCCTCTCTGACACTGTGATACAATCTCTGACCAATAATGCTACCCCTCCCCCTCTTCTACCTCCTTCCCTACTTCGACTAAAACATTTGAACCCCGGGACCTGCAGCATCCATTCCTGCCCCTGCTCTATCCATGTCTCTGAAATAGCCACAACATCGAAGTCCCAGGTACTGATCCACGCTGCAAGTTCACCCACTTTATTGCGAATACTCCTGGCATTGAAGTATACACATTTCAAACCCTGCTCCACCCCACCTCTGCAATGCCGTGCATTGCAGTCCCCATCCATGCATCCCTCACTTTCAGCCCCACTACTCAGGATCCCTCCCCCCCCCCCGAATCAGTTTAAACCTCCCTGCATGGCCTTAGCAAATTTACCCCCCAGAATATTGGTCCCCTTCTGATTAAGGTGTAGACCATCCTTCTCATAGAGGTCACACCTTCCCCAGTACGAGCCCCAATTGCTTAAGTACCTGAACCCCTCCCTCCTGCACCATCCCCTCAGCCATGAATTCAAACCTTCCCTCTCCCTATTCCTCTCTAAACTATCCCGTGGTACAGGTTTCATACTCAAGATATATCAGTGTGTTTACTTCTCCCTCTCCACCCAATTATCACCTCCACTTTAATTCTTGTCCTGCAAGGCCGTACCCTCATCTTGTTCGTCTGCTCAAGCTGTAGCTTGAATATAACATTGTCACCATCTGGTTTTAACTGGCCAGCGGCACAGTATCTAATTACCAGATGGACAATTGCAGTTGCAGATCTGAAACCTAACTTTCAATTTCAGTCCAATAAAAAACACAAGTTCTGTAATAGTTATCTACAGCTCATCTCCGATTCACCATTGAATTTCCAATTTTACAAAGCCTCGTTCTGGTCTCATTTTGCTCAACTAATAGCTCACTCTAAACTGGGGTCTCAAAACTGTATAGAACATTACAGCGCAGTACAGGCCCTTCGGCCCTCAATCTTGCGCCGACCAGTGAAACCAATCTAAAGCCCCTCTAATCTACACTCTTCCAATATCACCCATATGTTTATCCAATAACCGTTTGAATGCTCTTAATGTTGACGAGTCCACTACTGCTGCAGGCAGGGCATTTCACGCTCTTACTACTCTGAGTAAAGAACCTACCTCTAACATCTGAACTATATCTCTCACCCCTCAATTTAAAGCTGTGTCCCCCTCGTGCTAGCCATCACCATCCGAGGAAAAAGGCTCTCACTATCCACCCTATCTAATCCTCTGATCATCTTGTATGCCTCTATTAAGTCACCTCTTAACCTTCTTCTCTTGAACGAAAACAACCTCAAGTCCCTCAGCCTTTCCTCATATGATCTTCCCACCATACCAGGCAACATCCTGGTAGATCTCCTGTGCACCCTTTCCAACACTTCCACATCTTTCCTATAATGCGGCGACCAGAACTGTACGCAATACTCCAAGTGCGGCCGCACCAGAGTTTTGTACAGTTGCAGCATGACCTCATGGCTCAGAAACTGAATCCCTCTACCAACAAAAGCTAACACACCGTACGCCTTCTTAGCAACCCTATCAACCTGGGTGCCAACTTTCAGGGATCTATGCACATGGACACCCAGATCCCTCTGTTCATCCACACTACCAAGTATCTTACCATTAGCCCAGTACTCTATATTCCTGTTACTCCTCCAAAAAAGTGAATCACCTCACACTTTTCCACATTAAACTCCATTTGCCACCTCTCAGCCCAGCTCTGCAGCTTATCTATGTCCCTCTGTAACCTGCCACTTCCCTCCACACTGTCTACAACTCCACCGACTTTAGTGTCATCCGCAAATTTACTAATCCATCCTCTACGCCCTCATCCAGGTCATTTATAAAAATGACAAACAGCAGTGGCCCTAAAACAGATCCTTGCGGTACACCACTAGTAACTGAACTTCAGGACTAATATTTCCCATCAACCACCACCCTCTGTTTTCTTACAGCTAGCCAATTCCTGATCCAAATCACTAAATCACCCTCAATCCCATGTGTCTGTATTTTCTGCAATAGCTTACCATGGGGAACCTTATCAAATGCTTTGCTGAAATCCATATACACCACATCAACCGCTTTACCCTCATCCACCTCTTTGGTCGCCTTCTCAAAGAACTCAATAAGGTTTGTGAGGCACGACCTACCCTTCACTAAACCGTGCTGACTATCCCTAATCAAATTATTCCTTTCTAGATGATTATTAATCCTTTCCAAAACTTTGCCCACAACAGAAGTAAGGCTCACTGGTCTATAATTACCAGGGTTTCCCTACTCCCCTTCTTGAACAAGGGGACAACATTTGCTATCCTCCAGTCTTCTGGCACTATTCCTGTAGACAATGACGACACAAAGATCAAAGCCAAAGGCTCTGCAATCTCCTCTCTAGCCTCCCAGAGAATCGTAGGATAAATCCCATCCGGCCCAAGGGACTTATCTATTTTTACCCTTTCCAGAATTGCTAACACCACCTCCTTATGAACCTCAATCCCGTCCAGTCCAACAGCCTGCATCTCAGTACTCCCCTCGACAACACTGTCCCTCTCCTGTGAATACCGACGAAAAATATTCATTTAGTGCCTCTCCTATCTCTTCAGACTCCACGCACAACTTCCCACTACTGTCCTTGACTGGCCCTAATCTTACCCTAGTCATTCTTTTACTCCTGACATACCTATAGAAAGCTTTAGGGTTTTCCTTGATCCTACCTGCCAAAGACTTCTCATGTCCCCTCCTGGCTCTTAACTCTTTCTTTAGGTCCTTCCTGGCTAACTTGTAACTCTCAAGCGCCCTAACTGAGCCTTCACGTCTCATCTTAACATAAGTCTCCTTCCTCTTCACAAGAGATTCAACCTCTTTAGTAAACCACGGTTCCCTCACACGACTGCTTCCTCCCTGCCTGACAGGTACATATTTATCGGACGGGTAGTAGCTGTTCCTTGAACAAGCTCCACATTACAATTGTGCCCATCCCCTGCAGTTTCCTTCCCCAACCTGCCACCTAAATCTCACCTAATCGCCTCATAATTTCCTTTCCCCCAGCTATAACTCTTGCCCTTCGGTATATACCTGTCCCTTTCCATTGCTAAGGTAAACGTAATCGAATTGTGGTCACTATCACCAAAGTGCTCACCTACCTCCAAATCTAACACCTGGCCTGGTTCATTATGTGGTGATGCCGGCGTTGGACTGGGGTAAACACAGTAAGAAGTTTAACAACACCAGGTTAAAGTCCAACAGGTTTATTTGGTAGCAAAAGCCACACAAGCTTTCGAAGCTCTAAGCCCCTTCTTCAGGTGAGTGGGAATTCTGTTCACAAACAGAGTTTATAAAGACACAGACTCAATTTACATGACTAATGGTTGGAATGCGAATACTTACAACTAATCAAGTCTTTAAGAAACAAAACAATGGGAGTGGAGAGAGCATCAAGACAGGCTAAAAAGATGTGTATTGTCTCCAGACAAGACAGCCAGTGAAACTCTGCAGGTCCACGCAACTGTGGGCGTTACAAATAGTGTGACATGAACCCAATATCCCGGTTGAGGCCGTCCGCGTGTGTGCGGAACTTGGCTATCAGTTTCTGCTCAGCGACTCTGCGCTGTCGTGTGTCGCGAAGGCCGCCTTGGAGAACGCTTACCCGAATATCAGAGGCCGAATGCCCGTGACCTATGCAGACGCTGCGACAACGGATGAATGAACACCGCTCGACAATCACCAGGCAAGACTGTTCTCTTCCTGTTGGGCAGCACTTCAGCGGTCACGGGCATTCGGCCTCTGATATTCGGGTAAGCGTTCTCCAAGGCGGCCTTCGCGACACACGACACGCAGAGTCGCTGAGCAGAAACTGATAGCCAAGTTCCGCACACACGCGGACGGCCTCAACCGGGATATTGGGTTCATGTCACACTATTTGTAACGCCCACAGTTGCGTGGACCTGCAGAGTTTCACTGGCTGTCTTGTCTGGAGACAATACACATCTTTTTAGCCTGTCTTGATGCTCTCTCCACTCCCATTGTTTTGTTTCTTAAAGACTTGATTAGTTGTAAGTATTCGCATTCCAACCATTATTCATGTAAATTGAGTCTGTGTCTTTATAAACTCTGTTTGTGAACAGAATTCCCACTCACCTGAAGAAGGGGCTTAGAGCTTCGAAAGCTTGTGTGGCTTTTGCTACCAAATAAACCTGTTGGACTTTAACCTGGTGTTGTTAAACTTCTTACTGGTTCATTAGCCAGTACCAAATCCAATGTGGCCTCGCCTCTTGTTGGTCTATCTACATACTGTGTCAGGAAGCCTTCCTGCACACATTGGACAAAAACTGACCCCCTTAAAGTACTCGAACTATAGCTTTTCCAGTCAATATTTGTAAAGTTAAAGTCCCCCATAACAGCTACCCTGTTACTTTCGCTCCTATCCGGAATCATCTTTGCAATCCTTTCCTCTACATCTCTGGAACTTAATGTTAGTTAACAGAAGGCCAGGGGAAATTTTAGAATTAAACAAACAAATGACAAATTCCCTTCCTTTCAGTCCCTTCACAAATTTTGTGAACTAATATTTTTATACAGTTTCAATCCACCTGTTGCAATCCTTATATGGGGAATACACCAGCAACAATTATTTTATGGGTAGATCTAACCAAACCTGCAAACTGGACAAGAATCGAAAATAAACACATCAGAATATTATATATTGCAACATTAGTAAAAGGAAGTAAACACACCGCGGAAAGGGTGTTTTAATCAGAAAGGGGTACAGCCAGAATCGATATGTTTGGAACTCTAAGAGATAAGCTATTAAACTAGTTACCCTCCCATCAGTAATAGGAGATGGGAGTACTGCTAGAACAGCAAATGATATTACTAAGAACTGAGAAATGTTACGGACACAGATTTGTAAAAGGCAGATCATGCTTGACTCAATCAAATTCTTCAAGGAAATTCCCGACTGGATGAACAAAGGGAATGAATTGGGTGTGACATATTTAGACTTTCAAATAAGTTTTGAAGATATTTTTCGCAAACATTGGTCGTGTTCTATTAAAGCTAAAGAAGTGGCATGGCTAGAAGAAATTGGGGCAAATGAATATCAAGTTGGAGCTACTGATATAGCCCAGGATTATGTATTGAGACTTCTGTTGTTTCCTATATACATGATTAGGACCTGGGAATAGAGAGAATCATATCAAAATTTGCTCATGGTACCAAATAAAGGGACGTTGAAAGCTGTGAGGAAAACTACGGGAGAACCAAGACAGGCCAGCAAAGTGAACAAATATATGGCAAGCCAATTCAATCAAAGATAAAGGTCAAGTAGTACATTTGTGTAAAAGAACACAGTTGAAATATATCCTAAATAGTGCAATTATCGGTAGAATAGGAAAACAAAGAAATCTAAAGGTACAGAAATTACAGAACTTTTAAATGCTGATGTGTAGGGAAAAGAAGCCACAGACAGACTAATGGGACTATGAGCTTCATGAATATAAAAGTGTGGAGTTGATAATGAATCTGTACAAGACACTGAATCGTAGTTGGAATACTAGATTTCTTGTTAATACAAAGAATATTGGAACCATGGGAAACAGATTAACATGGATTTAATAGAAATATGCTGGACTGAAAGGGTATAATCTTGAGGGAAGACTTGAAAACGTGGGACTCTATCCTCTGTAGTAGTAAGACCTAATTGAAGTGATTAGAATTGTGAAGGATTTCAGAGAGTAAATAGTGAAGGATTACTTCCACTTATTGGTGAATCAGTAATATGGGTATAAATCTTGGATTAGTGCTGGAGCATAAAAAGAAAGGTTGGAATAAGTCTATTTTCCTGTAGAATGTTTACGATAGAGAATACGTCATTATTTAAGCCAACTCCATCATTGTTTAAGGATGAGATCAATAAGTGGTTGAAGACATATTAAAAGAGGGGAAAAAAACAGAAAAACCAGATAAAATAGATAGCTGTAGAGTTAGCGCAGCCAGAATGGATTGAATTAGTTTGCTGCTACACATACATTTCTATAATGATTTGTGGTGCTCACAATTTAAATGTTTTTGGTTTCGGTCCTTAAGATCTCCATTTATTTTGTGTTGCAGACCTTTGCGATGTGTAGTGCTTGTGGCACTTCGAGACATAGAGAAGGGAGAAGAGCTCCTATCTAATTACTACACTATAGTACACTGAAAAGCAGGACACGAGGGACATCAGAAGCTTTATCCCAAACAGTGTGGAGTTTCATATTTTTCTTTACAAACAGTTTTTTAATAAGTGATGAGTTGCATTTTCATTTGAGTGAGAAAGAGGAATTAGCCTCTTTTTAAATGCATGTAAATTTTATATTAAAAAAAAATAACAATTACCACAACTGTTGTATATTTAAGTGGTTGCATGATTTGATGATGGTGACATTAGGGTGTTTCACAGGCTCTTCCTTAGTTTCATTTTCTACTCCTCAGGAGGAGGATGTGGGAGCCTGGCCTGGTGTTAAATTTGCCATTTAAGCTAATTAACAAGTTCATTAGCAACTCGCTCTGGAGGATCTCACTACTCACATTAGTAACACATTGCAAGACTTGCTGAGAACACATTTGGGAATGTCATTTCAGAAGATTTCTGCAACGGCAAGATGTTAAGGAGTGCTAAGGATATTACTAGTGAGAATGGTAGCTAACAATGCTGCAATAGATGCCTTTAACATTGCACTTTCACAGGATTTCCCAGCTTTAATTGGGATAATTTTGTTTGTGTTAATGTGAGTTGTTTGTGTCATTGAGTTGAGCACTAACAGGTTCAAGGAGTGGTATAATCGTCTGTTTGGAGAATGGCAAGGAACCTGCTTTCTTAAACATCCTCCAAATCCTGCATGATCTTCAAACTTGTGTCTGCTGCTAAAAACTGGACCTCTGGGACAGCAATTTCATCACCAGTCTTAAAGCTACAGATGAACTGTCCCTTGGGGGAAATAAAAGCTCTTCGTAATAGCTGATGTTAACGTTCCTACTAATACATTGTGTGTCAGGGACTAAGTTCATGGCACACCTGGACCTCCTACTTCCAGGTTATTACTTTATAATTGTTCTTCAATACAGTTAATATATAGCATTCATCTAAATTTGAATTTAGATCACATTCTGCGGAGTTCTCTGCAGAGCAGAATTCTTGAACCCTGTACACAGGATCTCAAGTTATTAGTAATGTTCTGGCAAGCTCTGAAAATGGAGAGAAGTTCTGACCATCCCTATTTCTGGAGGTAGCCCCAGGCGTTCTGGAGGTAAGTCCTGACTTATGCACACAGTGTTCCAGAGGTGTTCTGGACTGGCATGTTTCCCTGCTAGAGTCACGGAGAATCAAACCTGGAGGAAAGATTCTCATCAGGCCTTTGTTTGCATTCCACCAGTGAATTTCCTGGTCTGCCATGGCAGGCATAGCGGAAGATCCAGCAGGAAATTCAGGCTGGCGTAAAACTGATGTTGGACACTGGCCTAATTCTCCACCACCCAACCCACCATTAAACCCCTGCGGCAGGGATCTGGAGAATTCCATCCTAAAGTTCTGATTAACAATAGGTAAAGCTACAGGGCTATACATAACATTTCTATAGCAAAACCTGTGGAGAATAGTACAGTCCACAATATATATTAAGGAGATATCTAGGAGTCACATTAAAAATTGCCCGTTCACTCAATTTCATGAAATATACAACCAATTGCATTTATATAATTTAGATAGCATTTATAAATATATACAATAAATGCCAGGAAGGGGGTGGCACTGTTTGCTACACAGCTAGCTTGTGGTTCATAACCAACAGAATGTAGAGTTTGATTCCCCAGTCTAGCTGAGACACATTTGGGGCTTGCCTCATAGTAAAATCATTGCTTATTCCTTGGTTCAACGGCCCTTGAATAATTGAGGATGGTACCCAGGAAAAGAATAAATGTTCCAAGGTTCTTAACAGAAGTCAGACAGATAGTTAATAGCAGTGGAAAGGATCACAACCATAAATTGATTTTCTTTTAAACAGCATAAGCATTTTATTTTTCAGGTCCAATAAAATCTAAATGAAGAAACTTGAAATAAATAGAGCTGAAAAAAATACAGCAGGTCTGGCAGCATCTGTGGCAAGAGAATCAGCCAAATATTTGATCATTGACTAAACATTCACTATTCCTCACACTCTCCACAGAGCTGCCAGACTCCGAGCTCCTCCAGCACTTGAATTTCTTTCAGGTTTCTAGCATCGACAGCATGTTGCTTTTATTTCAATGAAGAAACTTCTCAGCCTACTCTTGTTGAAGCCATGAAGGATTCATACTTGCAGTTGAGTGGAAGCACCCTCTTCAACTTGTAATAACGAGCCAACCTGTGCATTCTGTTTTCAATAAGAACCAAATAGAATTTGGTATTTTTAATCCTTCCTGTTTCTCTCTAAGTGTTTGCGGACAGCAACAGCAGTCTTGATCAAGTAATACAAACCTCTAGGCAAGTCTGGAGCAAGTCCCTTAAAACTACAGGATCCTGAGAATCTTATTCCCAGTAACAAAGCGCACCTGGACAACACTAAGAATCCCTAAGGGTCATACCAATCTATGATGGGGGTCAGACCCTTCTTTGCCAGTTTATAAATCTATTTGTTCCACATCATTAGATGCTAGTTTGAGCCACGTGGGCACACTGTGTAGGGTAAAGCTGACTGGGACAAGCGCTTGTCAAGAGCATGCAGGCGACCCATGGTGGTGACAAGCTTGATGTTTTGAGAAGGCCCTTAACTAAGAGAAATTGCAAGATAGAGGACTAAGCTTTGCAGAGAGTAAGGCGGAGCCAAATTAGACATTAGTCAAGACAAAAACAGAAAATGCAAGATCTCAGCATCTGTGGAGAGAGAATAGAGCTGATGTTTCGAGTCTGGATGACTTCGTCAAAGCTGGATTTTTTTCCCAGCATCCACACTAATTTGCTTTTATCTTAATGTAGGCATGAGTCAACTTTTATTCTTGAGAAGTGTGTAAATTTTGTCCTTATAAAGGGATACACTTGTGAATTTATGGACAGGTTAGATGTGGAGGTGCAAACCAGATATCAAATGTTCAGGACTGGAAATTATGCAGGGAAGTGTTTGCCAAAGGTTAATTGTAAAAACATGCCAGAAATCTCATCTTCAAAGGACCCTGGTGGAAACTAGACATCCTTCTCATAGATTGGATGGTACTTCCTCCAGCAACAACCAGTAAATCTCTTCTGCACTCTCTCCAGTTTAATAACATCTTTCCTATAGCAAGGCAACCAAAACTGAACACAATATTCCAGGTGTGGCCTCACTAACGTCCCGTACAACTGCAACATAACTTCCCAACTTCTATACATAATGCCCTGACTGATGAAGGCCAGCATGCCAAAAGCCTTCAAGTTACTAATAATGAATAAGTATAAGGAAAGATACCTCACTGAACCTTGGCCAATCTCTACCTCACTCCCTTTTCTGCACAATACAGCTAAAAGGACAAATATAGGTATGTTGGATGACAAATGAATGCAACTCACCCTCTGAAGTTTAAAACAACGTTGCGTGAAATAAATGGCCGCAATGATAAATTTCTTCCTTAGCAATGGATATGAAAAATAACTTCGATTTTAAGTGCACCTTATGATAATTCCACATGTCAGGTGGCCTCGTAATATCTCTCTCCACCATTTCTTACACTACCAATGTTCAACATTGAGCAGTAGGGGTGCTATGTCACCATTGCTGGCAAAAAGAAAGTCCATAGAAAATTTATGTTTTTCACTATTTGGGCAATTTCTCTGTAACACAATTTTCAGACTTGGGAATGTGCAGTTTTTGCTTCTCATACATATTTTAAACATACGCACACCTACTCTAGGTACTTCCCAGATGGTGACGACTGTACCCAAAACTTAGACAAGAAAACAGACCTCATAGAGACCATAACATTTAAAAGGAAATCCAAACATTGTTTTAACCAATAGAACACCACTGGATTTCACAGTTTTAAAAAACTTTATTGTATGCAAAATAACCGAACAAGCCGCATTATCCTAGCAATGTGGTTTATAACTACGCACGTTTTGCATTCAGCATTAATTCTTACCTTCCCCTGGAATCTCATAAGATGCATCTTTTAAGTTGTTTACTTATTTGGGGAATAACCATAGGTAGCCACAGTGCTCTGGAGAATTCTCAGCTCCAATTATTCTCAAAGATAAAACTTTAATTTACCATCCCTTGTCTGTGGATGCCTTAGAAAAGTAACCTAAACAAGGAATTAACACTTCCAAGCTTATCTGCTTATTGCTTTCCTTACCACAAGACTCTCTGGAGGGCCAGTGTAGATCTGTCCACCCTATCCCCTGTTGCACCTATGCCATTTTCTAGTTAAAGTTTAATTCCTAAATTCAAATGTTATATTTTAAAACACATGAACCATGAACTTGCAACACGGATAGCACAGCACTGAATGAGTGGATGTGCACCAATGTCATTCTAGGTTGAAGTGCTAAACTACTTTAGTAAGCTCAAGTGCTTTGACTATTTCCTTATGACCCTAATACAAAAATATTAAAATGAATACCAACAGCAGTGTATGGTATTTTAATTATCTTTGTGTGTGTGTGAATATCCAAGGACAAAGGCTTGACTTTCCTTTGTTAATTACTTTGCAATATTTACAGCATATTTCTACTGGACATTTTCTCATTTTTAAAGTATTTTTTGGAATATATTAGGTTAGCTATTATTATTCATTATAGTTTTCTTTCCTCCAAAGCATTTCTAATGTTTTTTTAAATGATTAAGTTGATAGAAAATGAAAGATTTGTCAGGGAGTTCATCAGACCCCAAACTATTTTTGCAGATCTTGGTACACTTACCTGTCGGTACCAATAACAACTGCATCAATTTGCTCCATTAAGAGACAAAGTTTTGTCATCTGCTATCAGGGTACCTACTGCCAAAGAGACTGCAATGCCAAGTGTGAAATATACAGTCCCAGCTAGCACTGCAATTTCAGCTTACATCTAAATGAAAAGGTGAATCGTGTTTATAAGCATGGAGAGAATGTCCATCTCCTTTCCCCACATAAGATACAGTGGCACAGTGGTTAGCACTGCTGCCTCACAGCGCCAGGGACCTGGGTTTGATTCCCAGCTTGGGTCACTGTCTGTGTGGAGTTAGCATGTTCTCCGTGTCTGCATGGGTTTCCTCTGGGTTCCTCCCACAGTCTGAAAGACGTGCTGGTTAGGTGCATTGACCTGAACAGGTGCCGAAGTGTGGCGACTAGGGGAATTTCGCAGTAACTTCACTGCAGTGTTAATGTAAGCCTTACTTGTGACTGATAAATAAACTTTACTTAGGAATTTGACAGTTGCCCAATGCTGCTGCTTATTTCAACAAAATGAAGGTCACCGATAATTGCTATGCTCCCCAAACCTGAAGTTCATTATGGTCTTAAGTGACAATGCTTTTGTTTCAGGACTTTGATGTCTTGAGTGCTTTATGTTAACAATTAGTGGAACCAGTTGAAATGCAATACTATGGGGTATGGAATCTTGAGCCATCTACTTCATACATGTTGGGTGATTCTAGATCACCAGAAGTGTACTGCCAGTCTTATCTGTTCCCTTGTGCTGCTGGAACTGTAGACACTCCTGCCAGATATGATACCCTAGAACTCACTTGAGAAAGTACAGTTCACCCCAATAACCTTCCACACACTAATTTCAAGTAGCAGCATATCCACTTTTCCAGCCATCAAATAAGGGTTTTGAGTAATGCCATCACATCACTTACCCACACTTTTTTGGCATTACTAATAGCCTTGTACATGACACTTTGAAATGCTTCCCAGGTACAACACATATTTAAGACCTTTCTCAGTAGCTAAGGAGGTCAGTTGGATAGCATATACATGTTTTCAGCGAATGTTTCATTTGGAATAAATCTTAAAACTTTTATTCGAGATAGGACAATTTGATTCCATAAGTCACTGTCACAGTGATGTCAAATACACTGAAAAGAAGGAGCAGGGGGACATAGCATGTGACAAAAGAGCAGGCCCATGGGATTAATTGGATAGTCATGATGTGGAGATGCCGGCGTTGGACTGGGGTAAACACAGTAAGAAGTTTAACAACACCAGGTTAAAGTCCAACAGGTTTATTTGGTAGCAAAAGCCACACAAGCTTTCGGAGCTCCAAGCCCCTTCTTCAGGTGTGAAGAAGGGGCTTGGAGCTCCGAAAGCTTGTGTGGCTTTTGCTACCAAATAAACCTGTTGGACTTTAACCTGGTGTTGTTAAACTTCTTACATTAATTGGATAGCACAGACAGGATGAGCTGAATGCTGTCTTAGATCACTGAGTCTAAATATTGTGCTACACCGTCTACACTTTCAAAATGCTTTGCCCAATGTTAAGACCAGCTCATGAAATTTAATTTAAACACACTTCCCTACACTAAGCTTTGCAGAGCAAATGGTTTTGCAAAAGAACATAAAAAAAGGAATCGGTAAAAAGCTATCACTACTATTTAAAGGATGCAACACTAACTAGTTGCAAATACACTCCAAGGTGCTTTAAACTAGTTTAAAGTTACTTTAAGAATAAGACAAGAATTAACAATGTCAAACCAATGGAAGGCATATTTGGACTTTTTAAAATCAAGATCTTGCATTGGATTCTATTCTACGTGTTGACCAAAAAGATTGTCGGAGGTAAAAAACTTGAAATTATTTAAAAGTCAATTAGACTCTATAAAATAATGAGGGGCACAGATCAGCTAGTCAATATCTTTTCCCAAAGGTAGGTGAGTCTAAAACTAGAGGGAGTAGGTTGAAGGTGAGAGGGGAGAGATACAAAAGTGTCCAGAGGGGCAATTTTTTCACAGAGGGTGGTATCTGGAACAAGCTGCCAGAGGTAGTGGTAGAGGCGGGTACAATTTTGTCTTTTAAAAAGCGTTTAGACAGTTACATGGGTAAGATGGGTATAGATGGATATGGGCCAAATGCGGGCAATTGGGATTAGCTTTGGGGTTTAAAAAAAAGGGCGGTATGGACAAGTTGGGCCGAAGGACCTGTTTCCATGCTGTAAACCTCTATGACTCTAGTCACTATTGCAGTGGGGAACCTTAGGATAATTCTGAATTTTAGAATTCTGAATGTATAAATTATGAGTCAAGTAATTTTCATTCTCCATGATTGTCTTGATATTCAAAGCTGTCCAGACCCGCAAAAGATTGACATCACTGAACAATCTAAGTGCCTTGGCTGAGGTCACAGTGAAGTGCTTTCTTATTGTTTGGTAAAGCTGCTTTTAGATTATCATGACCACAGATGAATCAACCTCAAAATTCCCCACATTCACAGCCAGGAATGGAACTACGTTACTAAACACACAAGTGAAAGGTATTTAAACTACAATCTACAATCCATTTTTGGTCCTCGTCTGCAAAGACATCAATATCTCACCCATCCTGTAACACATTTTACATCTCCCATTTCTGGTCATATGCCACTATTTGCCATTTTAAGTTTGGTGTCAAGGTTTTGAACAGTTTGGTCTCAGCCTTGCTCCCAAATTGAAGCTTAAGAAAACACTGGGACCAACATCAAACCATCAAAACTGCCTTCAGTTCAAATCAAGATTGAAATTGATCAGAAAACAGAATATTTAAAACAAAAATGGTCATATTAAAAGCAAGCTTCCTTGACAAATAATGTTACAGTGAATCTATAGCTCAGCTTGCCTGATTAATTTGATGCTGAATAAACTATATGAAAGTTGGTTCAAGTAGTTCTAAATCCAGCTTAGAATATTTGTGAAAGGCTTACAAGAATGGGAGTCGTTTTTGAACTGTTAATGGTTATAGAGCAAAGTTAAGCAGGACATTCATTCCAGCTACAGTAAGTTACAGCACAGAGCTTCTTGGATGGTCCAATAGATTATTCATATACATTAGGAGTCAAATTTACAAAAAATACCTTGAACCTGTCCCTCTAATTGGAATGAGATGCATCTTCCAAAGAAAATATTCAAGGTCCTCGATAGATTGTGGATTCACTGTGGCTCTATCACTGCTGTATATTATTTTTTATTTTGTCATGGCCCTCCAGAGCTCAAAAATGACTTTACAGTATTCGCCTGTAAACTGAACAGCTTGTCATGAGGACATACCTTCAAACTAACCGCCCTAAAGCATCCCGTCGTTCTACGAGCCTTCAATAGGTTCTTAACTTGATAAGCAAAGTGTGTTTTAGCATTAATGTTCATTGCCAGAAGTTTGATTTAATATGACCAAGGATATGATCCAAGTACAATAATGGATCAGAGTGAAGAGACCCACAATCCAGGAGATTAGTTTAAGTACCATGTAAACATAGAAAATAGGAGCTGGATTAGGCTATTGGGCCTTTCGAATTTGCTCTGCCATTTGGTATCATGGCTGATCCTCTATCTCAACATCATTTTCCCATGTACTACCAATACCCCTCGGCAACTTGAGTCTAGAAACCTAATATCTTAAAAAAATATATTCAGTCACTTGGCCTCCACAGCCTTATGTGGTAGAGAATGCCATAGGTTCACCACTCTGAGTGAAGATGTTTCTCCTCATCTCAGTCCTAAATTATCTACTCCGTATCTTGAGATCATGACTCCTTGTCCTGGATCCCCCAACCAGAGAAAACAACATTCCTGCATCCAGTCTGTCCAGCCCTGTCAGAATTTTAGACATTTCAATTAGATCACCTCGCATTCTTCTAAATTCCAGTAAACAAAGACCCAGTCTACCCAATCTCTCTTCGTATAACAATCCTGCCATCCCAGGAATCAGTCTGGTAAACCCTCATTCTATGGCAAGTATATCCTTTCTTAGATCAAGAGGCCAAAACTGCACACAGGTATGGTCTCATCTGCATGCAGCTGCAGTAAGACATCCTTGCTCCTGTACTCAAATCCTCTTGCAATGAAAGCCAACATTCCATTTGCCTTCCTAACTGCATGCTGTATTTGCATGCTTGCTTTTCGACTGGAGCACTAGGGCACTCCGGTCCCTTTGTACATTTCCCAATCTAGCAACATTTAAATAACACTGCCATTCTGTTTTTCTTTCTGAAGCGGATAACTTCACATTTATCCACATTATACTGCAGCAACCACGTATTCAACCACTCACCCAACGTGTCTAAGTCAACTTGACACTTCTTAACATCCTCCTCACCAATCACATTCCCACCAAGTTTTGTGTCATCAGCAAACTTGGAAATATTACTTTTGGTTCCTTCATCCAAATCATTGATATTTTCTGTGAACAGCTGGGGCCCAAGCACTGATCCCTGCGGGACCCCACCAGTCACTGCCTGCTACTTAAAAAATATCCAATTATTCCTACTTTGTTTTCCTACCTGCTAACCGATTCTTAGTCCATGCCAATATATTACCCACAAGCCATGTGCTTTAATTTTGTACACTAATCTCTTATGCGGGACTTTATCAAAAGCTTTCATAAAATCCAAATACACTGGTTCACCCCTATGCATTTTACTATTAGAACCTCAAAATACTCCAGTTTGGGGTGTCAAACATGATTTCCCTTTCGCAATCCATGGTGATTTTGTCTAATCCCATTGATATTTTCTAAGTGTCCTATTATCATATCTTTTATAATAGATTCTAATATTTTCTCTGCTACTGATGTTAGGTTAACCAGTCTGCAATTCCCTATTTCCTCCCTCCCCCTTTTTTAAATAATGGGGTTATGTTTGACACCCTACAATCTGTGGGGACGGTTCCAGAATTTTGAAAGATGAAACCAATGCATCCGCTATTTCCATGACCACTCCTTTTGCACCCTGGGATGTAGATTATCAGGCCCTGGAGATTTATTGGCTTTCAGTCCCATTAATTTTTCCAGCACTATTTTTCTAGTAATACTAATTTCCTTCAATTCCTCCTTCTCACTCGACCCTCGATTACTTAGCATTTCTGAGAAATTGTGTCTTCCCCTGTAGATGTTTCCATCAAAAACTGGAACAATTCTGCAACAGGCAACTGTCAAATCATTAATGTCCAAGGCCTTTTATCAACAGAATGCTGAATGTTTAAAATGTACTAGCCTTAAGTGCAGCTATTTGTGTTTCTAAGAGTTCTTATTCTGGAGAGGTGCTTGGTGGCATTTTTGTACCTCAAGGATATTTGTAAGCCAGCTACCAGGAAAATACACAGGAAAACTAATCCAATTCCCCAGCTTCCAAATTGGAGAACTAGAATAGGAATCAAGTTAGTGTCTGGATGCCCAAGACTATAGCTAACTAATGAGCACAACCATCCACACCACGTGTTGTTCCTTACCCAAACAACAGAGCAGTGGTCACTACCACAAATAAAGTAGATTTTTTAAAAAAAATTCCATTGTACATACAAGTTCCAACCAGAGCAATACAGAAAAGTAAACATTATACCACAAAACTAAAATCTTTCTGGTGCAGAGACAATGAAAATTGCAGGTAATGCCTTGATCACTGGTAGCCATATAACAAGTGTGTCCATTATGGAATCAAAGTGGGTTTGCAAAAGATGAATGTTTTTTGGATACAGCTTTTAACAATATTACAACCTTTACACTCAAGCTTTGAAATATGTAAAAACATAGCTCTGGCTGTAGAAGAAATGATAGCGTGTTACTGTAAGACTAAGAAATGTTACCCAGAATTTTAATGAAGCTCTCGAATAGTAAGAGTCTGCCATTGTGTAATTGTAACAATGAATTTTAACACAATAATTCCTATTCACCCTCTGGAGATCAGACCGATTTTCCTGCTGTATGTCAGACAAACTATAATCAACAACAAATATTGGTGCAGTGATTAATGTCTAACATGATGCTTCAGTGTCTCAAATTTTGCCTGGACTTAAATGTAATTTAGGATATGATATATCATATATCATATGATATCTTGTGACTTTGGGTAAATTCTGAAATATTAAATAAACCTTCATATGAACTTTGAAGTTACACTTAATCAAAATAAAGATGAGATTTCCAGACTTTTTATTTCTGGAATGGTGTACACCACATATCAAGATACAACATAAGTACAAAATAATGCTGAACAAAACCTTCAGTGTTTATATACAAATATTAAAACCAAATGCAACATTAGAGCATTCCCCTTGAATACCTTCAAAACTAAATGCTGTCTTGATTGTCACTAATTAGCTCATATTTTTCCATTGGCAGTTCTATTACTAACTCTGAAACAATACAGCAGAAGAGGAGCTGTAGCACCATTTCTTCAGAACAGTATCGCCGGTGTTTTTATTTTATCAAAAGCATTTTAATCAGCATGTCTATATTGATCACCAATACCAAGCTGTTTACATTTTTCACATTGAACAAGCTCCCTCTTCTATTCAGATGTCAACTTTTCAGATTTCTGTTACAATTGCAATTGTAGCTCGAGTGTTAACCAGTCGCTATTTTACTTTCAATAAGCAATTTTAATTCACACTGTAGACTTTGGTTAAAAATAAATATCACTAAGCTTGACAACTGAATTTTTTTTTGCAGTACAGATGTTTATCCTCAGCCAATAAGGAAAATTGCACAATTTTAAATGACCTAATTGTATGCATTTTGATATTCTTAAACCAACAACCATGTATAACCTTCAAGTAAATGGAGCAATTGATAATAGGAAACTAATAATTTAGGTTAGTGAGAAAAGCATAATTTCTGTTTGGGCAAAATATTGCTATATTCTTTACAGCACCTGTTACACTTCCAAATGAATTAGTATATGAACTGACTTCTCAACATGGAAATGGAAAACAATCATCTTTGGCCAGCATTTTAAACAAAGCTCAACAATAAACGGCAAGACCGTCTAAATCCCAGCGGTTTAAATGATGAGATGCTCATTTAGAAAGAACAAACAAAGCAACGTTTCATGGCACTTTCAAATGAAAATTTGGGAAATAAGTCTTCTATATGCAGAAATTGTACATAATTACATTCTCGCAAATTATTGCCCTCTTTAATATGAACATGAAAAGGAAACTTACAAAATTCTAAAATAGCAGTTCCCAGCAAGTATTTGGTTTTAGTTTTGGTAAGTTATCAGTATCATACACATCGCATTGATCTTGGTTTAGCATATATGCTAATGAGCATTTTGCTTCACACACCAAACACAATTCAGAAAACAAATTTTAAAAATTAAGTTAATAGCAAGTAACTGATACTAGATCTAATTAAATGATTAAAAAATCTAGTTTAAATTTCAGTCTATTTGGCAAAAACACCAAATAAAATGAGTTTAAACAAACTGCATTATTCAGTCAGAAGAGTTAATCAATGCAATTGGCAAGAGAATACATACCCAATAAGGATTTGTGGCTCTTTATTTTTTTAAAAATCACAAGCAAATCAGTTCTACGAAATTTTAAATTAAACCCTGTAATAAAATCACACTTCTGTTTACCAAGGGAACTTACAAAGTCTGAATGCATAGTTAAATTCTGTATTTATAATGCACTAGGAATGGTTTTCAAAATTTCAGAAAGTGCAACTGATGTGAGTGATCAGTCATAAATCTGTGTGAACATTACTACAGACTAGCCTTTGCAAATCCACAGTCACACTCAAATATAGAAATGAAGGGATATGTATAGCATTTCCACAAATACATGACTAGTTCAATTAACATTAAGAAAAAAACCACAAAAAGACAAATGCATAGATCAGCACATAAACACAGCTACAAGAAGCTGATGACTTGGATTACAATTTCACGCAATACTGGCAAGAGCCAAGGCTACCCGTTACTTCTGTGTCTTGTACCTTTATGCCACTCTGTACTGTCTCAGAACCTAAAGCTTTGTCTATCATACAAGATTCCTGTATAAAAACTGAAAAACCATTAGATTATGGCTGTACAGTTATATTCATCTACATAGAAAATCAACCAGTCTCTCAAACCACAGTACCCACTCTTGCACATTTAAAATGCCAACTAGGCCAACCTTTGTGTGACAATTCTGTACAAAATATTTTTTTTTTTTAGGAGATTGCAAAGAATATGGGGTGGACGAAGAAATATTCTTTTCAGACAGGATATAAATATTTACAATAAATGAAAGCAGTTCATCATATTGTGTATCCCAATTACTTGACCTCCTTAATACTTTCACACCATATACACAATCAGTAAAATTCTTCTCAAATACAATACAGTAAAACCCTGGATTTTTAAACATAACAAATAAATGTAAAAGTAGCGATCCAACAGGAAATAACACCTTGATATATTAACAGCTGCATTTTTACAGTTCATATTACAAGATCTGCAGATCAAATTTTATACATTAATGGCCTACAATTTAAATTAGAAACTCTAGGAAGAAAAGCTATGTGGATAATAAAAAAGTTACACTATGAAACATGACATTGCATGTACTGTAAATATGTAAAATATACTTATATATTTTAGGAGGCTAAGCTTTTCCTACTTCTAATAAGGTAGAGACTTGCCAAGGTACCTCAATCAGTAGCTGACAATTTTCAGCAACAATTTACACATAAAAGTACCTATTTTACCTCTGTTGATTTGTAAAAATGGATACCACGTATCCCTGATCAGAAATAATTATTTAAATTCAATATTGGAATACTTGCTCTTTGCTTCAGTTAACAAGTGTGTTATTTCAAAACCTTTATCTTCAGAGAGTCACATTTACAACAGACTATAAAACTGGAATGCATTACGAAGGAGTTAGCTTCAACCTGGTTCATCAAGGTTTCACTGTATTATATACTGTAATATACAGGCACATTATTTTATACAAAACACAATGAACTGCTGCAGGAAATTTGGCTAGGCTGTCAAATTAGAATTGTGTTTAAAAGTGGCAAGTCCCAAGCTGTGTCAAAACAGTTTCAGCTGCCCCAGGAAATCTCATAAGATATACAATGCAGTTTGCGATACACTATAATACAATCTTTAAAGTCTTTAAAAAAAATAAACATCAATATACAATTATCACAAAATTCAATATTTAATCTAATCAATAAAAGCTTGAAGAGTTTTTAAGCACACAGAAATCTGGCAGTAGTTGCAACCCGTTTACAGATGGCAGCCATGCCCAACTCTTGCTAGACGAATGCATGTCTGTAGGCTTCCTCCCGCTGTACTTCATCCAGCAATTTTCTTCTAAAGGATGCACTCACGGCACTGTAAACAGAAGTGCTCTGCTTTAAGTCAATGGATGAGAGAAGGCTCTGTTCATGCAGGTCTTTGCACTGATATGCACAGTTCACTTCTAAAATGCTACATTAGCCAGGGACAAGGCTAGGTACCTGTAAACATTAGTATTCCTCTGTACCCACTTCTGTGACAGTGGTGTGGACTCATGGAAGCCATTTCTGTTGGTTCAGATTCTCAATGTTGGTGTCAGGAGGTGAAATGGTTCCTTTGTCTACCGGCTACAAAGGAGATGCAATAGCTTGAGAGTTCAAGACTGCATCATAAAGTTCAAATTTAAGTCCCCCAACTTTGCTGTGTGAACATAATCTCTGAAATTTCTATGTTATTAGGGACTGAAAATAAATGGCTATTTAACTCTTGAGAAATCAAGATTAGGTTCTATAAGTAAAAAGACATCACTGATGTCATAGTAAAAAAAATTCAAACTTCCAGTGAATGACTGAACAAACTTGATGGCTCACCCACCAAGTCCACTGTTACTGCATACCACCATTCCATAAGAATTTTCAATGCAGGAGTCACTCTGATTGGAGAGCTGTGTGCTGGTGTAGTGCATGGGGATTGATGAAGCCATTTGCTTCACTACCAGACAAACTGCTAAAATCTGCAACTGAAACAGACATTTTGGCACTAGTGATGTGATGTGTGCGATTTTCAAAATCCACACCCAGGTTATTTACAGAAACATCATTGATAAAAGATTCTTGAACAGCGATCCCCATTTTCAATCTCTTTGTAGGTCTTTCAGGTTCATCGTTGCACATGCTTATCTGGTTTAAATCAGAATGGTAGAATCCAGTCTCAAATAAATTTAGACAGTCTGTGTCACCATTTGTAGGCAAACCAAGTGACTCTTCTATTAAAACAGGCACATGGGTAGTTGGTCCCTTTGAGTGTAAGCTCTCTAATGGAGGAAAATTATAGGAATCCAAACAGTTTACATCTGCTACGTTGCATGTTGTACCAACGCTGGTTAGTGCTAAAAAAAAAGAAAGGAAAATATTACTATCTTTGAACTTCACAGATGTTATCTAAAGTACCAAATGCAGCTGAAAGACTTGTAACCAAAAGTTGTGTTGTCAAAAGAAGGACTAGACTTTAAAATAATTTAAAGAGTAGCCAAGTTAAATATAAAACAACTTGGCAACTGAAGAACTGAAGCGTTGTATTACCGTTAAACAATTAGGAGTACAAACACACACAACTGATTCTGAACTGCCTGCCATAACAGAAAGGCCACTTCTTTTCTTTTCGACACAAAAGTTAAATACATTAAGGATTCAGCTTCAGCACACCCTACTGGCAGGGTTGTATATACCACTTATTTTTAACTAAAATGTCCTTTTACAAAAGCATACATTTTAGACATAAACATCACAGGAACACCATTAATTTTTATTTGCCAGTTATCTTACCAACTGGACAGCATCACATATGGCTGACTAAACTCAATCATCAAAACATGGATAAGTATGACATAGAAAAAAACTAAGCAGCAGAAATAAGCTCAGGTTACATCTGTGAGAAGGTAGGCTGTACACTGTAGATTCTGGTCCAGTTTTACAAATAATTGCACTGGTAAATTTATTTTTTTTACATGATTTTAATCTTAATCACCATGCCCCTTTCCAGAATCAGTTTGGCTCTACACCTCTATCCCCAACCAGGAGGGTTTGAAAACTCTCCGCTTCTTCCTTAAGCAGAGGTCCAAACAATCCCCATCCACCCACCCTCCTCCACCAGGCTGAACTTGTTCTGTCATGAAGTAATTGCTCTTTAACTTGTCTCTCTTCCTGCAAGAGGGCTGGCTATGGGTACCCACAAAGGCCCCAGTTATGCCGGTGGAACACTCCTTGTTCCAGTCCCACTTAGGTCTGCTCCCGCAACTCTTTCTCCTTTACATCAATGTCTGATGCTGCTTCATGCTCACATCTGGATCTGGAAAAATGTATCACTTTTGCTTCCAATTTCCACCGCGCTCTCACCTTCATGTGATCTATCTCAGATACTTTCCTCTGTCTCCATTTCTGGCAATATTTGTAAAATATTGATTAGGCCTCAACCGGGTATGAAACAATGGTTCTGCCTTAACTGGAGTACTGAGTTCAGTTTTGGGTACCCCAATTTAAATAGGGAAGAGTGCAGATAAGATTCAAAAGAATGGATCCAGGAATGAGGAACTTCAGCACCATGGATAAATTGGAGAAGCTAGAGCTATTTTCCTTGGAGAAGAGAAGGTTGAGAGTAGATTTGTTAGAGATATTCAAAATCATGAATGGTCTGGACAGAGAAGATAGAGAAAAACCGTTCCAACTGGCAGAAGCATTGAGAACAAGAGGACAAGAGATTTAAGGTAATTGGCAACAAAACCAATGGAGAAACTTTTACATAACGCATGAATAGGATCTAAGAAGCCACTGCCTGAAAGTGTGTTGGAGGCAGGTTCAATCAAGGCATTCAAGAGGTGGTTTATCTGAAAGTGAATAATGTGCAGGGTTGAGAAAGAAGGCAGAGGAATTGCATTAGGCGAATTGCTCATTCAAAGAGCTGCCACAAATATGATGGGCTACATGATCTCCTTCTGTGCTGTAATAATTCTGTGATTAATGTTCTAATTCCAGGGAATATAAGCCTGATGTATGCAATCTTTCCTCATAAACTAATCTTTGGAATCCTGGTAACATTCTGATGAATCTATGCCGCACTCCTTCCATGGTCAATATTACCAAGGTACAATATCCAGAGCCATACACATAACCCATATGTGGTCTAACCAGGGCTTTAAACAGCTGCAACAAAATTTACTACAAATTATATGCCATCTTTCTCGTTTTTGGCCAACATTTCATTACCCTTTTGGATACTTTTGTACCCGACTGCTAGATTTTACAGTACTTTACAAATATTATGTATTCATAAATCAGTCAAATGACTGTGGGACACCAATGACAGTCATGCACACGTACATTTTCAATGAGCTTAGGAAATGAATTACAAATAAAAGGATTGGATAACATGCTCTTCTTCCACCACTGGTTTACAGTGATTCATGAAAGGAAATTCACAGATTTGTGGATTTTTAACCAGGGTTGTGCTTTCAGTCGTTTTCTGTGAAAGCTGCAAACTAGTACAAGATTTTGTTCTCAAAGTTGCACTACCTCTTAATGTTGCTATCTAAAGTTGTTCTCTTGTTCCATCCATTAAAAAAATACAAAATTACAATTTTTACAAATGTTTTGGAACTGTAAAAAAGGATTTCTGGATTATTTGTTCAGAATATAATACACTGAAATACTGGATAAACTACTGGACCTAAAATAACTTGCAAATATTAAAGTTATTAAATAAACAAACAATTCTACAAATAGATGAAGCTCTGAAAGGTCCTTCAGATTTAGATTGCGCCACTAATTTTTCTGGAGTGAATATAAAAATTGTCCATTCATTTCAGGGGCGGCACGGTAGCACAGTGGTTAGCACTGCTGCTTCACAGCTCCAGGGATCTGGGTTCGATTCCCGGCTTGGGTCACTGGCTGTGTGGAGTTTGCACATTCTCCTCGTGTCTGCGTGGGTTTCCTCCGGGTGCTCCGGTTTCCTCCCACAGTCCAAAGATGTGCGGATCAGGTTGATTGGCCATGCTAAAGATTGCCTCTTAGAGTCATGAGATGTGTAGGTTAGAGGGATTAGTGGGTAAATGTGTAGGGATATGGGGGTAGGGCCTGAGTGGGATTGTGGTCGGTGCAGACTCGATGGGCCAAATGGCATCCTTCTGCACTGTAGGGTTTCTATGATTCTTTCTATGATTTGGGCTTCAAGTCTAAAAAGGTCTTTTCAGCATCATATATTAGTTCCAATGGACCCACTCCTTCATCATATGCACATAGAATTGTATAGGGATACATAAAAAGTAGCATCAGAACTCAACATTTAACTTTTCTAGAAGTATATTTTGATTTCTGTAAACCTAATTCATGTTGGTAACCAATCAAGTACCTCAAGAAAAAGGTTGCCATTCACAAAGTTAGACACTGGTCAGCTTATTCAACAGAAATGAGTGATAAAATCATGAAACTTTTAATCTGGTAGCCGCGTATAGGGGTGTCCTAGCTATGTCAAGGCCACATGTAGCTTCAGAGTCCTGTAAATCCATCCAAGAAAGCCAAAGGCAACCTTAGTCCTATTGGGAACATCGGTTTCTTATTTTGTGAACCTGAAGGATTAGACTGGATTACCATTTTACAAGTGTATAAATTCTTCAGAACACCTAGATTCTTTCAATACCATCAAATTGGGGTGCATGCAAAATTAGTAGAATGTCAATGTCCACAAAGACAAAACTTGAACATCAGGTATACCAGGTGTTCTCCCCTTACATGATCATAAAAACTCAAATTCGCAGTTTGATGTGTTTGAATCTTCAGATTATATTTTTTGCTTGAAAACATTAAACGTGTACAGTTCTTACCAGAAAACTCATGTCCAGAGCTCATTAGATTGTGATCAGAAATTGTTTCTGGTCTGCTGACAGAAGAACACATAGACGGAGAATGTACCGATCTACTTAACATTCCCATCTCAGCCTCATCTACCAGACGATCCATGTAATCCCTGAAAAAGATACCTTAAAAATAAACTATTGCACAAGGTATTAAAATTTAAAGCATATTGAAATAAACTTGATAATTCCAGATAAGAAGGACTCCACCTAACTGCAATACTGTGTTTAAAGCTGCACTGTGATGGAAAGTACTATCAAAAGAAAAAACTTTCTCCTTGTGTTACATCAAGCCCATCCATTCAAGAGTCAATGAAAAATTATTTAAGTATGTTGTCAATGACATTTTTAAAAAAAATTATGGGGAGAGAGTGAATACGCTTGACCTCAAGGCAACATTTGACTGAGTTTGATTTCAAGAAGCCCAAGCAAAATTGAGGTTCATGCAATTGGAGTGGGGAGAACACTCCCAATGTTGGAGACATAACCAGCATAAAGGAAGATGGTTTCAGTTGTTGGGAGGTCAATTATCTCAATCTCAGGATATCACTACAGGAGTTCCTCACAATAGTGTCTTATGTACAACCATCTTCTACTTCATCAATGACCTTTCCTCCACCATAATGTCAGAATTGGAGATGTTCGTGATTGTTGCACAATGTTTAGAGCCACTTGTGACTCCTTGGTTATGAAAGTAGCCCATGCCCTCATGCAGAAAGATCTGGATAACGTTCAGGGTTGGACTTATAAATTGCAAGTAAGATTCACCAGACCATGACATCTCCATAAGATAGAATGTAAAATCTGTTCAATGGCTGCACCATTGTGGAAACTCCCACCATTGTCCTGGGGCTAATCATGAACCAGAAACTTAACAGGATCATCCATATAAATATGGTGGCTACAAGAACCAGTCAGAAGCTGGAAAATATGGGGCAAGTAACACACCTACTGACTCTCCAAAGTCTGTCCACTATCTACAAGGCACAAGTCAGAAGTGTGATGGAAAACTCGACACTTGCCTGAATGAGGGCAGTAGATGCATAGGAACACCACCACCTGCAAGTTGCACACTACCATGACTTGGAATTGTATTTTGTCACTGTCGCTGGTTCAAAAACCTGTAATTCCTTTCCTAACGGCATTGAGTGTGCCTATACCACACGGACTGCAGGGGTTCAAGGCAGCAGCTCACCACCATCTTCTTGGGGGCAATTAGAGATAGACAACAAATGTTGGCCATGTCAATGACACTCCTATTCCATGTAATGAAATAAAAAATGATTACTGCAGATCTAGGTAAACTCATGGTGTAGGACTCCACCAAGCCTGAAAGGAGCAAGAGGACAAGGTAAATCAAGCAGCAACTTCCAAAAGTGTGAATCAATAACTGACATACCATTTTCAGGAACATAGTCATTTCATCCTGCAAGCCTGCTCTGCCACTCAACTAGATCATGGTCAATCTGCTTCAATGTAATTTTCCCACACTATCCAAAATCTCTTGATATCTTTAATATCTAGGAGTCTATCGGTCTCTGTTTTGAACATATGATTGAGCCTTCACAGCCCTCTGGGGTTGAGAATTTCAAAGGTTCACCACCAACTCGTGAAGAAATTCCTCCTCATTTCAGTCCTAACTGGCCTGGCCCTTATTTTGAGACTGTGACCCCTGGTTCTAGGGACATTATTCCTGTTTGAGATCATCTCTCATTCTTCTAAACACTAGAGAATACAGGCCGTGTCTTCTTGATCTCTCCTCGAAGGACAGGAATCAGTTTGGTGGACCTTTGTTGCACTCTCCCTATGGCAAGCATATCCAATCACGAATAAGGAGACTAAAACTGTGCACAATGCTCCAGGTGCAGTCTCACCAAGGTTCTATACTATTGCAGCATGACTTCTTACTCCTGTACTCAAATCCTCTTGCAATCAAGGCCAACATACCTTTTTCCTTCCTAATTGCTTGTTCTACCTGCACATTAGCTTTCCGTGATTTTGTTGTTTCTGTTCTTCCTACCAAAGTGGATAACCTCACATTTTCCCATATTATATTCCATTTGCCCTGTTTTTGCCCACTCACTTAGCTTAAGTCTAAATCCCCTGAAGCCTGTTTGTATCCCTCTCACAACCCACATACCTACCTAGTTTTGTGTAATCAGCAAACTATGAAATATTACATTTGGCTCCCACATCTAAATCATTGTCGTAGACTGTGAATAGCTGAGACTCAAGCACTAAGCCTGTGGTACCCCACTACTCACAGTCTGCCAACCTGAGAAGACTTTTTTCCCTTCTGTTTTCTGTCTGTTCACCAACCTCCAATCCATGCCAGTATACAACCTCCAATTCCATGTGCTCCAATTTTGCTTATTGGCCTCTTGTGTGGGACCTCATCAAAAGCCTCCTGAAAATCCAAATGACCACATCCATGGTGCTCCCTTATCTATCCTGCTAGTTATATCATAAAACTCCTAACAGGTTTATCTAACATGACCTTCCTTTCTCTACTGAATCCTACATTATTTTTAAATGCTCAGTACAGTTTTGGTCTCCCTGTGAGAGGAAAGACATTGATAAACTAGAAAGAATGCAAAGAAAATTTACGAAGATGTTGTCAGGACTAGTGGGTCTGAGTTATGGGGAGAGGTTGACCAGGGGAATGAGGGGTGACCGTACAAAATCATGAGGCGCATAGATAGGATCAATGCACAGAGTCTTTTCCCCTATTTCCACGCTATATTTATTGCTGTATGACATTCTTTTTAATAGTTTAACATTTTCCCTACTACTGATGTCAGGTTAACAGGTCTGTAGTTCCCCATTTTCCCTTTCTCATTTCTTAAATATATTCTTCAGTGCAGAACTGAGTGCTGCATTGTCCTCAGATTAAACCTATGGCATAAATAAAAACAGAAAGTGGTAGAAAATCTCAACAGGTCTGGTAGTGGTTCCGAAGAAGAATCATATTGGACTCGAAACGTTAACTCTATTTCTCTTTGTACAAATGTTTCTATACCTGCTAAGTTTATTCAGCATTTTCTGTTAATATATCTACTTATAGTAGTCTTGCTACCGTTATCTACTTACGTAACTCCAGGATGAAGATTGTATCTCTTCTTCCCAAACCTGGTTTGCTGTGCAAAATAGTCATATCTTTCAGACTTCTTCCACATATAGTAGAAGGCCACACATTCTCCCACAGATCGACTCCTGACCTATAGAAACAACGAAAAAAAGCTTTTCAGAACAAGGTACTCCAAATTAATCTACATACTTAAACAAAAACAAATCTATTAATTGATAAAATATTCTGAATTTAGAAGTTTCTAAATTATCAAATACCTTACCAAAGCTTCTCCAATGTGGGCAACAAGAACAACCTATATCAGTTCCCTTCACTTGGATGTAATTGTGTCTGTGTCAGACATGGCTCAGATGGTAACATAAGATTGTGGGTTCAAATTCCACTTCACTTCTTGAGCACAGTGCTGACACTCCAGTGCAGTGCATTGCAAGGGAGTGCGACTCTATCGGAGGTGCTGTCTTGTGGATGACATATTAAACCTATGTTTGGGACATACTTTGGTGTGGGTTGCTATGGTCAGCTGGCTGTTGAATACCACTGTAGGTATGTGGGAATCCTCTATATAAACAAAATGGCTGATCCAATGAAGTACAGCATTGACAAGCATGCACTTGAAACCAGGTATGTTGCAAGAACTTTAAAGATAGGGATTTAGTCCTGATGTTGCAGATAGATCTTAAGGAGCAAAGGTAGGATGTATCTGGTTGCTTTATGTGACACTGGTAAGGTTGTTCATGCCTCACAGCCATAAAGAATTGAAAGGAATGATGTGAGAACCATTGCCTGGTACACTTGGATTGTTGTTTTGAGCCAACTTCACACTCTCTCCAAAGCCCGTAAGTGGGCTTACTGACTGTTGAGCTTGCTCTTACCAGGTGATCAACAATTTCATTAGCCTACATGGTATTATTGCAGTGGATACTGCCAGCATAGCAGAACTTAAGAACTGAGTTGCTGGATGTATTGTTGATTGTAAGTATGGGGTCATGGAGTGTGTGGCCAAGAGCAAGTTGGTACAAGATCTCTTGTCTTTTGCCGACTTGTTGCAAGAGCAAAGCAGTCAACAAGCAATTGGGCATCCTCTGGAGTCTGTTCTTTTTAATGGGTTTTGCTTGCAAGGCCAGCCCAATTACTCTTGATTTGGAGTCATATGTAGACCAGACCAGGTTAGGATGGCAGATTTCCTTTCCTAAAGGACATTAGTGAACCAGATGTGTTTTTACACCAAGTGATGATTGTTTCATGGACACCATTACTGAGAGTAGCTTCCAATTCCAGATTTTATTAATTGAATTCCATCAATGACTGTGGTGGGTTTGAAACCACATTCAACCCAAACCTGGGCCTCTGAATTACTAATACAGTGATGTTACCAGGACACCATGTCTCCCATCTATAAGAGCAGAGTCATCAGCAAACAAAAGTTCACCTATTTGGTGATTTTTCTGTGCACATTGAGACTTTTGCAGATAGAGGTTGCCGTCTGGGGTGGCAGAGTGGTTAGCACTGCTGCTTCACAGTGCCAGGGACCCAGGTTCAATTCTAGCCTTGGGAGACTGTGTGTGGAATTTGTACATTCTCCCAGTGTCTGCCTAGGTTTCCTCTGGGTGCTCCGGTTTCCTCCCACAATCCAAAGATGTGCAGGTTAGGTGGATAGTGTGGGGGAAGAGGACCTGGATACAATACTCTGTCAGAGAGTTGCTACAGACTCAATGGCCGAATGGCCTCCTTCTGCACTGTAAGGATTCTGTCCCAAAATGAATTTGTACCATGTTGAGATATTTGAGTGCATTCAAGAGCATGGCCGAACATAGATTGGAAACAGAATGGAGGTTATTACACAGCCTTACTTGGTGTCATCAGTGACAGGAAAGGCATTTGATAAAGCACCATACCACATTACACTGGTCATTATGCAGTCATGAAATGAGCAAGATGACCCGGACCATTTTTTCAGAGCAGCCATATTCGTTCACCTTACAGTAAGACAGTAAATATATACATCATATTTTCACGACAATCCTTTGGTTACACTGTTTCAAGAAAAATGGAAATTGCACTGGATAAATGAGATAAATATCTATGGTAATTTAAGAAAGAGCCCTATTCTTCAGGCAGAAAACCTGCATTAATAACGATGAGAACAGAGCCCGACAATGAAACTTTAGTGCAGAATGTAATCAAATCATAGAAACCTTACAGTACAGAAGGAGGCCATTCGGCCCAATGAGTCCGTACTGACCACAATCCCACCCAGGCCCTATTCCCGTAACCCCACATATTTACCTTGCTAATCCCCCGACACAAGGGTCAACTTAGCATGGCCTATTAATCTAACCCGCATATCTTTGGACTGTGGGAGGAAACCAGAGCACCCTGAGGAAACCCATGCAGACACGGGGAGAAAGTGCAAACTCCACACAGACAGTGACCAGAGGCTGGAATTGAACCTGGGTCCCTGGCGCTTTGAGGCAGCAGTGGTAACCACTGTGCCGCCCTATAGAATTCCTACAGTGCAGAAGGAGGCCATCCGCCCATTGAGTCTGCACCACTAACAATCCCACGTAGGCCCTATCCCCATAACCCTACACATTCATCACAGCCGATGCACCTAACCAGCACGTCTTTCAGACTGCGGGAAGAAACCGGAGCACCCGGAGGATATCCACGCAGACATGGGGAGAATGTGCAGACTCTGCAAAGGCAGTGACCCGAGGCTGGAATCGAACCCGGGCCCCTGGCGTTGTATGGAGTCTTGTGAACAGGTCCTATCCAACATGGTTTACTGTGCTTCAACAGCTTCAAGCAATCAAATATGATTGGGATGAGAGATTTGCAGACATCTTCATTAAATTTAGCAGGATGAGGAAAGACACCTTCTAATTCATTATTCATGCCTCAGACCACAAAGACTCAGATCACACCATCATAAACAATACTGATGGGGTCACCATCCATAATTGCTTATCAGGTACATGAACACTAAAATATGCTTTAGCCACCTTCTCAAGTAGGAATGGACAGTAAATGCTGGCTTTGCCAGCAATGTTGACATCGCAAGAATTAATCTTAAAAATCATTTGATGATTTTGAGCAGGCTTGAAGGGCTGAATTACCCACTCCCGCCCCTAATTCCGATGTTCCTATGTTCCCCAATTCAAAAGTTCATAAGATATACTCAAAGATTAAATAATCTTAAAACTGTAATTTAAGCTTGACATAATAGATGTATCACAAATCTATCTTACCTTATTTGCCTGTATTAGATGAAAATCTTTACCATAGAGTCGAAGTGCAAGTTCAAAGTTTCTGCACTCCTCTTCTGTCCAAGCAGACCGCTCATCTGTGGATTAAGAAACTGAAATTAGGATCACAGAACCTAAAATCCTACAAGTGCTCCATTCATAAGATCCAAATGTATTATCAGGCTGGGTTTTTGGTCAACAGAAGGAATAACATTTAGAATCATAGAATCCCTACAGTGCAGAAGGAGGCCCTTCAGCCCATCAAGTCTGCACCGACAACAATCCCACTGAGGCCCCATCCCCGCAACCCCATGCATCCACCCCGTTAATCCTCCTGACGCTATAAGGCAATTTAGCATGGCCAATCAACCTAACCTGCACATCTTTGGAGTGGGGGAGGAAACCGGAGCACCCGGAGGAAACCCACACAGACATGGGGAGATCTTGCAAACTCTACACGGTCACCCGAAGCTGGAATTGAACCCAGGTCCCTGGCGCTGTAAGGCAGCAGTGCTAACCATTGTGCTACATACTTGCCACTGACTATGGAGAAAGCTGGCCACAAAGATACAGCAATCTCTGTGGTGTATATTTGTCCTTTCACAACAGAAGTTTCAATCTGGTATTAAGATAAGAAAATCTCCAGGCATCCAGCACTGATATCAACAAGCAGAATAAGCAACGCAATCACACTGAACTATCCTCGAAATGGCAAACCAGGAAGTTAAAAGCATCATCAGTTTTAATTTACATTTTCACATACTGACATAAATGATGTTTCAATTAAGATAGAAGCAATATGACAGATAAGCTTTAAAATATTTTTAAATGTGGAATTTTTAAAAAATCATAATGGAGAAATATAACATTCCACAAATAATTTAGCTTCTTAAGACCTATTTAGGAGGTCTGGTGGTATAGCAGGTAGTGTCTCTGCTTCTGAGCCAGAAGCTCCAGGTTCAAGCCCTACTCGAAGGTAAAAATGGCTAAGGAAGCCACGGTTAAATGCGCTGAGTATTAATTTGTAAAGCCTTTCAACATATACCAATGGTAGGCAGTAAGAGCAGGATATATTCCTGGTCAGCCAGGATGGAAACAAATTGAAGCCTTTGCCACTGCTCTCCATAGTTCCAGGCTACAATGTGCGTGCAAAACTGTATCTTGCCACAAAAATTAGACTCCTCGAGTGTGAGGGGGGGGGGGGGGTTTGGTTTA
The DNA here is from genome assembly GCF_964213995.1 of Mustelus asterias. Lineage (NCBI taxonomy): Eukaryota > Metazoa > Chordata > Chondrichthyes > Carcharhiniformes > Triakidae > Mustelus > Mustelus asterias. The sequence continues at coordinate 130,574,742 of NC_135801.1, read as the reverse complement.
AATCAGTGCCAAAAGCATGGGATTCGATTCCCGTTCCGTCTGGGGTGGACTCGGGACCTGCCTCCTTCCACTGCTCATGGTGGAGATGATAGTGCTGAGGCCTGGGCCTGCCTTTGGGTTGGGAACTTAAGATAAAGAATAAAGTATTTAGCAGCAATCATGACGTTACCATGTTGTTAAAACCCAGTTATACCTCATTCAACAAGGTATACTTTTTCAAGTAGCGAGATGAACAACATAAAATATGGAAGCATTCATTAATTCACTGTTTAGGGATTGAACTCTAGGGGGGACCTCAACAAAGGAGCATGGAATTAGTGACAGCAACTTATGGACTTATGCAGATTTCACTGTCATTTTTACTACAAAATCTGGACCCTTACCGCGTGTAGCCTTTACATTTGAGTGGTAACGTCCGAGTGCCTCCTTGACAACATAGTTGCATTTTACGAGTTCATATAGTGCCTGGAGAGAGTTTTTAAAAAGTATTAAATCCACATACAAAACAATTTGACTATTTTACTTTGCAATTGAAGGTGGCTAACTCATGGAAATGTAACAGTAACAAATGATTACCATTTTAGAAACAGCTGCTTTTCTCACACTATTGAATATTTTAGAGGTCAACTCAGATATTCCTTAAAAAGTTGCATTAATTCTGTCAATATTAATACCAAACCTGTCATAGTTTCCACTGAAATATATCATGCATAAATAAAGTGGAAAGAACACCATTCACAAGTTTTTGACATTTGAGTCTAGTAATGTTTTCTACAGACCGTCTCATTTGCAATAGTATTCATAACATCTCAATTCTTATTTTAATTTACAAATAAATATTTTAGATTGAAACTGTCATGATTTCATTCATTTAGATAAAACTTCTGTAACTCTGCAACTGCAGTGTCACCTCCCCATCCCAATCTGGGGCACATTTACAATCCTCAGATACTTAATATCCTCAATTTTTACTGCCAAGTAAATTTAAGGGCCAACATCTTGCTTTACACTTTTCACTTTTTTCCAGTCTCCAATAATTGCAGTCAGTGCTGCTTATTCACCTATTACTCAGTTCCTTAAAACAATTGGATCACGTCACATATTCACAATAAGTGTAAACATAAACAGAAAATATTTCAAGGGCTACTGAAAAAGCTACTCATTAAATGAAATATTAAATTAAATTCTGTTATGTGAAGCTTAATATCATTTACCAAATTCCTCAGAACAAGATCTAGCTCTATTTTCCTCCTCACTGGGTTGATCCCTTATATACATTTCAAGAACTTCTCCCAGTCTTTGCTCTCCACACTTACTTTCCCAGTCTATATTAAGACAATTATGTCCCTTATTATAACATCACAGTTCTCGCAACTTTCTGAAAATTACTCCTCGATATCCTTCCCATTATTTGAAAGTTTATAATATACACTCAGTAGTGTAATAGTTCCTCTTTTATTCCTTAGTTCTTTTAGATCGTCTCTTTTAACTCTCAAGGACATTATTTTTTTACTGTTACACAATATCTTCGAACATTATTGTGACCACTGTCCAACAATCCCTCATTCCCCTTTCTTTTCCATCTTTTCCTGTGGCCAAGAATATTAAGTTTCCAAGCTTCCTTATTTGAGTCAAACTCCATTATAGGAAATAGAACTCATAGAAGTCATAGAAACCCTACAGTACAGAAGGAGGCCATTCGGCCCATCGAGTCTGCACCGACCACAATCCTACCCAGGGCCTATTCCCACAACCCCACACACCTACCCTACTAATCTCCCTGACATTACGGTCAATTTAGCATGGCCAATCCACCTAACTCACACATCTTTCAGACTGTGGGAGGAAACCGGAGCACCTGGAGGAAATCCACGCAGGCACAGAGAGAATGTGCAAACTCCACACAGACAGTGACCCGAGGCTGGAATCGAACCCGGGTCCCTGACACTGTGAGGCAGCAGTGCTAACCACTGTGCCACCGTGCCGCCCCCCAAATACAATAATGATGCGGTCCAGGATGGGATTCTAACCAGTTATTAAGCAGACTTGTAAGTAAATAAATATTTACCTGTTCATTGTCCCTTACATGCGTCCCTTCAGGTATGCCACCAACACCTTTCTCATCTGCAGATCTCTTAGTTGCTTCATGCAAGAATTCCTTTACTGTACTTTCAGGAAGCAAATAGGGAGTCCAAAGTAATTGGTCCTCATTTTCATAGACTAGAAATAAATCACAGGTTACAGTAACTTACTAACAAGCTTTATTGAATCAAGTACTTTCAATTATATGCAATTAAAAATGCAAAATAAAAAATATTGAGCATTAGGGTTAAGCTGTTGATAGAAGCTCTAAATAGCTTTTACTTAATGCACAGAAATACTCATCCAGTTTCTAGTTTCTATAATTTTACCTTTCAGCATTTAATCAGTTTTACTTTGGAATTTTGATTTTATACATATTTTCCTCTTTACTGAACATACTAAGTTCTCTGGATTGATGTCACCCTATTATCTACAGTGACTACAGTGCATGAGGAATACATTGCAAAGGCTTTTTGATCACATTTCACAAATAAGATTTAACGAGCAACTAAAACTGAATGCAATGGAAATTATACACAGCAAAATAATTTTTCATACATTTCAGTCAGAAACATATATATGCCATCAAATGGTAATAGTACAGTTGTCATTTTGAAAATTAGTGCTAGAAACTGGAAGAATATCTTAAACATACAACAACTTGCACCATTATAGCATCTTTTATGTTGTAAGGCACTTCATTGGCATATAAATTAGAAAAAAAGACCAAGGCCAAGCCAAAGGAGACATTTGGAAGGGTAAAGACTACATCAAAAACGTCAATTATGAGAAGCTTCATAAAGGATAGCAGGGGAAAGACAGAGGTTTAGAGAGGGGATTCCTGAATGTATAGACACGACAGCTAAAGGCACGGCCGCCAATGAGACCATAGAATCCCCACATTGCAAAAGCAGGGCATTTGGCCCATTGAGTTTGCACCAACTCTCCAAAAGAGCATCTTACTAAGGCTCATCTCCTGCCATATTCCCGAAATCCTGAGCATTTACCACGGCTAATCCACCTAACCTTTGCATCTTTGGACACAAAGGGACAATTTGACATGGCCAATTCATTTAAACCTGCACATCTTTGGTGGTGTATAAGCAGTGGGGAGAGATCAGAATTGAAAAACTGCAAAGTTCTTAGAGAATTCCAGATCAGGAGAAGGTTACAGATATAGGGAGCACAAAGCCATGGAGAGAGTTTAAACTTAAGGATGAGATTATTCAAATAAAGGCATTTCAGGACCAAAGACTGATGTACGTCTGCGAACACAGTGGTGATGGGTGAACAGGATCTGTTCCAAGTTAGAACGCAGTAGCAAAGTATTGGCTGAGGTTCAAGGGTAGAAGATGAGAGGCCAGTCAGCAGAGCACCTTCACTGTGAATTACGTCTCATAATGTAACAAGTTTATTGACATTATTTCCGAACTGCATTTATTCATGGGCTCATGAAGAAAGTAAGGAGGTGTGGGATAGAGGGAAATTTGGCCAATTGGATAAGTAACTGGCTATCTCATAGAAAGAAGTCTAACAACACCACATCGTATCTCATAGAAGACAGAGGGTGGTGGTGGATGGAAAATTTTCAGACCGGAGACCAGTTACCAGCGGTGTACCACAGGGATCAGTGCTGGGTCCTCTGCTATTTGTGATCTTTATCAATGACTTGGAGGAGGGGACTGAAGGGTGGGTCAGTAAATTTGCTGATGACACCAAGATTGATGGAGTAGTGGATGAGGTGGAGGACTGTTGTAGACTGCAAAGAGACATTGATAGGATGCAGAGCTGGGCCGAAAAATGGCAGCTGGAGTTTAACACTGATAAGTGCGAGGTGATTCATTTTGGTAGGACAAATTTGAATGCGGATTACAGGGTCAACGGCAGGATTCTGAGGAAAGTGGAGGAACAGAGAGATCTTGGGGTTCATATCCACAGATCTCTGAAGGTTGCCACTCAAGTGGATAGAGCCGTGAAGAAGGCCTATAGTATGTTAACGTTTATTAACAGGGGGTTTGAGTTTAAGAGCCGTTGGGTTATGCTGCAACTGTACAGGACCTTGGTGAGACATTTGGAATATTGTGTGCAGTTCTGGTCACCTCACTATAAGAAGGATGTGGAAGCATTGGAGAGTGTGCAGAGGAGATTTACCAGGATGCTGCCTGGTTTGGAGGGTAGGTCTTATGAGGAAAGGTTGAGGCAGCTAGGGCTTTTCTCTTTAGAGCGGAGGAGGATGAGAGGCGACTTAATAGAGGTTTATAAGATGATGAGGGGGATAGATAGAGTGGACGTTCAGAGACTATTTCCTCGGGTGGATGTAGCTGTTACTAGGGGGCATAACTATAAGGTTCGTGGTCGAAGATATAGGAGAGATGTCCGAGGTAGGTTCTTTACTCAGAGAGTGGTTGGGGTGTGGAATGGACTGCCTGCTGTGATAGTGGAGTCGGACACTTTAGGAACTTTCAAGCGGTTATTGGATAGGCACATGGAGCACACCAGAATGATAGGGAGTGGGATAGCTTGATCTTGGTTTGGGACAAATTTCGGCACAACATCGAGGGCCGAAGGGCCTATACTGTGCTGTACTGTTCTATAGGGTGCTCAATTTAGGTTATGTGAACCATTTCAGGGAGCCAATACCTTGACGAGATGGCAAGGGGAAAAAGCAGTTAGTGCTCGACTTATGCAGATTCCATTCAATGGAGAAACATTATTAAAGGGATTCCCAAAGTTTATGCTAACCAAATGCACCCATTCCATTCGCTAAACTAAATATCCAAGAATGAAGAGATCGACAAATAATGGTAGTTGAAAGGAAAAAACAATACATGTCCACAGAGTATTTATTTGGGTCTTTACCTATACAATTGAATTAAGGGCAGATTTTGTTTCAATTCATAAAAATGTGCCTTACCTTTATCACCATCTTGGTATTTGCACAGACTGGATGGAATCTCAGCTTGATACTCTGAACCCACCATTATTTCCTAAATAAAGGCAATTTAACAGCAACCATTATAGCCATGCAGCTAACAAAGAATTCTTTTCACAAAGCAATGTGGCGATTAGACAGGGTCGAGTTTAATATAATGTCAAAAGTACAATAAACTGGACCCTGCCTTCAAAGATGTTAAACAATTTTAATTCAACAGATAGATACTCTGCTGCTAGTGGTTTACTTTCTGAAAGTTACTCAAGATCTATTTTTACTTGTAACTAAGATTCAATTTCAAATTTTTCCCAAATTATGCTGCAACAGACTTTGGATCTGAGATGGGTAGGTTCTTGATTGGTAAGGTGATCAAAGGTTACAGGGAAAGGTGGTGAGAAACTTATCAGCCATGATTGAATGGCAAAGCAGACTTGATGTGCCAAATGGCCTAATTCTGCTCCTACATCTTATGGTCTTATGATCTGCAGCATTTTTTTAAAAAAATGTAAAAGCCAATATTTTGCCATGCGGTACAGTACTTGAGTTCAGAGTTGTATTCTACAAGAACTCATTTTCAATTCCATCCATAAGAAATAAAATCATTTTACATGTGACATAGCAGTTGAAATCAAGGAAACAATCTACAAAATAAGTGGAAATTAATATATCAACTATAGGAACCATAAATAAAGTGTAAAATTAAGATATTCATAAAACTTGTTATTTGTCTCTATTAAAAATCTACACAGAATTCATGACTAAAATGGAATATTTTAATTCACTGTACTCATGAACAATAGTTTCATAATTTATCTAACTTACGCATCCCACAAGCTAATTAATAACTGCTTAAGTATTGAATGAAGCTCAGTAACAATGCACAACTATAATTTTAGTTTTCATCATCCCACAGGAACAAGACAGAATCAGCTCAATGAATGTATTTTTAGTCAGCAGTAAATTCAAACTGGACTTAACCAATTTCACTGGGGGTGGAGCACCCTGGGATCATGGAAGGTGCTATTTATATGAAGTTCCTTTTGCTAGCAAATTAGCCTTTTCCATGATTTGAACTTAGCAAATTGTTATCTGGTCTGGATCATATCTCAGCCAAACCAGAATAAAATTGAAATTCTACAGTCTGATACACGGATCCAGGCTAGTGAGGAGAAAACAACATCAACCATCATCCCACTTTCTATTCACATCGAGTGACTCATGCTAGATGTATGCATGTCAGGTGAGGCCAGATCATTTAGGTACTTTGATTGTGACAGGATCAGATACACCAAAAAACTCATAAATGAAGCATAACCACTTAAAGTTCCACATTAGCTATGCGCCTTAGCTCTTATCCAGAAAATGAAAGGAACCACCTTTAGGAGAAGTAGCGGTAAGTGAACTAGAAACGTGGGTCACTGCCTCAGTGTGAATGAGTTACATATAACTGCACTTTCCATGCAATAACATTTTTGCTAATACTAAATTTGTTAGATTCAAAGGTAATGCAAACTTCAGAAAGGACATATAGAATTGTTTGAGTGCCATTAGGTAAATCTTATAGTAAAGCTTTTTTCACTTTTTTCAAGCAAAATAGAAAACTTTTCTATATAACTTTGTAGAATTCAAAACTTTACAGTGAATCATGAAGGAAACCAAATGTTGTACATACGGATTACAGGATTTAAGCAAATTTTTTGGGGAAAATATCCAGAACTCCAATCTTGAAAGAAATAATAAATGAAAATCTTTTACTGCTTCTTTCTGCGGTGATCACCAGTTCTCTTAAAACAATTTAAATAAAATGCAAGACACATCCCTACAAATCACAATACCATTTAGGAACCAAACTTCAGAAACATTTACATAAGAAGTTGCAATGTTGTTTCAGATTCATTGCATGAATTAAACTTACATTTCACCTAACCTCGGATGACTAAAAGGCAAAATATAACTTCCACAAACCTTTTTACGAAACATGACAAGATTATTAAGAAACAGCCATTCTGCAGTGTAGCGAATTCGAAGTGGAACTGCTGATTTTAACTTCTGATGCAATAACATACAGGTGAGGTTAAACAATTTACATGCTGAGTTTAAAGTACCTTTTTCAAGTCTTCGGGTGGAACGCAATCATCTTGTCCTTCTTCATCTTCAGATTCTTTTTCACCATCAAAGGTAGTGCTTGCTATATGCAAGAAAGTTAAAGACAGTTGTCAGAAAACAGCCATTAAACGTATATCAATTTCAAGATATTCGAGATGGAGGCGAATTTTATTCTTGACCAAGAATATTAATTCATCATCAATCAAGAAAAAGTGCCACAGACAAGTACAGAATTAATCCAAATAATGAATACTTTTGATTTTTTCATTTGTTTATTTCATGCGAGTATCACTGACAAGGCCAAGATATACTGTGAAACCTGATTGCCCTAGGGGTAATGTTGACTTGCCTTCTTGAACTGTTGCAGTCCACGTGGTGTAGGTGCACCCATAGTGCTGTTAGGCAGGATTCCAGGATTTTGACCCAGTAAAAGGGAAGGAAAATGATATTCCAATTCAGGATGGTGAGAGACTTGGAGGAGAAATTGAAGTTGGTGGTATTCCCACGCATCTGCTGCCCTTGTTATTCTCGGTGAGAGAAGCGGAGGTTTCAAAAGTGCTGTCAAGGGAGGCTTGGCAAGTTGTGCCAATGCATCTTGTAGATTGCAACTACTGCTGCCAGTGTATACTGGTGGAGGCTGTGAATTAAGGTGGTGGATGGGGTTCCAAAAAAAGTGGGCTGCTTTGTCCTGGATTGCAATGTGCTTCTAGTGTTCTTGGAGCTTACTTCATCCAGACAAATGGATAGTATTCCATCAAACTCTGGATTTGTGCTTTGTAGATGCTGGACAGGCTTTGGGGAGTCTGGAGGCGAGTTATTCGCTAAAGAATTCCCAGTTTCTGAATTGCTGCTATAACATAGTGTTTGTATAGCTGATCTGGTTAGGTTTCTGGTCAATACCTCCTAGGATGTTGATAGTTGGGGATTCAATGATGGTAATGCCATTGAATGAAAGGAGAGATTGTTAGACTCTCTCTTATTGGAGGTGCTCATTGCCTAGCACGTGTGGCACAAATATTACTTGCCACTTACCAGCCCAAATCTGAGTATGATCTTGCTGAATGTAGACACAATATCAGAGGATTTGGAATCATACCAAACTCTGTCGTCATCAGTGAACATCCCCACTTCTGACCTTATATTGGAGAGAAGGTCACCGATGAAGAATCTGAAGATTATTGGGCCTGGTCACTACCATGAAAACCTTTGCAATATTATCCTGGGTTGAGATGATTGGTCTCAACAATAGCAATCATCTATTTTTTTATGTTAGGTATGATTCCAAACAATGGAGTGTTTTCCACGATTCTCATTGACTTCAATTTTGCTAAGGCTCCTTGATGCCACACTTGGGTCAAATGCTGCCTGATGTCAAGAACTTGCTCTCATCTTACTTCTGGAATACAACGCTTTCATCCACATTTGGACCCAGGTTGCAATGAAGTTAAGAGCTGAGCGGACCTAGCAGAACACAAACTGAGCATTGATGAGCAAGTTACTGTTGAATAATTGCCACTTGATAGCACTGTCAATGATATTTTCCCGATGACAGAGTTGACTGATGTGCGGCAGAAAGTGGCTGGATTGGATTTGTCCTGCTTTCTGTAGACAGGACATATCTGGGCAAATTTCCTTTGTTAGATAGATGCCAATGTTGTAAGTGTACTGGATTAGCTTGACTAGGGGTGTGGTTTGTTCTGAAGCATAAGTCTTAAATACACTTAAATAAGTGATACGGTCAGGGTCTTTGCTGTATCCAGTGCCATTTCTTGATATACAATTAACTGAATACGGGCACCTCATGAGAAGACAAAGATGGATCACCCACTTGGCATTTCTGGTTCCAAATTTCCAGCATTAATGCAGTGTCTTGCATTACTCCTATCTAGATTTCCACAAATCTTAAAATAAAATATTAATCTCCAAAAACTTAACCCACTTTATTTCTTTCCTTGTCAATTTGCTGTGGTACTGCACACAACAGTCATGATGAGGTGTAGCTTTTAGGTAAAGAGGGGGATATCTGGACAAGTGTACACGTATGCAATTCAGTCCCCAAATCCAAAGTCACAAATTTATCATTGTTTATATGCGACTTTGTGTCAACCTGTCACACTGCAATTATACCTTCCAACAGTAGCAGTACACCAACTGTTGGAAGGATGCAAGTACAGCTTGACTAGTTTAAATGGGCATTATAAACATCAATATGTTATAGACGTTAAATAAATAATGTGGTGAAAAAGAAATAGCCTGTGTAATTTTGGAGTACACAAAACAGCGAAACAAACATCTTGGACTTCTAGCGTTTGAAGAACAACTAAGGTACCTTATTTTTCCAAAGGTCTTGAAACCATATTTAGCCGTGACAATTCAAGGTTTCTTCTACCTTAGTGACAGCATTAAAAATATAGGTTTGAGATTCTTCTTAATGATTGATCTTGTCTGTAGGAGTTAAATATAAATTTTTTCCATTCTACCTCAAAATTAATTGAGTACATATAGCAACTACCCTCTCTATGACTTTCACAGTTATTATACATTTGGGTACCTATACCCCTTACTCCTACCACGAGGAGAAAATTGCAGTTCGCAGACATTACTATTTTTGAGCCGGATAGAGCTATGCCAATAACCATGTGAGGAGCAACAACTGTCCATCCTTTTAAGAAAGCATCTAAACTCTGCATGCTATCTGCCTAACTGCATGGCTAAAATTAATTTGTCATTATGGAAGCCTGTTTCCTACTACTATCTGATTAGTATATCCTACGACTCTGTGGCAAAGTACATGGAGTTCAATAAAAGTGACGAAAAGGGTAGTCTTCTACCTTCTCTCAGGTGGCAGAGTGTGTAAAGACAAATTAGAACTCAGGAGGCCCTAGCTTTTCTCTTTGCAGACTCGAGTTGGCTTTCTTGGGAAGCAGTTGATAGAGGCATTGACACCACTCAGTTTCAGATTAGTTCTCGATTTACCCCAATAAAATTTCTAAATTACCAAAAAAGCCTCCCTTCCTGGCACTAGGGACACAATCCGAGAGATACCCGTTGATCTTTAGTAAACCAACTTTTCCTCACAGATATCAGATAACAAATTGATATATTCATACAGGACAGAAACATAAATACAGCCCGTAAAGCAATTACATCCCACTTAATAACTATTAACCTTTCAATAGATTCTCACCTACATGGATTCTGTTGAATCATTAAACTACCAGGTTCATTAAACTACCAGGTTCAACAAGGAATAAAGGAATACAAACTTGGTCCCAAAACTACATTTTTTTTATTCCTGCGTGTGTGTGAATGCAATTATTAACACAGAAGGGACAATAGTTAAATGATAAATAACTGTTTTAATTATTACTGGAATCAAATAGTATCTTAGTTTTCATGTCAATTTAGGATTCTCCTTGCACCGCTGGAGTATACTGCATCAGACTTATAAACTGTAAGACTTGTTTGCCTGGACAACAGCCTACAGCCAAAATACCACCATGTCAAACTAATGCATGCTAATAAGCATGATGACTGCTTCAAGCAATAGCACTGCAGATAAGCAGGACAGAAAAGATAGCTGCATTCTACCAGTCTTTGCTTGAAAATAACAGACATCACTGTCTGGTTTCATAATCAACCTTATTTAAAGTTAAAAAAAGCTCTTGTAATCCCTGAAGTGGAACTTGGGTTGTTCTTCCACTTTGAGTCAGATGAATAAGTATTGGCTATTACTGTTCATATTTCAAAGTCACCTCAACTTTAAGAAAAAGTATGCAAGTTATAGGGGTATATTCTTCATACCAAATTATTTGGTGCTCATTAACTTGTCAAAATCAAAATTAAGGATATTAGAAGGACGATTTTTCATTCAAAAAGCTTTGCCTCAAACACAATTAATTAATGTATTTAACATAACTTTGCATACCATTTAACATCCAACTAAGAATGGATGATTCAGCTTCAGAAAAGCTGAATCAAATAGACTTCAAAAAATATAGGGGAATGGATCCCAATCAAACTTCCTTTAAAGATGTGTTTATAAAACCTGCAATAGATTAAGTTGAGCAAGAATTCAAGATGCTTGAGAACTAAAGGACCTTAAGACCATGAATCTTTGTACACCAGGTGACCAGTTTCCATTAGAGCTCCAGCTGGTAACCATTGCTTTTCATTATCTAGGCAAGCCTAGTTGGTCCAGGTGATGGGTGTGACCCTTAAGATCGGACAACAACCCTGCAGCGAGCAAGTAAAATCAGTGCGGATCTAACATCAATAATGATCAGAAGCTTAAATTTTCAAACACCGCAGCGAGCAAGCACTGCAATTGTTTAGCATCCGACCATTGGAGTTCTGGAAATAGATTCTTGTTTACAGGTGCAAGAAAATGCAATTTGTGAAAGGCCTTCGGTTCACACACATCATATGTGGGTTTTCTAACCTGACAGGAGCAACCATTATAAGGTCAAAGTTTTTGATGGGAGGCTGAAATCTGAATCGGAGTATATAGTTTCTGAATCTTCACCTCAAGATGCAAGCAGTATTACTTCCAACAAAACACAAGTGAATGGTCTCAAGATGACCAGCAGAGAAGATTTTAAATGAAGACTCAAAGAACTCTGCATTTGGGCAAGACAAAAGTAAACCAATCATCATGTCCAGATTACACAAACAGTTGCTGTTAGCCCAGCCCCTTATTAAAACATAATTCATAAGACTGCCTGTTGTAGAAGTCTGAAAAGAAAGACACAGGTAGAGTGTTCACAGAGGAGGCTCTTTCAAGCTAGTGGTTAAAAGTGCTTTGTTGATTGGAGTAACGGGAGCTCTGCTCTGCATCTGGCTGTGATCTATAACAAATGGTAATCTTCAATTGCATTAGGTTCCAAAACACAAGGATGTTGCATTCCTCTTGAAAGAGCACAAAAATTCACTCTGTTCTCCACCCAAAAAGTTATCAGCGCACTGACTGTCAAATCAATGCAGATCCCAGACATACCTGAAATAAGTTCATATAACCCCAAGGGGTTTAACCTTCCTTGTAACCTAATGGTCGACATGCTTGTTTATTTGGTCACTCTTTTAATGCAGTCATTAAACATTTATTTTGGATAGGTTAATGACTGCATCACAGCAGCACAAACTTCAAAATATGCTGTGCTCTATAAAAAAATTAATTCAGAGGTTTCTCAAGGCTGTGAGAAACCCCATATTCTTACAACAGAACTTGCTGTTTGGGGTTCTTGCTGTGACTTGAGGGGCAGCTCTGGAAGTTCACAAAAATGAAAGTGCAGCACAAAAAGGGGATAAGTTGAGATCAGAGCTGAGGCTGATAGAAAAGTACTTGTTTCAGAAGTTATTTTCTAAATGTGAAATCTCAGAAGTTTCCTGCATGTAAACCGCCACAAAGAAAAACTTTAGCCAATGGCCAAGATAACCCATGAAGGATTGGACAAAGCTCAACATACTAAATTGGATCCAAAAACCTCCTTTTTTCATCACAAGTGGGATTTCTTTGGCGTCTTCAGAAGCTTAGCAACTACAGACACAATGGAGTAAAAATGACAATATTCTCCCCACTCCAGTTAACAACTAGGATTTTGCAGTTGGGGAGAACAATAAAATATGAAGGCACCATTTGAGGATTTCTCGTCTTCTTTTGAATCCAAGTAGGTTAATCTGGTTATGCTGAAAGAGAAAGACTACAAAGCGCCCCATCATGGATGAACTCTCACTTTCAAGTTCCAAGTCTGGCTCATCCTCAAATAAAGGAGTGCATGAACAGGAGCAAATGTCAGCATGAGTTTGTTCCCTGTAATCTACTTTGACACTGGGGGATGTGGAAGCATCTGTTAATAATTTTTTGGACAGCAACATGATCTATTTTTCACTCAGCCCAGGTAGTTTATCAAAGAAAAGTGCCTGCCAACAAGGGAGCATTTGCCAATGCCAGCTTCTATCCCGAAACAGAATTTAACTAGCAGAGGTGGTGCAGTTCAGGCTGACCAAATGCTTCACATTTCAGACTGCATAGTTGCCCAAGACCTCCTGTCAACAAAAAGGGTAGATCGGGTGGTGTAAAATTGAAAGATGGCACCAAGCTTATTGGCACTAGGCTCGATTGACTCCTCATACAAGCCGGCACCAAAGCAAGCTGAGCCACAGCAGGAGTGGTGACCTGAGAAGGACCATGCTTTTTAGCGCCTGCGGAGCAGGTTTGTGGTGGGGGGCCAACTTACCTGGCTCCCAGACCTCACTCCTGCAGTGGACTCTTTTCTTGGAGGATTGTTGAAGACTCTCCCATCTGCTGCGGGAGGAGATGTCCAATCATATAATGCACAATGTCATGTTGTGCTTCAAATATAACTGCAAGAACCCGAAGTGGCCATCTGCCACCACGAAGATGCCATTACATTTTGTGCAATGTTTAAAACCAGCAGACAACTTGCTTGAAGATCAATGATCTTTCCAAGCTGGAAAACAAGAGAACACAGAGCTCAACCATGTGAGAGAATAGTGGCGAGTGATTTTATACTGCTGGGGGAAATGTTACGACACATCAGATGAGGGATAGAGTCTTTCAATGACTGTGGAAAGGGAAGCAACGTGGAATGTAGCTCAACAAAAAGACATTTTACACAGCTACTGGAAATCCTGACAGTAAAAGGAAGAATAAATTACTTCTATAGCCTATTTTTAAAAACTGTTTGACAGAAACTATCATCTGGGATTTCAGATTTTAATTTTAGAAGTAAAAATAAATTTATGTAATCTCCACCTTGGGCGTGGGAACAGCTATAATGCACATAGAACTAACTACAGAAGCTGCAATTCAATTCACAGATAAAAATTCTCATATTTAGTAAATGCACAGACTGTGAATCATTTAACATGTGTACGTACATGATCTTTTCTTCCCGCAAGTTATCACAAATTAATAGAAGATGGAAATAATTAACTTTCCACAAGTGATCACAGTCTAGCCTAATACACAAATCAATCAAGGAAACAGAAGATCTCCAATTTCAGTGATGTATTCTGGTACAGATGCTGTTTATATGATCATGTCAGCTCGCAAAACATAGTACTTCAATTCATTGATCCAACAGGATTATTTCTGAATTATGTGTTTAGAGAAACTGAAACTTCAAAATAAGTTTGTGAAGTCTTTCATTTGCTTAAAAAGAAAATATCTCAATTATAGCCCATGATGTCAAGGAACCGTACATATTGTTCTTGCTTTTAATGGTTGCAATGCAAGCTCCCACATACTTCAGTCAACACTGCAACTTCTACAAGATAAACTTTACAATACTAGATGGACTGTAAACTGACAACTCTGGGCTGCAACACTTCTTCAGTGAGACTTAAGCTTTCAATACCATCCACACAGACAAAATGAGATTCTCTGTCAACAGATACAATGGTTTCACTGAAATTATGTTATACAATTCTTTGTGGGTGCAACTACACACTGAAAAGCAGAAATGCATTTACTAACTGCCACTGAACTAAAATCTTAGAGAGCCCATCAGGATAGTTGCTTTGTGAAGTATCATTCTGGTGTAGTACTAGAGATACATCGGAGGTTAAAGACGTGGCAGTGCAGACAGCTTTGCTTTAACTCAGTGCTAATACAGGTGCATAAAGTAGAAAAATATTCCATTCCAACACAGAATCATTTCCTCTGATGAATATAACTTTGAAAAATATACTGGTAGCATATTCAAGATCAGAAATGATTGAATTAATGCACTCAAATTTCCTTTACCGTCTCAAAGGACAGACCATCCAAAAGCCACCTTCCACAATTACTGAGATGACACTCACATTCGCTAACAAGCATCACACATCAGATATGGTTGCCCAGACAATTCAGAATCATGTATCTCAAGAGTACATATGCAGTGATTTGGAAGTGAAGGTACATTGCGAGTATTGAACTGGTGTGGTACCCACTGTCAGCTAAAAACTAAAAATAGAATTGCTGGGAATAAAGGTTTAACCTCAGTAGTTCATTATGTAACGTGTGTGATAGATGATAAACTGGAAGATATCAACTGGTTTTACATCTAGCCAGTGTGACTGGCCAGCAGATTATAAGATTAGACAAGTTATTTTTGCAAACGGTTGCTCACAGGTTTAAGATAATTTTGTATGCGATGAAATTCATACTGAATTTACTTAATACTTTTAAAATACCTTGCAATTATATAAAGTGAATATTACATGCTTAGCTGGACGAAAGAGAAATAAAGATTAGTTTTCTTAGCTTATCCATTCAGAGGTTACATCTTCTTTTGCAATTTAACCTTTTCTTGTTTTTTACTGCACCCCAAAACTTACCGAGTGGAATGAAGTGTATTTTAGCACAAATTTTTAAAATTCCACTCTGGTCCCAAGGTTTTTGATCAAGCTACTTTTGCTTCTAATCCATAAACTTACATCTTAAGTGTCGGGGAAATAAATCTGTTGTTTCATGAGAAGTGACAGATGGGGTCAAGTCATCAGCAGAAGATTGTGTTTCTTCATCATCACCTGAAAGTAGGTCCTTTGCTATTTCCTCCTGTTCAGATAAAAAGGAATTTTATTTATTAGACATAATTCATGGTGCACATTTTAAATAAGATTTTTTCATGATAATTTGCATAAATTGCTGCAAAAAGATGGGCTTTACTACTTGCCTTATCAAGAGTCATGTCAGGAAGTTCATCAGCGAGCTCACTTGGTGAACTCCCTGGATTTTCATTTTCTATTACAGGAGGTTCATATCCATAAAGTGCCAGCAAATCATCAAGAGGCATGTTGCTCTCCTGTTGAGCACAAATAACTGAAATTTAAAGTCTTAACGTGATGGGATTTTCAGTAAAAAATCTTTCAATAGATTGAACACACTTCAGCAACACCTCCCAGCTCCCCGCCTCTATTATTCAGAAAACCTAGAACAGCAATATCACGGGAACACTATCAGCTAAAACCTTCTCTCTATGTCACATAGCATTCTGACTTGGCCTTATTTTGTTATTACTTATTCATTGCTGAGTCAAACATTCTGGAACTCCCTCCCCAATAACACTATCAGAAAATAAAGGCCGACTTGCTGGCACCCCCCACATCCAATGAATAAGTTGGCTAGCATCACCCATACCCAATGAACAAAATAAAAATAAAAATCACTGTTCAACAATTAAGCAAATTAATTAGAATTTATTATATAAATTAGATATTGACAGAGCAAGAGGCACAATCCAAAAAACTTGTATTTCTATAGCATTGATGTGCAGAGAAGAATTTTAATGTGTTATAGGTGATTGACAAAGAATATAGGGCAGGAGTGAAACAGGAATGGAAAGGGTACTAAGGAAATAATTTCGTAGGCTACAGTATGTCCGAAGGGACATTTAAATGGTGTTATGGTCAGGATTAAGTGAGCCAAAAGAGAAGAGTGAGGAGGGGTAAGCACAAAAACTGCTAACACTGGTGGGAGCAAGCCCCTAACACTAATTATAGTTTTAGGCCAAGGATAAATTAGGATATTAGAGGAGCATGTAATAAGGGGAATATAATAATCATGGGTGATTTAAATTTTCATGTCGACTGGGCAAACTAAATTGGCAAAAGCAGTATGGCGGACAGGGTCATGGAGCGCATTGAGCAGTATGCTGAGGAACCAACCAGAGAACACGTAATTTTAGATTTAGGTTCTGGAATGAAACAGGGTTAATTAATAATAAAGGATCACCTGGGGAAGAGTGATCATAGTATGATGGCATTTCATAATACGTTTGAGTGTGATGAGGTTAAGAAATCATAGAAATCATAGAAACCCTACAGTGCAGAAGGAGGCCATTCGGCCCATCGAGTCTGCACCGACCACAATCCCACCCAGGCCCTACCCCCACATATTTACCCGCTAATCCCTCTAACCTACGCATCCCAGGACTCTAAGGGGCAATTTTTAACCTGGCCAATCAACCTAACCCGCACATCTTTGGACTAAGTCCGAAATCAGGATCTTAAACTTAAAAGTTAATTTAAAAAGTAATGACGGGCAAGTTGGTGGATTCACACTGGGAAATTAACTTAAAAGATGACAGGAGATGACCAATGGCAAATATTTAAGTAAATAATTCATAATTCTCAACTAATATACACTCCCTTGAGGAATAAAACCTCTGCTGGGAAAGTGCTACAGCCATGGTTAACCAGAGAAGTCAGTGATAGTATTAGATTGAAATTCAAAAACATTGCCAAGAACAGTAGCAAGCTGAAGGCTAAAGGGATTTAAAATTCAGCAAAGGTTAATGAAGAAATTGATTAAGAAGGAGAAAATAGTATGAAGTAGACCAGCAAATATACAAACAAATTGCAAAAGCTTTTGCAAGTATGCAAAAAGGAAGAAATCAGTAAAATTCAAGTTGAGTTATTTAAGGTCAAAGACAAAAGAAATTTAAATAGGGAATAAAGAAATGGCAGAAATGCTAAACAAATCTTTTGTATCTAGTTTCGTAGTAGGAGATACAAAGCATTGGAAATTGTAAAGAATCAAGAGCGAGAAACTTGAAGCAATTTGATGGTAGTAAATGTAAACTCATTGTTCAACAATGGAGAGACAGCAAAAACAAGGAATGATAGCCCAGTTAACTTCATAACCGGTAGTAGGGAAAATGCTGCAATCTATTATGAAGGATGTGGTAATAGGGCACTTGAAAAATCACAATAGGTTGAGTCAACACTTATGAAAGGGGAGTTACATTCTGCAAATCTGTCAGTTTTTTTGAGGATGTAATTAGCAGGACAGAAGGGAGGCAAGAGAAGGAAAAAACCAGTGGATGGTGCCACACAAGAGGCTGTTATACGAAGTTCAAGGTTATGCCATTGTGAGTAACATATTAACATCAATTGGTTAAAGGGACAGAAAACAGTAGGTATAAACCAGCAATTTTCAGGATGGAAGATGTCAATAGGTGGAGTGTTTGGGCTTCAGATATTTACAATCTAGATGAGGGGATGAGTAATATATCCACCTTTGCTGGTGATAAAGAGCTAGATGGGAAAGTAAGCTGCAAGGAGGTTGCAAAGAAGCTAAAATGGTCCAATATGGCCAACCATTTTGGAGAAGATTCTTTATTGATTGAGAATCCACAACCCTGTGTGCATTTGAGGCTGGGATTGAAACATTTTTCAAGGTGGCACAGCGGTTAGCACTACTACTTCACAACACCAGGGACCCAGGTTTGATTTCTGGCTTGGCTCACTGTCAGTGTGGAGTCTGCACGTTCTACCCGTGTCTGCGTGGGTTTTCTCAGTGTGCTCTGATTTCCTCCCACAGTCCAAAAGACGTGCTGGTTAGGTGCACTGGCCATGCTAAATTCTCCCTCAGTGTACCTGAACAGGTACTAGAGTGTGGTGACTCAGGGATTTGCACAGTAATTTAATTGAAGTGTTGATGTAAGCCTACTTGTGACACTAATGAATAAACTTAAACTTAAAAACCTTCTGAGTACCAAAGGAATCAAATGGTAGGATGGGAAATTGGAGTTGATTTGGAAGTTCAGCAATGGCCTCACTGAATAGTGAAGCAAGCTTGATAAGTTATATGGCATACTATGGTTCCTATTTTTGTTCTTATTTTATGACTTGCAGATGGGGGGGGGGGGGGGGGTGTACTAACTTCATACAGATACTTCACAGCAAACATAGCACCTCAAGGTCATTTTGCTAATAAAAAGGGAACAGGCAAAGCTTAGCAAATAGGGGGATGATTAAAGTACATTAGAGTATGTTGCATTTTGCGTGTTTTAGTGCATAAGGAACTTGTACACTAACTCACATTTATCAACGCGATAGGTAAGGGGTAGATGAGAGTTCCAGCAGTAAGTGGAAAAACTATCAGAGTTGAAAAAAATCTTCAGTGGTGGGTTTAGCTGTGGAGAAGGAAGTTAAGCTCAGAATTGAATATAGAAAGGCTCTAAGCTAATGGACTGAGCAGAGATAGGAATTTTAAAATAAAACTGTTTAAAGTTCAAATATGTATTCTTACAAATGTAATACTTGGTGCCTAACTTTGAGCAAGTCTAGCTACTAACTTTATTTTCTTCCAGAGGCACTAAAGACTACACCTAATAATCAATTTCAGAGTTGGATCCCATGGTTCCATGCCCACTGGGTTTATATTTTCTTTCCTCTTTCGAGGAAGCATTTGACCTCTGGCTCAGTACCTGTCCGCCGCAGTACAGTTCATATATAAATACAACTGCAAACCTACAATTCATAGTGTATTGGTAAACTCATTGACTCCAGCAATATAGGAAATTTAGGCATTTATTTCATATTCCACTGAATCTTTAAAAATAAATTTTAATACAATCACAAACATTCCCATTGGAAAACTGCTTGAAATTTGAGCATTAGGGATCATCATATTTTAATGTGTATTGCTTCATTCTGGTTCGTGACAGACCATCTAATTTCTTACAAACATGAAGTTAATCTGCTTTCTCTTTTTTGTCCCCCATTCATAACTCTCAGTACTTTGCTTTGCCAAAAGGACAACCTGAAGATCAGTTCCAAACATTTTCTAGCTTGCCAACAGGCAGTGCATACATTTAGCCCAGGGTGACTGGATCTCTGATTCTCCCTCTCCTCAGTGAGCACTTCGGCCCTCATCCTGCACAACAAGGTTAATACTTCCTATGGGAAATATATCTCAATGTTAAACTTAGGAGGAATTCTGTACAAAGTACTCTCCGATCCACAACTTGAAAGAAACTGGACATTTTACTTCCCATCAGTTTTTAAATGCAATTTGCCTCATAATTAAAATCAATGATCTAATCAAATCCATAGTCACTCCGCTGACATGTCAAGAAGAACTGGCCCATGTTCCACCATTTGTAAGAGAGCTTGCACTCTGAGAAAGCTGAATCAGTAGAAAGTGTTGAATTATTCTTCTAATGATACTCTCTTCGTCTTTCCTTCTCCTTTACTTAAAGCATAACAAAATTATTAGCTTTGTATGAAGGCAACAGTGTGTAGCAAAAAAGACAAATTATTTTATGAAAACTCTATGTGATGCTACCCAAGAGGACCAACAGTTGTCTTACACACATTGTTGACCCCAAATCGTAGGAAAGCACTCCTACAACATTAACCTTGATCTTAAAGTAGAAAAACTATTGATCAATTTTGTTACATTAAATAGCACTGTTTCAACAGTTTGAATTTAAGCTTAGTTTACTTTAAGAAAAAACTTTAGATACCCTTTCCAAATCTTCAATTTCAGATGTGAAATTCTTCCCTCCCTCTAACATTTCCTCTTCTTCAAGTGTTCGCTCATCATCATAATCATGCACTAGCATTTCTGCTGTAGGGTCGAAATCATGATCCTCAGAAGACAATGAGCCAACTACAAAGTAAAAACAATCAAATGAACATACTATATCTGTGATATATTTTTACATTTTTGTTCTAGTATATTAATCACTTCAAAAGTGGGTATCGTGCTAACTTATACTAAGCAACTATATGCCTAATTGATTTGAATTAGATGGATCCAGATATCAGTTAATGTTAAAAAAATGTATAACCTGTTTGATATTAAATATGGAGTGCCAAAATGTACTTTAAAAGATCTTTCCTACACAAAGAATATATAATTAAGTAAACAGTGGCATAATTCAAAGGCAGAAGTAGAGAGAAGAGCGAGAAGGGATAAATGAATGCTTAAGCATGCAAAAGAAAATTCAACATACCCAAATGAATAAATCAAAAAAAGTTAACATAATTAGGAGAAAATGAAAAATCCTGAGACTGAACACCATAAAGAAGCATCAAAAGGAAAAAAAAGGAGGGAATGGGGCAAGAAAGGTCAGTAGCAACTGAATTTGAGTAAACCTCAAATATTCCCATCAATTGGCACATGCAGGATGGATTGAATGGCCTCTGTATGGTATCATTTCATGATTCTAATACTGCTCAACTCAAGCAGACTTCTAAATTCAGACTGTCTAATGCCAGAGGAGTAAAACACAGTACAGAGCTGTTAGCAAGTCAATACCTTCCCCTCTTTCTGGCAGTTCAAATGTCATCTTCATAAAGTAATCCATTGAAGTCAGTTGACTCCAACAATAACGAACGGATTTGCGTCTAATCTGATCCAAATATAGCTTTGAATTATAACAAAATCATAACCCAAAAGTCACAAACAATGGAACATACCCAGGAAATTTAAGAATGAATGTATGCCAATCTCATCAAAACCCCCCTTGAATCTTTGATTGACGCGAAATGCAATGTCAATTTTGAAATGAGCTTTCTGGCATTCCTTGGGGATAATTCAAACAAATGCCATGTATGTGGCTTCCCAATCCTCACCAAAAATTTCAATTCCCAAATTAGCCATCCACTTCCAGAAGATAAAATGAGCTCCCATAAAGTTAGAAAGAATTAAATTCAGATTAGCTCCTCCCCCTCAACAGAACTCCTTTAAATGTCTTCATTGTTGACATAATAAGGAAAGCATGAAAGGAGGTTGAGAGAGAAAGGAAAAGGGAAGACCTGAAGATAATTAAAAAATATATCCCCCTCCATCTTTACAGTCTGAAAATGGCAAAGAAAAAAACATACAAATAATGGATTTTCCAATGGTTCAATAGGAGAAATCTCTGGATTAAAACCAGGGCAGGGGATTAACATAGCTATCTATAAGGCTGAGCAACACATTCTAAAAGGCAAATAAAAAAAGTGAATTGGATAGCAAACCTGCTCTACCTCACCCAAGGATCCAAGTCAGAACATTAAAATGGTCATAAAAACTATGGAAGAATCGGAGTGATCAGATACTTCAATCAATAGATCAAAGCAAGAGTTCCACTCAAATGTAGGGATATTTATCATTCCAGTTTCAAAAAGGTTATGACCCGGTGCTTGATCTTGAATGGCAAATTATGAAGACCCATCTTCAGGACACTGATTCTCTCAAAGAATGAGTAAGGAAACAAGAAGTCATCATTCCATCATCAAGCCTAGCATTATGGCTTATGGTTTTCCACAGTTGAATTTGTACCAGCATAGAAAACTATAATGGTATACAGGGCTTAAAAAAAGTTAGGGGTAGAGATCATAATAATTATAAAAAGAACATTTTACATACTTATTGTCTTGCCTGCTGCTGTTACCCCAACCGTGCAGATGCTAACAGCTTAAAGGTTTTGGAAGCCAGAAAGAACAGGAATGACTACATAGCAACAGGGTGTAAAGTGAAGTTTGGTTTGAATTTCCAAACATTCAGCAAAGCTCCAGGCCTATTATACAACTCAAACACCTACTTTAATTTAGAGAGAACATGAAATCAAACAAACCTGCAGTACGAATTAAGTTCTACAGGTTGCAGGTGTGATCGGAATGCTTCCCATAAAAATGCATCTGATCCAAATAAACTATTTCATGCAAACAAGTTTGAATAAGCATTTTTTAAAACAAAAATGATATACAAATCAGCAGAGTGTGTTAAGGAAATGTCAAACCTCAAAACTGCTTATAGTGTCTAAATCCAGCATCCCATCTTAATTTTCACTTACGCAAGAACTGAATTTCCTTCCTACATACACATACTCTGTTCATGCAATGGTGCAAAAACATACGTAAACAAAAGCAATACATTTCTTGAATGGTAGATGGCCATTAAAGTTCATTTTGGGACATGTACAATATGTGGACAGTAGCAGCAGCACTGAACCTTTTACTCAATAAACATACTGGACTCGTGCTAGCCCATTTTTAGTTTTCCAATGAAAAAGATTCTACAGTACCTTAATTTTATGTTACTTGCGTTAACCTTAGAGGGTTCTTTGACCATTAAATCAATTTTCTGTACTTTTGATTTAGCTTGGGTAACATAATAAAAAGGATTTGGAAAAAACTATTGTACCAGGGAATTGGGTACCTAAAAATATACTATGCTCAATTTATTTAAGAAACATACGCATTGAATATTAACTAACACAGGGAAGACACATCTCTGAAGTTCTTTTTTATTATTTTGTGGGATGTGAGTGTCATGGGTGACACCATTGTCTCCATCATGTACATGCAGCCTGATTCAAATTGTAACTATACTTGCACTGGATGGGACATTACGAATGGGCACAAACATAACAAACCTATCAACCTCAAGTGTATCTGCAGTCAATGTTCTGCTACTATGAAGTCTAATTAGCATCTCAAACGAAAATCTTATAATAAACCTAAGCATCACTTGCCTCAACTTCTTGTGAATTAACTTAGCATCTCTTCTTGTTCCTCCCTCATACGTTGAACAGTATCTTAAATTTTTCAGATTTGCAAGAGGCAATCAGTATACATGCTGATTAAATGCCACAGCCAAGAAATTTAATAAAAAGCTTAAGAGTTGCTTTGCCTGAAAGAGAGGTTGCCATTGTTACACTACATTTTCAGATATTAAATATTAATATCTTTACTCTAATTCTTATCCCACCAATTTGTTGTAAGTGTCCTAATTTCTGAGCAGTCCAGACATCAAGTGAGTTAATGAAAGGTAACAAATGCCTGTGGGTTAATGGATTAAAGTGAATGTTCAAATGTTAAAGCAAGAACTGCACATCCTTCACAATGCTACCAAAAAACTGAAAGGGTTTCAAAAGCTGAACAATAACAATCATTCTTAATTTGATGAGATCTAGAATTTGTTTTTGTCATTGCAAAAAAGACTTTGCTGAGGAATAAAATCAAAATATAATTGCTCACAAGAACACCAGTTCACAAACACATTTAACGATCTAGGCATGATCTTCAATTGTAATATATTTGTTACAGCATATGATCAAACCCTGTTTCATTCCTACTTTGCAAGTTAAAACCAGTAACAGTGTGAATGGCTTATTCTAAATCACTTTTTAAAAAACAACAATCAAAAACCATATTATGTAGCAAAAGGTCGCACCCAAACACCTTGAAATCGATTTCCCACTAGGATCAGGAATGGAAGTGAAGTAGATCAGCACATACCTGGACTTGAACTTCCATAGGAAGCCTGAAACAAAATGTTTTACAATGCATTAATCAAAAATAACAAATTCAATTTTCCTGCATAAAATGTGCCCAACACTGAACACGTGGGACAAGGGCAATGTGAAAAGATTTCACTGGTTTTCAGAAGTAACTTTCTTTTTGTTGCTCAAATTTCATTCATAAACTCACTTGTATATTGTCAAAAATAGAAGCTTCCAAAAACCAATACATTGTTAAAAGTATTTTTTTAATTTGTATTGAAAATGTTATTTGATATATTTAAAATGGAATATAATGTAGTATTAATACAGCTGGAAATAGGCTTATCACAAAAATAAATCAATGTTTAGTTCAGCACCAAAGATACCCAATTTTAAGTAACTAAAAATGAGCTATGCAGAACCATTTAACTTCACTGGTGCACAGTAGTTAGGTTCTTCATACATTCAAAAAAATAAGCTATTATATTAGCTTCCTTGTATTAAATATGTTTTATTATAAGAGCCCCTTCAAAGGTCTGCGAACTGGCACCATTAGCAGAAACTCATCATGACAATTAATTTGATGAGGGCATAACCAGTTTCGGGGGGGCGGGGGGGTGTTGCAGGGCCAACTTCCATATCTTCTCCCCATGTTCTCTATTAAATCATTCTTGCCTTTGAGAGGTTTTGAATAATTTCCCCCAACCGCCACCTGCTTTTTCATACTTTTTCCCACTTTCAACTTTTTTTTGAATAGCGTAGGACCTTGTGGATTAGCATCTGCAATTTCTTGATCCTTAGTTGGGTACCATTAGCCAAATTACACCAGAAATATCAGAAAAACCTTGCAGAAATTTAAGATCACCATCTTTTGCCATAATTTGTTGGTTGTATTTTGATACAAGTCCAAATGTTTTTTTCTCCTCTTCCCCCCACCTTTCTCCTCGCCCTTCCGCCCTAGTAGACACTTTTAATTAAATTATCCCTCTCCGGTCAACCTAGTTTTAAAATATCCCACATTCTGGTGAGTTTTTCTTTATGATCCTATATCATTTCGCTTTTCATTTTTCTCACTGTATGATTTTCTGTTGACAGTTTTTATTTCCGGTTGCATACATCTCTAATCTCTATCCTACTAGTCAATCCAGTTCTGATGAAAGGTCATCTCCCCACAGATGCTGCCTGATCTGATAACTGTTACCAAAATTTCTGTTTCTATTTCAGATTTCCAGCTTTTGTTTTAGTCTCTCCAGCTAGTGTTTATTTCACCTCTCTAAATAGTTGTTTTTCCTTCTCCAGTTCCCCCTACTTGGCTGTTTATAATATACTTCCTTCTCTCTGTGGCTCACCATTTTATATATATGTTCAGAACTTTCTCTCTTCCTTTTTACCCCCACTAGACAGCTCTTGCAAGATTCTCTCCCATTCTATAACATTTCTCCAACATTTGAGCCTGATATTGAAATAAAGTTTAAAGTTTATTTATTAGTGTCACAAGTAGACTTACATTAACACTGCAATGAAGTTACTGTGAAAATCCCCCAGTTGCCACACTCCGGCACCTGTTTGGGTGCAGAGGGAGAATTTAGTATGGCCAATGCACCTAACCAGATGTCTTTTGGACTGTGGGAGGAAACTGGAGCACCTGGAGGAAACTCACGCAGACACAGGGAGAACGTGCAAACTCCACACTGTGACCCAAACCAGGAATCGAACTCAGGTCCCTGGGACTCTTGAGGCAGCAGTGCTAACCACGTGCCACCGTGATTATTTACTCAATTAATTTCTCCATCTCAGTTCTTGTTTTTCTTAAATGTTTTTTCGACAATTTTTCTGTTAAAGCTTTCTCCTTCCCCACCTCAATTATGAACTCATTTTCCCCCTCCTCTTAATCTGCTCTTCCCTGCTTTCAACTGTTTTGATTATCTCTTCACAAGTTGTTCTGAATGTTTGCTCGCTCTCTCAAATCATCCTCTTTCCTCAACTGTATGTTTTATCCCCAACTGTTTTTGTTCTCCCATACTACAAAGATTGTGTTCTTTTCTTCCCCCTCCCCAGTTCTTATAACTTGTTTGTTCCTCCTGTCTGTTTTCTTTCCCTAGCTCCTGTTGCTTGTCGCTACCTGTATCTATTACGATGCAGTTTTCTTTACATCTCTCATGCTCTCCCTGCCCAACCTCCAGCTGCTTTTTCACACTCTGGCTTTATAACTTGCTCCCCAGCTGTCTTCTCTTTCTTTCTCTCTTCCTCTTAACTATGCTGATCTCTTTCTGCCTCTCTCTCTCTCCTTGTTCTTCAATCTACATGTTGCTTTCTGACAGTTTATTATCCTGCTTTCAGGATGTTTCATTTTCTCTTTCTCCTCACCTGTTTTTTTAATTTCACTAAAGGTTTATCAATCTTGTTCCCTGCGCCTCCAAGTAAACATTTTAGAAACATGGAAAAACTACAGCACAAAACAGGCCCTTTGGCCCCACAAGTTGTGCCGAACATATCCCTACCTTCTAGGCCTACCGATAGTCCCATGTACTCATCCAGGAGTCTCTTAAAAGACCCTATTGAGTTTGCCTCCACCACCACTGACGGCAGCCGATTCCACTCGCCCACCACCGTGTGTGTGAAAAACTTCCCCCTAACATCTCCCCTGTACCTACCCCCCAGCACCTTAAACCTGTGTCCTCTCGTAGCAACCATTTCCACCCTGGGAAAAAGTCTCTGAGCGTCCACCCGATCTATGCCTCTCAACATCTTATACACCTCTATTAGGTCTCCTCTCATCCTACGTCTCTCCAAGGAGAAAAGACCGAGCTCCCTCAGCCTATCCTCATAAGGCATGCCACTCAATCCAGGCAACATCCTTGTAAATCTCCTCTGCACCCTTTCAATCTTTTCCACATCCCTCCTGTAATGAGGCGACCAGAACTGAGCACAGTACTCCAAGTGGGGTCTGACGAGGGTCTTATATAGCTGCATCATTATCCCCGGACTCCTAACCTCAATCTCTCGATTGATAAAGGCCAGCACACCATACGCCTTCTTAACCACCTCCACCACCTGCGGGGCCGATTTTAGAGTCCTATGGACCCGGACCCCAAGGTCCTTCTGATCTTCTACAGTACTAAGAGTCTTTCCCTTTATATTGTACTCCTTCATCCCATTTGACCTGCCAAAATGGACCACTACGCATTTATCTGGGTTGAAGTCCACCTGCCACTTCTCCGCCCAGTCTTGCATCCTATCTATGTCCCTCTGTAACTTCTGACATCCCTCCAGACTATCCACAACCCCACCAACCTTCGTGTCGTCGTCAAACTTACCAACCCATCCCTCCACTTCCTCATCCAGGTCATTTATGAAAATGACAAACAGCAAGGGTCCCAGAACAGATCCCTGGGGCACACCACTGGTGACCGACCTCCATTTAGAAAAAGACCCATCTATACCCACTCTCTGCCTCCTTTGGGCAAGCCAGTTCTGGATCCACAGGGCAGCAGCCCCTTGGATCCCATGCCCTCTCACTTTTTCTGGAAGCCTTGCATGGTTTTCTATTCTATTTAATTCCCTGGCATCTTTCTTGCAATTTTGCTCTCCTCCCTTTGCTATTTCTCTTTCAAATGTTTTATCTCCCTCCAATCAGATTCTTTACTACCTTTGTCCACTGGAAGGATTTTCAATCCTTTACCCCTCTATGTTTTCTAACTTATTTTCTTTCTCTCTAGCTATTTGTACCTTTCATCCCTGATTTTTCTACCACTTGTCCAAAGTTCTCTTCTCTGTCCCTGCAGTTGTTTTGCACCTGTTACACATAAGAATTTTTAAAAATTCATGAGATGTGAGCATCACAGGCAAGGCTAGCATTAGTTGCTCAGCCCTAATTACACTTGTGATGGTAGCAAGCCACTTTCTTGAACTGCTGTATCTGGTTTAGGTACACACACAGTGCTGTTAGGAAAAGAAAATGCAAAATAAAAAGGTGAAGGTCCAATTAGTTCATATTCAATCACGCTGGTAGTTGAATGAAACAATGACAATACAGTTGGTGTCTTCAACTGACAAGATCCTATGCTCTGGCATTCATTTCCTAAAGCTATCCAACTTTTTTCCTCACTTCCCTCCTTTAAGACGCTCCTTTGAACTTGCCTCTTTGACAAAGCATTTTATTATCTGCCATAATATCTTCATACGTGGCTTGGTGTCAAAATTTGTTTGATAACACTCATATGCATCACCTTAAAACTTGCCTCAAATATTCTAGCTGCTTTCCTCTCTCCTCTTCAACTGTTCAATATTCTATCTCTCCCCAGCTGTTTTCTGTTTACCTTTATCTCCTTAATGGCTGTTTTATATTACCATCTCACTTTGTAATTTCCTACCAAGGAATTTTCTTTCCACCTCTACTTTCCATTTCATCAGCAACTCAACCACTCTCCCCCACATCCTAGTCTTGATGGTTTTCTATTTCTCTCCTTCCTTTGAAAGAAATAATTTCCCTATTCCATCAATTCTGTTGCCTCATCCCTTACCTCTCACCATGTTTATTGTCTCAGTCTCCTGAATGTTTTCGTCCAATTGTTTCCCCATTTGTTACATATTTCTCCCTTCTCTCTCTGGCCACTTTGTCTCCAATTTTCACTTCTTGCTGGTCATTTACTCAATCTCTGATTCCCTCTAGCTGCTTTATCACTCCACCTCTCCGATTTCCTCTCCCTGCCCATCTCACTGGCTCTCCTTACTCACTCTCCATCCTTCTGGCTCTCCTCCCCTATTTGAGAAGCACTTGCACTGACTTCTTTCCCCACTGTTACCTTTGGAATCCCCCAAGGATATAGTAAAGTTTATTTATTAGTCACAAGTAGGCTTACATTAACACTGCAATGAAGTTACTGTGAAAATCCCCTGGTCGCCACACTCCAGCACCTAGTCAGGTACACTGAGGGACAATTTAGCATGGCCAATGCACCTAACCAGCGTGTCTTTCGGACCATGGGAGGAAACCGGAGCACCCGGAGGGAACCGACGCAGTCACGGGGAGAACATGCAGACTCCACACAGACAATGATCCAAGCTGGGAATCGAACACGGATTGCTGGCGCTATGAGGCAGCAGTGCTAACCACTGTGCCACCCTGGTTCAGTCCTTTTTCTCATCTACAAGCTGTATTCCAACATTATTCAAATGTATGTCAGATTCAACACTGACAGGATCAAGCTGTACTTCACCACCACTATCAGCTCCACTGTCAGATTTGTCTAACTGCATGTTGACATCTCGTGCCGGATGAGCAGAAATTTCCTCCAATTAAATATTGGGAAGACTGAAATCATGTCTTTGGTCACGAACACCATCCACCACTGTGGCCATTGTCTAAGGTTGAACCAGACCAGTTGCAAGTTTGGCATCCTACTCAACTTTGAAATGAGCTTTCAACCACATATTCATGATCACCAAACAGAGTACTTCTACCTCCGTAACTGCACCCGGCTCAAGACTCTTTCGCTGCTCAGCTGTTGCTATACTCATCCATGCATTTGCTACCTCTGAAGCTATTTCCTTGCTCTCCTGGCTGGCAATCAATTTTCCACCCTATTAAACTTGACCTCATCTAAAATTTTGCTGTCTGTAACCCTTGTGCTTCCCTACATTGGCCCAATAATGCTTCCATTTTAAAATTCTTGTTTCCAAATTCCTCCATGATAACAAACCTTCTAATTCTATTTTGTAGCAATTTGTTTAATGTGTAGGCCTTTAAAATTTTTGTGCAATGAAAAGGATTGACATGTGTGCAGCCTGTGCAGGAACTTTTGGGTTACTGTGAGGCTGAAAGGGAACACTGATCCATGGCTTCGCATATCCCTATCTTTCTAACCTTATCCAACCCTAAGAGTCCACTATGCATCTCCCCATCTGGCTTGATTTTAATATCTCTACCCTGGCAGCCATACTTTCAGCTGCCTAGTCCCTACACTCTTGAATTAACTCTTTAAACCTCTCTACTTTGCACCTCCTTTAGTTAGTTATCTCTTCCTGTCTTAATAGTTCCTTTTATAGCTTAGTGTCAAATACCGTTTGATGACCATTCTGTGAAGCATCTTGGGAAGTTGTAAGGGGAAAATCCTAATAGGTTAAAGATTTTTAAATTATTAGACATTAAGGCACTGACAGAACTATCACCATTGAGTTAAATGACTTTAAAAACAGACTTTTTAGCTAAGAAGAAAGCTGTTTATACACATATGAAATGCAGTAAGAGATTTAAACAAGTGATTATGATTTAAAAAACACATATGCTGGTATTTTGAATGTATGTGGAGTCATGTGCTAATCTGGTTTGGTAGTGACCTGTGGGGGAACTTATGGAAACGTCATTTGAACTTTGCGGCTAGCATCTGAGGTTACTCGGCGACAGAGGAAGTGACGTTAGCCAAGACAGGAGTTAGCTTCCAGATTCTATGGATTAATAAAATTCCATTACGCCAGAGGGTAAAATGCTGTTGGCTAAATTATATGACAGGTATTATTGTTTATTCATGTATATTGAAGATGATTGATTTAAAGCTAATGAAAGGTGGGAGTAATTGATAAGAAAACCTATAATTGATCTGTTTTGAATTGTTTACATCAGAGTTCATTGGAGAGGTTTAGCTGCTCCATCTCGGGAATTGCCCAGACCCTTTGATGATTTCTCCTAGCGGCCGCTGGTCAAAATAAAGGTTACGTTTTTAAACTGAGACACTGGCTTTGTGAGTTTTGTATTATCTGAAATTTCTGACGGTACCTGGCCACCTCGGAAACCCCACCAACAGAAGTTTAATCACATTAAAGCTTGATATTGGTGCAGGCTGTCTCTTCTCCCGCTTGCCCCTGGCCAATCAATTGTTCTCTCTTCCTTGCCCCCGCTTGCTCAAGTGCCCTCTCCCGCTCACCTCAAACCACTCCCCTTGTACTTCCCCGCTATCCTCTCTGTTCTCTTGGCTTTTCTCTCCACCTAGTCTCCTTTTTCCCCATTCATTGCACATTTTTTTCCCTTTATGTCACATTCTTGTAGGTTTTCACCTGTTTCATTCTCCAATATAGCTGTTTTTTTCTCCCTTCTCTTTTCCCCCCATTTGATTTCTCTCCCACTTCCTCAATTCCCCTCCCCATTAAATTCCCCTCATCCATCCCAGATTCCCTGCTCAGCTCTCTTCCCCGTTTTTCCTGCTCAATTCCTTGTCAATCCCCAATTTCCTCCCCATTCTCCTTGTCCAATTCCCCCACCTATCCACAATTTCCCCCCGTGCCTGATAACTTTTCCCTTCCCCGATTCCTCTCCTCACTGCTCTTGCTGTCCAGTGCCCCTCTCTTCCCCCGTTTCCTCTCTTTCTCTCCTGATTTCTCCCTCTGCCCACCCAATTCTTCTCTCCACCCATTTCTCCTCATTCTCTCTCTGCCCGATTCCCAAGATTCTAGAGCAATACCAGGAGATTGGAAGCTAGCAAATGTAATACTGTGATTTCAGAAATGGGGAAGAAAGAAAACAAACTATAGACAGTTAGCTTAGCATCAGTTGGAAAAGTGCTGAAATTTCTTAAGGAAGTTTTAACAATGCACTCAAAATCATAGTATGATCAGACAAAGTCAATATTGTTTTACAAAAGGGAAATCATATTTGACAAAATTATTAGTTTTTCGAGGATGTAACTGGTAGGGTAGGAGAAGGCAGGCCAGTAGATTTAGTATACTTCGATTGACAATAGGCATTCAACTAGGTGCCACAGAAAAGGTTCTTACCCAAGATGTGGGCTTATGGGGTTGGGAATTATTTGATAGCATAGATTGAACATTAGTTAATAGACAGGAAACAGAGTTAGGATAAAGGGAGCATTTTCAAGTTGGCAGATGTGACCAGTGGAGTGTCGCAACGATCACTGCTGTGACTTCAGCTATTTAACAACCTATATTAATGACTCAAGCAAACTGTCTGGGAATAACATATCTAAGTGTGCTGATGATACAAAGCTTGATGGGAATGCAAGCTGTGAGGAGGACACAAAGAGGTTGCAAAGACATATACAGGTTAAGTGAATGGGCAACAAGGTGGCAGATGCAGCATAATGTGCGAAAATGAGAGGTTATTCATTCTGATAGGAATAGAAAAGCAAATTATTTTAAAAGGCACGACGTTTATAAATGTTGATGTTCAGAAGGACTTTGGTGTACTCTTACAAGGAAATAAAGTCTGCATGCAGACGTAGCAACAAATTAGGATGACAAATAGCACGCTGGTCTTTATTATAAGGGGATTGGAGTACAGAATAAGGAAATATTCCTACATTTATACAGGGTATTGGTGAGACCACATTTGAAGTAACACAGTTTTAGTCTCCATATTTAAGGAAGATTGTATTTGCATTGGAGGTGGTACACAAAGTTCAACAGATTGGTCCCTGGGATGAGAGGATTGTTCTACAATGAGAGACTGAGTAAACTGGGCCTATAATTTATGGAGTTTAGAAGAATGAAGCAATCCCCTGAAACTTTGGGGAGATTTTAGCATAGTGATAACGTCACAGGACTATTGATACAGAGGCTTAGTTTAATGCTCTGGGGACACAAGTTCAAATCTCACCATAGCAGCTGGTGAAATTTAATTTCAATTAATAAAATCTGAAATATAAAAGTTGGTCTCAGTAACATTGGCCATGACAACTATCAACAATTGTCGTAAAATCCTTTCTGGTTCTCGAATGCCTTTTAGGGAAGAAAATCTTCCATCCTTAGCTAGTCTGGTCCTACATGTCACTCCAGGTCCACAGCAAATGGTTTACTCTTAACTGCTCCCTGAAATTATCTAGCAAGCTAAAAGCAAATTACTATGGATGCTGGAATCTGAAACAAAAACAAAAAACGCTGGAAAATATCGACAGGTCTGACAGTATCTGTGGAGAGAACAGAGCTAATGTTTTAAGTCTGATGACTCAATCTAGCAAGCTACTCAGATCAAGCACAAAGATGGGCAAGAAATGCTGGCATTGCCAGCGATGCCACCATCCCGTGAAAGAATAAAGAACATACAAGATTCTGTAGGACATTGACAGAGCTAATGCTGAATGAGTTTGTTTCCCCTGGCTGGGGAATCTAGAACACAAGGGGGCACAGTCTCAGGATAAGGGGTCAATCTTTTAGGATTGCCCTCTTTTTAGGTCAAACCAAATAAACAAACTCAAATTAAGTCAGGACAAAGTATTAATTCAGCTCCCCAAAAAAAAGGGGGGAACAGCCCGAACAGAAATCAAAGTACAAAGGAAACTTAAAAACATCAAATTAAAATGTGATTATTAGGGTCGATAACGCACCCCGACCCCTGTGGTGCCCAGCGGGCGCGGAAGGCGTCAACCGCGCCCATGGACACCGCATGCTCCCTCTCCAGGGACACCCGGCCGCGAACGTAGCCGCGGTAGAGGGGAAGACAGTCAGGATGGACGGCCCCCTCGATCGCCCGCTGCCTGGACCGGTAAATGACGCGTTTCGCCAGGAGCAGGTTCACGAGGAGGTCACCATCTCGACCCACCCCTCTCCGCACCGGGTGTCCGTAGATCAGGAGCGTGGGACTGAAGTGCCAAGGAGAAATGTCTTCACTCAAAAGGCTGTCAATCTTTCAAATTTTCTACCCCCGACAGTCGAGTATATTTAAGGCTGAAATAGACAGATCTTTGCTCTCTTGGAAAATCAAAGATTATGGGGAGTGGGTGAGAAAGTGGAGTTAAGATAAATGGATGCTCAAGCCATGATCATAGAATCATAAAATCCCGACAGTGTAGAAGGAGGCCATTCAGCCCCATCAGGTCTGCATCCACTCTCTGACACTGGATCTTACCCAGGCCCTCTCCCCGACCCTATACCAATAAGCCCACACATTTACCATGGCTAATCCATCTATCCTAAACATCTTTGGACCGTGAGAGGAAACCCGCGGAGCGAATGTGCGAACTCCACATAGATCAGATTTAATTGCGGAGAAGCGGCTGTTTTCTTATGCTCCCCTCCCCTTATCCC
Source organism: Mustelus asterias (assembly GCF_964213995.1). Lineage (NCBI taxonomy): Eukaryota > Metazoa > Chordata > Chondrichthyes > Carcharhiniformes > Triakidae > Mustelus > Mustelus asterias. Next base: position 130,540,578 of record NC_135801.1, on the reverse strand, counting down.
TGTCCGATTGCGTTCTCTCTCTCTCTGTTCGTTTTGTCTGCACTTCTGTCCACTTTCTTGCTCTGCGTTCTCTCATCTAACACACAGTGCCCTCTTTTCCCTCTCCTCCTTCCACTTCGCCCGTCCTCCCTCCACCTCCCCGTCTGTTTTCGTTCCGTCTCTTCGCAGATCCACCCCCCTCCCTCCCTGCGCTCCGGCCGGATTCCGCTGCGCTGCCTCTTGGCCGCAAAACTAAAAGTTATCGGGCTTGGGCCGCCGCTAAGCGGAGCTTCCTCCGGATTTGTAGCCGGAGCCGGGCGGCAGCCAAACTGCGTTTGGGGCTTAGTCTCCCTCCCTCCTTCTGAATCCGCTTCCGCGGCACAGGGACCGAGGGGGTCCGGGGCCTAACGGGCGCCCAGCTTCGACATCCCCCTCCAACCCCACCCTGCCCAGCCCAGCCGGCCCCCCGCTCTCACACAGCCCCGGGCCGGTACCGCTGCCGCTCTTCACTCCATCTCTATCCCATCGACTCTTGCCGCTTGTGTGGGAACCGCGGCCGCCTCTCCTGCAGGGTAAAGGGAGGGGGGGGAGGGGAAAGATTGCTGCCCCCGGTTGCCCTCCTGCCTGTTCCCGGTGGCCCGGCTCGGGCTCCGCTCCGCCGGCTCCTTACCTCCGCCATGTTGTTCGCCCTCCCGGAGAGCGAGCTGGCCAGCCCGAGACCCGGATGCAGGCTCCGCGAGCCCCACACAGCGCGTCCCATTGGCCGAGCCGCAGCAGCTCGTGGCCAAGTGTCAATGCAACTGCCTCCCTCTCCCTGAGCCAAACATCCCCTTCTGCCCCCTCTCCCAAACATCACCCTCTGCCCCCTCTCCCAAACATCACCCTCTCCCAAACATTCCCCCTTACCCTCTGCCCCCTCTCCCAAACACCCCCTCTGCCCCCTCTCCCAGTGCCAAACATCTCCCTCTGCCCCCTCTCCCAAACATCCCCCTCACCCAAACATCCCCCTCTGCCCCCTCTCCCTGAGCCAAACATCTCCCACTGCCCCCTCTCCCAAACATCCCCCTCACCCAAACATTCCCCTCTGCCCCCTCTCCCTGAGCGAAACATCCCCTTCTGCCCCCTCTCCCAAACATCCCCCTCTCCCTGAGCCAAACATCCCCCTCTCCCAAATATCCCCCTCTGCCCCCTCTCCCTGTGCCAAACATCTCCCTCTGTCCCCTCTCCCAAACATCCCCCTCTGCCCCCTCTCCCTGTGCCAAACATCCCCCTCTGCCCCCTCTCCCAAACATCCCCCTCTCCCTGAGCCAAACATCCCCCTCACCCTCTGCCCCCTCTCCCAAACATCCCCCTCTCCCAAACATCCCCCTCACCCTCTGCCCCCTCTCCCAAACATCCGCCTCTGCCCCCTCACCCAAACATCCTCACCCTCTGCCCCCTCTCCCAAACATCCCCCTCACCCTCTGCCCCCTCTCCCAAACATCCGCCTCTGCCCCTTCTCCCAAACATCCCCCTCTGCCCCCCTCCTAAACATCTCCCTCTGCCCCCTCTCCCAAACATCCCCCTCTGCCCCCTCTCCCAAACATCCCCCTCTCCCAAACATCCCCCTCTCCCTCTGCCCCCTCTCCCAAACATCCGCCTCTGCCCCCTCTCCCAAACATCCCCCTCTGCCCCCCTCTCCCTCGGCCCCCTCTCCCTGTGCCAAACATCTCCCTCTGCCCCCTCTCCCAAACATCCCCCTCTCCCAAACATCCCCCTCTCCCTCTGCCCCCTCTCTCTGTGCCAAACATCCCCCTCTCCCAAACAACTCCCTCTGCCCCCTCTCCCAAACATCTCCCTCTGCCCCCTTTCCCAAACACCCCCCTCTGTCCCCTCTCCCAAACATCCCCCTCTCCCTCTGCCCCCTCTCCCTGTGCCAAACATCCCCCTCCGAAACATCCCCCTCTCCCAAACATCCCCCTCTGCCCCCTCTCCCAAACAGCCCCCTCTCCCTCTGCCCCCTCTCCCTGAGCCAAATGTCTCCCTCTGCCCCCTCTCCCAAACACCCCCCTCTCCCTCTGCCCCTTCTCCCTCTGCCCCCACTCCCAAACATCCCCCTCTGTCCCCTCTCCCTCTGTCCCCTCTCCCTCTGTCCCCTCTCCCTCTGCCCCCTCTCCCTGTGCCTCCCTCTCCCTGAGCCAAATATTCCCCCTCTCCCTCTGCCCCCTCTCCCTGTGCCAAACATCCCCCTCTCCCTCTGCCCCCTCTCCCTCTGCCTCCCTCTTCCTGAGCCAAACATCCCCCTCTCCCTCTGCCCCCTCTCCCTGAGCCAACCATCCCCCTCTCCCTCTGCCTCCCTCTCCATGTGCCAAACATCCCCCTCTCCCTCTGCCTCCCTCTCCCTGAGCCAAGCATCCCCCTCTCCCTGTGCCTCCCTCTCACTGTGCCAAACATCCCCCCCTCCCTCTGCCTCCCTCTCCCTGAGCCAAACATTCCCCTCTCCCTCTGCCTCCCTCTCCCCATGCCAAACATCCCCCTCTCCCTCTGCCTCCCTCTCCCTGAGCCAAACATCCTCCTCTCCCTCTGCCCTCTCTCCATGTCATGATGTGGTGATGCCGGCGTTGGACTGGGGTAAACACAGTAAGAAGTTTAACAACACCAGGTTAAAGTCCAACAGGTTTATTTGGTAGCAAAAGCCACACAAGCTTTCGGAGCTGCAAGCCCCTTCTTCAGGTGAGTGGGAATTCTGTTCACAAACAGAGCATATAAAGACACAAACTCAATTTACATGAATAATGGTTGGAATGCGAATACTTACAACTAATCAAGTCTTTAAGAAACAAAACAGCATGAGTGGAGAGAGCATCAAGACAGGCTAAAAAGATGTGTATTGTCTCCAGACAAGACAGCCAGTGAAACTCTGTGGGGGTTACAAATAGTGGGACATTGGGTTCATGTCCCACTATTTGTAACCCCCACAGAGTTTCACTGGCTGTCTTGTCGGGAGACAATACACATCTTTTTAGCCTGTCTTGATGCTCTCTCCACTCATGCTGTTTTGTTTCTTAAAGACTTGATTAGTTGTAAGTATTCGCATTCCAACCATTATTCATGTAAATTGAGTTTGTGTCTTTATATGCTCTGTTTGTGAACAGAATTCCCACTCACCTGAAGAAGGGGCTTGCAGCTCCGAAAGCTTGTGTGGCTTTTGCTACCAAATAAACCTGTTGGACTTTAACCTGGTGTTGTTAAACTTCTTGCCCTCTCCATGTGCCAAACATCCCCCTCTTCCTATGCCAAACATCCCCCTCTCCCTCTGCCCCCTCTCCATGTGCCAAACATCCCCCTCTCCCTCTGCCCCCTCTCCCTATGCCAAAAATCCCCCTCTCCCTCTGCCTACCTGTCCCTGTGCCAAACATCGCCCTCTCCCTCTGCCTCCCTCTCCCTGTGCCAAACATCCCCCTCTCCCTCTCTTCCTGTGCCAAACATCCCCCTCTCTGCTCCCTCTCCCTGTGACAAACATCCCCCTCTCCCTCTGCCTCCCTCTCTCTGAGCCAAACATCCCCCTCTCCCTCTGCCCCCTCTCCCTCTGCCCCCTCTCCCTCTGCCCCCTCTCCCTGTGCCTCCCTCTCCGTGAGCCAAACATCCTCCTCTCCCTCTGCCCCCTCTCCCTGTGCCAAACATCCCCCTCTCCCTCTGCCCCCTCTCCCTGTGCCAAACATCCCCCTCTCCCTGTGCCTCCCTCTCCGTGAGCCAAACATCCCCCTCTCCCCTGCCCCCTCTCCCTGTGCCAAACATCCCTCTCTCCCTCTGCCCCCTCTCCCTGTGCCAAACATCCCCCTCTCCCTCTGCCCCCTCTCCCTGTGCCAAACATCCCCCTCTCCCTCTGCCCCCTCTCCCTGAGCCAAACATGCCCCTCTCCCTCTGCCCCCTCTCCCTATGCCTCCCTCTCCCTGTGCCAAACACCCTCCTCTCCCTCCGCCCGCTCTCCCTGTGCCAAACATCCCCCTCTCTCTCTGTCCCCTCTCTTTCTGCCCCCTCTCCCTGAGCCAAACATCTCCCACTGCCCCTCTTCTCAGCCCCCTCTCTCTCAGCCCCCTCTCCCTCTGTCCCCTCTCCCTCTGCCCCCCCTCCCTCTGCCCCCTCTCCCTCTGCCCCCTCTCCCTCTGCCCCCTCTCCCTGTGCCTCCCTCTCCGTGAGCCAAACATCCCCCTCTCCCTCTGCCCCCTCTCCCTGTGCCAAACATCCCCCTCTCCCTCTGCCCCCTCTCCCTGTGCCAAACATCCCCCTCTCCCTGTGCCTCCCTCTCCGTGAGCCAAACATCCCCCTCTCCCTCTGCCCCCTCTCCCTGTGCCAAACATCCCCCTCTCCCTCTGCCCCCTCTCCCTGTGCCAAACATCCCCCTCTCCCTCTGCCCCCTCTCCCTGAGCCAAACATCTCCCTCTGCCCCCTCTCCCTCTGTCCTCTCTCCCTCTGCCCCCTTTCCCTCTGCCCCGTCTCCCTGTGCCTCCCTCTCCCTGAGCCAAGCATCCCCCTCTCCCTTTGCCCCCTCTCCATGTGCCAAACATCCCCCTCTCCCTCTGCCCCGCTCCCTGTGCCAAACATCTCCCTCTCCCTCTGCACCACTCTCCCTCTGCCCCCTCTCCCTTTGCCCCCTCTCCCTCGGCCCCCTCTCCCTGTGCCTCCCTCTCCCTGAGCCAAACATCCACCTCTCCCTCTGCCTCCCTCTCCCTGAGCCAAGCATCCCCCTCTCCCTCTGCCCCCTCTCCCTGTGCCAAACATCCCCCTCTCCCTCTGCCCCCTCTCCCTGAGCCAAACATGCCCCTCTCCCTCTGCCCCCTCTCCCCATGCCTCCCTCTCCCTGTGCCAAACACCCTCCTCTCCTTCCGCCCCCTCTCCCTGTGCCAAACATCCCCCTCTCTCTCTGTCCCCTCTCTTTCTGCCCCCTCTCCCTGAGCCAAACATCTCCCACTGCCCCTCTCTCTCAGCCCCCTCTCTCTCAGCCCCCTCTCCCTCTGTCCCCTCTCCCTCTGCCCCCCCTCCCTCTGCCCCCTCTCCCTCTGCCCCCTCTCCCTCTGCCCCCTCTCCCTGTGCCTTCCTCTCCGTGAGCCAAACATCCCCCTCTCCCTCTGCCCCCTCTCCCTGTGCCAAACATCCCCCTCTCCCTCTGCCCCCTCTCCCTGTGCCAAACATCCCCCTCTCCCTCTGCCCCCTCTCCCTGTGCCAAACATCCCTCTCTCCCTCTGCCCCCTCTCCCTGTGCCAAACATCCCCCTCTCCCTGTGCCTCCCTCTCCGTGAGCCAAACATCCCCCTCTCCCTTTGCCCCCTCTCCCTGTGCCAAACATCCCCCTCTCCCTTTGCCTCCCTCTCCGAGAGCCAAACATCCCCCTCTCCCTCTGCCCCCTCTCCCTGTGCCAAACATCCCCCTCTCCCTCTGCCCCCTCTCCCTGTGCCAAACATCCCCCTCTCCCTCTGCCCCCTCTCCCTGTGCCAAACATCCCCCTCTCCCTCTGCCCCCTCTCCCTGTGCCAAACTTCCCCCTCTCCCTCTGCCCCCTCTCACAGTGCCAAACATCCCCATCTCCCTCTGCCCCCTCTCCCTGAGCCAAACATCTCCCACTGCCTCCTATCTCTCAGCCCCCTCTCCCTCTGTCCCCTCTCCTCTGTCCCCTCTCCCTCTGCACCCTCTCCCTCTGCACCCTCTCCCTCTGCCCCCTCTCCCTCTGCCCCGTCTCCCTCTGCACCGTCTCCCTCTGCCCCCTCTCCCTCTGCCCCGTCTCCCTCTGCCCCCTCTCCCTGTGCCAAACATCCCCCTCTCCCTCTCTCCCTGTGCCAAACATCCCCCTCTGTCTCTGCCCCCTCTCCCTGTGCCAAACATCCCCCTCTCCCTCTGCCCCCTCTCCTTGTGCCAACATCCCCCTCTCCCACTGCCCACACACCCTGTGCCCCCTCTCCCTGAGCCAAACATCCCCCTCTCTCTCTGCCCTCTCTCTTTCTGCCCCCTCTCCCTGAGCCAAACATCTCCCTCTGCCCCCTCTCCCTCTGTCCCCTCTCCCTCTGCCCCCTCATCCTCTGCCCCCTCTCCCTGGGCCAAACATCCCCCTCTCCCTCTGCCTCCCTCTCCCTGTGCCAAACATCCCTCCTCCCTCTGCCCCCTCTCCCTGTGCCAAACATCCCCCCCTCCATCTGCACCCCATCCCTGTGCTAAACATGTTCCTCTCTCTCTGCCCCCCGTCCCTTTGCCAAACATCCCCCTCTCCCTCTGCCCCCTCTCCCTGTGCCAAACATTCCCCTCTGCCTCCCTCTCCCTTTGCCAAACATCCCCCTCTCCCTCCCTCTCCCTGAGCCAAACATCCCCCTCTCCTCTGCCTCCCTCTCCCTGAGCCAAACATCCCCCTCTCCCTCTGCATCCCTCTCCCTGAGCCAAGCATCCCCCTCTTCCTCCGCCCCCTCTCCATGAGCCAAACATCCCCCTCTCTCTCTGCCCCCTCTCCCTGTGCCAAACATCCCCCTCTCTCTCTGCCCCCTCTCCCTGTGCCAAACATCCCCCTCTCCCTCTGCCCCCTCTCCCTGTGCCAAACATCCCCCCTCTGCCCCCTCTCCCTCTGCCCCCTCTCCCTGTGCCAAACATCTCCCTCTCCCCCCTCTCCCTCTGCCTCCCTCTCCCTCTGCCCCTCTGCCTCTCCCTCCCTCTCCTTCTGCCAAACATCTCCCTCTGCCTACCTCTCCCTCTGCCCCTTCTCCCTCTGCGTCCCTCTCCTGCTTCCCTCTCCTTCTGCTTCCCTCTCCCTCTGCCCCCTCTCCCTGTGCCAAACATCCCCCCTCTGCCCCCTCTCCCTCTGCCCCCTCTCCCTGTGCCAAATATCTCCCTCTCCCCCCTCTCCCTCTGCCTCCCTCTGCCTCTCCCTCCCTCTCCTTCTGCCAAACATCTCCCTCTGCCTACCTCTCCCTCTGCCAATCATCACCCTCTGCCTCCGTATCCCTGTGCCAACTCTCACCATCTTTTACAGATGCACCATAGAAAGCATTCTTTCTGGTTGTATCACAGCTTGGTATGGCTCCTGACATGCCCATGACCGCAAGAAACTACAAAAGGTTGTGAGTGTAGCCCAATCCATCATGCAAACTAGCCTCCATCCATTGATTCTATCCATACTTCCCGCCTTGGAAAAGCAGCCAGCATAATTAAGAACCCCACGCACCCCAAACATTCTCTCTTCCACCTTCTTCCGTCGCGAAAAAGGTACAAAAGTCTCAGGTCACATATCAACCGACTCAAGAACAGCTGCTTCCCTGCTGCCATCAGACTTTTGAATGGACCTACCTCATATTAAATTGATCTTTCTCTACACCTTAGCTGTGACTGTAACACTACATTCTGCACTCCTTTCCTTTTCTATGAACGGTATACTTTGTAGAGCGCGCAAGAAACAATACTTTTCACTGTATACTAATACATGTGACAATAATAAATCAAACCAAATCTCTGTGCCAAACATCTCCCTCTGCCTCCCTCTTCCTGTGCCAAACACCTCCCTCTGCCTCCCTCTTCCTGTGCCAAACATCACCCTCTGCCTCTGTTGCCTCTCCCTGTGCCAAGCATTACTCTCTCCCCTCTGCCTCCCCATCCCCACTGAAAACCTCCCCACCCTTCCTCACACCCCCTGCACATCCCCATTCGCCTTGTCCCCTGAAAAGCACTCAACCACTCCAAAAGCAAGTTTTAGCAAACAACCAAATTTATGGGCCTCCCCAAACCTACAGCTGAGATGTCCCGTCCTTCACTGAACGGATTGGTTGCAATGTCAGACCATTAATAATAATTGAATGTTATTGAAGTCGAGCTAGATGTGATGACTACCTTTCAGATTTCAGGTGAGCTCACAACAGGTTTCCCCGACTCACAATTTGACTCCAAACATTGGCTCTGTTCTCTCCCCACAGATGCTGCCAGAACTGCTGATATTTTCCAGCATTTTCAGTTCTTGTTTCAAATTCCAGTATCAGCCATAATCTACCATTAACATAATTTGCCCATGTGGTTTTAATTGATTAAAGTTGTAGGAATTCAACAGTTTAGGAATGTGAAACCATTTTGCCTTTTTTTTTGAAAGCGGAAGAGTATCCATCACGATTGATCGGGAGGAGGAAATAAAATTGTAACCAAGCTTCTTTCTCTTCACCCTATTTGTGACTATAACACTATATTCTGCACCATCTCCTTTCCTTCTCCCCTCTGTAATCTATGAACAATATGTTTTGCCTATATCGCGTGCAAGAAACAATACCTTTCACTGTATCCCAGTACATGTGACAATAATAAATCAAATCAATGTATATGTATATATATATAGTACAAAACCTATAGTAAAATCAGTTGTGCTTGTATGTAGAATGGGTATTTATACAGGATAGGCTTGAATCAGTATAAATATAAGCTTTTATTGTTTCAAAATTAAAGTTGACTTTCCGTTTACATTCTAATTGGGAAAATTGGGAATTATAAAGGATCTAATACATAACATAATCAAATGGAGTCAGCATGGCTTCATGAAAGGGAAATCATGCCTGACAAATTTATGTGAATTCTTTGAGGTAGTAAAAAGCAGCATAGATAAAGAGGAACCAATAGATGTAGTATACTTGGTTTCCGAAAAGTGTTCAATAAAGTACCGCACAAAAGGCTACTGAATAAGATAACCCATGATGCTGCGTGGTAGTATAATAGCATGGATAGAGGATTGACTAACTGATAGAAGACAGAGTTGGGAATAGAGGACCATTTTATGTTACAAGTTTCCATCCTCTATTGGACCATAGAGGACCATTTTATGGTCCTCTATGGTCCAATAGAGGATGGAAACTTGTAACTAGAGGAGTGGCACAGGGATCAGTGCTGGGGTCACAATTATTTACAATATGTATTAATAACTTGGAAGTGAATGTACTGTAGTCAAGTTTGTGGATGACACACAAATAGGTGGGAAAGCAAATGGTGAGGATGACACAAAGAGTCTACAGAGGGATATTGACAGATTAAGTGAGTGGACAAAAACTTGGCAGATGGAGTATTATATTGGAAAATGTGAAGTTATGAACTTTGGTAGGAAGAATAAAGGAGCTGAATATTATTTAAATGGAGAAAGAATGCCAAAAGCTGCAGCACAGAGGGATTTGGGAGTCCTCATGCATAAATTACAATAAGCTAGTGTGCAAGTTTAGCAGGTAATAGGGAAGATAAATGGAATCATGGTCTTTATTTCAAAGGGAATTGATTATAAAAATAGGGATTTCTTGCTAAAACTAAACAAGATACTAGTTAGACCACACCTGGAATACCGTGAACAGTTTTGGTCCCCTTATCTAAGGAAAGATATGTGCATTGGAGGCAGTTCAGAGGAAGTTCACTAGGTTTACCCGGGTATGGAGGGATTTTCTTATGAGGAGAGGTTGGGTAGACTGTACCTGTAGGCATTGGAGTTTAGAAGAATGTGAAGTGACCTGATTAAGACCTATGGGATTCTCAGGGGGCTGGCTTGACAGGGTAGACTATGAGAGATTTTTCCCTTTGTGGGATAATTTCAGCGTCACCCATTTAAAAAAGAGATGAAGAGTAGCACATCTGTGCAATTCTTTAGGGGTTAGGATCTGGGTGGGACTGTTGTCAGTGCAAGCTTGATGGGCTGAATGGCCTCCTGCACTGTATTGATTCTATGATATCAGATCAGTCACGATCTTATTGAATTACAGAGCAGACTCGATGGGCCAAATGGCCTACTTCTGCTCCTATGTCATATGGTCTTATTTTTTCATATTATGTTGTCTTTCTCTGTCATCACTTACAAATTATTTCTCACTGAGGCTGAAAATTGAAATGATTTACCTTGCAGGGTCATTCTTTTATAGGTTGTGCCCTCCACAGTGCTGAATTGATCTCAAAGTCAACATTGAGAAAAGCACAAGGTGGCCAATACATCCCTGTAACGTTTGTTAACCTTAACCATGAATGTGATGTTCTCCCATTCTTGGGACCTATAAATATCACAGAAATGTTTGGATTGGCAGATTGATTTTGTTTAGTAAACAGAGCCAACATTAACAGATAATGCACTGATATTCATACACATTGGTTTGTAAGTGTGAGATAATTAATGGGATCCTGGGCTTTATAAATAGGAGCATAGCATACAAAAGCAGTGATGAGTAATTTTAGTTACATAGAAAGCTTTGAGAAGTTGGGACTGTCCTCCTTGCACAAGAGAAGGTTAAAAGGAAATTTGATAAAGGTATTCAAAATCACAAGGGATCTGCACAGAGTAGAAAGAGAGAAACTGTTCCTGTGGGTGGGGGGATCGAGAATCAGAGGGCACAGATTCAAGGTAGTTGGCAAAAGAAACAATGGGGACACAAGGAAAAACTTTTTTATGCAATGAGTGTTTAGGATTTAGAATACATTGCCTAAGAGTGGTGGGGACAGGCTCAACTGAGGCTTTCAAAAGGGAATTGGATCATTTCTGAAAAGAAAAAAAATAGCAGTGCCACAGGGAAAAGACAGGGAAGTGTCAGCAGCTGAATTGCTCCTTCAGAGGACCAGCACAGACACAACAGGCCACATGGCCTCTTTCTGTGCTGTAATCATTATATGATGCTGTGAGTCAAAGAACGTGAGCATTGCAAGGACAGCATTTATGACCCATCACTGAGTGCTCTCGAGAAGATTGTAGTGATTGTAGAAAATCCTTCTGGGATTTTCACTCTTATAAGGCACAGTAACATGGCACTTATCCTTTATGTTTGAAATTTTCAGAGAGTTTCCAGAATAAATGTTGATAGATGCGAGTTAATTCTTTAGCGAGTCCTAGAGGGTCTCTTATGTTTCAAAAGACCTCTTCAAACATCTAGCAGCAAGTGTATGGTGAAAGATGTGCTTAAAATCCTCTGCAACAACTTGTTTACTTCCCATCAGCTGATCACTGTGAGCAAAGGCCAAGTTAGCAGTTAGGTCAACTGCTATCCACCAAAATTTCCACCCAATGAGCTCTCGCAGGCAATTTATGTGACAGTCAGTCTCTTAATGATTTCCAGGCAGCCATTCCCTGTGTAAGTTTTATGAGTTGTAATTTTGGTTGGATTGAATATTGATTAAGATGACAAACTGGCACGGAACCTCCGGCCCGAATCCTGACTGAACAGGAATTGTGGGCCACACATTCTCATTGGAATAATACAGAAGGCCTGATGCATGAACATGTGCGCTGAAAGCATGTCAAGTTTAAACCAGCAATTCTGCTTTTTAAAGCTGCCAGTATTGATGCTCTGTGCTGCAGTCGCTCCCTAACTTCGCTTACTTGCCCCGATGATGGGTGAGTATTTACACTTATTTGTTTGTACACTTTTTTCTGCTCTAGCTGCAGCGAGTAGAGGCAGCAGATATTCTTTGAGAGGGTTAATTTTTTTTGTAAACGTGTCTACAAGAAGTTTAAAATGTATGTAATGCATAGAAAGTGAAAGAAAGATTTAAAAACATTTTATTATAACTTTGTCATGACACTAATTCCAGTAAAAAGTATGTTCATATATCAGAAAGTGGATTTGTAGTGTCTGTAATAAGTTTCAGCTAAAGTCCATTTGGATTTTGTTATGGATTTTAAGCGGTGTTGTTTATCCCAATTTTAAGAGTCTCCCTGAGTTAATCCTGAGAAGCCTCTTAAGATGTAGGGTGAAATGAGTTCCACATTTACAGTGGGAAGTATGCAATTTGGCTATTTCAAATGATTTAGGAAAGTGTATTCCTTAAGATGACGTATGCAAGTCTCCTGTAAACTGATGTAAACAATAGGTATTGTAGAATCCAGTGGAGATTGAAAATCAGGTGTCATGTCTGGTGTCACCTCTCCTGGGACATCACATGTTTAGCTTGGCTTCCTAAAATCCTGAAAGTTCTTTTGAGGCTTCGACATAGGCACAGAGATCATGAGAGAAGAGTCAGGCTACATGTAAAATATACAATTTTATGTCCAAACCCTCCTCCTTCCCCTCCTCCTTCTCCCCCTCCGCTCATTACCCCTCCACCCTCCTCTCTCCCTTACGTCCTTGTTCACAGAGACATCAGAACCATTGCGCTGAAGTAAAAACATATTTTATTCATCATTATGTTAAAGAAAAAAAAATATTTTATTGCAAGAAATTTGAAAAGATGAGACGATTAAATGAAATGCCATAGGGCAGCCGTTAAACTAAAATGTTTAGTTAAAAGTTAACATGGTGTCAAAGTTTTGTATTTATAACATTATTTTTGTTAATAAATGTTTTCCATTAAACTGAAACATCAAAACACAACAGTTAAATAGGAGATGATTATACATGAAGTAAACAATGCAGAATAACATTAATGATAAACACATGGTGGTTTAGATTTTCCACGGCCCAAAATGTGAACTTTCCTTTGCTCAACTTCATGCAATAAGATATCCAAATTATGGTCCGAGAAGTTCTGACTTCTCTTCTTCCAAATTACATTTTCAGTTTCCGTATTCTAAATTAAAACATACAAACACTTATAAGCGTGCCACATGTAAAGTTACATAACAATATAATGCAGATTTAAATAGTAGTTTCACAGATTTAAAAAAATAACAAAACCTATGTTCATTTATACATGTTAAATAATACTTTCAATCATAAAAATAAAATTAAAAATTCACTTTAATTGAGCCAATAACAATTGGGTTAATTGCTTAAAAGAAATAGCAAAAAAAACATTTTTTAAACATACCTTAGTAATAGCAGAGAATCCTTTTTATCTCTGTCTTCACTTTAAAACTGCTGTTTCAAAGCTAGACCTCAATGGGCGTTTCCAGTCTGGCCATGTCAGAAGGGGGAGTGACTGAATCACAGAATCATAGAATCTATAGGGCAGAAGGAGGCCATTTGGCCCATCGAGCCTGCACCAACAACAATCCCACCCACTGGAGTCCTTCTGTGTCACACTGGGCATTGTGGAGATTTTATTGCTGAAGGCCAAAGGCTGCTGCTCCCATCAGGTGTTGGGTCGCAATTTTTAAACACATTTAATTCGTCAAAAAAATCAACTATTCTTGGCGGCCCATGGCTTTCCACTGCTCATCAGAAGTTATGGGCACATAGTTTTTTACATTGATTTTCACTACCTTGGTACAAACTTTCACAGCACACTTGGACAGTTCTCATGTCACACCAATGTGCTGCAGCACACCGGTTGAAAACCACTGCTTTAGAGAAATGTTCAGGCCTCTAACCCCATGGTCCCAGTCTAGTTTGAATAGACTGAAGTATGTCGCTTCGTTGGCTGAAGCCTGAGGAAAGCTAACTCCTTGTCCCATTTGTGGAGGTCCCCCCAGCACTCAGCTCTATTCATAGTTCTCAGGATTTGTTGATGCCATTCCAGAGGCCCCTGTAATTGTGGCTGGTATGCTGAGGGTTTTAACTGTTTAATGCTGATGTTTTACAAAGCTACTGGACAGGACATCAAATTTGATCTATATATCTCTGGATTCTTTAGGCAGTATGTCGGGGTGGAAAACTGGGTCAGTCCATTGATCATGGCTTTTGCTGTAATAATTCTCCAGAATTCAGAAGGCTGGGTTCATGGTATTGTAAAGGTATTCGAAACCTATCTTACTTCTGGGGAAGGGTCCCACACAATCAAGCAGAACCCTGCTGAAGGGTTTGTCAAACATAGGTATTAGTGGACCTGCTGTGGTTTCCAAACAACCTGACAGGTATTACAAATTCTATGGATTTCAATGGATCTTGGCAGAGGTGAGGCCAGTAAAAGTGCTGGTTTATCTGGGCCTGGTCTTGTGGATGCTCACGTGCAAAGCCATTGTGGGCAATCCTTGAGATTTCCCTTCTATAGCTGGGAGGAACTAAAATTTGGACCACTGTCCAATCTGCCTCTGAGGTCTCTGAAGAGGTCTCCACTTTCTCATCACTACCCTATTTTTCAATTAATTGCATGTGGGTATGCTTGTTGAGCCTCAATCAAGGAGGATCTGCTGAACACCTCCTTGCCCTCACTTAAATCCCCCAAAATGTTTTCGGTCATCCAGATGTCTGAGCCGTTTGTCTGAATTGCTTGTTCAGCTCTATCTAGTCGTGCTCACTTATCCCTGGACCGGGTTACTATGCAGCCAGGGAATATTCCAGGGTGTTCTTCCTGTAACTGTTCCATCTCCCTTGCTTCATTTGGTTTATCTAAAACTAACAGGGCAGCTATCACTTTATCCTAATCATTGCCCAACTGAAAATCTACCCCAGCCATAGCCAGACTAGGGATAATGTCCACTGTAACCAGTTGAGAGATTAATTTGCACCCTAAGTGGACGCGATATAAAGGTACTGAGAAGTACTCACTTTTAATACCTTTTATCAGAATGTTTGCATTTACCAAGCACTCTGATGGGAAGGTCACATCTTTAGCCAGTATTAATGATTGGGAGGCTCCTGTGAACCTGATCAGAACTATTGGCTTGCTTGCTTTATTGGTAGGATATAGCGACACTTTTTCTTAGAAGGTAAAACTCTGGTAACCCTTAGGGATTTTGTTAATTTCTATTGCACCCCGATGGTGGTATTCACAGAGGAGTCAATTACTGTGACTAGGACCATGGACTTGTCTATCATACCACTTGTTGGGGCACCCTTTCCTGAAATGGCCTTCTGAACACCATAAAATACACTGCTTTCCCCTTCAGTTTCCAGCAGTCCTCTCTCGCGTGCCTTGCTCTACTACAGGTCTTCAAGAATCCGTCTTATCCTCTGTGCTTCCTTCTTAGCCTATAGAGGGCCTCATACATTTTTACTTCTATTCTCCCTTTCACAATCTTTCCATCATCTATTGCTCTCCAGCTTTCTGCCCTTCCCGGATCTCTGGGGAAGGGTTTTCCCTAATCAGTGGGTGTGTGCATTAGTTTTTAATTGAATTTCTGTTGCTCCATATGTGACTTGATATTAATTGGAATACTATTTTTGAATTCCTCTAATAGAGTCTCTTCTCGCAAACTCTCATCAGAGCGTTCTGGTTTCAATGATCTTGTCCAGCGATCAAAAGCCCATATGTTTAATTGCTCAAATTTAATGAAGGTTTGGACAGGCCCTTCTTGAGTATTCCTGAATTTTTATCACCATGCATCAGGGGCTAGCTCTTAGCCATTTGAAATAGCGGTTTTAGTTTGCTCATATTCTAAAGAGACTTGTTCTGATAGCATTGAGTAGATTTCATAGGCTGTTCTCAATAATTCACCTTGATGTCTACTTTAGTCTGCGAAAGAATGCAATTGTCGAGTAGAATAAATTTATTGATAGTATTGATACATTCATCAATGCTTTTTATAGACCTGCAGAGAACTGTGAATTTGGCAGCTTAAAAGATGAACTAATCAAGGATAGCCTTGTTGTCGGAATCATGGATGAAGCATTGTCTGGCCGCTTAGATTTGAGGGATGATTTAAACTTAACAAAGGCAATTTAACTGAGCAGATGAGCTGAGGTCTGCAAGCAAATCGATTTATCCCAAAAATAACCGATTCCGTGGAGTACGTTCAATTTAAAAGCAGAGAGATGGATGTTCAAAAGTAGGGGAGGCAGGAAGAGTGTCCATCAACAGTGCCCCAGCTAACCGCAATTGGTGTGGCAGGAAACAAATGCAGGTGTGAAAATTGTCCTGCCAAAAACCCCAAATGACATTTTAGCAGAAAGAAAAGTCACTTGCAGGTGGCAAGAAGACGGTACAGAATAAGCAAAAAAAAGAAACCTTTGAGACATGGCTGTGGTGAACCACTGTTACTACATGTATGTGCCTGGACACACCCATGCTGCACCTTGCCCGAGACTCCTCCCTTTCTACCTGAGAACCCTCCCTTTCCACCCAGAGTGGGGTATAAAGGTGATGGTCCCTCCTCCTCGCCTCAGTCTAGACCAGGTCAGCTACAAGGGTGTGCTCCTGTTCTCTGTGAATAAAAGCCTATTAGTTTCCCTCACTCACAGGAGTCTTCGTGTCATAATTGATAGTGCATCAATGGCAAGATCCATGAAATAGAAGATGTCAATGATATCGAGGTGCTTTTCCCTGGGGAGATCTAGGAAACAAGCAGAAGCTACTGGAGTGCCGATATCCTAGAAGAGGGAAACAAGACACACTTTAAGATAGACACAAGTCCAACAGTTTCAGTCATTTTTGATACTGAATCATGGTTGGAGCAAAGTTCTCTTCAGTCATCATGCAAAAAACTACATGGGCCATGAGGTATAGAACTCAACTTCATCGGAAAACTGATTGCAACCCTTCAATATATAGAGAGAAAATCCTTAGATGTGTTACCGAACCACAGCTGTTCACTCTTAAGCAGGAAAGCCTGTATCGACTCACATCTGATTTGTGGATGAGAGGAACCAAAAATCCTAGAAGACCAGCCTGAATACTTTGGAGTTTAATTTCCATAACTAACCATAGGAGTAGAAAAGCTGAATGTACCACATCACACTAAGTCCTGAAATGAAGCCAATGTGCCTGTTTACACTCAGAAAAGTTCCTGTCAAAAGTAAAGAAGGAAATTGACTTTATGTTGAAGCAAGTATCAGTTCACCTATACCCGAACCAACAAGCTGGTGCTTGGGTATGGCCCCTGTGATTTGATTTGATTCGATTTGATTTATTATTGTCACATGTATTAGCATACAGTGAAAAGTATTGTTTTTTGCGTGCTATACAGACAAAACATACCGTTTATAGACAAGGAAACGAGAGAGTGCAGAATGTAATCTTACAGTCATGTTCACTAAATTCAAACACCTACTGTGCAAAGAAAAACAAGTATTAAAACATTTGACCTAATTGTGAGCCTTGGTCAAAAAGGAATCTATATGACTTTATGAATTCATTTGTGCATGGAGCGCTGGAAGGAGCCACTGGCGTAGAAGTTTAGAGTGCTGTTACTTACACAGCCGCTGTCAATGGATGCCCTCCCAGTCCCTGTGACACCAATTCCTGGAGAATGTGGCAACGATTATTCCAGGCTCCATCTTCCTGATAGTCTCCTCTCTGCAGTATCAACCACCCTCTATCTTCAGTCGTCAAGCAAATTTTGTATCCAATTGGCTACTTTACCCGTGGATCCTGTGAGATTTAACCTTATGCAACAACCTACCATGCGGTACCTTGTCAAAGGCCTTGCTAAAGTCCATGTAGACAACATCAACTGCGCAGCCCTCATCTACCTTCTTGGTTACCCTTTCAAAAATCAAATTCGTGAGACATGATTTTCCATTCACAAAGCCATGCTGACTGTCCCTAATCCTTGATTCTATAAATGCCTCTCAGAATACTTTCTAATAACGTACCCACTACAAACGCTAGACTCACCAGCCTGTAGTTCCCATGCAGTCCTTCTTAAACAAAGGCACAATATTTGCCACTCTCCAATCTTCAGGCACCTCACCTGTGGCTGTTGAAGATTCAAATATCTCTGCTAGAAAACCCACAATTTCATTCCTAGCCTCCCACAACGTCCTGGGACGCTTCATCAGGTCCCGGGGATTTATCTACCTTAATGCGCTTTAAGATTTCCAGCACCTCCTGCTCTGTAATATGTACACTTCTCAAGGCATCACTATTATTTCCCCAAGTTCCCGAACATCCATGCCTTTCTCAACAGTAAATACTGATGAGAAATATTCATTTAGGGTCTCACCCATCTCTTGTGGATCCGCACATAGATGACCTTGTTGATCCTTAAGAGGCCCTATTCTCTCCCTAGTTACCTTTTTGTCCTTTATGTATTTGTAGAAGCTCTTTGGATTCTCCTTTGCCTTATCTGCCAAAGCAATCTTGTGTCCCCTTTTTGCCCTCCTGATTTCTCTCGTAACTCTACTCCGACACCCTCTATACTCTTCAAGGGACCCACTTGATTCTAGCTGCCAATGCATGTCATATGCCTCCATCTTTTTTTTGACCAGGACCTCAATATCCCAAGTCATCCAGGATTCCCTACTTCTACCAGCCTTGCCCTTCACTCTAAAAGGAAGTGAATGCTGAATGCTGAAAGGATCCTAACATGTCTTAGCTCTGCCTCACTCCTCATTTAGGAATGCACAGTTTAGTTGGGTACCCCTTTCATCAGCTCCCGACTCCCACTCATCCAGTGCAGGCGCCTGTCCTATAATCTTCCGGCACAGCTCTCGCCAGCACAGCTTCTTCTCATTTTAATTTTGCACTGCGTTATTGCTGCAACTTGGAAGATCGTGATACTGAGCTGTCACTGTCAGACCCTCCCTGTGTGGATGGAAACCCCTCCCATCATCCTGGAGGAGTTTCGTGTTCAGGTTTCCTTCCCTCACAAAACTCTCAATCCTTATCCTGTATTCTTTGATCCATCGTGTTAGTGGTGAACATCCATTTGTTAGCCCCTGACATTTTGAAGTGGATTCCCCATTTGGACCTCACCCCTCCCCATCTTGAGGCCATTACATAGTTAAATGTGTACACTCCCCCACTTTTGGATACTCCCACAGTGCCTTTTCCTCATCTATAGGCTGCAGGTGCCTCCCCTGACTGAGTGTGCCAGCTACGATCCATGCCACAAACCTCATGGACTGAGGCACATGATGTTATAACCATGGCCTGTGCATAACATGCTGGGCAAAACTGAGACTGGCCTGACATGCCCACCGCCTCTCTGGACTAGGACAATGACAATCTTTGCAAGCTCAACAACATAAACTTAGGCACTTCTTCACTTGGTGCTCTTCCTATTCTGATCCCAAATGGCTTATGTCAACCCGCAACATTCTCTCTCCCCATGCTGGTGCGGAGGACACTAACAATCCCACTCTCATCCCAGTCAAGTGTCTAAGTGCAACCTTCCCACTCCTGCTCCTCAGTACAGCCTTAGCCTCAGTGCCTTCTCCTGCCTGAGGCTGGTTGCCCTTGAAAGCAATGTGGTTGCCTGTGAAGCCTGTCATTGATTACTGCAAGCATTGTGCAATGCAGGGTAGGCATTGAAGTAAATTTGAAGTTACGAATGATGCGCAGGTCACCAGGTTGCTTCTGTATTGTTGTCAAACATGTTGCTTCAATTACATGCCAAAATGTCCAGTTGATCCTGCGTGGGCTGACAGTTCAGACAATAGAGTCATAGAGGTCTACAGCATGGAAACAGGCCCTTCGGCCCAACTTGTCCATGCCGCCCTTTTTTTAAAACACCAAAGCTAGTCCCAATTGCCCGCATTTGGCCCATATCCCTCTCTACCCACCTTACCCATGTAACTGTCTAAACACTATTTAAAAGACAAAATTGTACCCGCCTCTACTACTACCTTTGGCAGCTTGTCCCAGACACTCACCACCCTCTGAGTGGAAAAAATTGCCCCTCTGGACACTTTTGTATCTCTCCCCTCTCACCTTAAACCTATGCCCTCTAGTTTTAGACTCCCCTACCTTTGGAAAAAGATACTGACTTTCTAGCTGATCTATGCAGGCCTTATACTGAGATGCAAATATAATAAAATGATGTTCCCGACATGTTGTGCCAGGAAACGTGGCCCACCATTGATGGGTGGAGGGGACGATTGCAAATTGGCTTTGAGATGGCATAAAACTGACTTTTAGCCTTCTCCTGATATTTTCACTCCAGCCCGCCATGAAAGGGGATAGAAAATCCCAGCCTGTGTTACAGAACTGAAACGTTAATTCTGTTTCTCTCTCCATAAATGCTGCTAGATCTGCTGAGTATTCCCAGCATTCTTCTGCTTTTATATCTGATAATTATATTTGTGAGGATTAACATATGGAAGAGGCATTACCACATTAATACCTTTGTGAGTTGATTTGGCCCCGATCCAGAACTCATCTCTGGAAGCTAAAATTTTGAATCATCACATCCCCCCTGTGCATCGACTCTCCGACAGAGCATCCCACCCAGACTCTAGCCACGTAACCTCATGAATTTACCCCTCTAATCCCCCTAACCTGCACATCTTGGGAAACTAAGGGAGAATTTACCATGGCCTATCAACTTAAGCTGCACGTTTGTTTGGACTGTGGGAGGAAACCGGAGCACCTGGAGGAAAGCCACACAGACACAGGGAGATTGTGCAAACTCCAGGGTCACCCAAGGCTGGAATTGAACCCAGTTCCCTGGCGCTGTGAGACAGCAGTGGCAACCACTGTGCCATTGTGCTTCTTAAAATGTTCTTTGCTAAATTTTAAAGCTAGGTTTATCATAGCCAATATCTCCAGTGATCAGTCTGTTAAATAATACGAAAACATCCATTGCCAAAAAGCATGCTGAATTCAGGTAAAGAACAATGAGTGTGAGATTAAGAAAGCTTGCTGCTGAAATGATTTGCTGCATTCTCAGCAGCTAGAACTTGAATTTGATTCATAAGTAGAAATTTTAAGGGAAATAAATTAAATATTTAATTTTGTTAATAATACTGTATGAAACTGGATTTGGTACCTTGACACATGTCCCTAATACTCTCCTCTAACTCCTCAACAAATTGTTTGGAGTTTTGCCTGAGTGAAGGTCTCAGGGTGAGTGATGCCTGACTTGGTTCCTGAACTGTTTGACATTAAACCCAGTTTAGATCACAATTAATTTGTAGCCCTTTGTTTAGGTTACCCTCAAGCTGCTAAATTAGTGAATTAACAAGTTTTTTTGCCAAATCATCAAGGAGGAAGCCAATTTGACGTCATGCTCTGAACACTATTTATTGGTTATAAATCATCATTTATATTTGGGTATATAAACATACATTTATAAATGTAATCAAACTTATCCAGAAGTTGAGCAGAAAATCATTAATGACCAGAATCATTGAAGAAAATGAATTACGCAGACAATTGTGTATTTCTGTAATTTTACACTCCCCAAACAGTTGGTATGAAGACTGGGGACACATAGTGGGTGTTACGATGGTTTTCTTGTTGTATTTAAAAACTATCATTCCCCTCAAGTAGCCAAACGAAGTAACAGAGTGGTTCCAAGATGAACCTTACTATAGCTAGCTACAGGACCCTGAATGTCCATTGAGGGAATTCCGACTGAAAAACTCAGAAATACAAAGGTAATTAAAGTTTCAGCATCAATTACAAGTACTTAGCATGTACCAATAAAATAGTAGGAGTTATTTCTACCCAATCATAGTTATAGTTACATCATGCATACATAAGGGTATAATGTCCAATTAAAACCTATGCATGTTATGTCATAAAGAAATGATAGCTATATCTCTGAATAATGGTATCTCAACCTCCCTTTCCATTGTTCCTTTCTCTAATGGGCAGATATGAACTGCAGCTGCACATCATTCGATTAGATAGTCCTTGCGTGCTATCTGGGCTTACCTTAATCAAATCACTTCCACATGGCTTTCCCTGTGTGACTGAGATTCAGCTTGAAGAATATGTGATTTTTAAACTTGTGTGATTTTTAATCCTTTCAGGGGACGATTCTCCCAAAACATTTCCAAATGTCAAATTCATGTAAAAACTGGAGTAAATCCCGCTGGTTTTTTCAACGGGACTTTCAAAATGAATCTCCCACACTCTATGCACTGCAGAGGGCACTAACATGATTCTCACGAAAAATCAGTGGATGGTGCCTATTCCCGCTGAAGAGGCTGGCAGCGTAGCGCTGAGCGGGCCACTGTCAGCGTCGAGATCGGTGCATGCGCAGTAGCCCCACACTGCTGACCTCCTGATCACTGGCCAGCTCGATCGCTAGTCAGCCCCACGACCCCGCATCACTGGCCCCTTCGACCACCCCCCCCTCAACACCCCGATCACTGACCCCCTGGATGGGTCCGGGCCTGCCTCGCCTCACCTCCCCCCTCCCAATCTTCATCCCCCCGGCAGTCCCAATCTACCACCCCCCTACAGCAGTCCTGACCACTCCCCTTCAGCCCTGACACCCTGGCAGGCCAACACCCTCCCCCCTCACCCCATCCATTCCAATGGCCAGTCCCAATCACTAGCCTCCCTCTCTTTGTCACCAATCGAAAATGTAGAGTGGCAGCAGGACACTCACCGATCTCCCCCC
This sequence comes from Mustelus asterias, assembly GCF_964213995.1. Classification (NCBI taxonomy): domain Eukaryota; kingdom Metazoa; phylum Chordata; class Chondrichthyes; order Carcharhiniformes; family Triakidae; genus Mustelus; species Mustelus asterias. Next base: position 130,518,541 of record NC_135801.1, on the reverse strand, counting down.
TCATAGACCTCACCCCTCAGAGTCCCAGCCCCATTAGGCCCTGCCCCCTTGTCATTGTCTGATGCCCAGTGGACAGTGCCAAAGTGCCCCCGGGCATTACCACTTTGCCCCTTGGGCAGTGCCAGAGAGCAAGGTTGGCACTGCTAAGCTGGCAATGCCCAGGGGGCACCCCCGTTACCCTGACCTCCAAGGGGCCTTGATGGCATCCCTTTCACTCCAGCGGGGTCGGGCCGCCTGCTCCCCGCTATTGTAAACCCCGCTGGAGTGAAACGCACATGGCCGGAGGTGGGGGGTTGGTTTTAGTGGGCCCGGAGACTTCAGTCCTGGGTCCGCTAATGAAATAGTAATTATATTTAAATAACTATTAACAAAGTTTATACAGCTCTGCGCCAATTTCTGGCGCAGAGATGATAGCGCCAGAAATCTGGCGCCTGGAGACTTCCGGAGGCCATGGCGCCCAGCAGGGAGCCCGCCAAACGACTGCCACTTGAGTCTCTGGCCCGCTGTGCGATTGGGAGAATCACCCCCAAATATTCAACGGGTGGCATTCCCACTGTCTAAAGGTGCCTAATCTCTCTGAAATTTGAGAGCAAGTGGGGAGGAGTCAGGTAGCCCTCTTGCCTTTCGGCCTATCCAGGCCCTTAAGTGGCCAATTAAAGACCACTTTACCGGTGAGGAGGCTCACGCCATGCAGGAAGCTGGCCTTGTGTCGGGCAAAGAGGGGGAAAACCTCCTTAGTCCCATCGGAGGCACTCTCCCTCAAGGTCACTCCCCCATTAACGCTCCCCACTGACCTCTAGGATCAGGCCCCAACCTCCGTCACTGAGACCTCTGACCCTGGACTTATCAGGGCTTTGTTATATGGTGAAACTGTCTGTCATCCCAGCAGGCACTGCTGGGAGTGTAGAGTTGCTAGCCATCCAATTGCCTTGCAGCTCTCTATGCGTGACTTCCTCCTGAGATCAGTGCAGAAGCCTCGCCTTAAGGTAATTAATGCTGCTGTCAGTGTTAAATTACTGTTGGGCAACCATTAGGATCATGGGTGTGATCCCCGTCTTCTGGTTGGGGCCCCATAAAGTCAAGGTGTGATTACTATGCATCCTATTCTCATTGTCAGTGTGGTTGGGTCAAAATCCTTCCTTTCCTTGCATTAGTTTCTGAGTGTTGCGTCAACAAGCCCCTTTTGGCAGGGTGGTTTTGGCTTTGATATTCAGTTCCAGAGGAACTTACCTTAAGCATGAGTGATGTTACCAGAGTTGACCTGACTCTCATCTCTCTGATCTTGGACATATAGCTTAAAATAGATCCCTTTACCTAGTCTGCAATTGGTTGGTCCAGCCTCACAAGTAACTCAGTAATTTACTGCCTGTCCTGTTAAGTGATGATGGTGGAATGGTAAGATCACTGGACTAGTAATCCAAAGGCCCAGACTAATGATCTGTGGATGTGGGTTCAAATCCCAACTGACAACTGGTGGAAATTAAATTCAATTCATAAAAATCTGGAATTAAAAGCTTGATTATTATAAAAACCCATCTGGTTAACAAATTTCCTTTAGGGAAGGAAATCCCCTGACCAACATGTAACTGGAGACCCACAGCAATGTGGTTCACTCCATTGGGCAACAATTGCCAGTGATGCCCATATCCCATGAAAATAAAAAAATGATACCTGTAAAGGTACTTGTAGTAGCCCAGTAATTCTGCTGGGTAAAGGTTCTTACAGAGTTCTTACTGAAACGAACTAATAGATTGCTCCCCTTACAAAGACAAAGATACACTTTTCTCTCTGTGGGAAAAGATTGTACATTACTGCTACTACTGGCTATGAATGATATAATACTGAACAATGTAAGAGATGCAGAATCCACTATTTTTACATCTTAATAGTAAAGGAAAGTTACCCTATATTAAATTGACCAATCAGAATGACACCGGCTTCAGGGGCAGTGTACATGAACAGGCGTCGGAGTGTAGCAACTAGGGGTTTTCATAGTAACTTCATTGCAGTGTTAATGTATGCCTACTTGTGACACTAATAAATAAATTAAACATAAACTAAACTAAATATTCCCCCACTGTTGCCAATCAAACCTGATAAATGTTGATATATGGTTCTCGTCGAGTCACTAGAGACTGGCTTTTCTCCTAGCAAGGTAGGCTTTGGGTTCGATCTTTGTCAAGGAGAAAGTATTGGGAATTTTCAGAATTTTTCTGAACCCACAATGACATCTCCGTCCTGGAGGAGCCGCCCAACGTATTTTCATTTTGGGAAAGCAGGCACGAGGGGGGAAACAGAAATGGGCAGATGACAAGACTGACAGGTAAGAAGGCCTGTCTCCATTTTATCAGGATATCGCCCAGTTGTATTCATGACTGTCAGGCCCCTCTCACCTTCGCTTACCCACCCATCAACCACTCATGCTTCCTCATATCTCCCATATCCCCTCTGTGCCCCATTATATCTCCCATGCACCTCCATGCCTACTCACACAGTATGCACTAAGTCCACAACCAATGAGCCAAGAATAACACTGATAAATCTTCGAGATGTCCAAGAACAAAAAACAGCCATTCAACATTCGCTTTGAAAAACATTACCCTCCCATCCATTCTCATTCAGTTGTCAATCAGTCATAGGCAGAGAAGGTCCATCGTGGAAACTTTCAATCCACTTCATACCTCTTAATCTTTTTCAATTAAACACAAAGGCTTTGAAACAAATTATTATCTGTCATGTTAACAAATGATTGTCTGTCATGTTAACAGATTATTTACAAACTTATAAAGCTGTCAAACACACAAAGCTAGTACCTCCCTTCAAGCTTTGTAAATGGACCCCTGCTGAGCAGTGTCCATTAGTCATTCTTGGAGCTCAGCCAAGCATTCATAATGCAGTCACCTGGCAAATATATCAACAAAAGCAGTTTGAACAGATGCCCAGACATAATTTTTTTTTTCAAATGAATATACCAAATGCCTGTTTTCCTTTGGTTCCCAACTCAGGGCTAGAATTCCCCTGTGGTTCACAGATTCTCTGACCTGCCGTGAACCATGTCTCTGAACAAAATAGGCCCACCTCCATAAAAGTTATAGAAGGTCTGAAATGCCTACCTCCACTATGGAGCCAGCAAGGGCAGGAGTGCTATGTGTGGGTTTGCTAGCTACAACTTTATCTCTCACTGACAAAAATTGCTGGAAATGGGAATTGGGCAGAAATCCTGGAATCAGGTCCTGCTCGCCATTTTTAATGCTTTGACAAAGGGTCATCTGGACTCGAAACGTCAGCTCCTTTCTCTCCTTACAGATGCTGCCAGACCTGCTGAGATTTTCCAGCATTTTCTCTTTTGGTTTCAGATTCCAGCATCCGCAGTAATTTGCTTTTTTTCGCCATTTTTAAAGTCCTCCTGTTTCTGTTCCAGTGCAAACAGAGGCATGAAAATCCAGTCCTTTGTGTTTAGGATTTTTGATACTTCATTATTTGCATTCCTGCACTTTTTTTCACACAAATTGGAACAGTTGACATCTTTATGTTCAATTTGGTGTCACCTTTGTGCTTGAATTAGGGATAATGGCTTTTTAGATTAATAATGGATGTATGTAATCTAGATGGATGTTCCCGGTCCAATTAAACCAGAACTCTGTGGTTTTAATTAAAGTGCACCACAAGTGGCCTACTGCTGCTGCAATTTTCTATGTTTCTATGCATGATCTTAAAGAAGGAGCACAGGAACAGAAGGTCGTTCAGCCCCTCAAGCCTGTTCCACCATTCAGATTGATCATGCCTGATCGGTGTCTTAATTTCATTTCGCCAACTTGGTTCCATAATCCGTGGTACCCTGACCTAACAAAAATGTATCGATCTTAGTTTTGAAATGATCAATTTACTTAGTTTCAACAAATTTTTGTGGGAGAGTTCCAGATTTGTTCTATTCTTTGTGTGAAGAAATACCACCCGATATCAGCCCTGAATGGTCTAGCTCTAATTTTAAGGTGAAGCTCCTTTGTTTTAGACTCATCAGGAAAGATGCTTCCTCTCTATCTACCCCACTGAATTATTTTATTGTTGTAAACTCCTCAATTCAATTACCCATTAATCTTCTATATCAAAGAAATGCATGCCTAATCTATGAAACCTGTATTTATAAGTTAACCATTTTAGACCAGGTACGCTGGTATATCTGTGCTACATTCCCTCTAAGGTCAGTGTATCCTTCCTGAAGTATGGTGCCCAGAAAGAAACAAAGTATTCTAGATGAGGTCTAACCAGAACTTTGTATAACAGTGTCAAACCTCCACCCTCTTTGAATTTCAGGTGCCTTGAAATAAAGGCTAACATTCAGAGTCATCGAGGTTTACAGCGTGGAAACAGGCCCTTCGGCCCAACTTGTCCAGGATGCCCAGTTTTTACCATTAAAATGAGCCTTTTTAATTAATTGCTTGTACTCATCTGCTAATTTTGTTGATTTCTTGGCCACTGAATCTCTCTGTTCCTCCAGCTTCTCACAGTTGAGAAAATACTCTATATTTCTAGGTTTAAGGTGGGTGACCTCACAAGTTCTCACAATGAACTCCATCTGCTATAGCTTTGCCCACTCACTCAATCTATCAATGTTCCTTTGCAAGTTTCTGCTTCCAGCAACTCTGGTTACTGTGGCATCTAATTTGACATCATCAGCAAACTTATTTATGACTTTCTATTCCTTCAAACAAGCTATTATTGAACAATAATGAAAAGCTAAGACTCAAGTAAAGATCCCTGGAGGATACTACTCGTCACATCCTGCCAATTGGAGTATGTACCCATTATCTTTATTCTCAGTCTCCTAACAATTCCATATTTATTAACATAAGTTTTTTTAGGACATTGTTCCTATCATAGTCTAGCCAAGAACTTTCCCTATGGGTGGTCATACTGTAAGTGCTGGAAATTGGTGCAGAATCAGATCTCCTTTGAACCTTGAATCTACCATACATTTAATTTAATATCGTGAAGGGATATTAAAAATTCAAAATGTTTAATTTATCAATCTAAATGTTATTACTCAGCGATTAGTTTAAACACCTCCAAGCATTCCAGTTTAAAGTGATAAGCAAGAACAGAAGCCAACTTTTTAATTCATTCAACAATCTCGCTTTACATAAGAACATAAGAAATAGGAGCAGGAGTAGGCCATCTAGCCCCTCAAGCCTGCTCCACCAATCAATAAGATCATGGCTGATCTGATAGTGGGTTCAGTTCCACTTACCTGCCCGCTCCCCATAACCCTTAATTCCCTTAATGGTTAAAAATCTATCTATCTTCAACTTAAACACATTTAATGAGGTAGCCTCTACTGCTTCATTGGGCAGAGAATTCCAAAGATTCACTACCCTCTGGGAGAAGAAGTTCCTCCTCAACTCTGTTCTAAATTGACCTTCCCATATTTTGAGGCTATGCCCCCTAGTTCTTGTTTCCATTGTAAGTGGAAATAACCTCGCTGCTTCTACCCTGTCTGGCCCCTTTATTATCTTATATGTCTCTATAAGATCTCCCCTCAACCTTCTAAACTCCAATGAGTACAGGCCCAGTCCACTCAATCTCTCCTCATAAGCTAACCCCCTCATCTTCGGAATCAACCTGGTGAACCTTCTCTGTACCCCCTCCAAAGCTAATATATCCTTTCTTAAATAAGGGGACCAAAATTGTACACAATACTCTAGGTGCGGCCTCACCAGTACCCTGTACAGTTGCAGCATGACCTCCCTGCTTTTATACTTCATCCCTCTCGCGATAAAGCCCAACATTCCATTTGCCTTCTTGATTACCTGCTGCACCTGCAAACTGAGTTTTTGTGATTCATGCACAAGGACCCCCAGGTCCCTCTGCACAGTAGCATGTTGTAATTTTTCACCGTTTAAATAATAGTCCATTTTACTATTATTCCTTCCAAAGTGGATAACTTCACACTTACCAACGTTATACTCCATCTGCCAGATCCTTGCCCACTCACTGAGCCTATCCAAATTTCTCTGCAGACTCTGTGTCCTCCACTCAATTTGCTTTCCCACTCACCTTGTGTCATCCGGAAACTTTGTTACCCTACACTCGGTCCCCTCCTCCAGATCGTCTATGTATATGGTAAATAGTTGAGGCCCCAGCACCGATCCCTGCGGCACGCCACTAGTCACCAACTGTCAACCAGAAAAGCACCCATTTATTCTGACTCTCTGCTTTCTGTTAGATAGCCAATCCTCAATCCACGCTAACCTTACCCCCAACTCTGTGTACCTTTATCTTATGCAGCAACCTTTTGTGAGGAACCTTATCGAATGCCTTCTGGAAATCTAAATACACCATTTAATTAACATTTATTAACATATTAACATTTAATTAACATTTATTAATAAATACACCATTTATTTAACACTTTAGGTACCAACTCAGACTGAAACAGTTGCAACTCTTTTAACTCTTTTACTGAATTTTAACTCTGAAAATTAACTCTAATTATTTAACTGAAAATAGACACGATCGGGTTTTTAGGGAAAAACTGGCCAAGTTCTTTTCCGATGTACAATCTATCTTTGTTAAAGTTCCTTCAGGGCACGCTTCTGTGATGGTGGATCTCTAGAGGTATTGCTAGAGATAAAGGCGGCGCATATCTTTTTTCTATAAATTCTTTCAAATGCTTCCAGAAGTTCCTCTGTCATCCAACCAATTGCGCAACCGGAAACTGATCAGATGGCTTGAACAGCCAATGAAATCATTTGTAAACAATGCCATTATGTTTCGTTCAAATTGAATGTCTTGAACATACAATCCATAAAATTCGATGCCATTGAGTGTACTCCAGAGTAAACAATTTCCCATATTTGGTCAACACAGGAAGCTTCAGATCACAATTCCCAGACCATGTCTTGACTCAGAGAGACTTTACAACCTGCATCTGGTTTTAATTATAAGTTGACCAAAAATCCCAGCATGCCTAACTTTCAGCCAGAATAGCCCTTTTAAAGCCAATATTGTCATTATTGTTGTTAAAATCATTGTTGGAGACATTCTTTGTCTAGAATGTGTAATATATTCATCACCTAAAACTTTGTAAATACATTGTTCAAACATTCTTGGAATTTATAGTAATCCCTTATGCACTTCCACTTTTGGTATGGTTACCCGTCGCTAATTTGTTAATGCTGTCTTCCATCGATGAGAAAGTATTCATAGAATCATTATAGTGCAGAAGGAGGCCATTCAGCCCATCAAGTTTGCACTGACTCTCCGACAGAGTTTATCCACTCTCCAGACTTTATCCCTGTAACCCCACATATTGACCCCACTAATCTACACATTTTGCGACACTAAGGGACAAGTTACCATGACTAATCCATGTAATCTTTGGACTGTGCGAGAAACCGGAGCACCCAGAGGAAACCCATGGACACGCGGAAAACGTGCAAATTCCACACAGTCACCCAAGGCCAGAATTGAACACGGGTCCCTGGCACTGTTAGCAGCAGTACTAACCATTGTGCAATCCAAATTGGGTGCAACTTCTTCATTTCAGTAGTACAAAGGCATCTCCCTCTTATGTTCAATGAAAACACGATTGCCAAACTCCCCATCATCTTGGAGGTCACCTTTAGCCAGAAACTTAATTGGACCAACCATATATTGGCTACAAGAGCAGGGCAGAATCTGGCATTCTGCAATGAATGGCTATCACCAACTTCTCAAGGCCTGGTCACAGCTAAAGCAGAATTTCCCAAACTGTGGGTTGCAACCCTCAATGGGGGTCATAGAGATAGAGTTTGGGGCCGCAAGCCCTCCCCCTCCATGGCAACTGTGGAGAGGAGACTGGTGTGATTGTCCTGAACTCACGGGCTGTTTGCCACCTAAAAACTAGGAACAGACAATGATCCCAAAGCACTCCACAACCTTAGAAAACACTTCTAAGGTTAGTCCCAAGCAGGCCCAGGCTGTTTGTGCACTGACTTGGTGCAGGCAAAGAGGGGATGATGGCGGAAGAGGAGCTGCATGTGAGCATATGGAGGGTGGGGGTGGAGAGGGGCTGATTACTGTGTGTGAGAGGAAGCAGGGGGAGAGGAGAGGGGATTATTACAGGGTGTGTAGGTGGGGGAAGGGAAAAGGGGCTGATTACTGTGATGGGGGGAAGGGGATGATTACAGTTTGTGTGGAGGGAGAGGGACGAATTATTTGTTGCATGGAGAGGGGCTGATTGTAATGTGTGTGAGGAAGGGGACAGGGGCTGATTACTATTTATGTGTTTGGGGGGGTCAGAGGGTGTTCACTGACTCTTTTGTCACTGGGGAATATCGAGAACTCGGCTGAAACCTATGAGTACATAAAATATTAACATTTTTATAAAATAATTTATTACACTGATTTTCATATTTATAAGAACTACTAAATGTTGATCATAATATGTGAACTTTAATAATTATAAACTGAATGTTACTACACTGCTTTACTGCTGTTTTATTTTTGCTGATGCCTGGGATCACCTTAATTTTCAGTGTTAAAATTGGGTTGCTTGGAACATAATTCTGGAAGCATTGGCATACAGGATATTTTACTTTATTAACCATGACATAGCATACAAAGAGGGTATTCTAGAACTGTTAAACACTAGGTAGCCTACAGTTGGAGTACTGCATACAGCTTTGATCATTGAATTACAGGAAAGATGTGATCACACTGTAGAGGTTGTCACAGACAGATTTTATGTATTTTCTTATGTCCATGATTAAAGTGTTTTGTATGTGATGTGTGTGTATTTTCTTACAGAGTGATTTATCCCAATTTAAATAACTTCAGCAGCAAGCCTTTTTGCATGTTTTAAAATAGAGAAAGTCATTTATTATCCCACACTTGTCTCTAAAGTTCAAAAACATGATGCCTCACTCAGTTGACCCACACAAACAGTATCATTCACACAAAGGTTAGGTACAGGATTATTTCAGCCTTGCTTATGGCAGGCCTTTAGTTTTTTTTAGATGAGTAGATGCTTTGTCTGGAGTGAAGGCATTAAAAAGAAGAGGATTCTCAATAAACTGTGAGGCTTCTTGTAGTTGAATTGCTGGGAAGTTGGTTCTCAGACGACCTTGAAGTTGGAACAGGTTGGAGAGACTGCTTCTTCCACTTTCAAGCTACTGCTGTTTATTACTTTGGCTGTTTAGTTGACTGCATCTGGTTTCTGCTGGTCTCTGGGCTTCAGAACAGCCCCTTATCCCAGGGACCAATTTAGTGAACCTTAGCTGTATTGCATCCAATGCAAGTATATCCTTTCTTAGTAAAAGCAAATTACTGCAGATGCTGGAAATCTGAGATAAAGAGAGATCATAGATGTTGGATAAACTCAACAGGTCTGGTAGCATCCTTGGAGAAAAACATTGTTAATGTTTCAAGTCCATATCACTCTTCTACAGAACTGAAGAGGCATAGAAATGTAATGAATTATATAGCTGGAGAGGCTGGTAAATGGGGTGGGCAGAATAGATGGTCATGGGAACGTTGGAGCTAAGGAAAGATTGACAAAGCTATCATGAACATAAGACAAAGGGGGTGGTAATGGTGGCATCTTCCCTCCACAGCTTCCAGCCTCATAGTCCCCCAACCCCACTTTTAGCTCCTTCCCAAGATCCACTTCAGGACTGCCCTGGAAGACCCATCAAATCAGCCTGTTCCTGCCTCACAGAACTCATTTCTTCCTACCTTGACTCAATTCCTCCCCCCGCACCCCCCCTCCCCCGCCATCTTGTCCAATCCCTTCTCACCTAACTTTGTGATTCTCTTGATGCCCTGTGTCACATCAACAATTTCCCAGCCCTAACTGTCTCCTCTTCATTATGAGCATCCAATCCCTTTACACCTCCATCTATACTAGGAGGGTCTCAGGGCTCTCTGCTTCTAATTGTCATAGAGGCCTGGAGAATTCTCTCTTGCAACTTTTTTTCCATTACATGGATGACTGTATCGGTGCCACTTCATGCTCACATATGAACTTGGAAAAATTTATCGATCTTGCTTCCAATTTCCACTTCTCTTTCACCTTCACGTGGTCTATCTCAGACATTTCTCTTCTTTGACCTCTCTGTCTCCATTTCTGACAATGAACTGACCACCAATATTCATTACAAACCCACTGACTCTCACAGCTACCTCGACTATAGCTCCTCACACCACGCTCCCTGTAAGGACCCCATCCCATTCTTCCAGTTTTCCTCACATCTGTTTCGATGATGTCATCTTCGAAAACAGTGCTTCTGTCAAGTCTGTCTTTTTCCTCAACAAAGGTCCCCCCCCTTCTCCCCCCTTCCCCCATTGTGGTTGACAGGGCTCTTAACTGTGTCTGACCTATCTCCTGCACCTCTGCCCTCATCCCTTCTCCTTCTCAGAACCATGATAGGGTCCCACTTGTCCTCAGTTTTCACCTTACCCGCATTCAAAGGATCATTCTCTACCATTTCTGTCAACACATCTTCCCCTCATCCCCTGTCAGCACTCCGTAACATCCTGGTCCACTTGTCCATCGCCCTCAATCATTCATCCCCTTCCCACAGCACCTTCCCGTGCAATCACAGAAGGTGCAAAACCTGCCCTTTTACCTCCTTCCTCTTCACTGTCCAAGGGCCCATACACTCATTTCAGGTGAAACAGCATTTTACTTGCACCTCCTTCAATCTGATCTACTGTATTCGTCACTCCCAATATGGTCTCCTACTGCTTTATGAAACACCTTCACTCCTTCTGCAAGCATGACTCAATCTTCCTGCCACTTGCCATTTCATCTTGCTCTCATGTCTATATGTCTATCCTTGGCCTGCTGCAATGCTCCAGTGATGCCCAAAGCATACTGGAAGAACAACACCTCATCTTCTAAGTAGGCTATGGTCGAAGTGCTGGTAAATGGGATTAGTATAGATTGGTATTTGATGGCATAGATATGGTGGGCCGAAGGGCTTATGTCTGTGCTGTATGACTCGAAGAGTCATGTGGACTTGAAAAGTTAACTCTGTTTCTCTTCACAGATGTTGCCAGACTTGCTGAGTTTATCTAGCATTTTCTATGTCCTTTCTTAAATGTGGAGATCAAAACTGTACACAGTATTCCAGATGTGGTCTCATCAAAACCCTGCACAAGGTGTAGCAAGATTTCTTTATTCCTGTACTCATATCCCCTTGCAATAAAGGGCAACATGCAATTTTCCTTCTTAATTGCTTACTGCATCAGTGCGCTTATTGCATTCCAAAATGAATAACTTTGCCTTCCTGATATTATGGACCATCTGTCATCTTGTTGCCCTCTCACTTAACCTGTCTATATATCTTTGCAACTTCTTTGTGTACTCCCCAGTTTACTTTCGCACCTAGCTTGCTAACATCGGCAAACTTTGATATATTATTCACTGTCTCTTCATCTAAGTCATTAATATAGATTGTAAATAGGCCCCAGCACTGACCTTGTGGCACTCCACTATTCATTGTCTGCCAGCTTGAAAAAGCCCCATTAATGCCCATTCTCTGCTTTCAATCTGTTAATCAATCCCGTATTCATAATAGCAAATTGGATTATTATCTCAATGGAAAAAAATTACAACATGCTACTGTGCAAAGGGACCTGGGGGTTCTTGTGCATGAGACACAAAAACCCAGTCTGCAGGTGCAACAGGTGATCAAGAAGGCAAATGGGATGTTGGTCTATATCGCAAGGGGGATAGAATATAAAAGCATAGAATATAAAAGCATATAAGAAGGAAAATTGAATGTTGCCCTTTATTGCAAGGGGATATGAGTACAGGGCATTGGTGAGGCCGCAGCTGGAATACTGTGTGCAGTATTGGACCCCTTATTTGCGGAAGGATATATTGGCCTTGGAGGGAGTGCAGAGAAGGTTCACCAGGTTGATACCAGAGATGAGGGGTGTTGATTATGAGGAGAGACTGAGCAGATTGGGTTTGTACTCGTTGGAATTTAGAAGGCTGAGGGGGGATCTTATAGAGACCTATAAGATAATGAAGGGGCTGGATAGGGTAGAGGTGGAGAGATTCTTTCCACTTAGAAAGGAAGCTAGAACTAGAGGGCACAGCCTCAAAATAAAGGGGGGTCTGTTTAGGACAGAGTTGAGGAGGAACTTCTTCTCTCAGAGGGTGGTGAATCTCTGGAATTCTCTGCCCACTGAAGTGGTGGAGGCTATCTCGTTGAATATGTTTAAATCGCGGATAGATGGATTCCTGATCGGTAAGGGAATTAGGGGTCATAGGGATCAGACGGGTAAGTGGAACTGATCCACTTCATGATCTTATTGAATGGCGGGGCAGGCTCGAGGGGCGAGATGGCCTACTCCTGCTCCTATTTCTTATGTTCTTATGTTCATGGTAAAGGAGATAGTCATCAACTTCAGGAAGTATAGTGGAAGGCATGCCCCTATCTACATCAATAGGGACGAAGTAGAAATGGTCAAGAACTTCAAGTTTTTAGGTGTCCAGATCACCAACAACCTGTCCTGGTCCCTACATGTCAATACTATAGTTAAGAAAGCCGACCAATGCCTCTACTTTCTCAGGAGATGAAGGAAATTTGGCATGTCTGCTACAACTCTCATCAACTTCCACAGATACACCATAGGAAGCATTATTTCTGGTTGTTTCACAGCTTGGTATGGCTCCTGCTCTGTCCAAGACCACAAGAAACTACAAAGGGTCATGAATGAAGCCTAGTCCCTCACTCAAACCAGCCTCCCATCCATTGACTCTGTCTATACTTCCCACTGCCTCAGAAAAGCAGCCAGCATAATCAAGGACCCCACGCACCCCGGACATACTCACTTCCACCTTCTTCCGTCCAGAAAAAGATACAAAAAGTCTGAGATCCTGTGCCAACTGACACAAAACAGCTTCTTCCCTGCTGCCATCAGACTTTTGAATGGAGCTACCTTGCATTAAGTTGATCTTTCTCTACATTTTAGCTATGACTGTAGCACTACATTCTTCACTCTCCTTTCCTTTTCTATGTACGATATGCTTTGTCTGTAAAGTGCGCAAGAAACAATATTTTTCACTGCATACTAATACGTGACAAAAATAAATCAAATCAAATACAATATTACCCCAACTCCATAAGCCCCTATCTTGTCCACTAAACCTTTATGGTAGCTTATTAAATGCCCTTTGGAAATACAGGGGATATTACATCTACTGGTCCCCCTTCATCTATCCTTCTAGTTACATCCTCAAAAACCACTTAAACATTTGTCAAACAGGATTTCCTTTTAGTAAAAACATGTTGACTTGGCCCAATCATACTATTCTTTTCTAAGTGATTGGTTAAGACTTCCTTAATAATAGATTCCAGCATTTTCCCAACAACTGTTGTAAGACTAACTGACATGCAGTTCCATGTTATCTCTCTCCCTCCTGAAAAATGGTGTAACATTTGTCAATTTCTAATCTAATGGGACCATTCCTGGATCTAAGGAATTTTGGAAAATCAAAGCTGGCACATCCACTATCTCTGCAGTTATCTATTTTGGATCCCTAGGGTGTAGATCATCAGGGATTTGTTGTGTTTTAATTTCTTAATTTTCTCCAATATAAATTCTCTGCTGATGCTAATTTCCTTACTCTTTTTAGCCCCTAGGTTACGATCTATTTCTGTTATAAAAAATGTGTCTTCTACTGTGAAGACACTCACAAAATATTTGTTCAATGTGTTATGATCCTTGGCCAGACCCCAATTTGTTGGTTAGATCTGGCTGGGGACCAATAACATTTTGTTTAAAGTAGACAAAGTTCAAGATTCAATACACTTACTAAGCAAAGAAAGCCACAAGATTCCATGGGTTTTGAACTCACAAAAACAAAATTTACTTTACAAGGTCAAAAAAATTGCAATATTTATCTTGTATTCTAACATTCAGGGTAATTATGAGATGAATGTAAATTAACTAACCAACAGTGGTCGAACACACTATGCGACATAATAAATGACAGATGCGATCAAAATGGATTCCTTGGATTTTTCATCAACCTACCCAGGCATTAGTCACACTGATGCCGGCGTTGGACAGGGGGAGGCACAGTAAGAAGTCTCACAACACTAAGTTAAAGTCCAACAGGTTTATTTGGCAGCGCAAGCTTTCAGAGCGCTGCTCCTCCCTCAGGTGAGTGAAGAGTTGGGTTCACAAACAGGGCATATAGAAGCACAGACTCAATTTACAAAATAATGGTTGGAATGCAAGTCTTAACAGGTAATCAGGTCTTTGCAGGTGCAGGCGATATTAGTGGAGAGAGGGTTAAGCACAGGTTAAAGAGGTGTAAATTGTCTCAAGCCAGGACAGTTAGTGAGATTTTGCAAGCCCAGGAAAGTTGTGGGTGTTACAGATAGTGTGACATGAACCCAAGATCCCGGTTGAAGTCGTCCTCATGGGTGCGTAACTTGGCTATCAGTTTTTGCTTGGCGATTCTGCGTTGTCGTATGTCGTGAAGGCCGCCTTGGAGAATGCTTACACGAAGATCAGAGGCTGAATGCCCAGGACTGCTGAAGTGTTCTCCGACAGGAAGGGAACACTCCTGCCTGGCACACTGAGAGTCACACTGTGAGTCAACCAATCTAAATGAAATTTTGTCTTTCTCATGAGGGTTTCCAATCTTCACTTTTGAAGAACTTGCCTTGGAACTTTCTCCAGAAGATGGTCAACTTGGACAGCTTCAATGATGGCCAACCTCACAGGGTTGCTTTCCTAGATTTTGTCCCCCTATATTCCTGAGTACCCTTAAACACCAACTCAAAAGCACAATTTCATCAAGCAGCACCACTGGTTCAAAGGGGTATCCGTGTCCCCAACAACTCTCTGAAAGTCTATTTTTACAGTCCTTTCCTTCACTTGGAGCCTCTTTCTCTGCTACATTCTTTTTTCCTAACTTATCTGGAACCTGTTTCTGTCCCCTGTCTTTGTCCCTTACCTGGGACACTTGCTGGTTGACAGATTAAAAAACTGACTGCTGTTCACTGACATTTTAACTGATCTGGTGACCTATCAAAACCCTCCTAGAGGGTCCCACCCTTGCTAGTAGGCAGGAACAAATGTAACAACCATTGGACCATCCTGTACATTAAATGTTACAATCTCCAGAGATTATTAAATTAGCACACAGGGACACAGAAAAAATGTATTTCATAACAAATGTCTCTGTCATCTTTTCATTCCCCCATGATAATTTTTCCTGTCACTGCTTCTAAGGGACCAATTTAGCGATTCCCTTTCTCTTTACATACTTGATGTAAAGCTTTTCCAATTTGTTTTTATATTTCTGGCTTGTTTATTTTCATATTTTCTTTCTCCCCTTTTTATCAATGTTTGGTGACCCTTTGCTGGTTTCTGAAACAATCCCAAACCTCAGACTTGCTACTGCTTTTGCAACATTGTAAGCCTTTTCTTTTAATTTAATTCTACCCGTAACTTCTTGTTGAGTTCTTGTTTTTAAATGGAATGTATTTTTTTTGAACATTTTGAATTGTTTCTTTAAATATTTACCACTGTTCACTTACCTCCATTCCTTTTAGTCTGTTTACCCAAGAAACCCTAGCCAATTCCCTCCTCAGACCTATGTAATTGACTTTGTTTAAGTTTAAAATTCTTGTTTGTGATTGATGGGCTCTAGTTATGCCTGTCTTTTTGTGGGGTACGTGGAACATTCCTTATTCCAGTCCTACTTGGGCTCCCCCCCTACAACTCTTTTTCCAGCACCTCAATGCCTGTTCGAGTGCTGCTCCCTGCACCTGTTTGGAACTGGAAGAATTAATCAATTTTGCTTCTAATTTTCACCCTTCTCTCGCCTTTGCATGGTCCATCTTCAACACTTCCCTTGCCTCCTTAATTTCTCTGTCTCCATTTCTGGGGATAAGCTGTTTGCTGATCTTCATCTTTGCTGCCCCTGACTCCCATATATACTTTGACTACACCTCCTCACTTCCTGCTTCGTGTGAGGACTCCATTCCATTCTCCCAGTTCTTTCATCTCTGTCACAATAGTTTTGATAATGCAACCTTTAAAAACAATACTACTGACGTATCTTCCTTTCTTAACTGTGCATTCCACCCACCGTGTTTGGCAGGGCCCTCAACCGGTCCACCCTTTCCCGTACTTCTGCTCTCACCCCTTTCTCACCCTCCGACATCCACAACAAGGTTTCTCTTGTCCTTACTCTCCACCTCACCAGCCTTCACCATTTGTCAACTCCAGCAAGATGCCACCCACCAAACACGTCTTGCCCCCTCTTCCATTAGCATTCCGAAGGGACTGTTCCCCTCATGATACCATGATGCACTCCTCTATCACTGCTAACAACTCAACCCCTTTCTACAGCACCTTCCCATGCAATCAAAGGAGGTATAATATCTGCCCCTTTACCTCATTTCTCCCTCAAAGATTCCTTCCAGGTGACACAGCAAATTACAAGTATTTCTTTCAATTTAGTTCACTGTATTCACTGCTCACAATCCGATGTCCTCTATATTGGGGAGACCAAATGCAGACTTTTCTGATCTTGTTTCTGAACACCTTCACTTAATCTGCAAGCATGCTCCCATCTGGATAGAAATGGTTCGATCAATCAGACGCAGCATGGATTCATGAGGGGAAAGTCGTGCTTGACGAACATGTTGGATTTTTATGAAGATGTGACTAGGGCGGTTGATGGAGGAGAACCGGTGGATGCGGTGTTTTTGGATTTACAAAAGGCGTTTGATAAGGTGCCCCATAAAAGGCTGCTGAAGAAGATTAGGGCACACGGAGTTGGGGGTAGTGTGTTAAAGTGGATTGGGGACTGGCTATCCGACAGGAAGCAAAGAGTCGGAATAAATGGGTGTTTTTCCGGTTGGAGGAAGGTAACTAGTGGCGTGCCGCAGGGATCGGTACTTGGGCCGCAACTATTTACCATTTATATAGATGATCTGGAGGAGGGGACGGAGTGTAGGGTAACGAAGTTTGCAGATGACACAAAGATAAGTGGAAAAGTGAATCATGTGGAGGACGGAGAAGATCTGCAGAGAGATTTGGACAGGCTGAGTGAGTGGGCGAGGATATGGCAAATGGAGTATAACGTTGATAAATGCGAGGTTATACACTTTGGAGGAAATAATAACAAATGGGATTACTATCTCAATGGAAACAAATTAAAACATGCTACCGTGCAAAGGGACCTGGGGGTCCTTGTGCATGAGACGCAAAAGCCCAGTCTGCAGGTACAACAGGTGATCAAGAAGGCAAATGGGATGTTGGCCTATATTGCGAGGGGGATAGAATATAAAAGCAGGGATGTCTTGATGCACCTGTACAGGGCATTGGTGAGGCCGCAGCTGGAATACTGTGTGCAGTATTGGTCCCCTTATATGAGGAAGGATATATTGGCAATGGAGGGAGTGCAGAGAAGGTTCACCAGGTTGATACCGGAGATGAGGGGTTTGGATTATGAGGAGAGGCTGAGGAGATTGGGTTTGTACTCGTTGGAGTTTAGAAGGATGAGGGGGGATCTTATGGAGACTTATAAGATAATGCGGGGGCTAGATAGGGTGGAGGCGGAGAGATTCTTTCCACTTAGTAAGGAAGTTAAAACTAGAGGACACAGCCTCAAAATAAAGGGGGGTCGGTTTAAGACAGAGTTGAGGAGGAACTTCTTCTCCCAGAGGGTGGTGAATCTCTGGAATTCTCTGCCCACTGAGGTGGTGGAGGCTACCTCGCTGAATATGTTTAAAGCGTGGATGGATGGATTCCTGATCGGTAAGGGAATTAAGGGTTATGGGGATCAGGCGGGTAAGTGGTACTGATCCACGTCAGATCAGCCATGATCTTATTGAATGGCGGGGCAGGCTCGAGGGGCTAGATGGCCTACTCCTGCTCCTATTTCTTATGTTCTTATGTTCTTATCCCAACCATTTCAATTTGCCATTTGCTTTCATGCTTACTTTTACGTCCTTGGTTTGCTGCAATGTTCTGGTGCAGCTTGGTTGTTATTCTCAGGGTTTCATCAGGATCTACAGTTCCAGTTTCTGATTATGTTTATTTATAATAATGGTTCTTTAACTTTGAGAGGAAAAGTTATTGTAATACTGCAAGCAGCACCATCAGAATCTTGGCTATATCATATCTTGGCAATATCAATCTGGCATATCAAGCAAAGATTCCCCAGTAGGCAAACCAGCATAAATTAGAGACAACATTAGAAACATCAATAGTAACAGCAACAGCTCATCAGTGACTTCACCAGAAGTGCCGAGTGAGTGATCCTTCTTGGCCACCTCTTGAGGTCCCCACCATCACAGATGTCAGTCTTCAGCCAATTCAAATCACTCCATGTGATATCAAGAAATGGCTGAGTGCACTAGACACAGAAATGGCTACGGGCCCTGGCAATATCCCAGCTGTACTGTTCAACATCTGTGCTATAGAACAAGTCCAGCCTTACGCCAAGCGATTCCATTACAGCTACAGCATTGGCATCTATCTGGCAATGTGGAAGTTTACCCATGTATGTGCTGTCAATAAAAAGGAAAAATCCAACCTGGCCAATTACATCCCTATGAAACTTCTCATGATTAATAACAAAGCAATGAAAGCAATCATATATTGTGCTTTCACATGATACTTATTCACCAATTACCTACTCACCAATGCTCAATTTAGGTTCTGCCCAGGCCACTTGACGCCAGACTTCAGTACAGTCTCAGCCCAAACACAGACACAAGAGCTGAAATCCAGAGGTGAAAGTGACTGCGCTTGACATCAAGGTGAGTCATTGACTCAGTGCCCTCATATTGGGTGGGTCATTCTGTCTCATAAGAATATAAGAACTAGAAGCAGGAGTAGGCCATCTGGCCCCTTGAGCCTGCTCCGCCATTCAATAAGATCACGGCTGATCTTTTTGTGGACTCAGCTCCACTTACCCGCCCGCTCACCATAACCCTTAATTCCTTTACTGTTCAAAAATTTATCTATCCTTGCCTTAAAAACATTCAATGAGGTAGCCTCAACTGCTTCACTGGGCAGGGAATTCCACAGATTCACAACCCTTTGTATGAACTCAGTCCTAAATCTGCTTCCCCTTATTTTGAGGCCATGCCGCTGAGTTCTAGTTTCACCTGTCAGTGCAAACAACTTCCCTGCTTCTATCTTATCTATTCCCTTCATAATCTTAGATGTTTCTATAAGATCTCCCCTCATTCTTCTGAATTCCAATGAATATAGCCCCAGTCTGCTCAGTCTCTCCTCATAAGTCAACCCTCTCAACTCTGAAATCAACCTAGTGAATCTCCTCTGTACCCCCTCCAGTGCCAGTATATCCTTTCTCAAGTAAGGAGACCAAAACTGTACACAGTACTCCAGGTGTGGCCTCACCAGCACCTTAAATAGCTGCAACATAACCTCGCTGTTTTTAAACTCCATTCCTCTAGCAATGAAGGTCAAAATCCATTTGCCTTCTTAATTACCTGCTGCACCTGCAAATCAACTCCTTGTGATTCTAGAACAAGGACACCCAGGTCCTCCTGCACAGCAGCATGCTGCAATTTTTTACCATTTAAATAATAATCCATTTTGCTATTATTCCTACCAAGATGCATGACCTCACATTAGCAACATTGTACTCCATCTGCCAGACCCTCGCCCACTCACTTAGACTATCTACATCCATTTGCAGACTTTCAGCATCCTCCACCCTGTTCTGACTGATTCTGGATTTAAGTTTGGTTTTTCAGTCTAACTGCATTTGATTTAGTATGGTACCAAAGATCCCCAGTAAAACTGAAATCAATGAGGATCAGAGGGACAACTCTCTAGCACCTAGTCATACCTGGCACAAATGAAGATGGTTGTTGTTGTTGGAGGCCAATTATTTCAGCCCCAGGACATCACTGCAGGAGTTCCTCAGTGTAGTGTACTAGGCCCAACTACCTTCATCTGCTTTATCAATGTTCATCCCTTCATCATAAGATCAGAAATGAGGCCATTCACAGATGCTTGGATTGTTTAGCTTCATTCATAGTTGATCAAATAATGAAG
Source organism: Mustelus asterias (assembly GCF_964213995.1). Classification (NCBI taxonomy): domain Eukaryota; kingdom Metazoa; phylum Chordata; class Chondrichthyes; order Carcharhiniformes; family Triakidae; genus Mustelus; species Mustelus asterias. The sequence continues at coordinate 130,498,486 of NC_135801.1, read as the reverse complement.
TGGTCCACAATGCTTGCAAGCCTTGGACCACATTCAAGGTTGGCTTGACAAGTAGGAAATAATATTCATACCACACAAGTACTCAGCAATGCACATCTCCAACAAGAAAATCATACAACCACCTCACTTTGACTCTCTACCCCTTTTTATGGTGGGGGATCATTGACTTTGTGCCATCATGTTGCATGCTCATTGACTCTCTTCCCCCATGTTGGGAAGGGGGTCAGTAACTCTGTGCCCCCACATTCATAGAAATCATAGAAACCCTACAGTGCAGAAGGAGGCCATTCGGCCCATCGAGTCTGCACCGACCACAATCCCACCCACATTGGGTGGCTCACTGACTTTGTGCTGCCATGTTGGGTGGGTCAGTGACTCTCTTCTCCCATGTTTGATGGGTCACTGACTCTGTGCCCCCATGTTGGATGGGCTGCTGACTGTACCCCCATGGTGGGTGGATCAGTAACTCTGCGCCCCCATGTTGGGTGATCAGTAACTCTATGCCTGCCATGTTGGGTGCCTCACTGACTCTGTGCCCCCATGTTGGGTGGATCAGTAACTCTATGCCCCCATGTTGGGTAGCTCGCTGATTCTGTGCCCCCCAAGTTGGGTGCCTCACTGACTCTATGCCCCCATGTTGTGTAGCTTGCTGATTCTGTGCCCCCATGTTGGGTGGCTCGCTGACTCTGTGCCCCCATGTTGGGTGGCTCACTGACTCTGTGCCCCCATGTTGGGTGGCTCGCTGATTCTGTGCCCCCATGTTGGGTGGCTCACTGACTCTGTGCCCTCATGTTGGGTGGATCAGTGACTCTCTTCCCCCATGTTGGATGGGCCACTGACTCTGTGCCCCCATGTTGGATGGGCTGCTGACTATACCCCCACGTTGGATGGGCTGTTGACTGTACCCCCATGTTGGGTGGATCAGTAACTCTGCGCCCCCATGTTGGGTGGTCAGTAACTCTATGCCCGCCATGTTGGGTGCCTCACTGACTCTGTGCGCCCATGTTGGGTGCCTCACTGACTCTAGGCCCCCATGTTGGGTGGCTCGCTGACTCTGTGCCCCCATGTTGGATGGGTCACTGACTCTGTGCCCCCATGTTGGGTGGCTCGCTGACTCTGTGCCCGCATGTTGGGTGCCTCACTGACTCTATGCCCCCATGTTGGGTGCATCACTGACTCTATGCCCCCATGTTGGATGGGCCACTGACTTTGTGCCCCCATGTTGGGTGGATCAGTGACTCTCTTCCCCCCTGTTGGATGGGCCACTGATTCTGTGCCCTCATGTTGGGTGGATCAGTAACTCTGTGCCCCCATGTTGGGTGTCTCACTGACTCTCTGCCCCCATGTTTGGTGCCTCACTGACTCTATGCCCCCATGTTGGGTGGGTCAGTAACTCTGTGCCCCCATGTTGGGTGTCTCACTGACTCTCTGCCTCCATGTTGGGTGCCTCACTGACTCTATGCCCCCATGTTGGGTGGGTCACTGACTCTGTGCCCCCATGTTGGGTGCCTCACTGACTCTATGCCCCCATGTTGGGTGGGTCACTGACTCTATGCCCCCATGTTGGATGGGTCACTGACTCTGTGCCCCCATGTTGGATGGGTCACTGACTCTGTGCCCCCATGTTGGATGGGTCACTGACTCTGTGCCCCCATGTTGGATGGGTCACTGACTCTGTGCCCCCATGTTGGGTGGGTCACTGACTCTGTGCCCCCATGTTGGATGGGTCACTGACTCTGTGCCCCCATGTTGGGTGGCTCACTGACTCTCTGCCCCTCATGTTGGGTCTGGATTCAGTTTGAATTTGATTGCAATGGAACCATCAGCCCGTCTCGCGCTTACGGGGACGATGCTTGGGGAGAGGGGGGCGTGTTCGCGCGCAGGCGCCATGTGTCCTGGAGCCGGCGCTGACCTCGCGAGATCTTGGGAGCGTTCTCCTATTGGGTAACCCCTGGAGGGACGTCACTGACCGAAAGGTCAAGCTGTAAATCCCCTTTAACATTCTCCAGCTAAGATGTGAGAATGAGGCGAGCGGGCGGGGAGGTGGCCGGCTGGCTGAGTGGAGAAGCAGCAGGCGGATCGCCCAGCCCCGTGTCCGCTCCAAGATGGAAATTTCCGTTTTGATTTTCGCCCTGAGTTTTATTTTCGTCGTGACGTCATTTAAGCGACCAGGGGCGCCGACGTCATCAGGAGTTGCCCGAGGTCGCCCAACTTTCCCGATTGTGGAGGCACCGGAGAGTTTGGAGATTTCATTCGGAATCGGGAAAGGAGCCTTCACCCCTGCCGGACTCTCGCTGCCCCTTTATCTCCTGGCGATGAAGCCCCATCCCACCCGTGTGTACAGCCTCTTCCCGCTCTCGGAGCGACAGATTTCCTAAAGCTTTTCATTCATTCCGCTCTTCCCAAATATTTACAAACGTGGAGAATTTCTGAGGCCTAATTATCACAATTTGTAAACAAGAATAAAGAGAAACGGAGCAGTCACTCTTCGCCGCTGGTGCTTCACTTTCCGCTGCCGAGTTCTTGTCAGAACTTCCTTGTGCTCAATCTGACCATTAGTGAATGTGCCATTAATTACATCCAGAGCATTGGTTCACCCAACTCCACTACACTGTTATGCCGCGGGATATCTGCCACAGTAAGTACACCCCTCAGTTTCTGCAACGAATTTTATAAATATAGTTTTTCACCTTGGCACTTGTGGTATCAACGTTACTGAATAACCTGATTGGTCAAATCGGCAAAAAGCTACTTTTTGAAATTAAAGCTTTCCAATTTGTCCACTTTTTGGTTTCACGGGGTTTGTGGCCTTTTGGCAAAATCTTGCTTCTGACGTTAGTTGAAACTTTTAACTTTCTGTAACAGAGGGTTTCTGTATTTCATTGCGTGGATTTGTAAAAACACTAAATTCCAGTTGTTGCTGTGAAGTCAAGAGATGAGGGCATATGCTAAATAAAAACGGTCATTTTGGTTAGAGGAGGATGGCTAATTGGGAATTCCAGAACTATGAAGTTTCTAAACGTTTGTAAATTGAAATCTGACAGGTGAATTCAATTCACCTATGTCCTTCAAACCTTCCTTTTGAAGCTTTTGGCTATTTGTCCTAATGTCCTTGGCTCAGTGTCAATTTTTGACTTATTTTGTTTCTGTGAAGTGGGATATTTTATTGCATTGAAGGCACGGTATAAATTGTTGCATTACCAGAAGAGGTGATTTATGTTAATTACTGATCCATTCTCAATAAATGATATATGTCAAATCTCTGGTACTTGAAAGTGGAGGGTAATTGTTACTTAATCCCTGGAAAGAATGTTTCTGATATGCTGTTTAAACTGTTACCTTGTGAGGGATGGGAATAGATCTAGCAGTTTTTTTGTGGTTGTATTGGTGGGGTGGGAAGAATCAGAATTATGGTGCAGGTTAAGAATGGCTTACAGTTTAAAAGGAATGCTGTGATTACTACACTAATCTCCTTTTTGGATTGAAGGATGAAAAGTATTCTCAAAGTTTGTTAGATGTTAGGGTCCTTCCTGAAATCGATTTGGGCAATCTCAGTTCAGTTCCAGCTAAATGTGTTCACTAAATTAGTGGTCTCAGTTAGTGGCTGCAGTGGTGGCTCGTGTAAGAAATGGAAAATTCACACTGGTATATTTGGTGTTACTTTTCTGAACTAAGTGTGAAAAGACCCTGTTGGAAAGGCATACAGAATATTTTAATCTGGCTACGCATAACGTTTGGATGCTGACACCTGCTGCCAACATTGGGAAAAATGTTTTGTTCGTCAGTATTGACATTCCTCACCTTAATGAGCACAAATATATTCTCACAATCCATGTGAGCAGAAAGAAGATTTGTAGTGTTGGTCTTTTCTATTTATATGTGGTCCCATTTTCAAAATAGCCTGGTGTCAAGTAGTGGTACTAAATGGGGAAAGTTTCTTTTTAATGCACTAAGTTTAAAATTTGTGTTTAATTGATTTTAGCTGGCTCTTTTAGTGTCGGTGGCTTACATTTCCTTTTTGACTAGTAGGGAAGAAGGTAGTTTGGAAATGTATTTGAGTTACAATTGGTGATTGCCAGCATATCACCTTGCAGTTTTGAATTTTTTACTTTCTGGTCTATAGTAATTGTAAGTGATATAGTTATTTTCCATGAACACATTCATATTAGGTATTCGTGCCTATCTAGTTTGAGCAACTATGCAGCAACTATATCCATGACGAATTTAGTGAGTCTTCTGGTTAATTATATTATACAGTTCTCATTTAAAATTTTGTAAATTAAGGCAAGCTATTGTGTTCGTTAATGTAGGAAAATTGTCCACTACGTCCAGTCGTTTTTTGTTTGCCTCATGTTTTTATTATGCAGTTCTGATGGGTTGCCTAGTTACAGTAGTAGTGTAATAGAACATCATCTTCCTCTTAATATGTGTAATGGCTTTCAGATTTGCTGCTATTTCAAGGTTAATTTAATTTGTTCCTTTGTTTAATTGGTGTTCACTATTTATTTAAATACAATTGTGTGGTTTTTTTAAGTATTGACTCCATTGATTTCAATTTAGGCACTAGTGTATTTGCAGTAAGCACTACTTAGTATATTAATTCACAAGTTCAAGGTTTCCACGATGCAATCTAGAGTTAAAAGTGTTACACGATTTAACTAGATACATGTCTTCAATGCCAAATATTGATTACTGCAATAGAGTTTTGTGTTTTGCTGTAATCATGCAGCTTTCAACTACTTCTTGTCTGGAGATAAATGTAGTAACAATGCCACTATTGATAGTCATTTTAGTATGGAATCTTTATTTCACATTGATATTATCCCTTACTATTTGTGTTTGGTACGAACTGCATAGTAACAGGTATCATTTCTGGTGTTGTGAAGGCTTTCTGATATTTCTTAGTTTTCAAGCTAGCCTTTGTGGGCTTAAGTGGGTGCAATATTTGTGTGCATTTTGAAACCAGAGAGAAAGGAAGATGTTTCATGAGAGCCTGGGTTGCATATTGGTGGTATGATATTTGAAGATGCTTACACACTGTACATAGTCATTATTGTTGCCAGACTGGGTAATTTACTGTCTACTACTCATTGTATTTCCTAAGGCACACAGCAGTCATTTTACTGCAAAAAAAACCCTTTGTGTAAAATCCCAACTAGCAATCAGATTTTCTTTGCAGATTGTGTTTTTTCCTAAATAGATGAGGAAATTATCTTGAATTCCGTAAAAATGTCTGATTTTTAAAAAAAATGTGTTTCTACAGTTTTCAAACCTTTTATCAGGTTCATACAGCAATAAATGCTGATGTGCTTACAACTGGAAAAATGAACCTTTGAATGACCCATACGTTGTGCTGCGATGAAAAGAAGCAGAGTCGTGTGGTGCTGTTGCTGGGAAGTTCACACTGTGGAGTTGCTCCCTTTTTTTGGAGAAAGGTACATTGATAGATCCTGAATTGCTATAAGACGAGTGCATTTGTAGCTGTTTATGAATAATTATAGATTTTTTAAAAAAAACAACAATCCTAAATGAAAAAGAAATGGGTGAAGGAAAGACTCTTGTACATTCTTTACATTGTATTGGGAAACAAAGAACTGAATGCTGATTAATTGTACATTTTCACTTTTACAGGGATCTGCCATGAGGTGTTGATACCTTATTTTAAAACTGAGACATAGGACCTAAATGGCGCAGCATGATTTTGCTCCAGCCTGGCTTAATTTTCCAACTCCACCTTCATCAACCAAGGTATTGTGATACCAGTGTTAATTCTTGCACTTTCGAATGTTGAATACCTCAGCCCTTTTTTCCACCTCATCGTTTTTTTGGTGCACATAACGTGTTTTGTTTGACAAGGAGTTAATTTGTACAAGGGAAATCTTACACTGTGATACTCAATTGTAATGCATAAGCATTTGCTTTTCGAGTTGAGGACCAACGTGGCATGTGAATTCTTCACTGATTTGATTGGGCTATTTTGACCCTCTATCAGATTTAGCAAGCATCTATTTAAAAACATCAGAAGATGTTGGGTTATTTCCAAACGATAGGGTAACTCATGAATTCTCGGGGACTTTCCTGTTTTCCATTCATGTAAGATTGGATAATTTCCCAACGTGAATTGGAATGTGTTAATTTACATTGGTACAAATAGAACATTGATTTTTAAAGCACTGATGGATTTCAGTTGGCCTCTTGTCCCCTCCTTTGCTAAAGAATTCAAAACTAATCTTATTTTGCTGTATTCTTTCCCCCCACCCCTATGATAACACTCGCTTCACATATATATAATTTTCTCTTAAAAGCTGCAATGGCTGTGCCTCAACTCTTCCCAGTTGCAAAACATTCAATGCCACAATAATCCTGGAGTCAGTGGGGTTTGGAAGGTCAAAAATGCAACCTCACTGTTCAAGTAAGGAGAGAGAAAAAACACAGAACTATAAGCCGGTTAGCCTAACATCAGTAGTAGGGAAAATGTTAGAATCTGTTATAGGGATGTGGTAACAGAGTATGTAGAAAACCATAAGATAACTGGGGAAAGTCAACATCGATTTATGAAAGGAAAATCTTGTTGAACAAATCTATTACAGTTTTCTGAGGATGTAACTAGGAGGATGGATAAAGGAGAACCAGTGGTCATAGTATAATTAGATTTTCAAAAACATTCAATAAGATGCTGCACAAGAGGTTACTTAAAAAAAAGTTAGAGCTCTTGGAGTTGGGAGTGATATATTAACATAGATTGGTTAACAGAGAGTGGGAATAAATGGTTCATTTTTGGGCTGACAGACTGTAATTAGTAGAGTACGCAAAGATTAGTGCTTGGGCCTCAGCTATGGTCTATATTTAGATAAGGAGACCCAAGTGTAATGTATCGGGTTTACTGATGATACAAAGTTGCATGGTAAAATAAGCGGAGAAGACTTTGAAGGATATGAGAATATGCCTGCTTTGCCATTCATGACTGATCTTCTAAAATCTATCTTCCTGCACTCTCCCCATGTCCATATGTATCTTTAGTTTCCAAAAATCTATCGATCTCTGACTTGAGTATGTTCAGTCTCTAGTCCTTTGATCCACAGGCTTCGGAGTGTTGGAATTTCAACTCAAAATGACTGATCCCTTATTCACAGAACCCCCTCTTTCAGACTTCTCAACCAGGGAAACACCCTTCCACATCTGTCAATCCCTTGCCATTTATATGTTTCAATAAGATCAGCTGTGATTCTTCTAAATTCCAGCAAAGGTAGTTCCCTGTCTGCTCAGTTTTTTTTTGTAGGATAATACCCTCAATCCATGAATTGGTGAACCTTTCTATTGTGCTCCTTCTGAGGCTAGCATACTCTTCCTTGGGTAAGGAGGCCAAAACTATAGTGCGTACTATAACTGGCCGAGGCCCCATATAATTGTAACAAGACTCTTATCCCTTTGTGATAAAGGCTAACAACCTTTAAAATATACACGGATGAGCCTTGAAATGTCATAACATTCAAAGCTATCGACCAAGTACTGGAAAGTAGGATTACTGTAGATTTAGTGTAGTTTTATCATAGAATCCTACAGTGCAGAAAGAGGCCATTCGGCCCATCGATTCTGCACCGACCGCAATCCCACCCAGGCCCTATCCACATATCCCTACATTTTTTTACCCACTAACCCCTCTAACCTATGCATCCCGGGACACTAAGGGGCAATTTAGAATGGCCAATCAACCTAGCCCGCACATCTCTGGACCGTGCAGATTCAATGAACTGAATGGCCTCCTCTTCTGTGCTGTATAACTCTGTGCCATTTGCTTTCCCAAATGCTTGTATTATCTGCATGTCAACTTTCCACGATTCATGTACAAGGGCATCTAGGTTCCTCTGAATACCAACATTTCCAAAATCAGTTTTTCTATTTCTCCTTCCAAAATGGATCATTTCACATTTCCCGACATGATATTCCATCTGCCATGTTCTTGCTAGCTCACTTGACCTCTCTATATCCTCTTCTCATCCTTCTCATAGCATATTTTTCCACCTAAATTTGTCTAGTCAGCAAACTTGGGCACGTGACTCTCTGTTCCCTCATTTAAATCATTGATTCAGATTATAAGTACCTGAGATCCAAGCACTTTTTTTTCTCTCCCTCTTTTCTTGAATAGTGGGGTTATGTTTTCCACTGTCATTGTACCTCCTTTAAAAAACCAGGTTACAGGCCATTGGGTCCAGTGGATTTGTCAATTAGAAGTCCCATTAATTTTTCCGGTGCTATCAATGCCCCTGAACTCCCCATTTCCACTGAACTGTTGATTTACCACTATTTCCAATATGTTTCTTTTTTAAATTCATTGGGTGCAGGTGTTGCTGGCTTCTTGAGCCACTGCAGTCACTGAGGTGTAGGTTTACTCACAGTGCTGTTGGGGAGTTCCAGAATTTTGAACGGTGATATGTACCCAAGTCAGGATAGTGAATGACTTGGAGAGGAGCTTGCAGGGGTGGTGTTCCCATGTGTCTGCTGCCCTTGTCCTTTTAGATGGTAGTGGTCATGGGTTTGAAAGATGTTGTCTAAAGAGACTTGGTGACTTCCTGATGTGCATCTCGTAGATGGTACATACTGCTGCCACTTTCATTGGTGGTGGAGGGAGTGAATGTTTGTGGTGCCAATCAAGTGGGCTGCTTTGTCTTGGATGGTGTCAGGCTTCTTGTGTTATTGTAGCTGGAAGGCAAGTAGAGAGCATTCAATCACACTCCTGGTGTGTGCCTTGTAGTTGGTGGACAGGCAATGGGGAGGGAGGAGGTGAGTCCCTGGGACTCCGTCTCTGTTCTACTCTTGTAGCCACAGTATTCATATGGTCCAGTTCAGTTTCTGGTCAATGGTGGCCTGAGGATGTTGATAGTGGGGGATTCAGCGATGATAATGTCATGGGGCGGTGGTTAGATTCTGTCGTGTGAACATAGCCATTGCCTGGCAGTTGTGTGACACAAATCTTATTGGAACTGAGATGATTGATCTCCAACTGCCACAACAGTCATCCTTTGTGCCAGGTATGACTAACCTGTGGAGAATTTCCCCTGATTCCCATTTGTTAGGTCTCCTTGTTGGCACACAAGGACAAATGCTGCTTGATGTCAAGGGCAGTCAGTCTCGCTTCACCTCTGGAATTCAGCTGATTTTTGTCCATGCCTAAACCAAGGCAGTGATGAGGTCACGAGCTGACTGACTTTGATGGAACCCCAACTGGGTGTCAGTGAGCTGGCTATTTTCAAGCAATTGACATTTGATAGTACTGTTGATGACCCCTTCCGTCACTTTACTGATCGACAGTGGATGGGTGAAGTGGTAATTATCCAGTTTGGATTTGTCTTTTTTTTTGTGTTCAGGACATACCTGGGAAACTTTGCACATTTCTGGGCTGATGCCAGTGTTGTTGTTGTACTGGAACAGCTTAGTCAGTGTCACCAGTTCTGGAGCACCAGTCTTCAGTACTATTACTGGAATATTGTCAGGGACCATAGCCTTTGCAGTATCCAGTACTTTCAGCTGTTTCTTGACATCATGTGGAGTGAATTCAATTGCTGAAGACTGGGATCTGCGATGCTGAGGACCTCTGGAGGAGGCTAAGCCCAGTACCAAAGAAAGGCCAAGCAGCGTGCCTTAATATCATCCAGTAGCTCTGACATCCATCATTATGAAGTGCTTTGAAAAGCTAATCATGGCACGAATCAATTCCAGCCTCCCAGGTCGCCTGAATCCACTACATTTTGCCAACCACCACAACAGGTCCAAAGCACATGCCATCTCCCTGTCCCTGCACTCAACCCTGGAACACCTAGATAACAAACACCCATGTCAGACTCCTATTTATTGAGTGCAGCTCAGCCTTCAACACCATTATTCCTACGAAACTCATCTCCAAACTCTGTGGCCTGGGCCTGGGCTCCTCCCTTTGCAACTGGATCCTGAGCTTCCTAACTCACAGACCACAATCAGTAAGGATAGGCAACAACACCTCCACGATCACCCACAAGGCTGCGTTCTCAGCCCCCTACTATACTCCTTATACACCTATGACTGCAGCCAAATTCCCCTCCAATTCGATTTTCAAGTTTTCTGATGACACCACTGTAGTGGGTTGGATCTCAAACAATGATGAGACAGAGTACAGGAATGAGATAGAGAATCTGGTGAACTGGTGCGGCAACAATAATCTCTCCCTCAATGTCACCAAAACGAAGGAGATTGTCATCGACTTCAGGAAGCGTAAAGGAGAACATGCCCCTGTCTATAGCAACGGAGACGAAGTAGAAAGGGTCGAGAGTTTCAGGTTTTTAGGTGTCCAGATCACCAACAACCTGTCCTGGTCCCTCCATGCCGACACTATAGATAAGAAAGGCCACCAACGCCTCTACTTTCTCAGAAGATTAAGGAAATTTGGCATGTCAGCTACGACTCTCACCAACTTTTACAGATGTACCATAGAAAGCATTCTTTCTGGGTGTATCACAGCTTGGTGATGGTTCCTGCTCTGCCCAAGACCGCAAGGAACCTCAAAAGGTCGTGAATGTAGCTCAATCCATCACGCAAACCAGCCTCCCATCCATTGACTCTGTCTTCACTTCCCACTGCCTCGGTAAAGCAGCCAGCATAATTAAGGACCCCATGCACTCCGGCGATTCTCTCTTCCACCTTCTTACTTTGGGGAAAAAGACAGAAAAGTCTGAGGTCGTGTACCAACTGACTCAAGAACAGCTTCTTCCCTGCTGCCGTCAGATTTTTGAATGGACTTACCTCGCATTAAGTTGATCTTTCTCTACACCCTAGCTATAACTATAACACTACATTCTGCACTCTCTCGTTTCCTTCTTTATGAATGGTATGCTTTGCATAGCGCGCAAGATACAATAATTTTCACTATACTAATACATGTGACAATAATAAATCAAATCAAAGATTATCTGCTCGGCACTTCTGGCTGAAGATTGTTGTGAATGCTTCAGCAAGATCTTTCGCACTGACGCGCTCGTCTCCCCATCATTTAAAATGGGAATGTTTGTGGAGCCTCCTGCTCTGGTAAGTTGTTTCATTGTAAACTGCCATTCATGGCTGGATGTGGCAGGATTGCAGAGTTTGGATCTGATTAGCTAGTTGTGGAGTCGCTTAGCTCTGACTATTGCTTGATGCTTATGCTGTTTGGCACGCATGGTGCTGTCATGTAGCTTCACAAGGTTTGAACTCTTAATTTTAGGTATGCCTGGCCTGCCCACCTGTACTCTTCTTTGAAACAAGTTTGATCCCCTGGCTTGCTTGGCAGTGGTGGAGTGGAGGATATGCTGGGCTATGAGGTTGTGAATACAGGACTTTGTCTCCACAAAGTGCGGTAGTCACACCTACCAATACTGTCATGGAGAGATGCAGCTGTGGCAGGCAGGTCCCTGAGGATGTGGTTAAGTATGTTTTTCCTTCTAGTACCCTCACACTTGCCGCAGACCCAGTCGAGCAGCTACATTTTTTTAAGGCTCGGTCAGTAGTGGTGCTGTTGAGCCACACTGGGTGAAGGACATTAAAGTCCCCCATCCAGAGTACATTGAGTCCGTACCATCCTAAGTGCTTCCTCTGAGTGGTGTTCAATATGGAGGAATTACTGATTCATCAGTGGGAGGGGAGGGGCGGGGGGGGTGAGTAGGAGGCGTTGGGGTAGTACATGGTAATCAGCAGGTGGTTTCGTTGCCCGTGTTTGACCTGATGCCATGAGACTTCTTGGGGTCAGATGATATTGAGGACTCCCTGGGCAACTCCCTCCCAACGGTATACCCCTGTGTCACCATCTCTGGTGGGTCTGTTCTGCCGGTGACACAGGACATAGCCGGTGCTGGTGATGATTGGACATTATATGTAATGTATGATTCCATGAGTATGATTGTCGGACTATTGCTTCACTAGTCTGTGAGACAGCTCCCCCAATTTTGACATCCAGATGTTCGTAAGGGGGACTTTGCAGGGTTGACATGGCTGAGTTTGCTGTTGTTTCCGGTGCCGGATGGTCTATCTGATTTAGTTCCTTTGAGTCTTTTTTAGTGGTTTCATACAACTGAGTGGCTTGTCAGTGGGCATTTAACATTGGGCAATCCACATTGCTGTGGATCTGGGGTCACATGTAGGCCAGATCAGTTAATGACTGCAGGTTTTCTTCCCTAAAGGACATTAGTGAACCAGATGGGTTTTTCTGACAATTGACAATAGTTTCCTGGTCATCACTAGACTTTTAATTGTATTTTTTTTTTTGAGTTTGAATTCCATGATCTGCTGTGGTGTCATTCAATCCTGGGTCCTCCGAGCATTAGTCAAGTGAGAATAGTGCTGCACCATCATTCTCCCCAGCCCTGTGTAGACGATGCAAAGTCTTCATTTAATGCCTCTGCTATTTTGTTGTTCGCTTCTATAATTTCTCCTGCCCCTGCCTCTGCCGATGAAAGATTTCCTAATTCTTCCTTTTTAACACACACACAAAATCCCAACTGCCAGCACTTGGCCCATAGCCCTGAATGTTATGATGTACCAAGTGCTCCTCCAGATACTTTTTAAAGGATGTGAGACAACTCGTCTCGACCGCCCTCCCAGGCAGTGCATTCCAGATCATTACCATCCTATGGGTTAAAAAGGTTTTTTCTCACATCCCCGCCTGCCCCTCACCTGGAACGTGTCGCCTCGTGACTGACCCATCAACTAAGGGGAATAGCTACTCCCTATCCACCCTGTCCATGCCGTTCATATTGTTGTACACCTCGATCAGGTCGCCCCCTCAGTCTTTCTGCTTCAAGGAAAACAACTCGAGTCAATCCAACCGCTCATCATAACTTAAATATTCCATCTCAGGCAGCATCCTGGCGATTCTCCTCTGCACCCCCTCCAGTGCATTCATAGATTTGAGGAAATTTTGATGCCTCTTGCTAATCCACTCTGGTATATGTTTTTCTCTCTCTCGTATTAATTTCTTAGTGAAGCGCTTTTTTTTTGTATTTTTAAAATCCTCCCAAACCTCAGATTTATGACGACGCTTTTTGGTGAGAATATAAGTCTCTTTACTTTACACTCATTGTGTACATACTTAAGGATATATATGCTGGCATCGACTTGAGCCTTGTCACTAAATTTGTGCCTTTAACGATATTGGCATTATCTGAAGCTTCCCTTAACTGCATCGATACAATTTGCTTCAACCACTCTGTGTGATAGTGAGTTCTGCTTTCTGACTAGAAAGGTGAAGCAGTTCCTTCTGAATACCCGATTATTGTATTTCTTGGTGACCATCTTATATTGATGCTGTCTCATATTGCTCTTCCCCACAAGTGAAAGTATTCTCTCTGTCTACTCGATCAAACTCTATAAGAAATAATTTATATGAAAGAATTGGATTTACATTGTACTTTTCACAACCACCAGATGTCTAAGTGCTTGAAGTACTTTCTGTAGTTACGAGGAAATGCGGCAACTAATTTGTGCACAGCAAACTTCCAGCATATAAATATAATGTCCAGATAAAACTTTTTTTTGTTCTGTGATGTTCATTGAGGGATAAATATTGGCCAGGACACCAGGAATAACTCCCATGTGCCTCTTCAAATTTGTGACCGAACAGACACGCCTGGCACATTCTCGCACCCAGCCCCCGCCTCTGCTCTCGCACCCCTCCCTTCTCGCGCCCTCTCCTCTCGCCCCCCCCTCTCCTCTCGCCCCCCCCCTCTCCTCTCGCCCCCCCCCTCTCCTCTCGCCCCCCCCCTCTCCTCTCGCCCCCCCCCTCTCCTCTCGCCCCCCCCTCTCCTCTCGCCCCCCCCTCTCCTCTCGCCCCCCCCTCTCCTCTCGCCCCCCCCTCTCCTCTCGCCCCCCCCTCTCCTCTCGCCCCCCCCTCTCCTCTCGCCCCCCCCTCTCCTCTCGCCCCCCCCTCTCCTCTCGCCCCCCCCTCTCCTCTCGCCCCCCCCTCTCCTCTCGCCCCCCCCTCTCCTCTCGCCCCCCCCTCTCCTCTCGCCCCCCCCTCTCCTCTCGCCCCCCCCTCTCCTCTCGCCCCCCCCTCTCCTCTCGCCCCCCCCTCTCCTCTCGCCCCCCCCTCTCCTCTCGCCCCCCCCTCTCCTCTCGCCCCCCCCCTCTCCTCTCGCCCCCCCCTCTCCTCTCGCCCCCCCCTCTCCTCTCGCCCCCCCCTCTCCTCTCGCCCCCCCCTCTCCTCTCGCCCGCCCCCTCTCCTCTGGCCCGCCCCCTCTCCCCTCTGGCCCCCCCCCCTCTCTCCCCTCTGGCCCCCCCCCTCTCTCCCCTCTGGCCCCTCCCCTCTGGCCCCCCCCCTCTCTCCCCTCTGGCCCCCCCCCTCTCTCCCCTCTGGCCCCCCCCCTCTCTCCCCTCTGGCCCCCCCCCTCTCTCCCCTCTGGCCCCCCCCCTCTCTCCCCACTGGCCCCCCCCCTCTCTCCCCACTGGCCCCCCCCCTCTCTCCCCACTGGCCCCCCCCCTCTCTCCCCACTGGCCCCCCCCCTCTCTCCCCTCTGGCCCCCCCCCTCTCTCCCCTCTGGCCCCCCCCCCTCTCTCCCCTCTGGCCCCCCCCCCTCTCTCCCCTCTGGCCCCCCCCCTCTCTCCCCTCTGGCCCCCCCCCCTCTCTCCCCTCTGGCCCCCCCCCCTCTCTCCCCTCTGGCCCCCCCCCCTCTCTCCCCTCTGGCCCCCCCCCTCTCTCCTCTCTCCTCTGGCCCCCCCCCTCTCTCCTCTCTCCTCTGGCCCCCCCCCTCTCTCCTCTCTCCTCTGGCCCCCCCTCTCCCCTCTGGCCCCCCCCCTGGCCCCCCCCCTCTCTCCCCTCTGGCCCCCCCCTCTCTCCTCTCTCCTCTGGCCCCCCCCTCTCCCCTCTCTCCTCTGGCCCCCCCCTCTCTCCTCTGGCGCCCCCCCCTCCTATTAACTTTTGAAAGTGGTTATTGTGTGTTCGCATGAATAAAATTTCTGCATTCGTTCTGCTTTTTTATATGCCACAGGAGAATATCATGCTCGTGATTATACATTCTTATTGATCGGCACCTTTCACTGTCAGTTCTTCTAAGACATACTTTATGTGTGAAATGGCTTGCATGATGTAATAGTATGTTGCTGTGAAAGTTACTGGATGATATTATGCGTAATTTACGTAATAATCTTAGGGCCAGGTTACATTCCATTTATTATTTGGTTTGCAGTTTTTGAACAGTTGTGTAAAAAATTTATACAACTCTCTCATAAGCAGTGAGGAAGATGATATGAAGTTTTGGGAAAGATGGCAATGTAAATACAGAAATCTGTGTCTGTCAGTGTACCCAGCTCATCCCCACTGCTGGAGCCTGATTATTCACTTCTGTAGTTTTGTGAAGAGACAGACCACTTTTAAACAACAAAAACATTTGGATCTATCAATTTCAATCCAGTGTATGACAACATTTCATTTGCATGGTGAACTTTAAAAAGCAATGCTTATTTATAGTTAATGTTTGAAATATTAATTTGACTTTATTTTACCTGTGTCTAGGCAGATAGGAAAGAGTGACAAGTTACAAAAATCCAGAAAACGTAACCTCTCCTGTCACTCTTCCCTGGCTTTATTATATTTTCAAGTGTGTTTCTGATGTTTTTAAATGGTAACTTTCTTGCCCAAGAGCCCACTAATGAAGGAATCCAGCTGACTTCACAGAAATCCTTGTTTTATATGGAAGTATCTTGTCCTGTCCTTGTGGAGTTGTCACCTCTCTGTGTGCACATGCCACTCTCTCTCTGTGTACATGTCTCTCTCTTTATCCATGTGTGTGAATGTCTCCTTCGTTATCTGTGTGTGCATGTCTCTCTTGTCACCACTGGGAGCACTGGCATCATTCGCTTTCCCTCTCTCGCTTTCCCTTGCGTGCATTCTCTATTAACATCAATAATGGGGAGGGGATGGGTATTAACATCAATCGCTTTTATTTGTTCATGGTTTGCTGGTATCTCCGGCTTGACCTGCAGTTACTGCCCATTCCTAATTGCCCTCGAACTGTCAGAAGTTTCCTTCTTTACCCTTCCTGTAACTGTTGCAAAATCAGGAATTAGCATGTACGCTGATTAGTATAGGAGTGCTGAAGTTGCAGTTTTTGACTCGGTACCGAAATATGGGCTGCATAGTTCTCCCCTGCCCCCACCATTGCACTGAGTCTTCATTCAAGGAATCAGCAGGAATTTCAACTTTTCCACATTGGTATGAGAAACCTTGTACAAAACTACACCTTGTTCACTCGGGTGTAACTGGGTTTTTAATTTTGATTTTATTATTGTCACATGTATTAACATACAGTGAGAAGTATTGTTTCTTGCGCTCTGCAGACAAAAACATATCATCATGGAGAAGGAAAGGAGAGAATGTAGTGTTACAGTCATAGCTAGGGTGTAGAGAAAGATCAATTTAATGCAAGGTAGGTCCATTCAAAAGTCTGACAGCAGCAGGGAAGAAGCTGTTCTTGAGTCAGTTGGTATGTGACCTCAGACTTTTGTATCTTTTTCCCAAAGGAAGAAGCTGGAAGAGAGAATGTCTAGGGTGTGTGGGGTCCTTAATCATGCTGGCTGTTTTGCCAAGGAAGCAGGAAGTGTAGACAGAGTCAATGGATGGGAGGCTGGTTTGCATGATGGATTGGACTGCATTTACGACCTTTTGTAGTTCCTTGCGGTCTTGGGCAGAGCAGGAGCCATACCAAGCTGTGATACAACCAGAAAGAATGCTTTCTATGGTGATGTGATTAATAAAATTAAGAATAAGATGACCCTGAAAAAGTAATTTTATATCAGTGGAATGTTGCCGAATTATTAGTTATACTTTACAACCTTTAAAGCAGCATATTTTAGCTACTACTTTCACCCCATGTATATGTCCAACACTTAATTTGCTCTGTGTAAAAATAGTGATTTAATTTAGCTACTTTTTGTTTCTTTTTTGGGCCTCCTAAATGTTGCTGATGTGTCTGCTTCCACCACCTTCTCTGGCAGCACGTTCTCGGCACCCACCACTTTGTGGAAAAACTTCCCCTGCATATCTCCCTTAAACTTTCCCCCTCTCACCTTGAACCTGTGCCCCTTTTTAATCATGATGTGGAGATGCTGCTTTTTAATCAACACTTCCACCCTTGGAAAAAGCCTCTGACTACTCACCCTGTCAATGTCTCTTGTAATTTTGTAGACCTCTATCAGGTCTCCCCTCAGCCTCTGTCTTTCCAGTGAAAACAATCCTAGTTTATTCAACCTCTGCTCATAACCAACACCCTTGAGACCAGGCAACATCCTGGTGAATCTTCTTTGCACTCTCTCCAAAGCTTCCATGTCCTTCTGGTAGTGTGATGACCAGAACTGCATGCAATACTCCAAATGGGGCCTCACCAAGGTTTTATATAACTGCAACATGATTCCCCAACTCTTGTGCTCAATGCCCTGGCTGATGAAGGCAAACATGCCATATGCTTTCTCAATCACCTTGGCCACTTGTGTTGCCACTTTTAGGGAACTGTGGACCTGTATGCCCAGATCCCTCTATGTTAATGTTCCTAAGCGTTCTGCTATTTACAGTATAATTCACACCTAAATTTGATCCTCCAAAATGCATCACCTTGCATTTGTCTGTATTAAACTCCATCTGCCATTTCTGTGCCCAAGTCTCCAATCTCTTTATATCCTGTTGTATCCTCTGACAATCCCTGGCACTATCAGCAACTCTACCAATCTTCATGTCATCCATAAACTTACTAATCAGACCACCCGTATTTCCTCCAGATCATTTATATTGCCCGCAAGGTCCCAGCATTGATCTCTGCGGAACACAAAAAGCTACAAATCTCCATTCTGAAACATCCCCTTCCACTGCTAGGCTCTGTCTTCTATAACCAAGCCAGTTCTGTATCCATCTAGCCAGCCCAAATCCCATGTGATTTTAGTTTTTATACCAGTCCTGCCGTCTGGCGACTTGTCAAATGCCTTATTAAAGTCCATATAAACTACATCCACAGCCCATCCCTCATCAATTATCTTCGTCACCTCTTCAAAAAAACTCAATCAAGTTGGTGAGATATGACCTTCCCCGTACAAACCCATGCTGCCTGTCACTAACTAGTCCATTTTCTTCCAAATGTGCTATATCCTGTCCCTCCGATTCTTCTCCAGAAGCTTCCCCACCACTGACATCAGGCTCATCGGCCTATAATTTCCTGGATTATTCCTGCTTCCTTTCTCAAACAAGGAAACAACATTGGCTGTTCTCCAGTCCTCTGGAACCTTGCCTGTGGTCAAAGAGGATGTGAAGATATCGGTTAAGACTCCAGCTATTTCTCCCCTTGCCTCCCGCAGTAACCTGGGATAGATCCTATCTGGCCCCAGGGACTTGACTACCTTTAATGCTGTTTAGGATACTCAACATTTCCTCCTTCGATTATATTGACATTCTCAAGAGCGTTCACACACTTATCCCTGAACTCAACACCCATCAAGTCCTTCTTCTTGGTGAATACCGATACAAACTACTCATTAAGGATCTCGCCCACTTCCTGTGGCTCCACGCGTAACTTCCCTCCATTGTTTTTGAGTGGGCCTACTATTTTCTTGCTACCCTCTTACTCCTAACATATGCATAAAAAACTTTGGGATTTTCCTTGACCCTGTTTGCTAAAGACATTTTATGGCCCCTTTTAGCCCTCCTAATCCCACGTTAAGTTCCTTCCTATTTTCCTCAAGGGCTTTCAGTTTTTAGATGCCTAGACCTATGGTATGCTTCCTTTTTCCTTTTGACTAAGCTTACAATTTCCTTTGTCATCCATGGTTCCTGAATCCTGCCAATTTTATCATTCAATTTTGTAGGGACATGCCTGTCCGCACTTCAATCAACTGGCCTTTAAAAACCTCCCACGTGCCAGACGTGGATTTGCCCTCAAATAGCCGCTCCCAATCCACATTCCCCAGTTCCTGCCTAATTTGGACGTAATTGGCCCTCGCTCAATTAAGCATCCTCACCCGAGGGCCACTCTTGTCCTTATCCATGACTCCCCAAAATCTTTTGGAATCATGGTCACTAAGCCCAGAATGCTCCCCCACTGAAACATTGATCACCTGTCCTGGCTCATTCCCCAATACCAAGTTTTGGACGGCTCCTTCCCTGGTTGGATTGTCAACATATTGTATCAAAATCCCTCCTGGACCCACCTAACAAATTGCTCTCCATCCGAGCCCCTGGCTATAAGGGAGTCCCAGTCAATATGGGGGAAGTTAAAGTCGCCCATCACAACGACCCTACTTTTTTCACCCCTTTTCAGTATCTGACTACACAACTGCTCCTCTGACTCCTGCGAACTGTTGGGAGGTCTATAGTACACTCCCAACATTGTGATTCCACCCTTCCTATTCCTGAGTTCCACTCATAATGCCTCACTTCAAGATCCCTCCAGCGTGTCCTCCCTCAACACGTCTGATGTGCTCCCTAATCAGCAATGCTACTCCCCACCCCTTTTGTTTCCCCTTCTGTCCCGTCTAAAACAACAATATCCTGGAATGTTAAGCTGCCAGTCCTGTCCCTCCTTTAACCATGTCTCCGTAATTGCAATAACATCATCATTCCATGCAGTCATCCAGACTCTCAGTTCATCTGTCTTGCCTGCTTTACTACTTGTATTGAAGCAAATGCACTCCAGACCTCCAATCCTGCTGAGCCCTGCAGCTTCCCTCTGCCTACTCCTACTCTGCACTACGTTTATCTCAGTCTCACTTTTCTCCGCAGTCCCTAACATTTACTGGCCTGTTGTTCCGGTTCCTAGCCCCCTGCCACACTAGTTTAAACCCTCCCGAACAGCAATAGCAAACCTACCAGGGATATTGGTGCCCCTCCAGTTCAGATGCAACCTGTCTTTCTTGTACAGGTCCTACCTTCCTCAGAAGACATTCCAGTGATCCATATATCTACATTAGCTCTTTAGTCACGTGTTCAACTGTATTATTTCCCTGTTCCAAGCCTAACTAGCACGTGGCATGGGGAGTAATCCTGAGATTACTAGTCTAGAGATCCTGCTTTTTAGTTCCCAACCTAACTCCCTGAATTGTCTTTGCAGGACCTTTTCTCTTTTTCTGCCTATGTCATTAGTGCCAATTTGAACAATGACATCTGTCTATTTACACTCACATTTCAGGATGCCCTGTACCCACTCCGAGACATCAAGGACCTACAATCTCTTTTTCCCACTTTTTTTTTCTTTTGATATACTTTTGAAAACATTAATTGACTCTGCCTCCTCCACACTCTCAGGCAGTGTATTCCAGATCCTAAATGCTCAGTGGGTTTTTAAAAAAAAAGTTTACCCTCGTGTTGCTTCTTTTACCAATCACTTTAAATCAGTTTCCTTCGGTTCTTGATCTTAAGGTGAGGCGTGACGAGTGTGCTTGATTTGCCTTTGACCCCACATTCTGGGGCAATACTTCTGTTGCTGAAATGCACATCCATGCTTTAATTATGTTTGCACTCTACTGCTTTAATGCTCTCCTGGTTGGCCTCCCATATTGTACACTCTGTAAACTTCAAAATTCTGCTGCTTAAATGCTGACCCGCTTTAGCTCCTGGTCTGGCCAAGTCTTGAATTTAATAGCTCATGTTGGTATTCGAATCCCTCCATGGGCCTGGACCCTCGCTATCTCTGCAATTGCCTCAAGCCCTGGCATCCTCCAAAATCTCTGCACTTGCCCAATTTCTGCCGCTTGCTAAAATTCTCAATTTATTTTGCCCCACTATTGATTGTTGTTCCTTCAGCTACTGAGGCCTTAAGGTTTGGAATAACCTCTAACCCACTTGCAAACTCTTTGTATGACTCATCTCCGATATTGTCTGAACATATATAGGCCGGTTAGTCTGTCTTCGGTGGTCGGTAAGTTAATAGAAAAGGTCCCGAGGGATAGGATTTATGAGCATTTGGAAAGATGCAGCTTCATCCGGGATAGTCAACACAGATTCGTGAAGGGGAAGTCTTGCCTCACAAATTTGATTGAATTCTTTGAGGAGGTGACTAAGTGTGTAGATGAAGGTAGTGCAGTTGATGTCATATACATGGATTTTAGTAAGGCGTTTGATAAGGTTCCCCATGGTCGGCTCATGAAGAAAGTAAGGAGGTGTGGGATAGAGGGAAATTTGGCCAATTGGATAAGTAACTGGCTATCTCGTATAAGACGGAGGGTAGTGGTGGATGGAAAATTTTCAGACTGGAGACCAGTTACCAGCGGTGTACCACAGGGATCAGTGCTGGGTCCTCTGCTATTTGTGATTTTTATCAAAGACTTGGAGGAGGGGGCTGAAGGATGGGTCAGTAAATTTGCTGATGCCACCAAGATTGGTGGAGTAGTGGATGAGGTGGAGGGCTGTTGTAGGCTGCAAAGAGACATTGATGGGATGCAGAGCTGGGCCGAAAAATGGCAAATGGAGTTTAACACTGATAAGTGCGAGGTGATTCATTTTGGTAGGACTAATTTGAATGCGGATTACAGGGTTCTGAGGAATGTGGAGGAACAGAGAGATCTTGGGGTTCATATCCACAGATCTCTGAAGGTTGCCACTCAAGTGGATAGAGCTGTGAAGAAGGCCTATAGTGTGTTAGCGTTTATTAACAGGGGGTTTGAGTTTAAGAGCCGTGGGGTTATGCTGCAACTGTACAGGACCTTGGTGAGACCACATTTAGAATTTGTGTGCAGTTCTGGTCACCTCACTATAAGCATTGGAGAGAGTGCAAAGGAGATTTACCAGGATGCTGCCTGGTTTGGAGGGTAGGTCTTATGAGGAAAAGTTGAGAGAGCTAGGGCTTTTCTCTTTAGAGCGGAGGAGGATGAGAGGCGACTTAATAGAGGTTTATAAGATGATGAGGGGGATAGATAGAGTGGACGTTCAGAGACTATTTCCTTGGGTGGATGTAGGGGGCATAACTATAAGGTTCGTGGTCGAAGATATAGGAGAGATGTCCGAGGTAGGTTCTTTACTCAGAGAGTGGTTGGGGTGTGGAATGGACTGCCTGCTGTGATAGTGGAGTCGGACACTTTAGGAACTTTCAAGCGGTTATTGGATAGGCACATGGAGCACACCAGGATGATAGGGAGTGGGATAGCTTGATCTTGGTTTCGGACAAAACTCGGCACAGCCTTGAGGGCCGAAGGGCCTGTACTGTGCTGTACTGTTCTATGTAACATGGTTGCAATGTGCCTTGGGGCATTTCATTATGTTAAATGCGCTATATAAATGAACGTTGTTGTAATCATTTGGTCTTCCAGTTGTCAGTCATTATGCTTTTATCCTGTTCAATCTGCCATTTATGCTGTTTTGAATTAAATGGGGGTCGGGTTTCTACTTTGTGTACAGTTGGGAAATTGGGTCCAAAATGTGCTCAAAATTGTGCTGATTAGTTTAGACTGCCAAGTTAATTTGCATTATCAAAAACATATAATCTTCCATGAAGCAGAGCAGAACAGAACAGTGCAGCATAACAGAACATCGTTTTCCACTAAAGTATTTTTGATGTATTTAAGATTGGTAACTTGGTGCAGTGTTATTAATGCAGCTAAAATGAATTCATCAGAAAAATAAAGATTTGTTTGTGAAATCTTCCTATCAGTAACTAGGTTTAAATTCCCTGAAAATGACTTAAAGCGATCTCTTTCAGGGGTAGCAGGGCTATTTAGAATAACGCTTGCAAAGAGTTAATGTCTGGCACAATTGGCTTTTCTCTTTGCTGTATCATTATATCATTCTCTAAGCCAATTAACTGGTGTATGCTGGTCAGTTTCTTACTAAACTAAGTATTTCTTGAGATGAAAAATCTTCTAAAACATGCCTCCCAGTATCAAAGAAAATGAGCACGGTTTGTAGAACCTTTCTGGGCTGATGTAATTTTCACCAGGTGTTGTGGCCAGTTTTGTGGTTGGGGCCTGATCCTGGCAAATTGAATGAAAATGTATAAACAATTGCAGAAAACATGAAAGTAATTGGGTTTTGGTGTAATTCACTTCCACGAAACTTCTTGAACTTGTGTGCTGATTTGGTGGATTGTGCTAGAACTCCAGTGCAAAGCCAGCAGATAATTGACCCCATACTGCATACATATGATGAAGTCTGCTCTCTTTCCTAGTCCTTTCCAATATTGCAGTTTCCAATATTTTCAATGCAAGTCTGCTCACTTACATTTGAAATGATGTTACGTATCGACATGAGTGCTAATCTGTTTGAAGCCACATAATATAGGAAAGGAAAATCCTGCAAGTAACAATTCTTTATTGACTGATCTCTTTTTTTTCTCACTGAATAGAGTAGGAGGCTTGGCATGACTTCATTGATTGCATAATACAAGCTGAGAGATATAGATGTTGGAATGTTTGACCTTCCTTTAAAAAAAATCTACATATATTCACCAAATATGCTATTAAGAAGTATATTTTTTGTAGATTTGTTGTCCTGATCTGGGGTTTCATTTAAAATGTTTCTATTTGGTTTAAGTTTGTTTAAAATGTGATTTTGATTTTCTTCACATTGGTAGATGTTGATGGTTTGAAAGGTCATTCAGAATAGTACATTAGATTGTATGTGCACGTAGAATGAACTTTCATGGACTTGTAGAATAATGTGACCGATTCAGTGTGCCCAATTTATATTGCAATTTGCATTCACCTTACTGAACATACGTTTGTGGGTGTTATTATCTCATCTCATTAGTGTAAAATGTTTCTCCTCTTGTGCCCGTGGCCAATTTGCAGACATTAGTACTAATTGATATGTTCAAACTTAAAATTGTTCTTAACTAAAGAAACAATTAGTCTCAGTTTGACCAGATTTGTTGTTTTTAACTGATTAACATTAGTTAGCTACAGAAGTGGTGTTGCGGATGCTTTGAGATGGGTTTTACACATAGTCTTGTGTGTATGTACATGTCTATGCGTACTTTCACAATACTGTTATACAACAATATGATAAAGACAATCAAAATTCAAATTTATTAAAACAAACAGATGAGCTTTATTCCATTCAATAATCTCAATAACAAAACAGCAAAAAGATATTTTTTCACTGGCAAGTGTGTAAGCTTGCATTCAAAGGCATTTTGTAACATTCATCATAAATGTTTTGTGACACTTGAGGTGACATACACAAAATATGGACTAAACTATAATCCTGTCTCATTGTAATCATTTGAATGGAAATGGAATCATAAGGATGACCAGGCACTCTACTTTAAAATGGCAGCACGGTGGCACAGTGGTTGACACTGCTGCCTCGGTGCCAGGGACCTGGGTTTGATTCCTGGCTTGGGTCACTGTCTGTGCGGAGTCTGCATGTTCTCTCCATGTCTGCGTGGGTTTCCTCCCACAGTCCGAAAGACGTGTTGGTTAGGTGCATTGGCCATGCTAAATTCTCCCTCCGTATACTCGAACAGGCGTCGGAGTGTGGCGACTTGGGGATTTTCACAGTAATTTCATTGCAGTGTTAATGTAAACCTACTTGTGACACTAATAAATAAACTTTAAAGAAATAAACAGTAACAATTGCAAATTCACTTGTACTTTCAGCCAATCCTGATGTACGTCATTATATGCTCGGGCACCAAACATAACGACCAATACCGTGGTTTTGTTTGTTTTGTATCTTATCTGTCTTTTGTAACACATCCATTTTCTCCTCTGGGGTTTGGCTACATCTATGATCCCTTATTTTTCCTGTCAGATCATTTCAGCTACCTTCCAATAAATTATCATCATTGCATTGAAATCTAGTTTTAAATGTCATGTAGAGGTATCCAATATCCATATTTCATTAAAAACTAGAGTGTAATTGTGTACAATGTTATCTGTTATGCATCTTCCAGCAAATGATAAAACAGTCCTAAAGTTGTAAATTAGCAGCCCTATTGCCAGTCTGTTCAATCACATCTTGCATAAACACTCACTCAAATGTGGGACTGTGTTTCACTTTAGCATTATTAAACTTAGAAGAAACTAGAAGCAGGAGTAGGCCATTCGGCCCTTTGAGCCTGCTCTTCCATTTGTCGTCTTCATGGCTGATCACCTAATTCGATGTCCTGATTCCCCACCCTTCCTCCCATATCCCTTGATCCCTTTAGCCCCAAGGGCGATATCTAATTTCTTCTTGAAATCAGACAACGTTTTGGCCTCAACTACATTCTGTGCTGGTGAATTCCACACATTCACCACCCTCTGGATGAAGAACTTTCTCCTCACCTCAGTTCTAAAAGGTTTACCCCTTATTCTCAAACTATGACCCCTAGTTCTGGACTCCCCCACCATTGGGAACATTCTTTGTGAATCTACCTTGTCTAACCCTGTTAGAATTTTATAAGTTTCTATGAGATCTCCTCTCACTCTTCTGAACTCTAGTGAATATAATCCTAACCAACCTTATTCTCTTCTCATATATGACAGACCTGCAATCCCAGGAATCAGCTTCGTAAACCTTCGCTATACTCCCTCTATAACAAGGACATCCTTCCTCAGATAAAGACACCAAAACTACACACAATACTCCAGGTGTGGCCTCATCGATGCCTTCTACAATTGCAGCAAAACATCCCTATCCCGATATTCAAATCCTCTTGCAATGAAGGCCAACGTACCATTTGCCTCTTTATAGTCTGCTGTACCTGTGCGCTTACTTTCAGTGACTGATGGATAAGGACTCCAAGGTCTCATTTGAGTATCCACCTCTCTATATTTACACCCAGTCAAGTAATAATCTGTCTTCCTATTATTGCTACCAAAGTGGATAACCTCTCATATTTATCCACATTATACTGCATCTGCCATGCACATGCCCACACACTCAGCCTGCCCAAATCATGCTATGTGTATTTGAAATGAAAACTGGCACAACCCTGGGTTTAATACACTCTTGGAGAAATTCTGTAGATTGCTTACCTGCTCTTAATTTAAGTCAAGCTACATTGTTGGTATCCTGAATTTGGTCTTTGTTGTACTTCTGTCTCAGATATACAAGTAGCCATTTGGTAACACAGAATTTGAGTGTTACTTCCCTGCTGCCATCATAGAACATAGAACATAGAACATTACAGCGCAGAACAGGCCCTTCGGCCCACGATGTTGCACCGACCAGTTAAAAAAAAAAACTGTGACCCTCCAACCTAAACCAATTTCTTTTCGTCCATGAACCTATCTACGGATCTCTTAAACGCCCCCAAACTAGGCGCATTTACAACTGATGCTGGCAGGGCATTCCAATCCCTCACCACCCTCTGGGTAAAGAACCTACCCCTGACATCGGTTCTATAACTACCCCCCCTCAATTTAAAGCCATGCCCCCTCGTGCTGGATTTCTCCATCAGAGGAAAAAGGCTATCACTATCCACCCTATCTAAACCTCTAATCATCTTATATGTTTCAATAAGATCCCCTCTTAGCCGCCGCCTTTCCAGCGAAAACAATCCCAAATCCCTCAGCCTCTCCTCATAGGATCTCCCCTCCATACCAGGCAACATCCTGGTAAACCTCCTCTGCACCCTCTCCAAAGCCTCCACATCCTTCCTGTAATGTGGGGACCAGAACTGCACACAGTACTCCAAGTGCGGCCGCACCAGAGTTGTGTACAGTTGCAACATAACGCTACGACTCCTAAATTCAATCCCCCTACCAATAAACGCCAAGACACCATATGCCTTCTTAACAACCTTATCTACTTGATTCCCAACTTTCAGGGATCTATGCACACATACACCTAGATCCCTCTGCTCCTCCACACTATTCAAAGTCCTCCCGTTAGCCCTATACTCAACACATCAGACTTTTGAATGGACCTACCTCGCGTTAAGTTGATCTTTCTCTACACCCTAGCAATGACTAACACTGCATTCTGTGCTCTCTCCTTTCCTTCTCTATGAACGGTATGCTTTGTCTGTATAGCGCACAAGAAACAATACTTTTCACTGTATACTAATACATGTGACAAATCAAATCTATACTGAAGTAAGACATTTTTCTTGAAGCTTTTCGGCTTGCACTCATCAGAACAACTGCAAGAGTACCAATGTCAGGGGA
The DNA here is from genome assembly GCF_964213995.1 of Mustelus asterias. Lineage (NCBI taxonomy): Eukaryota > Metazoa > Chordata > Chondrichthyes > Carcharhiniformes > Triakidae > Mustelus > Mustelus asterias. The sequence continues at coordinate 130,471,426 of NC_135801.1, read as the reverse complement.
ATCAGCTGATACATACTGTACTCAACAAGCCCATGCTTGCAAAACTCAAAACAGATTTTTCATCATTAGATTTGATTCCCCGATTGGACAACATTTGATAAATAATCCTCAGTTTGCTAAAAGTTATACTCACAGCCAATTTAAGATTGTCAGTAGGGCTTGTAATGTGGCACATTTGTGTGTACTTGAATCCACATATATTAATACATAGGACCCTGACTGAAAGAATACATGCACACGTTATGCCTATTTCAGCTAAACAAATTGATAGCCATTTGCTGGTTCATTCCGGAGGAAAATGCCTTGACCAATCAGTCAAGTTGCCTCGTTTAAATTTCAGTGCTCAGCAGTTAACTATCAGTCACCATCAACTGGAGCCTTCTCCATGGCAAAGCCTCGAGTCCACTTGCTAACCAATCCATATTTGCTTCTCACCCAGTCTAAAATTATTTCCCCTGACTTCCCCTGGATTCTTGTGATTGTCCTGATGAGTGCAAGACAAAAAGCTTCAACAAAATATCTTTTTCCAGTCATACTCTAATTCTTTACTGCCAAATGACTACTTGTATACCTGAGACTCGAGTCATTGGCTCTGTTCCCTCTCTATAGCTGCTGTCAGACCTGCTGAAATTTTCCAGTATTTTCTGTTTTGGTTTCAGATTCCAGCATCTGCAGTAATTGTTTTTCATCTCATATGCTTTAGATTGCTCTTTTATTCTCTGATGCACTATCTTCTGTTGAGACACATTACAGCATCCATGCTTATCATCTATGTAAAAACGCTGATTAGTACCCAAAAGGATTCTGATTTGCCAAATTCTTTTAGAGCAAAAATATTAAGATGCATGAATTGTTAAGCAGGTTTGCCATTTTGATTGTCAAACTCATATATTACAATATGTGCAAAAACATATTGGGTATGTTGTATGCATATTAATTTTTAGGTTGACACTTTATTCTTTCATGGGATGTAGGTGTTGCTGGCAACTCAGTATTTCGTGCTCATCTCTAATTGCCCTTGAACTGAGTAGCTTGCTCAGCCACTTTGGAGGGGCATTTAAAAGTCAGTTACATTGCTGTGGGTCTGGAGTCACATGTAGGCCCATTCAGGTAAAGATGGCAGATTCCCTTCTCTACAGGGGATTAGGTGAACCAGATGGATTTTTGCAACAACCAACAATGGTTGCATTGTCACCATTATTGAGGCGAGCTGTCAATTCTAGGGTTAATTCCATCAGCCATGGTGGGATATAGACCCATGCCTCCAGGGCATCAATCTGGGTCCCTGGAATAATTCAATGATGATGATACTACTCCACCATCTTCCTATTTTTTTGGTGGTGTTAACTTGGTCATGATAATGTGAAGATGCTTGGTCAATTAGTTAATTTTTGATATATAAACTGTATTTTATATAACTATATGTATCATACATATGTATAATTCACATAGTTATATAACATAGATAATTGTTGGCTTCCACAAGTATAACAAACCAAAAGAATGAAATTTACTGAATGAAGCCCATCACGGAAGCCAATGAACAAATTTCAGTTTTCGTAAGTTTTTCTTCAGCAAACAAAACAAACAGGAGTTATAAAAGTTGCACATTAAATAGAAAATACAACAAAATTGAATTTCACTGATTGTTCTAGGTAGTCCACTCAGCATATATGGCACTAATTTCAGCCATATGTCCTTCAAAGCTTTCTCCTATAGATTTCCAGCTCCTTTTCTTCAAAGGTTTAGCCGTATCCCCAGCCAATTCTTTCAGAGCCAGTGCAGACTTGACAGACTGAATGGTCTTCTGCACTATAAAGATGTTGAGATTCCATGACAACAGCACCTAAGCAACTTGAATTCAATGGGCACAGTCTTGGCACATTTCTGTGTCATAGTGGTAATGTCACTGGAGTAGTAATCATAATCAGGCTAAAACTCTGGGACACGTGGTTCAAATTCCACCATTCAATTAATTGATCTGGAATTAAAATTGAACACCAATTGGAAGAAGCACTGAGGGTGGCAACACACTCTTGTTGGGGGACTTCAACATTCACCATCCAAGATTGGCACGATGGAGCCACAACAGATTGAGCTTGCTGAGACCTGAAGGTGCTAGGCTGGGCCTATGGCAGCTGGTGGGGGAAAAGCCTATTTGAACTCGTCCTTGCCAATCTGTTTGGCGGCTATATTTGTCCATGGCTGTATTGGTTGGAGTGCCCACTACATAGTCCTTGTGGAGACAAAGTCCCACCTTCACATTGAGTATACCCTCTACCATGTTGTGTGGCATGCTATATGGGATAGATTTTCAACAGATCTAACAGCTCGGAACTAGGTATCCATGAGGTGCTTTGGGCCATCAACAACCAATTGGTATTCACTCACAATCTATGACTTCATGGCCTGGCATATCCCTTGGTCAATATTACAATCAAGCTGGGAGAACAATCCTGGGACAATGAAGAGTGCAGGAGATTGTCAGGAGCAGCACGAAGCATACCAAACTATTGGTGTCAATCTGGTAAAGCTACAACACAGGACTATTTGCATGCCAAGCAGCATGTGATGTACAAAGCTAAGTGATCCTGCAACTGGTGGATCAGATCTGAGCTCTGCAGTCCTGCCACATCCACTTGTGAATGTTGGTGGATAATTAAATCATTAACTGGCTGAGGAGGATCCACAAATATCCCCATCCTCACTGATGAGAGAGCCCAGCAAATCCACGAAAAAGACAAGGCTGAAAGCATTTGCAAGCAGCTTCAGCCAGAAGTGTCAAGTGGATGATCAATTTCCACCTCCCCGGTGGACCCCAGCACCACCATGTCAGTCTTCAGCCAATTTGATTCACTCCATGGATATCAAGAAATGGCTGAAGGCACAGGCTACTGCAAAGGCAATGGGCCCTGACAATATTCTGACAATAGTAATGAAGACTTGTGTTCCAGAACTAGCTGCGCCTCCTGCCAAGCTGTTCCAATGCAGCTACAAGACTGGCATCAGACTGGCAGTGTGGAAAGTTGGTATGTCCTATCCACAAAAAGTGGGACAAATCCAATCTGGCCATTTACCGGCCCTTCAATTTACTCTTGATTGTCAACAAAGTGATGGATGATGTCGCCAAAAATGCTATCAAGCAGTACTGACACTGCAATAACCTGCGCGGTGATGCTTAATTTAGATTCCGTTGGGCTACTCTGCTTCTGGCCTCGTTACATTCTTTGTCTAAACATGAACAGAAGGGTTGAACTCCAGAGGTGAACGGGACTGACTGTCTTTGACCATCAAGACTGCATTTGGCCAAATCATAGTCAGAGGTTTACAGCATGGAAACAGGCCTTTCGGCCCAACTTGTCCATGCCGCCCTTTTTTTAAACCCTGAAGCTAGTCCCAATTGCCTGCATTTGGCCCATATTTCTTTGTACCCATGTAACTGTCTAAATACTTTTTAAAAGACAAAATTGTACCCGCCTCTACTACTACCTCTGGCAGCTTGTTCCAGACACTCACTGCCCTCTGTGAAAAAACTGCCCCTCTGGACCCTTTTGTATTTCTCCCCTCTCACCTTAAACCTATGCCCTCCAGTTTTAGACTCCCCTACCTTTGGGAAAAGATATTGATTATCTAGCTGATCTATGCCCCTCATCATTTTATAGACCTCTATAAGATCACCCTTCTATGCTCCAGAGAAAAAATTCCCAATCTATCCAGCCTCTCCTTATAACTCAATCCATCAAGTCCCAGTAGCATCCTAGTAAATCTCTTCTGCATACTTTCTAGTTTAATGATATCCTTTCTATAATAGGGTGACCAGAACTGTACACAGTATTCCAAGTGTGGTCTTAACAATGTCTTGTACAACTTCAACAAGACATCCCAACTCGTGTATTCAATGTTCTGACCAATGAAACCAAGAATGCTGAATACCACTTTCACCACTCTGTCCACCTGTGACTCCACTTTCAAGGAGCTATGAACATGTATCCCTAGATCACTTTGTTCTGTAACTCTCTCCAACACCCTATCATGAACTGAGTAATTCCTGCCCTGGTTCAGTCTACCAAAATTCGTCACCTTGCATTTGTCTAAATTAAACTCCATCTGCCATTCGTCAGCCCACTGGCCCAATTGACCAAGATCCCACTGCAATCGGAGATAACTTTCTTCACTGTCCACTATGCCACCAATCTTGGTGTCATCTGCAAACTTACTAACCATGCCTCCTATATTCTCATGCAAATCATTAATATAAATGCCAAATAACAGTGGACCCAGCACTGATCCCTGAGGCACACCACTGGTCACAGGCCTCCAGTTTGAAAAACAACCCTCTACAACCACCTGGCTTCTGTCATCAAGAGTTTTAACAACACCAGGTTAATGTCCAACAGGTTTATTTGGTAGCAAATGCCATTAGCTTTCGGAGCCCTGCTCCTTTGTCAGATGGGGTGGATATCTGCTCCCAAACAAGGCACACAGAAACACAAAATCAATTTACAGAATGCTGATTAGAATGCAAATCTTTACAGCTCATCACGTCTTAAAGATACAGACAACGTGAGTGGAGGGAGCATTAGCACAGGTTAAAGAAATGTGTATCGTCTCCAGACAGGACAGCCAGTGAGATTCTGCAAGTCCAGGAGGCAAGCTGTGGGGGTTACCGATAGTGTGACATGAACCCAAGATCCCGGTTTAGGCCATCCTCGTGTGCGGAACTTGGCTATCGGTTTCTGCTCAGCGACTGTGCGCTGTCGTGTGTCGTGAAGGCCACCTTGGAGAACGCTTACCCGAAGATCAGAGACTGAATGCCTGTGACTGCTGAAGTGCTCCCCCACAGGAAGAGAACAGTCTTGCCTGGTGATTGTCGAGCGGTGTTCATTCATCCATTGTCGTAGCGTCTGCATGGTTTCCCCAATGTACCATGCCTCGGGACATCCTTTCCTGCAGTGTATCAGGTAGATAACTTTGGCCGAGTTGCAAGAGTAGGTACCGTGTACCTGGTAGATGGTGTTCTCACATGAGATGATGGCATCCGTGTCAGGGTTGTGTGGTGTTGTGGTCACTGTTCTCCTGAAGACTGGGTAGTTTGCTGCGGACAATGGTCTGTTTGAGGTTGCGTGGTTGTTTGAAGGCAAGAAGTGGGGGTGTGGGGATGGCCTTGGCGAGATGTTCGTCGTCTTCAATGACATGTTGAAGGCTCCGGAGGAGATGCCGTAGCTTCTCCGCTCCGGGGAAGTACTGGACGACAAAGGGTACTCTGTCCACCGTGTCCCGTGTTTGTCTTCTGAGGAGGTCGGTGTGGTTTTTCGCTGTGCCGCGTTGGAACTGTGGATCGATGAGTCGAGTGCCATATCCTGTCCTTATGAGGGCATCTTTCAGCGTCTGGAGGTGTCTGTTGCGATCCTCCTCATCCGAGCAGATCCTGTGTATACGGAGGGCTTGTCCGTAGGGGATGGCTTCTTTAAGGTGTTTCGGGTGGAAGCTGGAGAAGTGGAGCATCGTGAGGTTATCCGTGGGCTTGCAATACAGGTGAGGTGCTGAGGTGACCGTCCTTAATAGAGATGCGTGTGTCCAAGAATGCAGCTGATTCCGGAGAGTAATCCATGGTGCGTCTGATGGTGGGATGGAACTTGTTGATGTCATCATATAGTTCAACTGCTCCAAGTGTGCTGAGTTTCTGAAGGAAGTCCGTAGTGTCGCGACAAAAGCTGGGGGTTCTTTGTACAATGGGTTTCAGGATGCCCTCAACATAGCCAGAGAGGTTCTCGCACAGGGTCCCATTGTCTGATATGATGGATAACTCAACACATGGAGCAGTTGAACCAGGAGCACTCCTCGTCACAATGGATGTCTCGGCACTCTACACCAGCATCCCCCACGATGATGGCATTGCTGCAATGGCCTCAGTACTCAACGCCGACAACTGCCAGTTTCCAGATGCAATTTTACAACTCATCCGCTTCATCCTGGACCACAATGTCTTCACCTTCAACAACCAGTTCTTCATCCAGACACAAGGAACAGCCATGGGGACTAAATTCGCACCTCAATATGCCAACATCTTCATGCACAGGTTCGAACAAGACTTCTTCACTGCATAGGACCTTCAACCGATGCTATACACTGGATACATCGATGACATTTTCTTCCTTTGGACTCATGGTGAACAATCACTGAAACAACTATATGATGACATCAACAAGTTCCATCCCATCATCAGACACCTGAAAAACCGCACCGACCTCCTCAGAAGACAAACACAGGACAGGGTGGACAGAGTACCCTTCGTCGTCCAGTACTTCCCCGGAGCGGAGAAGCTACGGCATCTCCTCCGGAGCCTTCAACATGTCATTGATGAAGACTAACATCTCGCCAAGGCCATCCCCACACCCCCACTTCTTGCCTTCAAACAACCGCACAACCTCAAACAGCCTTCAGGGGAACAGTGACCACGGCACCACACAACCCTGACACGGATGTCATCATCTCACGTGAGAACACCATCTACCAGGTACACAGTACCTACTCTTGCAACTCGGCCAACGTTGTCTACCTGATACGCAGCAGGAAAGGATGTCCCAAGGCATGGTACATTGGGGAAACCATGCAGACGCTACGACAACGGATGAATGAACACCGCTCGACAATCACCAGGCAAGACTGTTCTCTTCCTGTGGGGGAGCACTTCAGCGGTCACGGGCATTCAGTCTCTGATCTTTGGGTAAGCGTTCTCCAAGACGGCCTTCACGACACATGACAGCACAGAGTCACTGAGCAGAAACCGATAGCCAAGTTCCGCACACATGAGGACGGCCTAAACCGGGATCTTGGGTTCATGTCACACTATCGGTAACCCCCACAGCTTGCCTCCTGGACTTGCAGAATCTCACTGGCTGTCCTGTCTGGAGACAATACACATTTCTTTAACCTGTGCTAATGCCCCCTCCACTCACGTTGTCTGTATCTTTAAGACTTGATAGCTGTAAAGATTCGCATTCTAATCAGTATTCTGTAAATTGATTTTGTCTGTGTGCCTTGTTTGGGAGCAGATATCCACTCCATCTGACGAAGGAGCAGGGCTCCGAAAGCTAATGGCATTTGCTACCAAATAAACCTGTTGGACTTTAACCTGGTGTTGTTAAAACCCTTACTGTGTTTACCCCAGTCCAACGCCGGCATCTCCACATTCTGTCATCAAGCCAATTTTGTATCCATTTAGCTACCTCACCCTGGATCCCGTGAGATTTAACCTTATGCAACAACCTACCATGCGGTGCCTTGCTAAAGTCCACGTAGACAACAAGCCCTAGCAAAGTAAGAGGGAATTGGTGGGGAAAACCCTTCCACTATTTGGAGTCCTACCTACCACAAAGGAAGATGGTTGTGTTTGTTGGAAGTTGAATCATCTTGGTCCATGGACATCACCACTACCTGAGATCCTTAGTAGCATTCGAGACCCAACAAATCTTCAGGTGCTTCATCAATGACCTTCCTCCCACAATAGGGTCAGAAGTGGGGATGTTTGCTGATAATTGCACCATTCGCAACTTCTTCGCTACTAAAGCAACCTTTATCCATATACAGCAAAACCTGGAGAATATCTAGGCTTGGGCTGACATGGCAAGTAACATTTGTGCCACATATGCCAGGCAATGACCATTTCGAATAAGAAAAAAATCTCTAACTGTCTCCCCATGGCATTCAATGGCATTTCCATTGTTAAATCCCCCACTATCGAAATCTAAGTGATTACTGTTGACCAAAAACTGAACTGCACCAGCATATGAATACTGTGGTTGAAAAAGCAGGTCAGAGGCTTGGAATTCTGCAGCAAGTAACTGTCCACCAAAGCATGTCCACCATCTACAAGACACAAGTCAGCAGTGTGATGGAATACTTTCCCCTTACCTGGATGAGTGCAGCTCCAAGAACACACAACCAGCTCGACGATATCAATCATACTTGGTCAGCACCCATCCACCAATTTAAACATTAACTCCCCGCACCACCGATGCACAGTGGCCTCTATCTATACCTTAAATGTACAGTAGCAAATCACCAAGGCTCCTTTTGATGGCACCTTTTTAAACCACCAGTCTTTACATCCTAGAAGGACAAGGACAGGAAATGCTTAGGAACCACCACCCGGACGTTCTCCAAGCCACACACCATCTTGATTTGACATTATATTACTGTTCCTTCACTGCTTAATCAAAATCCTGGAATTGCCTTTCTTGCAGCACTGTGGGTGTACCTACACCACATGGACTGCAGCGGTTCAAGAAGGTGGCTCATCACCACCTTCTCGAGGGCAATTGGAGATGGGCAACAAATGGTGGCCGAGCCAGTGATGACCATCAAAGAATAAAACATAATCTCCTAAGCTCTGCTCATGATGAATCCACCAACGTTATCTTAAGTAACAGAATCAACTGCAGCAATTGTGCATTTGCTTACTCCCAGTTCCTGGATTCAGCCTTTCTGTGCTGCGTCACTGGGATCTCAGTTCAAATTTTTAAAAATATAATTTGGTTTCAAGCATTGTCAGTTTCCTCAAACTTGAAGTTTCAGTTTTATTTGTAATGCATTTGTTTGTGTTGACCTGAAAGTTCCTCCACTTTTCTAATTAAGTCACCAAACCATTAATTTTAAGCAGTTTTTGTTAAAATAACCAAAAGAATGAATTGTATGCAAATGTGCTTTGTATCCTCTTGGTGACATTCTTGCTCTCAGGAACTGTAAAAATAGCTAGTGTCCGAAATGGTAAAGTTCAGCAGTATGGTAGAGCATCTGCTTCCAAAGTTTTGGTTTAGAATACAACTTTATGATTTGGAATTGATTGTCAAATAGCACTTGAACATTTCTGTTACGATTTTTCAGGCTGTGTTAGGTATTTCCCACCTACTTGGTACAAAGGACCGTTTCCATAAACAAGCCCTTCCTACAAATTGAAGTGACTTTACAATGATCATTTAGCATTGCCCAGGATTAAGCAGAACAACCTTTGCTAGTATGACTTGCTCATAAATGACACAAGCACTCTGTCTCGTAGCGTCCATCTTCAAACAACAGAATAATCACTGTACAACTTTATGGCTTAGGCTATAGTCTATGAATCAAGCTTAAAAGGTAAACAGTAAGCAATAGCAAGAAATTAGAACTGATTTGATTTGCTAACGACCTAATATTCTTAATTGCCAACATCAAAATTTAAGAGTTGTATTACTTTTCTAACTCTCCTCGTAATACTAAGACTGGATTAGTATCTGATGTATCACATTTTGTATGTGAGGTGGAGACCCCCCTGGTGCCTTGCCTGCTCACTTCCATGTATACTGCTGTATAATGGGCATAGAGCTATTGTTAGTCAGTGAGTGCTCTCAATAAACAACATTTTCTGCAACAACCCCATCCCTCCTGGTAAATCCACCAATAACTCTGCTTTTTCAGTGTCCGTAAACAGCTCCTTGGGCAAGGACAATTTCCTAGCCAAAGTGAAATGGAAGAAATAATTTTTATCACCTGATGCTTTGACATGCGATATTTCAAAGCTATTTCTCTGTGTGGGTGGTATGAGCTAACTTTCACAGTAGGTGGCTGAAGTTGCTGAAACTTTCTTTAAACTTCAATCTGAAATGTGAAAACGTGTTCAGTTCCAGCACAAGTCAAGTCTACAGTAATCAATTTGAAGTGGTAGTGTACTCTTAAAAGCCTCTTTGTCACAATCTCCTTGACTCAGTATATGACATAGTGACTAATGCGTGCCCCTGTGAATATCATCCTTCTGCCAGGGAGTGGGGGGGATGGGGATGATTTTGTTTTGATGGTGGGAGACTATCGAAGGTTAGTGGTTGATGGCTGGGCTTTCTCTTGTCAAGATAGTCATTACTTGCCACTCAGCATAAAATTTAGCTCGCAGTTATCATCCAAGTTTTGCTGTAGGTTGGCATGGGCTGATGTATTAACTAAGGAGTTATGAATGCAACTTAATCCTGCACCATTGCTATTTCATGTCTCCACTCAACATTCTGATGTAACGAAGATCATGGAAGTGGCTGAAAATGATTGAGACAAGGATGCTTCCATGAGGAAGCCCTACGACAATGTCTGGCATTTGTGATGGCTTGCCTTTGGGAAAACCCAACCATCGTTTTTAAAATTAGGAGAAAAATGCAGAAATGGCAGATCTATAATCATGAGTGACTTTAAACAAAGCACAATCCAGCCCACGTTAGTAAGCTTAAATTTATATTTTTAATCTGCACAAATGCTGAAACCAGCCCGTAGGTAAGCCACCAGCTAACAGTTAAAACCAGAGCAGGCATCTGTTCTCATTTATTCCATCCGTAATCCCCGAACACCGCTTTACCGATTTGGCATCCTTGGTCAGCGAGAGCATGCCCTCCATCCTGGATGAACCTGTACCTGGGGTCACCATTGCAGATGTCAGAGCAGCCTTCTCAAAGGTCAACCCACTGAAACAGCCTGGATATTGTTGAATGGTGGAGCAAGCTCAATGGACCAGATAGCCCACTCCAGCACCTATTTAATTCTAAATCACACGATAATCACTGTCACGCACCACCCTTTTATTTTTGCCCTGAAATTTTGACACAGTCAGCCAAACTACTTTTATCCTGTTGCCCACTTTGATTTCCTTCCCTGAATTTCATTGCATCTCCAGCAATGATTTCTATCCAACCTCCTGCACAGTTGCATCTGAAGTACTGCAAGGATCTATCACCACCACTTGCACCAATAGTAACTTTATCTTTAAACATGGAGTTGGATTCCATGTGTACAGTGACATCACTCAGCCCCATCTCTTTACCACCTTTCCAAGTCTCTCCACTGCCTCTGTGCGATCAAGCACTCAATCCTGCAAAGCTACAATTTCCTCCACTCAAACTTTGGAAAAAATGAAACGATTGAATTTTGCAGCTCCTACCAAAAACTCCATCTTCCTCCTTTGGTCATTATTCATAACCAGAAGCTGAGACTCTGAGGTCATATCTTCATCACAAGGATAACCTGCTTCCACCTTAGTAACAGTCAATCTGTGGCTGCAACCCTCATCCATAACTTCAGCTTCTTCATTTTCCATCAACTTCAGCTCATTCAAAACTCCTGGATCATTCCTCTCACTGCTCACTTGTGTCCTTCCGAACTATGAAAGGTCTTGCCTTGCTGCCAATCCCCCAAAGTTTTTTGATTTTAATATTTACGTCCTTGTCAAAATTCTTTCATAGATTTGCTTTCTTTCTAAAGTTCCCCAGCCCTGTGACCCTCTTTCTCCAATTCTGGCCTCTTGTATATCTCTCACTTTCACCCCACAATTGTCAGCCATCTAGGCCTATGCTCTGGTAATCCCATTTTAAATTTCCACCTTTTAAAAAAAAAAAATAGATTTTCCTTTATATCCCCAACTCTGTGAGCAAGCTGTTACTCAGTCTTCCTACTACTCCTTTTGGATTTGATAACTTTTCTTTAATTACACTTCTGGGTAAATGCTTGGAATTTTAAAAAAATTAAATAGTAAAGGCTCTGATGCGGTTTGACCTAAGTTAGCATTATGATAAAACAAGCTAGTCTAAGTTAAATGCTTACTGTGTTATTTCATTCAAATATTGGGGAACTAATTTAATAGTTTGTTAAAGTGGGGAAGACTGAAGAATGTCACTGATGTAAGGCAATGGATTTTTGAGCTGCGTTATCAGATAACTTTCTCTCTGTCTTGATCTCTGTTCCCATTTTTCTCGTGCACTCTGTGTGCTGTTGTGTCTGATTGTTTCCTAGCAGGTATAAAGATGTCCTGTTATCTAAGCCATTGTACTTTTTCCTGGTAGATTGAGTCATTCCTCAAGGGATGCTACTTTAGTAGACTGTGGCAACTATACTGGAGCATAATTATGAACTTGAACACATCAACACTGTTAATTCACCTGTTCTGTATATGGAGTCACATCTGCACCTTGTATGTATATTAGATTAAGTAAGAACTTGAGATCCACCATCCCAAATGCTGTACTCAATTTGATAAGAATGTAATCAGTACATTCTCTCACAATCTCCTTTTAAGGAAACTAGCAGTGCTAGGCTGGTGACCTAGAAACTCGAGGCCTGTGATATCAAATAATCCTTCCTGTTTTTTACTATTTGCACCCTCTGGTAAGCTTAACAAATCTAGTCACATACTACTGAAAATATATAATATATCATTAATTGTGCTGTTTAAGCTGTGATTTAATTATGACAACTTCATTCTATCAGTTCTTTTGACTTTTTCAAGTCAATTGCTGTATTGTGCCTTGCTCTATCTTCAGCTTTTCTGCAAAAGGACAATAGATCACAGGACTAGCAGTAATTAACTTGTTCAATTGCCAAGTGATCAAGTTCAAATGAACTCGTATTGGGACTGGATGGGAAGTGCTTATCTGTGTTTATGGGTGCAAGTGAAACTTGACTTGCAAAATCAGCTTGACTTGGTTGGAAACATTTGTATTTCTGAGTCATAAAATGATAGATCCAAGTTAAACTCCAGGACGTACAGAAGAACTGCAGTGTCCAAGATGCTATTCATTCAGTTGGGTGTTTCGTCAAGGCACCTTTGCCTTTTTTGGTTCTACCATCAGCCAATGCTACTGAAAACAAATAATGGTCATCTCATTGCTGTTTGTTGATATTTTGTTTGTACCCAAAATGATTATTCTGTTGACAGAACAAATGACCTCTCCTTCTAGTCGTTAATTGCGTATGAAGTATTTTATAAAAGATGCAATGTGGTGCCATATCGGTGCCATTTAGATAATTTATTGCAATTGCTAATATTTGATTTGAATTTCATCTTTTTATTGTAGCAGTCACTCAGTGTTGAAAAGAATCCTGAAACTTTGATCCGACCAGAGAATCGTTACGATGTGAATCGCAGGCGACACAACTCGTCAGATAGCTTGGAGTCTTCTGGGACTCGTTCTGGCGGAGGTGTGTTAATTCATCAACTAATAAGTGTGGTGAGAAAACTACAAGTGTGTTCAGAGGTTGTTACAATCTGGTTAGGGACCAATAACTTTGTTCAAAGTAGATGAAATCCCAGCTTATTACTAAGCAAATAAAGCCACAAGATTCCAATTTCAAACAAAATAAACTTTACTGTGCAAAGTCAGAAAAGTTAGATAATCTACATATTAATCTTTCTAACATTCAGAATTAATATGAGGCAAATGCAAATTAACAGGCAAGCTGTGCTTCAACACACCACACTGCACATTGTGACAGATGTGACCAAAACAGATCCCATGGATTTCTCAGCAACCCACCCAGATGATCATGACCACTGTCAGTTCCAATATCTTGTTAATACCCTGTCTCCTTCACAAGGGATTTCAACTCCTATTTAGGAGATCTAGCCTCTGAATTCCCTCAAAAACCACTCTGTCTTGGACTGCCTCAGTGACAGCTCACATCATGGTGGTTCAATCTCTTCTCCTAAGACGGCAATCCAAGGGATTCACAAAGCTGCCTCCAATTACTGGCGCAATTCCATCTCTTTTGCAGAATGCTACCTTTCCTAAGTTGGCACTGCACAGGGTTTCTCTGCATTCCACTCTTCCAGTTACACTGAGCTATAAATGGCCTCTCCTGAACCCTAACCCTCCAGCACAGAACTGGTGACCTTCCACTACATTTTCAGCTGGTCTTCTCTGAGACCTGACTGCCTGAAGTCTGCTAACAGCAGCTTTGTGAACTACATGAGATTCAAACTGCAACTGATCCCCTCTTCCAGCAAATACACAGATAAATTGACATCACTGAACCACCCTACATTCCACCCATCTCTGCGATGATGTAGCCTTTCAAGGGTCTCTGAATGATTTTAACTAATTTAGCTCCAACTCCCAAAAGAAACTATCTCTCTGGACTGCTCTTTACAAGCACTGTGGACTTTATGCCCCGAGCTAAGTAAGCCCAGCTGCTGTTTTATGGTTCTTGCCTTTCCAGCTGTTCACCCTTTAAGTCAACATGGCCCCAACCATTTGAGTATAATAGATTTCAAGTTGTTTTAGTTTCCTTTATTCCATTTTCTACAGTTAAATTTTAATCTTCCCAGAATTAAGCATTATCCCTAAAATATTAACGTGAAGTTTGAACTTGGTATTTGTAACTTGTAGCAAATGGCAAGTACGTTGAAATGAAAGTAGTGTATTGCAGTAGTACTTTGTTGAATATTAGAAATAATATATTAATGTAACAGTGTTTGAATCTGTCACTCATTTGGCTTATTCAGTTGATTTTGTAATTTATTTCTTGGAATGTAGTTATGAAAATCCAGGCAATACTAGGACTTGAGAAAGATAGATTATTCAGCATAGAAAGTCAAAAGTGAGTGCATTAAATCAAGGCTAACCTGTCAAACCAATTAGGTGAAACTTATGACTTTTACCTGTTAACATTTTGACACATTTGATATCAAATTAATTTGCTGTGAAGTCCATTGTCTCGATTGCTCATTACTCGATATATTTAAACATTAGTAATGTATGTTGGACGTGTTCGACTGGCAGATTAGCCTTTGTCACAATGAGTATTTTGTACATTTATTGAATTTGCATAGACAAATGATATGTTCTAAAACCTTTAAATTAACTGCTCAACTCATTCATTGTATTGTAACTCATATCCCATGGGTATCATCAATGTAGTTTTATATCCTACATTAAAATTGGGTGAAGCTAATGAGAGAGAATTGATTTAATTGTTCTCTATATCCTTTTGTGTTTGTTTTCGGTGCAGTTAAAGACCCAAATACAAAACTGGATTAAGAACATAGGAGCAGGAATAGGCCAAGTGGCTCCTTGAGCCTATTCTGCCTTTCAATAAAATGATTGTTCACCTTCCACCTAAACTCCACTTTACTGCTCTATTCCCATATCCCTTGAGTCCTTAAACAGTCCAACAGTGTGTTGATCTCCGCCTTAAAGATACCCAATGGGCAAGTAGCCACGCCCTCGAGGGTGGAGAATTCTAAAGATCCACAATCCTCTTGATTGAAGAAGTTTCTATTTATCTCTGTTCTTAATGACTGACCTCTTATCCTGAGCCAATGACCCCTAGTTCTACACTTCAGCCATGGGAAGCAGCCACTCAGCATCTGCCCGTCAAATTTCACCTCTGAAATCACGTCTCATTCTTTTAAATTACAAAGAGTTCTAACTAAGATTGCTCTGAATCTTTCCTCAAATGATAACCTTCTCAACGCAGGAGTCAATCTAGTGAACTTCGTTGCAGTCCTGTTTCAGTCAAGCTTATTGTTTTTTGGATAAGATAAAAACTGTATACAATCAATGTCTTAGATAATTGCAGCAAGACTTCCTCCCTCCAACCCTCTTGCAATAAAGGGTAACATTCCATGTGCTATAACCTCATGCTGATTTTCTGTATTTTGTGTACAAGAACCTCCCAAATACCTCTGTATATCGACTTGTCGTTTCCTTTCAAATTCAACTCTATCTCACATTATTTAATCCATCTGCCACTTTATTGCCTATTCAGTTAGCTGCTGTATTTTCATTTGCAGTCTCTTTGCATCCTCATCACAACTGACCTGGCTACCTTATATTTGGCCTCCTCATTTAGGTCATTGATGCAGGTTGTAAGTAGCTGAGTCCCGAGCACCAATCCTTGTGACTTCATGCCAGTTACAATCCAAAAACGTCCTGTTTATTCTTCGTGAGTTCTCTGTCTGTTAATCCATCCTCAATCCATGCTTAAATATTAGCTTAAATCTCATTAACTCTATTCTCATGTGCCAACTCCTTGTCTGGTGTTTTTTGAATGCTTTTTGAAAATCTAATATGTACTACATCTGATAGCTCCCTCTTCTCTATGTTACCAGTTACATCATTAAAAAAGTGGCAAATTTGGCAAACTGAATTTCCCTTTCATAAAACTATGTTGAATGCACTAAATAAGGACTCCACTGAAACATTCCCAAAAGTAATAATTGCTGTACCTACATGTTACCTTTCTGTGATTCATGCAGAAGGCCTATTATTGTGATGTGGATTTTGAATATTCTCATGTTTTTGCAACAAGTCCCATTCACTCTTGTGTTTGCCGACCTATGCTGACTCCTTGTGAGCGAAGTCTTGAGCTTGAAATTATTATTCCCTGAGATCTGGGCTCCTCCAGTTCTAGCTATTTGATAGCATCCAGGATTTTAATTGCCCCACCATTGTCAAGACCCCAAGCTCTGGAATTCTCTTGCTAAACTTCTCTGCCTCCGTACCCCTCATTCCTCCTTTTTTAAGATGTTCTTTGACCAAGCTCTTATCTATCTGCCTTTAAAATCTACTTATCTGGC
Source organism: Mustelus asterias (assembly GCF_964213995.1). NCBI lineage: Eukaryota > Metazoa > Chordata > Chondrichthyes > Carcharhiniformes > Triakidae > Mustelus > Mustelus asterias. The sequence continues at coordinate 130,455,060 of NC_135801.1, read as the reverse complement.
TCAGTGACAATTATTTTGTGATAGCTCTTCTGTGAAGGACCTTGGGACATCTTTGTATGTTAAAATTGCTCACAAAAATACAAGATGTTCTTGTTCTACTAATTGGCACAAATGAGTGCAACAGCAATGAAGTCTTGTATAGCATAGCTCAATTTCTTCATCATCCAAGACCTGCGGCAAACTTGATTTGATGTTTTGTTTCTACCACAAGCCACTCTGCTCAATCAGAATTGATCCAGTTTTCTTCTGTTTAGCCCAAAGATTTAGCTTGTAATCATGCCATCTGACCCTGTCGCATAAGATATCTTTAATTGATCTAACAATTTGCATCAAATTTGAGAATGTGTTGAAAATAAGTTCATAAGACATCGTGTTCAGAATTAGGCCATTCTGCCCATCGAGTCTGCTCTGCCATTCGATCATGGCTGATATGCTCCTCATCCCCATTTTCCTGCCCCCCCCCCCCCCCCCAACCCTTCAACCCACTACCAAATAAAAATCTGTAACTCCTCACTTACTATCCCAGCATCCACCGCACTTTGGGGTAGCGAATGATCTTTTCACACTAATGTACATAAAGGCTTTTATTGTGTGATTCTCCTTTTTTTTAGGTAAGATTGTCAAACAAATGTATTACTTTCTTGGTTTACTGATGTTTGCAGATTGGGAATAAAAAATGTTTGGTTTACAGGAAACTTTGGGAGAAAAGAGAAGAATGGTTGGCGGTCACAAGGACGGGGCACAGAAACTGTAAACCCACGAAGTGGCTACCATGGAGGAAATCCCCGTCCTCGAAGTGGCACTTTTCACGGAGGAAAAGCTCCAGCATTGCACGAGAATAATTTAACGGAAGATGAAAATGGGAAAAAGGAAGAAAAGGAGAAATCGAAGCAGTTTGAGGCTGAAGATTTTGTAAGTTGATTTTGAAAATCGATCTTCAACTAAGGTTTAATGTTAACGCTTTTTAATTTTAGTTGTAAATTCATTAAACAATCTGGCACATTTTATGTGGGCGGCACGGTGGCACAGTGGTTAGCACTGCTACCTCACAGCACTAGGTACCTGGGTTCAATTCCTGGCTTGGGTCATTGTGGAGTTTGCACATTCTCCCTGTGTCTGCGTGGGTTTCCTCCGGGTGCTTCGGTTTCCTCCCACATTCGAAAGACGTGTTGATTAGGTGCATTGACCCGAACATGCGCTGGAATGTGGCGACTAAGGTAATTTCACAGTAACTTCATTCCAGTGTTAATGTAAGCCTTACTTGTGACTAGACATAAAGTAAAGTTCAAGTTTATTTATGATAGTTGTACATTAGGTCATCGCCATATGATTTAAGATGCTAGGTATGTGTTTGGAAGCCATTTCACAAATGTAACCTGTAATGCTGTAAATTCTACAATTTAAATTGCTTTATTTTATTTATCCTCTTTTTGAAAGAAAGCACATTTTTGGTTCTCCATCAACTGCTTTTCCTTCCAACAATAGATAAACAAGCTAATATTAGGAATAATTTTTAATTTGTGTTCCTGGTGGTGATCTTTTCACACGAATGCACATGTCGCAACTTGGGTGTATGCTGCCCACTATTTTCTGGTCACTATTTTAAATTGTGCACTGAATGATCTGTACGTCTTGCTGGTGCATCTCCCTACCAGGTATACAAAGCTGACAATTCCTCCTGTTGGATTAATTTAAAATAAATGACTTTTGGAGTGCAACGTAAAAGCAAAAGAATTAATCTGATCAGCATTAGACATGTTTTTTGAAGAATGTTGAGATTTAGATTTGAGGGAACCCACCTTCATGTTTTAAATCCTTGTAAATAACCTCAACGTATAAATGTTATTCAAAGTTTTGCATTGGTTGCCATTCTCAGTGAGGAGGATCCTTACTAATTCAGTGAGCAAGATGATTTGTCTTCAAATTGAAGCAAGAGCACCTAAGGGGACCGTCTTCTTTGAAGTTTGTGCCTTGAGACCCTACTGATCTGGTGTTCTTTCCTCATTTCTTGCCCCGATCCATTATAGCAACAATAGAAAATAATATATTTGAATAGGCTTAAGCTACTAAAATGTGTATAACTTTTGTAATATATTGCTATTTATCATAGTTCCCAAACGTGATAATGAGCACAGTGTAGATGGATTTAAAAAGTGACTAGTTAGACAGGGAAGGAAGTCAGGTACCCACTTATGTCAGGGCACCTAAAGTAAAAAGAAGCTTCCCACTGAATTTACCTGACTGTAAGTAAGTAGTTCAGAGGAAGTAAAGATAACTTTAGTTATTTACTGAGGACGACTGAGTCAGCACAAAAAGGGTATATTATTCTATGATGATTCGAGGCATGCAAGTACAAATCGGAAAATCATGCTAAAATGGTATTTTATCCAACTAAGTGAGAGTTTAGCCACCCTAATATGAATTAGAAATGCCAAGCAATCTGAGCAAGTAAATGTAATGTATGACTGCATTCTGATTTAAACATGTTGTGAAAGTTAACCTGCCTTTTATATTTTTGACTTCATGACATGGCCTCATGAATCTCCCTCGAGCAGCACCTAACTCGCTGATCAGAGGCTTTGTGGTCGTGTATGGCCATAAAAGAATGTTTGTGTTTCAAGGGGCACTTATATTCCGTTTTAGCACAGGCAGATGCCACAAGAGTGATGAGGCCTACTTGTCCTCGAAGTTCATGATATGTTGCTTTTTTCAACTGCTGCAGCCCACGTGCTGAAGGTGCTCTCACAATGCTTTTAGGTAGAGAGTGCCAATATTTTGATGCAGCTCAGATGAAGAAATAGTGATGTATGTCCAAGTCAGGATGGTACTCACGGGTTTTTCTTGGGTACGTGCTGCCCTTGTCCACTAGATTGAGTATGTGCAGTGCTGTTCAAGCAGCCTTGATGAGTGCTGCAGTGCATGCAGTATATCATGTATGTATTATTCATGGACTGCTGATGACAGGAATTATGTTCCGGCTAGTGGATGAAGTGTCAATTAAGTGGGCTGCTTTGTTGTGGATAACGTAGAGCGTAAATGTTGTTGCTGGTTCCATGCATCCAGGCAAGTGGAAGTAATCCATCACATTCTTGACTTGTATGTAGTGGCAAGGTTTTGGAGAGTCAAGGGGTGAGTTACTGAAAATATGCATCTTTTGACTTGTTTTAGCAATCACGGTTATGTGGCTGTTGCAGCTGCATTTCTGGTGGCTGTGAACCCCAGGAAGCTAGTGGGTGTTTCTGAAATCATAATGTCATTGAACACCAAGAGGATGTGATCAGACTCCATGTTGGAGAAGGTCAATACTTGACACTTATTCTTTAGCTAAGCCTTTGACAAGGTCCCACAAGGAAGACTTATGAAGAAGACAAATGCACATGGGATACATGGTATTTTGATGAAGTGGATTCAAAATTGGCTCAGTTGTAGGTGACAAGTTGTTTTAGTGACTGGAACCAATTGTCTAGTGGCATATCACAGGGATCTGTGATAGGTCCCCCATTATTCGTCTTTCACATAAATGACATAGATGACAATGTGGGGGATAGGATTAGTAAATTTGCGGATGACAAAGATTGGATAGGTGTTTAACAGTGAGGCTGAGGTCCTGGGCTTACAAGAAGATATAGACGTGATGATCAAATTGGCAGATAAATGGCAGATGGAATTTAACCCTGAAAAGTGTGAGGTGATACACTTTGGAAGGAGTAATTTGACAAGGAAGTATTCAATGAACTGCATGACACAAGGAAGTTCTGTGAAACAAAGGAACCTTGGCATGTTTGTCCACAGATCCCTGAAAGCGGAAGGGCATGTTAGTCGAGTGGTGAAAAGGTATATGGGACACTTGCTTTTAACAATATATAGAATCTTGTATAGAATTTTGGTGAGGCCACAGCTGGAATACTGTGTGCAGTTCTGGTCGCCACATTATAGGAAGGAAGTGATTGCACTGGAGGGGTTGCAGAGGAGATTTACCAGGATGTTGCCTGAGATGGAACATTAAAATAATGAAGAGAGGCTGGATAGGCTTGGGTTGTTTTCATTTGGAGCAGAGAAGACTGAGGGGCGACCTGATCGAGGCGTGGAAAAAGAGCAGCTGTTCCCTTTAGTTGAAAGGGTCAGATGTGAGGGGGGCAGGAGGTTTGGGGTGGATGTGAAGAGGAACATTCGTACTCTGAGGGTGTTGACGGTCTGGAATGCGCTGCCAAAGAGGGTGATAGAGGCGAGTTGCCTCGCACCCTTTAAAAAGTACCTGGATGAGCACTTGGCACATGATACGATTGGCCATGGGCCAAGTGCTGGTAAATGGGATGAGGTGAGAGGTCCGGTGTTTCTCGTGTGTCGGTGCAGACTTGATGGACTGAAGGGCCTCTTCTGTGCTGTGTGATTCTATGAAGACATAGGCCAGTTGAATGGGTAAACAAGTGGCAGATGAAATGTAATACAGAAAAATGAGAGGTGATACATTCTGGCTGAAATGATAAGAGGGGGCAGTATAGATTTAATGGCACAGTCCTAGAGAGTGTGCAGGAGCAAACTGTAAAACTGATACCTGTTGAACAATTGGCAACTTGTTTGTGGAAGCTTCTGTAAGCTTGCTGGAAGTTGAGGTGGGCTGCTGCATTAAATTAACGTTCTGAATTTTGTGACACATCTGTGATTGTTTTCCTGAGGACAAATTACCAGTTGTGTTGCCAAGTCAAACTCAGCAATCAATTAGCAGCATGTGTATGCTGGTAATTCAGTTACTTCAGGCGGCTTTTGGATAACACTAACTTGAAGACCTGGAAGTTGACTACCTGTCAGGCAGTGATGCAAGATGACTGTGGAGGAAGAGCATAAAACAAGATTATTTGATTCGAATGAACATCAAATGTAGATCCCCCTCCCACCTACAAATTTCCCTAATTTCCTCAGGACAAATTTCCCTAATTTCCCCAGGATGCCTGCGAAGAGATTTTCGCTTTTGCATGTGTGTTGAGCGAAAGGGAAGGCAATAACTTTAGTGAGAGTAACTACTTTGTTCCCTGCCCCCTCACCTACTTGCACACTCACACTCTCTCTTCCACTTCTGTTAGACAAGCAAAAAGCAGCATTATTAACATTGGTAAGAAAAAAAGTTGCATTATCCACTCTTCAGTCGTATGAATAGAACAAAAGAACAATACAGCACAGGAACAGGCCCTTCGGCCCTCCAAGCCCACGCCGCTCCCTGGTCCCAACGAGACCATTCTTTTGTATCCCTCCATTCCCACTCCGTTCATGTGGCTATCTAGATAAGTCTTAAACGTTCCCAGTGTGTCTGCCTCCACCACCTTGCCCGGCAGCGCATTCCAGGCCCCCACCACCCTCTGTGTAAAATACGCCCTTCTGATATCCGTGTTAAACCTCTCCTCTCCCCCGAACGTCACCACCGACCTGGGAAAAAGCTTCCCACCGTTCACCCTATCTATGCCTTTCATAATTTTATACATCTCTATTGGGTCACCCCTCATCCTCCGTCTTTCCAGTGAGAACAACCCCAGTTTACCCAATCTTTCCTCATAACTAAGCCCTTCCATACCAGGCAACATCCTGGTAAACCTCCTCTGCACTCTCTCTAAAGCCTCCACGTCCTTCTGGTAGTGTGGCGACCAGAACTAGGCGCAGTATTCCAAATGCGGCCGAACCAAAGAGCATTGTCAGTGAGGTGTACTTTTCTTTTGAATGGCTAATTATTATTTGAGTATTTTAAGTTTCCAGTTATTTTTCAGTAACCTAGGCTGTAATTCTGAAAAAAATGTTTGCAAGCACTTATTAAGTTTATGCTTTCCTTTCCTTCTAGCCATCACTTAATCCTGAGTCTAAAAAAGAACTCGGCAAGAACAAATCCATAGCAGGAGTGTGGGGTGAGTTACTGACTAATTCTTAGTTATTAACTGCAATTTATAACCAGTGCAGAGTTTAACTATAAATATTGGTGTAGGGTTGGGGATACCCAAGTCTTTTAAGCTGCATAAATACACACCAGGAATTCTTGCGAGAATTTATTTGAAGTTACTGCTTTTACTGGTCTTGGTGTTCTGAATTATTTACCAGTGGGGCAATAACTAAAAACCAATCCATAAAATTCAAACTGAACAGTTTACTGTGAAATTCAGTTGATAGTGTCAGAATCAGAAGATGTGGGTTTGAGGCTCACTCCAGGACTTGACAAACTAGGCCAACACTTGAGTGCAGTACAGTGGGAGTGCTGCACTGCCTGATGCTGGTAGAACTGACGTTAAATTGAAACCCTGTCTGCGATGTGAAAGATCTCATGGTACTATTTTAAGTGAGAACAGGGGAGTTGTTCCTGGTGCCCATGCCAATATTCATTACAAAAATTGATAATCTATCACACTGTGGGAGTCGCTGTGCGTAAATTGACTGCCACGTTTTCAATATGAAAAGTGACTGCATTTCATAAAAGTATTTAATTGGCTGTAAAGTGCTTTGGGAATTCCGGTGGCCATTAAAGGCACTATATAAATTTTAAAATGTAAATAGGCCTGAATTGTCAGAGTTTTAAGAGCCAATAATGTTGGCTAGGGTTTCAGCTGGCTACAAGGCTGCGGAATGGTAGATAAATGTTAAAACCGGGTCCCATCTTGCACTGTTTTAGGGGAAGTGAATGGACATTTTTCATTCAACAGAGTAAAAACTGCTGAAACTGACAATTGCAAATGTTGAAATAAAAACAGAAAATGCTGGAAATACTCAACTGACCTCGCAGCATCTGTGGACAGAGAAACGAGCATTAAAGTTCCTGACATTTTATCAGAGTTTGCTATGAGATAGTATATCTAGAATATTAACCACTTCTTTGGTGCAGATGGTGACATTTTATGGACACTACGGTGGCACAGTGGTTAGCACTGCTGCCTCACAGCGCCAGGGACCTGGGTTCAATTCCAGCCTTGGGGCATGTCTGTGTGGAGTTTGCACATTCTCCCCGTATCTGTGTGGGTTTTCCTCCGGGTGCTCCGGTTTCCCCTCACACTCCAAAGATGTGCAGGTTAGGTAGATTGGCCATGCTAAATTGCCCCTTAGTGTCAGAGGGATTAGCAGGGTAAATACTTGAGGTTATGGGGAGGGCTTGTTGTCAGTGCAGGCTCGTTGGGCCGAATGGCCTCCTTCTGCACTGTCAGGATTCTCTGATTATAGTGGTGATGCCTCTGGACTAGTCATCCAGAGGTCCAGGCTCAGTCCCTGCAGGCATGGAAGCTGGTGGAATTTAAGTGCAATTAAAAATAATCTCACTGGTGTTCACATGTAATAATCTTACCGAGGCCAGTCTTCCATCACCCATCGTCCTTTATTTACGGTGTGTTCAAAGTGTTGTTCAGCGGTTACAGGGTGCAGGTCAGCCCCAAGTTTTCATCTGCTGGACTGAGTGGAGCTGGCTGGTTTTAAACCCCGAGCTGCTCCTTCCCTATTGGGCAAGCCTCCACTCACCTAATAGGGGAGCTCGTATTCTACGTGGCCCACGAGGAGATCTATTGATGATCCCCTGTGGCCAACATAACACCATGAAAGTAGCATCAAGAAATCTGCTCTGGCCTCCATGTGAATCATGATGTGGAGATGCCAGCATTGGACTGGGGTAAGCACAGTAAGAAGTCTCATCACCAGGTTAAAGTTCAATAGGTTTATTTGGTAGCTCAAGCTTTTGGAGTGTTGCAGCTCCTTCAGGTGAGTGAAGAGTTGTCTTCACTCACCTGAAGGAGGAGCAACACCCAAAGTTTGTGCTATTAAATAAACCTGTTGGACTTTAACCTGGTGTTGTGAGACTTCTTACTCCATGTGAAACCAGATCCACGGTAATGTGGTTGAATCTTAACTGCTCTCTCTCTTAATTAAGCTACTTAATTAAAGGGCAGTTAGGGATGGGCAACAAATTATGGTCTGGCCAGCAAAGCCCACATCCCATGAAAGAAATAAAAGAAAGTTAGTTGCTTCCAGTAATTCCTGTAATAAATTAAGTTTCCTGAATTTGCTTCAATAAACAATGTGAATTTCTTGGTGTAACATTCTGCACCATGTGTTGGAATAAATAGAGCGATGCTGATATTAATATGGTGATGAGATTGATTTTAAAATTATGTACTTTATTATTCTTTCTGTGATTTAGAAAATCCTCCAAATCCAAAATCTAGAACGTCCAAAATGCTGGTCATTAAGAAGGTCCTCAAAGAAGAACCAATACTACCAGGATACCCTCTGACAGGGGGATCTCATCCCCAGCCAGTGAAGAATGGGACAGGACCCAGTGTATATAAGGGATTGGTACCGAAGGCTGCTGGTCCTCAAACAAAGGTAAATTGAGACATTATCTCTATGGTTAAAAACAACGCTCATTTAATTTATCATATCATATGAAAAATTTCTAACACACATTCTAAATGTACGGAACCATTTCCACTTCAGACTTAAAAGCAAAGTACCGTGGGTGCTGGAGATCTGAAATAAAAACACAAAACGTTGGACAGACTCAACCGGTCTGGCAGCATCAGAACCATAGAACCTCTACAGTACAGAAAGAGGCCATTCGGCCCATCGAGTCTGCACCGACCACAATCCCACCCAGGCCCTACCCCCATATCCCTACATATTTACCCACTAATCCCTCTAACCTACGCATCTCAGGACATGAAGGGGCAATTTTAGCATGGCCAATCAACCTAACCCGCACATCTTTGGACTGTGGGAGGAAACCAGAACACGTGGAGGAAACCCATGCAGACACGAGGATAATGTGCAAACTCCACACAGACAGTGACCCAAGCCGGGAATCGAACCCAGGACCCGGAACTGTGAAGCAGCAGTGCTAACCACTGTGCTATCAGTGGAGAGGGAAACGAGGGTGGAATTTTCCAGCCCTGCCAGCGAAGGATATTGTGGTGGGTGGGAGTGGAAAATTCAGAGAGAGATCAAAAATCTGATTTCCATGGGCAGAAAATCAGTTTGGAATTTTATCCACACCACTTCATGGCTGATCCATGTCAGGGATATCATTTACATGCATTAGCATGTCGAATGCTCATTACAGATGCTACTTGCCGGAATCCTGTTTCCCCCTCCCAGTGTGGAGATGCCGGCGTTGGACTGGGGTAAACACAGTAAGAAGTTTAACAACACCAGGTTAAAGTCCAACAGGTTTATTTGGTAGCAAAAGCCACACCTTTTGGCTTTTGCTACCAAATAAACCTGTTGGACTTTAACCTGGTTTTGTTAAACTTCTTACTGTGTTTCCCCCTCCCAGGCCAGTGAGAAATCAGACTGATCTAATTTGCATTCGAAAATTAGTGGCATGCAGCTGCCAGCCTCACTTCGCTCGTGACTTTGAGGCGAGGGTCACATTCAAAGCCCACCTGCACAGTGCTGCTTCTGTTTCTCAACAATGGCATTACAGTGCCACACTGAGGGTAGGATTACTATTACTAAAAAGGTAGTGCTTGGTAGGCTAATGGGACTAAAGGTAGACAAGTCCCCGGGCCCGGATGTAATGCATCCCAGGGTACTGAAAGAAATGGCAGAAGTAATAGCAGATGCATTGGTTGTAATTTATCAAAATTCGTTGGACTCTGGGGAAGTGCCGGCTGATTGGAAAACAGCTAATGTGACGCCACTGTTTAAAAAAGGAGGTCGACAAAAGGCGGGTAACTACAGGCCGGTTAGCTTAACGTCTGTAGTTGGGAAATTGTTGGAATCCATCATTAAAGAAGAAATAGCAGGACACCTGGGAAAAAAATGGTTCGATCAAGCAGACACAGCATGGATTCATGAAGGGAAAGTCGTGTTTGACGAATTTACTGGATTTTTATGAAGATGTAACGAGTGCAGTTGACAGAGGGGAACCAGTGGATGTGGTGTTTTTAGATTTCCAGAAGGCGTTCGATAAGGTGCCTCACAAAAGATTGCTGCAGAAGATTAGGGTACACGGAGTTGGGGGTAAAGTGTTAGCGTGGATTGAGGATTGGCTATCTAACCGGAAGCAGAGAGTTGGAATAAATGGGTGCTTTTCTGGTTGGCAGTTGGTGACTAGTGGCATGCTGCAGGGATCGGTGCTGGGGCCTCAACTGTTTACCATATACATAGACGATCTGGAGGAGGGGACCGAGTGTAGGGTAACAAAGTTTGCGGATGACACAAGGATGAGTGGGAAAGCGAATTGCGTGGAGGATGCGGAAAGTCTGCAGAGAGATTTGGATAGGCTAAGTGAGTGGGCGAGGATCTGGCAGATGGAGTATAACGTTGGCAAGTGTGAGGTTATCCACTTTGCAAGGAATAATAGTAAAATGGACTATTATTTAAATGGTGAAAAATTACAACACGCTACTGTGCAGAGGGACCTGGGGGTCCTTGTGCATGAATCGCAAAAACTCAGTTTGCAGGTGCAGCAGGTGATCAAGAAGGCAAATGGAATGTTGGCCTTTATCGCGAAAGGGATGGAGTATAAAAGCAGGGAGGTCATGCTGCAATTGTACAGGGTACTGGTGAGGCCACAACTAGAGTACTGTGCAATTTTGGTCCCCTTATTTGCGGAAGGATATATTAGCCTTGGAGGGAGTACAGAGAAGGTTCACCAGGTTGATGCCGGAGATGAAGGGGTTAGCTTATGAGGAGGGATTGAGTAGATTGGGCCTGTACTCGTTGAAGTTTAGAAGGTTGAGGGGAGATCTTCTAGAGACATATAAGATAAGGGGCTAGACAGGATAGAGGCAGAGAGATTCTTTCCACTTAGAAAGGAAACAAGAACTAGAGGACACAGCCTCAAAATAAGGGGGAGTCAGTTTAGGACAGAGTTGAGGAGGAACTTCTTCTCTCAGAGGGTAGTGAATCTCTGGAATTCTCTGCCCATTGAAGCAGTGGAGGCTACCTCGTTAAATATGTTTAAGTCACGGCTAGATAGATTTCTGATCAATAGGGAATTAAGGGTTATGGGGAGCGGGCGGGTAAATGGAACTAAACCACTATCGGATCAGCCATGATCTTATTGAATGGCGGGGCAGGCTCGAGGGGCTAGATGGCCTACTCCTGCTTCTATTTCTTATGTTCTTGTGTTCTTATTGGTCTGCTTTTGTACTCTGGAAGGACAACACTGAAGTGTGTGCAGCAGTTCTCATGCAGGGCTGCACTCTGAAACAGATCAGCATTATGACCTGGGTGAGGGCAGGTTGGGAGGGGTAGGATAACGGAGACATGAGTCTGGTGGGGTTGGTCGGTGATAGGAGGCAGAGGGGAGACTGAGGGTAAGGAAACTGCTGCCCGATATGGAAAACTAGAACACGAGTGCAGGATGGGAATCCAATGTATGAATGGGAGGGGATTAGTGCAGCCTCCAGACTAAAGGGGGGCTGGGGGGGGGGGGGGGGGGGGGGGGGGGGGGATTAATGTGGCACGAGAGATGGATTGCACAGAGACTCATGGAAGTGGGGGTGGGGATAGTGGTGGAAAAGTGAGACTGTGTTCTGATCAGTCATGAAGAATGGGAGAGTTAATTGAAGAACAGTCATGGTCCGTGGTCTGGGGACCATGAAATTGGACTAAGATTAAAGGCAGCCCTGGGGCTTTGTGAAGGATTAAGTGCTGTCCAGGCCATGCTGCAGGCTCTGCATGGTATACATGTTGTAGTCCTACACCGGGGGAGTTGCGGGGGGCACAATGCCTGTGTGCTCAATTAGGATAAGGGATAGCTTGGTATGCAGGGTGTGTTCATTGGAAGCATAGAAACTAGGAGTTTGAGCCTGCTCTGTCATTCAATATGATCATGGCTGATCCTTGATCTCCATGCTATATTCCATTCCATAACTATACACCACTACGAATGGTGCCCCATGTTGTGACTCACTCGCAGAAAACATCAGCGTAGTTTGTGACAAATGTGTTTTGCAGAAAGTGACCCTGAGCCTAACCTACAACTATGAATCCATGCAGTATGTGTCTCTGCGCTGGTGGAGGTTGCAAGTAGATCCTTATCTCCCCTCCTGAGGTGGCCTGGGCCTGGAGCTTATGTTGCAATGGTCTGTCTGGACCTGTTGCTGCCTACGAGAGCAAAGATCGATTCAGTTCTTGAACAGGCTGACTACAGCATTGCATATCATTCACTATGAATGTGATGAACTCATTGGAGGGCTATCCATACCAGCTTGCTGGGAAAGACTGATCTCGCCTTCACAGGAGTGATCTCTGTCCTCCCCTGCCAACTTGGCGGCATCCTCCTTGAATTTGGCCATCCCTCAAATTTGGGACCTTTCCCTCTTGTGGGCAAGCTTGACAAATGAATGTAATATGATCAGAAGGGGTTGCATGCCTACTGTATGCGCCAAGCCATCCCCAGTAAGGGCTGAGAATGGAGTTTGTGCAGCATTCCAAGTATGGAGAAGTTGAGTAGGTTGTGCCTGGACGCGAGCAATGGCATTACTGAGATCTTTGGGATTCTCAGGTGGCTTGACAGAGTGGGTGCTGAAAGGTTGTTTCCCGTTGTGGGAGAGTCTAGGAGCAGAAGGCATAATCTCAAGAGTAAGGGGTTGTCCATTTAAGACACAGATGAGGAATTTCTTCTGAAGGTAGTGAATCTGTAGAATTCTTTACCAGAGGACTGTAGAGGCTGGCTCATTAAGCATGTTCAAGCCTGTGATAGATTTTTAATCCAGGGTTATGGAGATAAAGCGAGAAAATGGAGTTGAGGATTATCACATCAGATCAGTCATGATCTCATTGAATGGCAGAGCACACTTATTGGGCTGAATGGCCGACTTTTGCTCCCATGTCTTATGGTCTCGTCGCCTAACAGATGAGATGCTGGTGATGTGAAACGTTCTGACGTATCCCTTTCTGATATTGTGAGATCCCTGAGCATTATAACATTTGAGTGCATGATGCCACTTTAAGAGTCTGAGATTGGAGTGAGTTGTAGGTTGACTTACCCTAGTGGAGCGGGTAAGATCATTCATTCTCTTCCTGCACTGCTTGGTGTTTCTCGGACGGGTGCCTGACCAACTGACCTCAACCCTCTCCTGGGCCAGCAAGGTGGTCTCTGGGAGCCATCCCTCAGGTAGAGGACATCACCGTGCCAGTGGACTCCATGGATGAGGCCTCAAGGAAGTCATTGCTGAACATTGAGGCAACTTTTTTTCTTGGGTGCAGCCATATGAAGAGGCTTCCTGCACACAGCTAGGATGGCGGGTGTGAATGTGCAGGTTTGCCCCACCATGTTATTCGAAGAGCTACTCACTGATGCGTAATTAATTAGCTTCCCAGTGTGATAGTGGGCATGAGTTTCCGCCCTGCTCCCCTCAGGAAACTCGTGAAACCCGCCCACCATTGCACTTAACTCTAGGTGAAATTTTTCATTTTGGAGATCAACGTTTTGAGTCCAATATGAGTTTATTTATTAGTATCACAGGTAGACTTACATTAATTAAGTTACCGTGAAAATCCACCAGTCGCCACACTCCGGCAACTGTTTGGGTACAATGAGGGAGAATTTCGCATGTAGGATGTGATGTGTTTTGTGCTGTTTAAAAAGGAGGGTTGAGAGTTGGGTGAGGGGGTAGGTAACACAAAAGAAAAGTTCAGGGATAGGAGAGAGGGCAGGGAGATTAAATTACAAAGATATTATGGAACACAAGGCAAAGGGACTGGTAATAGTAACAAGATGAAAGACACAAACTGAAATCTTGTCATAGAGAAGAATAGAACTACTTCAAGGTCATAATCCCTGAAAGAGATGACAGTGAATTAAATGCTAAGATAAAACCCATCACATTCCGATCTCTCATCATTTCCAAAGAGGGATCATGTTGAAGCTGTTTACTCTATTTCTCCACAGATGCTGCTAGACCTGATGAGTTTTTCCAGAATTTGTCTTCATTTCAGATCTGCAGTATTTTGCTTTAATTTTAGGGTTTAATTCACAGCCGCTTCTCTTCTAGGACTGCCTGCTGTGAAGTTCTGCTTTTCTCATCGACAGGATTTCCGTTTCTCTCCTTCATCTTTTGTTACTATCATTGCCACACCTTTTATCTTGTGTTTCACGACACCTTTGCCATTTAACCTCCCCTGTCCTGTTAGCTATTCCTGACTTTTTTTTTGCAAACCTACCTCTCCACCATCCACCACCTTTTTTTTTGTATTTTTATTCCAATTCTATCAAATCAAGTCCAATTCAGAGTCTCAACAAGTTGAGACATTCCCGATCCAAGCTGACAAGACAGGGCTCTCACCTCCTGTCTTGGGCTTAGCAGATATCCACTCCATCTGACGAAGGAGCAGTGCTCCGAAAGCTTATGGTATTTGCTACCAAATAAACCTGTTGGACTTTAACCTGGTGTTGTGAGACTTCTTATTGGGCTTGAGCTACATGATCTAAGCTGATTGGAGTAGGCATAGCTCCTCCTCCAAGGCTTGATCTCATTTGCATCTTATCCAAAAGGCCGAGATGCCGCTTTTTAAAAAAATTGCTTCAAATGAAGCTAAAATGCAACCTCATGACTTCAACACCACCTTTTAAACAGCATAAAACCTATCACATTCCAACCTGTCTTGACTTCCAAAGAAGAGTCATGTTGGACTCAAAATTTGTCTTTCTCGCCACAGATGCTACCAGATTTGAGCTTTTCAGTCACCTTGTCTTTATTTTAGTGGGTCTGAATGGGCTGGTGTTTTCTTTGGAACAGAGGAAGTTGATGTGGGAGAATTAATTGAGGTGTATGAAACTATGATAGAGTGGATAACCAGGGGTGATTTCTTTTAGCAGAAAGGCCAATAACCAGCTCACAGATTTAACATGATTGATAGAAGGATTGGAGGGGCATTAAGGAGAAATTCTTCCACCTAGAGAGTGACACGGGTTTCAAATTCGCTGCCAGAAAGGATGGTAGAGGGAGAAACCCATAGTGCATTTAAAATACTTGGATATGTACATCTTGTGCTGGTGAGAGAGAAATGCAATGTGGGTGTTGCTAGCAAGACCAGTGTTTATTGCAGTTGAGAAGGTGGTGGTTAGCTGTCTTCGTGAGCTGCTGTAGTCCGTGGGGTGAAGGTACTTTCACAGTGCTGCTGTTGGCAAATTCCAGAATTATGACTGAATGATAGAAGGGCGATATATTTCTAAGAATGGTGTATGATTTGAGGGGAGCTTGGAGACTCTGCTGATTTGATGTACTTGAATAGATGACAGACAATAATTCATGTTTGCTAGTTGCTGGCAGAAGTTGCAATCATTGGATTTGTAATCTCTCTTCCCCATTTGGGAACCAATGAAAAGTAGTATAATTTGCTGCTGGTTTGAGATTCTGGTTCATTACCTGTAATACTGCATCCCAGTGGGAAATATTGCCCATATTATACCTACCACGTTTCTGAATTAAAATCATTTTGCTACCTTCCACCATATCTGCTAAAACAAGCGCTCTAATTACATAATAGAAAACCTTGGTTTGAGAAAAATCAATCTTGTATGCATATAGTTTGTTAAAATTGGATCAACAAATACAAAACTGAAATTTAGTCAGGTGATTTGAATAATGACCAGAAAGCTCCTGAATTTTGCTATTTATTCAGTGAATCCCTTGGTTTGAATGTAGCCATTAATTGTTTAAAAACATTTAACCTATATCTAAACAAAAAACGCTGCATTTCTCTTTCCCCTTTCTTTCTTGTCATCTCTCTTTTGAATTCTCCTCCTCCCTTGCCCCTTCTATTTGGATTGATCTGTTTCTCTCACTAGCTTGCCCGCCTTCACTGTCCCATCCCCTTCCTGCGTTTAATGATTCTACTTGTAAATTGCATACCACTCACTACTGATCTGTTTCATTTAGCCTGCACAGTGGAAAGGCTCAGCAAAAGAGAACAAGCATGGGACTCCATTTGTCAGCTTCAATGCTCTCCTAAAACCTGTACCTCAGACCTTCAGTTCATCACCAAACTCTTTAAAGGAGGTATAATTTTTATGCATTAATTAATTATTCAAACAATTTTGTATGTTCAATTTTAAATGTGTTTTAATCTTTTGAAGTTCCATTTGTACACTCAGTTCTGTGCGAGGACTTGGCATTCAAAATCACTACAAGTCAAGTATCCATTATCCGAATCTGAGGACATATTTTTCGGATTTCAGGCAGTTTCAGTTTTTGGTTAATGCAGAAAGGATAAAGCCTACTTACATTGCAGTAGCCTAAGCCCAGTCTATGGCTAGAAAAGTAAGACCTGTCACTATGTCACTAAATAATAAATTCAGAGTACCTGTCATATGCTCTCACCCGTAACCCCATCTGCTATCCTGCTTGTAGGAGAGAGTTTAGAGTGTTAATATGCAGACAAGCAATTAGACCTCCTGTGCTAAAGGTCGGGCGCGGTTGGCGAGGTTCATGTCGGCTCAGGTCAGGGACTTCCGTGCAAAAGATCTGAGGTTCCAAAAATTGCATTTTTTGTATGTTCAGTTTTTGGATTTACAGATAAAGGATACTTGACCTGTAATTTTCAGAAGCTAATCAACTGATCTCTTTGTTTATATTGGATTTAGTGGGGTGCTGAGGCCACTGGCTCAAAATGTGAGTCTTCTTGAAAGCAACAACCATAACTTCGTTCAAACTAGCCTCTGGTACAGCAGCTTTTGGAAAACAGAAGTCCTGGAGGATAGTTTTGATGAATGCTACATAATTAGCTTTGGGTTTTGCCCTTGGCTGTGATAGATGTGTGCATTGGGCTTAGAACCCCATTAAACCCAATATAAAAATAGTTTTCTGTTTATGACGGACCCATGCCACGTTTTGTTAATGTATTTGGTGCTCTAAACATTTTTTGAGCTGTAGCTATACTAAAACGAAAGTAGCTAATTTGTTATGACATTCTGCTGTTGTGGCCAGAGAAAGCATTTCCCTTTTTGTTGCTTATTGAATGAAAATTCAAAATGGAGCACTTGTTTGAAAATACTTGTGCACTTGAGAATTTATGCCAGATAGGATGTTTTAGAAGAAACAATTTCATGTAATGTAAATCTCTGCCGATGCACAGTTTTTATAACGTGCAAGTTTCCTCATAGAAATAGTGAAAAAATATATTTTCTGTCCCAATTTATGAACTGCCCAATGATGATTTTTGTTTTAAAAACAGGAGCCTTATTTACAAAGTGCTGAATAAATGTAGCTTAAATTACTGGATTTATTTTCAGCAGGTATTAATACTGTCAGTCAAACATCAACCAGGAGAAAGAAAAGATCTAAACTTTGGACTAAAATAAGCTATAGCTTTTACCATTGCAGTGATCCCTCATGCTCAGGGCAGGAATTTGAATGACAAATTGTAACATACTATGACAGTCCTGTTAATACTCATGTTGACTCAATAATTTTCAACCATTCCTCAGTTATTTAAAATTGAGGGAAAGTGTGCACACATTTTTCTTGATATTTGCATCAGCAAAATTTACTTTTTATATAGGTCAGTTTAGTAGGGCACAAAAAGTAGCTACAGTAGTTTTGTATTTATTTTTAATAAGCTACAGTGGATAATCTACATTGGACCGTAACTGCTGAGCTCCCCAGCATACTTTTTAGAGGGTGGGGGTTCCCCAAAGATGTGCTGGGGAATCCCCTTCATAAGTTCTCAGATAAGGTTTACACAGCAATTGCCCAGAAGTGCAGCCTTCCTCTGGTCAATTACCCAACCCTGAGAACTGTCCAAAAAATATGATAAATTGCAAACTTTGGATGCTTCCGACTAGATTACAATTACGGTGACCCAGAAAAAGTTAGAATTAAAATTTCTTCTAACTTCTGGGTAACTGCTCTACAGACCCACACCAACCCTCCTGCTCCATGGCACTCCCAACCCCCCCTTGAATCTTTGTTTTATGATAATTTTGTATAGATATAGGTTTTCCCTCTTAGCGTTCATCACTCATGGTTTACAAATAGAGGTAACGTGTTTCTCAAGTCAGCACATTGGTGTTGCTTTAATTCATAAGCCCTATCCACATTATAATTGTCTTTTTAAATTTAAAGCCTAATTTTTCCTAACTATGGTGATGCCACTTTTAGAAATATGCCAAGTTGTGATTAAATTCTATCGGCTTCCGCTTCCAACTGATATTTTATTCGTATTTGTGACATTTTTCCGCTGTTTTGAATGTGTTCCTGTTAGCTGAGTCAATTGTACATGTAAAGATCCATCAGTAATTTGTCACATGTTGAATGTGCTTGGTATTATTATTTTTGAATTAATTAATGATTCAATTTATTTAAATAGAGTAGTCGCTCCAATTCTTCTTCACCGATTGATATAGCAAGTCAACCTCGTATGTTGAAACTGACACGCATGCGCTCTGACAAGAAAAGTGAGTTTCTGAAGACTTTGAAACAGGACAAATCTGGCGAAGGCTATCTTGATGATGGAGACAATATAGATAAAGAAAAGGTAACACTGTGGCCAGATGATGAGCATGTTCTTTTGGTATAGTTTGATATTGTTTTTTTTTACTTTTTGCTGTATTGCATGATTATTTTTTTTGATATTGTTATTACAACAATATCAAGTGTCCAATGATTTAAATGTATCCTGTTTGTTATTACTGTACATGTATCTTTCATTCGGTTATCAGATATTTTTAGGGGCAGCATGGTGGCACAGTGGTTAACACTACTACCTCTCCGCATCAGGGACCCAGGTTCGATTCCGGTCTCGGATGACTGTTTGTGTGGCGTTTGTACGTTCTCCCCGTGTCTGCATGGGTTTCCTCCGGGTGCTCCGGTTTCCTCCCACACTCCAAAGATGTGCAGGTTAGGCCATGATGAATTGTCCCTTGGTGTCAGAGGATTAGCAGGGTAAATACATGGGATTACGGGGATAGGTCCTGGGTGAGATTGTTCAGTGCAGGCTCGATGGGCTGAATGGCCTCCTTGTGCACTGTAGGGATTCTATGATTTACTGGTTGCTTGCTGACCAAACTCTTGTTGTTTTCTAACTTGTTCTGAGAGGCAATCTGGCCATATTGTTTAATGTTTTAGTTCTCTTAATTATAGGCTCACAAGATAAAGGGCAACAAAGATGCAAACATTTGACATGGATTGTAGCACCTATAGCCAAGTATTGGAAATGCTGCCTTGTTTGTTTGTGTGAGGAGTACAATGTTTGAATGATCCCATTCTTAATTTGTATGTGAACTACAAAGGGAGAGTGAAAACTATCAAAAGAGTGTGGCTTTTTGGAAAAAGAAGTGGCTATTGGCCTAGAAGTTTCAATAGTAATGATGATACAAATGTTGGTGTTTACCGTCATTATCGTGTATAACTGATAAGAACTCCCATGCATCCAGTTAAATGCCAGAAGTTCATGATCTGCTTCATAGGGATGCTGATTCAGTCTTCACAGATGTCAGTTCACTGATTTTTTTGTGTTGATTGTGTGAACTTCATGGGTGGGATTCACCCCCAAAAATTCCAAGTGCCGAATTCACATAAAAACTAGAGTAAATCCCGCAGTTTGTTTTTCAGTGGGATTTGCAAAATGAATCTCCCCACCCCTGGTGGCCAGTCCCGATCACTGGTCCTGTCCCTTGATGCCCAGTGGGCAGTTCCAAGGTGTCCCTTCTGTAAAATGATTGAGAAGTGGATTATAATATCTGCCTTTTAATTTCTGGTTTACTGTCCATGAGAATTCTTCAATTTGGCTGGTTAGCTTGCTTGATGCCTGCCCTGTTACTGGATGTCCTAGGTCCCTATAGGTGGCAGCAGGTTCATAGTCATATCAGAATAGAATAAGCTGATGCTGTATAGCCTGCTAAATCTTTATGGGCTTCTTTTCTAGAGGTCAGCAGGGAATGTTATCCTTGTATTGTTGATTGCAAAAAATAAAGTGGCAGGGTGAGTTGATCATGTGATACATAAAGCATATGGGTTAATTTGTTTTTTTTTTAACAAAAGAGGCATGGAACGTGAATGCAGAAAGATGATGCTGGTTAGACCAATAAGCTGGAGCATTGTGGACAATTCTGGGCATTTCGGGAAAGATATAAAGGGTTCATTCAGTCGGTTCACCAGGATGTTAGCAGAGATGAGGGATTTCAGTTATGTGGAGAGATTTTAAAAGTTAGCATTATTCTCCTTTAGAGCAGTGAAGAATAGGAGGTGACAATAGATGTTTTCAAGAGCATGAGAGATTTTGATGAGATTAATCATTGGAAACTACTCCCGCTGGCGAGTGGCTCAATAACCAGAAGCCATGGCTATAAAATAATTGGCATAACACCCAGATGGTTTTTCACGTAAGTTATCGGCACCTGGAATGCTCCATCTGAAAAGATGGTGGGAGCTGATTAGATGAATAATTTTAAAAGTGAACTGGACAGGTACTTGAGGATTAAGAATTTAAGAGGGTTAAGGACAAAAAGCAGGGGTGTGATATTAAGTACAACTGTTGTTGGAAAGGGTATGACTGGCTAAATAACTTCTTATTATACTGTGAGTTCCGGCGATTCCATTGATATTTTTGAATCAGAAATCTATAAAATTAATTGTATGACAGTTCTGATGGGGTTGTGTAATTGCACCTTGCAACTTGAGCAATGTATTTAGTTCCAATTACCATAGCACAAGAAAACACCCAAGCCTTGAAACAAGTGCAGAGAAAAGTTACAGGACTGATCTTTAATGTCAGAGTTATTAGAAAAGGTTTGAAAAATTTAACTTGCCAGTCCCAAAAGAAGGTAAATGAGAAAGTATATAAGGCACCAAGTAGAAAAGAAAGTTGAAACTGGAACACTAGTTCAAGTTAAATAGTGTTTGCAGAACAAAGGAACTTGAGTAAAAAATTGCTACAAGTCAAGTTCAGGAATAATTTGTGTACCGTGATTTAATTCCTGAAATTGACGTCCAAATATGATAATGGAGGCCAAAATGGTAAAATAAGAGGCAGATGATGGGATCTTAGAATTTGATTGGAACAATCTGCTAAATGGCCTTTAAATTGCCCTAATCAGTACAGTACAGTGATGGCAATGTAACGGACTAGTAATCCAGAATCCTGCACTCATGATCCAGCAAGGTCAAGTTCACATTCCACCATGGAACTATGAGCATCTAGATTCAATATTTTTAAGTAATTAATACAAAGCTGATATCTATATTCCTCAGGTTTTATAAAAAAAAGATGAAAATGACTAGGAATCTATTGTCATCACAATTAATTCACTAATGTGTTTTTGGAGGATGGCTAACTCTTGGGATGGGCCTAAATGTGACCCGAATCCTACTCCAACATGGTTGACCCTCAACTGTGTTCTGAAATTTCCTGGGAAACTATTCGGCTGTGTCAAGTTGCTACTAATGGTTCTTGAAACAAACTCAGCACCTTCTAAAGACAACTACAGATGGATAATAAAATGTTGGCTATGCTAGCGGCACCGACATTTCAAGAATTAATTTTATTTAAAATATCTTGTGGGCTCCCCGGAGTTTGAGATTTTGTAAACCATTTGATTTCATAGTTATATCAATCCATTCTTAATCTTAAATTAGATCACTTTGCCCAACTAACTTGAAATAAAGATGATAAATGCTGGAAATATTCGGCAAGTCTGGCAGAAAAAAATGTTTCAGATCTACGACTTTTCATCAGAACTGGGGAAAAAATAGAAATGTAAAAGGTTTTGAACAAGTGAAAGAAAGGGTGAGAAAAAGAACAAAAGGAAAGGGTGGCGGTTAGGAGAAACTAAATAATAAAAACATTCCAGGTGCAAGGCGAAAAGGAGTTATAACAGGACATGTCAATAAGCAAAAGGTATCCAGAGGAGCCGTGACTGGCAGGATCTTGAATTGCTGCCATCTGAAAGCAAAGAGAAGGAATAAGATTATTAGAAAATACAAACCAACAAAGAAAGAGGAAACAAAATAGGGGAAGAGATTATGATCTACAATTGTTGGAACACTGTAGGAGGCCAGGTTCGGAAAGGTCGGAGTAGCCACAAGGTTGCATGTGCAGTATTACATGGATAAATGTGAGATTATCCACTTTGGTAGCAAAAACAGGAAGGCAGATTATTATCTGAATGTGCAATGAGATGTGGGTGTCCTCGTACACCAGTCACTGAAAATAAGCATGCAGGTGCAGCAGGCGGTAAATAAAGCAAATGGTATGTCGGCTTTCATAGTGAAAGGATTCGAGTATAGGAGCAGGGATGTCTTGCTGTAGTTAGTAAGAAGTCTCACAACACCAGGTTAAAGTCCATGGACTTTAACCTGGTGTTGTGAGACTTCTTACTGTGTTCACCCCAGTCCAACGCCGGCATCTCCACATCATTGCTGTAGTTATACAGGGCCTGGTGAGACCACACCTGAAATATTATGTGCAGTCCCCTTGCTACGGAGGGAGTGCAGAGAAAGTTTACCAGACTGATTCCTGGGACAGTGGGACTGAGGTGTGAGGAGAGATTGAGTTGGTTAGGATTATAAAAGAATCATAGAAACCTGTAAAATTCCAGCAGAACCACACAGGGTAGATACATGAAGGATGTTCCTGATGGTGAGGCTATCCAGGACCAGGGGTTGCAGTCTAAGGAGGAGATAAACCATTTAGCACGAAGATGAGGCGAAATTTCTTCATCCAGAGAGTGGTGAGCCTGTAGAATTCACTACCACAGAAAGCAGTCGAGGCCAAAACATTTGTGGGGGCGATTTTACCACCTTGCCCAGCCGGTCGGTGGGCGAGGTGAGCCGGTTCACACCCAATTTCTTGCCTATTCCAATCTTACTGGGCCCAGATATCTGACACCAGCCGCGTGCCCGAAAAGGATAAGTGTTTGGCAGCAAAACATTACTATCAAATAGAATTTAACTATTATTAGTGAGACCAGGGCAAAATTGTCTGGGCTCACTTGTCTTAGCGGCTGTGCTGGTGAGGATTTTCACCGGCGAGGATCACGTATGGTGTCCAATCTGTTGTGATGGCCTCGACGTTGGGACCAGTGGCTATAGAGGGAGAAAGCGGGAGCAGGTTATTGAGTTGGATGATCATAATGAATAGTGGAGCAGGTTCGAATGGCCTACTCCTGCTCCTATTTTCTATATTTCTATGATTCTGTGGATAATTAGAATGACTTTGCCTACAGACTGGATAGTAATGTTTCACAAAGCGTTCACCCATTCTGTATTTGATCACCCCAGCGTAGCGAAGATCACATTGTGAACAGTGAACAGTGAACACAGACACTAAATTGAAGTATGAGTAAATTGCTGCTTCTCAGGGAGCATTTGGGCATTGGACAATGAGAAGAGAGGCAGTGAAAGGACTTGTACTGCATATCCTGCAAGTGCTGTGCATTTGGAGTATCGGAGTGACTGACGTGTAGGTCCGGATTTAGCAGAAGAAACAGTGCTCTCTCAATTCTGAAATGGAAGGGGAGGATGTGCTTGTTTGTAGCATTATCCAGGAAATGATGGCAGAGGCTGATTCGTTGAATGCTGAGGCTGGTGGGATGGAAAGTGAGGACAAGAGAAATCTCGCCTTTCGTCTTTTGGACTTACTGGGACCAACTTTTAGCTTAAGTTTTTTGCCAACGGGAATCGCAGTTGTTACGTCTTTGTAATTTTCTAGGGTATTAATATCCTTTCTGTGATTAGATGGCTGGAATTGCATGCTGCTGGAGTCGAACCAATACTATATATGGAAACAATGTTTAGATTTGTAATCTTCTGCTCATATCACTAATTCCTGAATTGTATTTGTCACTTATGTACATTTATTAGTAACCTGATAGTATTTACTATCCTGTGGCCCTATTCCATTTTTACCATTGCGCCATTTTTTTCCCGCTCTCTTCCTTTCCACCAACCCTATTTCCACATCTTTCTTCCTTATCTGAAATCATTTTCCCTGTTGGGGTGTACTGATACAATAGGATGGGAGGGCCCCAGAATGGAACCCTGTCTCAATAGACTGTAAATTTTACTTTTCTTTGAGATGTGGATGAGCAAAGTCACAGGGCTGCCAATTAGCTTTTTACAAAAGAATGTAGCATTCATTAAAAATTACAGTACTCCACCCCACCTATATCTTCTCAAAGGCACACACTTTTAAGGAATTGAAGAATATACCTTATACTATATTGTTCTTGGAAGCACATGGTTCCTCTAAACCAACAGGCCAATTGTGATTAGACTTAACTCGCCCTGAAACCAAGTGGCTGACACCACCCAGTACAACTTTTGTGGATTTCTTATCAAATTCTCCCTCCCCCAGATGTTGTTTGCACTGTGAGCCAGCTGGTCTCACTGGAACTCTGGCTTCCACACACATGTCTTCAAACTCCACTCGTAAAGACACACCTTGGAATCTTCTCCCAAACAGCTTTCTCTCAGATGCCTTCACCATTGATCCATTTCCAGGATTTCATTCTCTCCTTTCAGTATTCATCTGCCTTGGATTATCACATCATTCAAGCATCCACACAATCTCAGGTATCCAGCCACGCCAACAGAACACAGCTGCTTAAGGTATCACCAACCTTAGGATTGTTTCAGATATCTGGCTTCTTACTAGCCAACTTCACCAGATCTGCACCTTTCAGCTCTATCTTTAACTAGGAGCCTCTCACTGCCCCTTTCTTTAACTTGACCAGTACCTTGTTCAATTTCTAGTTCCTTTTATCCCTTCGACTTCAGCCTTCCTGGGTCTCTTGCATTCCCTAGTTTCTAGGACAACTTATTCTTTAACTTCTGGGACTTGCTTTCTTGACCTTACTCCATTGTCCTGTGTCTCTGCCTTTGGCAGCGTCTGTGAGACCTGCTCCCTCTCCAGCTCCCTAGTTCCAACAGCTACTGGGTCCAGCTTAAAACTAAACGCAAAAAACCTTTCTAACTTAGTGGTCCCTGATTGCTAAGAAGCAGCCTGGTCTTGCTTTAACACCTTTTTAATTTTATGTCATGAACCCTTTAATCACAATGCTAATCACAATGTAGGCACAGTTTGAAATGAAACCAAAACCCCCATACAAGTAAACACCTTTTGTTTAACATGAATATAGAAACATAGAAACGTAGAAAAACTACAGCACAATACAGGCCCTTCAGCCCACAAAGTTGTGCCGATCATGTCCCTACCTTAGTGATTACTAGGCTTACCTATAGCCCTCTATCTTACTAAGTTCCTTGTACTTATCTAAAAGTCTCTTAAAAGATCCTATCGAATCCGCCTCCACCACCGTTGCTGGCAGCCCATTCCACGCACCCACCACCCTCTGAGTGAAAAACGTACCCCTGACATCTCCTCTGTACCTACTCCCCAGCACCTTAAACCTGTGTCCTCTTGTGGCAACCATTTCAGCCCTGGCAAAAAGTCTCTGACTATCCACTCGATCAATACCTCTCAACATCTTATACACCTCTATCAGGTCACCCCTCATCCTTCGTCTCTCCAAGGAGAAAAGGCCGAGCTCACGCAACTTATCCTCATAAGGTATGCTTCCCCCAACCCAGGCAACATCCTTGTAAATCTCCTCTGCACCCTTTCTATGGTTTCCACATCCTTCCTGTAGTGAGGCGACCAGAACTGAGCACAGTACTCCAAGTGTGGTCTTATATAGTTGCAACATTATCTCATGACTCCTGAACTCAATTCCTCGATTGATGAAGGCCAGTACACCATACGCCTTCTTAACCACAGCCTCAACCTGCACAGCTGCTTTGAGCGTCCTATGAACTCGGACCCCAAGATCCTTCTGATCTTCCACTCTGGCAAGAGTCCTACCATTACTATTATATTCCGCCATCCTATTTGACCTGCCAAAATAAACCACCTCACACTTACCTGGGTTGAACTCCATCTGCCACTTCTCCACCCAGTCTTGCATCCTATCAATGTCTCGCTGCAACTTCTGACATCCCTCCACACTATCCACAACACCTCCAACCTTTGTGTCATCAGCAAACTTACCAACCCATCCCTCCACTTCCTCATCCAGGTCATTTATAAAAATCACAAAGAGTAAGGGTCCCAGAACAGATCCCTGGAGCACTCCACTGGTCACTGACCTCCATGCAGAATATGACCCATCTATAACCACTCTTTGCCTTCTGTGGGCAAGCCAGTTCTGGATCCACAAAGCAATGTTCCCTTGGATCCCATGCCCCCTCATTTTCTCAATAAGCCTTGCATGGGGCACCTTATCAGATTCCTTGCTGAAGTTCATATATACTACATCTACTGCTCTTCCTTCATCAATGTGTTCAGTCACATCCTCAAAAAATTCAATCAGGCTCGTAAGGCATGATTTGCCTTTGACAAAGTCATGCTGACTATTCTTAATCATATTATACCTCTCCAAATGTTCATAAATCCTGCTTCTCAGGATTTTCATCAACTTACCAACCACTGTGGTTAGACTCACTGGTCTATAATTTCTCGAATAAGGGAACAACATCCGCAATCCTCCAATCCTCCGGAACCTCTCCCATCTCCATTGATGATGCAGAGATCATCGCCAGAGGCTCAGCAATCTCCTCCCTCGCCTCAGCAATCTCCTCCCTCGCCTCCCACAGTAGCCTGGGGTACAGCCCATCCGGTCCCGGCGACTTATCTAACTTGATGCTTTTCAAAAGCTCCAACACGTCCTCTTTCTTAATATCTACTTGCTCGAGCTTTTCAGTCCGCTGCAAGTCTGCACTACAACCACCAAGATCCTTTTCCATAGTGAATACTGAAGTAAAGTATTCATTAAGTACCTCTGCTATTTCTTCTGGTTCTATACAAACTTTCCCACCGTCACACTTGATAGGTCCTATTCTTTCACGTCTTATCCTCTTGCTCTTCACATACTTGTAGAATGCCTTGGGGTTTTCCTTAATCCTGCCTGCCAAGGCCTTCTCATGACCCCTTCTGGCTCTCCTAATTTCCTTCTTAAGATCCTTCCTGTTAGCCGTATACTCTTCAAGATCTCTAATATTACCTAGCTCCCTGAACCTTTTGTAAGCTTTTCTTTTCTTCTTGACTAGATTCATTACAGCCTTTGTACACCACGGTTCCTGTAACCTAACCTACCATAACTTCCCTGTCTCATTGGAACGTTGTTATGCAGAACTCCAGACAAATATTCCCTGAAAATTTGCCACATTTTTTCCGTACATTTTCCTGAGAAAACCTCTTTCCAATTTAAGCCTCCAATTTCCTGCCTGATAGCCTCATAATTCCCCTTACTCCAATTAAACACTTTTCTAACTTGTCTGATCCTCTGATCCTATCTCTCTCTGCTATTGTAAAGGAGATAGAATTATCATCACTATCTCCAAAATGCTCTCCCACTGAGAGATCTGACACCTGCCCAGGTTCATTTCCCAATACCAAATCAAGTACAGCCTCTCCTCTTGTCGGCTTATCTACATACTGTGTCGAGAAACCCTCCTGAACACACCTAACAAACTCCTCCCCATCTACTCCAGGGAGATTCCAATCAATTTTTGGGAAATTAAAATCTCCCATCACGACAACTCTGTTATAATTACACCTGATGTGGAGATGCCGGCGTTGGACTGGGGTAAGCACAGTAAGAAGTCTCACAACACCAGGTTAAAGTCCAACAGGTCCAACTGGTATTTGCTACCAAATAAACCTGTTGGACTTTAACCTGGTGTTGTGAGACTTCTTACTATAATTACGCCTTTCCAGGATCTGTTTTCCTATCTGCTCCTCAACATCTCTCTTACTGTTGGGCGGCCAATAGAAAACACCCAGTAAAGTTATTGACCCCTTCCTGTTCCTAACCTCCACCCACAGAGACTCTGTAGACAATCCCTCCATAGTGTCCATCTTTTCTGCAGCCGTGACACTATCTCTGATCAACAGTGCCACTCCCCCACCTCTTTTGCCTCCCTCCCTGTCCCATCTGAAACATCTGAAACCCGGCACCTGAAGTAACCCAGTCCTGTCCTTGAGTCATCCAAGTCTCTGTAATGGCCACCACATCATATTTCCAAGTAGTGATCCACGCTCTAAGCTCATCCATTTTGTTCACAACACTCCTTGCTTTAATTTAGACACATCTCAAACCTTTGGTCTGAGCGCTCCCCTTCTCTATCACCTGCCTATCCTCCCTCTCACACTGTCGACAAGCTTTCTCTATTTGTGAGCTAACCTCCTCTCTCCCAGTCACTTCAATTTGATTCCCACCCCCCAACCATTCTAGTTTAAACTCTCCCCAGTAGCCTTAGCAAACCTCCCTGCCAGGATATTGGTCCCCCTGGGATTCAAGTGCAACCCGTCCTTATTGTGCAGGTCACACCTGCCCCAAAAGAGGTCCCAATGATCCAGAAACCTGAATCCCTGCTCCAGGTTCTCAGCCACTCGTTTATCCTCCACCTCATTCCATTCCTACTCTCACTGTCGCGTGGCACAGGCAGCAATCCTGAGATTACTACCTTTTGCGGTTCTTCTTCTCAACTCCCTGTATTCTCCTTTCAGGACCTCTTCCTTTTTCCTACCTATGTCATTGGTACCAATATGTACCACGACCTCTGGCTCTTCTCCCTCCCACTTCAAGATATCTTGGACGCGATCAGAAACATCCTGGATCCTGGCACCAGGGAGGGAAACTACCATCCGAGTTTCTTGTCTGCGTCCACAGAATCGCCTGTCCGATCCCCTCACTATAGAGTCCCCTATCACTACTGCCTTCCTCTCCTTTCCCTACCCTTCTGAGAGGCACAGCCACTGTTGCTTCCCCCAGGTAGGCTGTCTCCCCCAACAGCACTCAAAACAGGAGTACTTATTGTTAAGGGGCACAGCCACTGGGGTACTCTCTAGTACCTGATCTTTCCCCTTCCTAACCATGACCCACTTGTCTGCCTCCCGTGGCCCCGGTGTGACCACCTGCCTGTAACTCCTCTCTATCACCTCCTCATTCTCCCTGACCAGATGAAGGTCATCGAGCTGTAGCTCCAGTTCCCTAACGTGGTCCATTAACTAACTAACCTAACTAAAGTTTCAACCTTTATACAGAAGCACACAACTAAACTCACCTAAATCTCTAACTTGTTTCTGATGCCCAAAGCATCAAATGTAGATTACTTAAAACTACCTCTGTTTCCTGACAACATTGGCTGCAAATACTCTGTCAATAGGACATGTAGCTGAGCCCAAATTTCTTTTTTCAATGTCTTGAAATGTAGTCTCACTCGGGTGTTCATGCCAGTTCATTCTCAGCTCATCCACTGGTGAAGCCTTCATCTATGTTTTTGTTACCCCCAGCCAAAGATGTGTGGGTTAGGTGGATTGGCCATGCTAAATTACCCCTTAGTATCATGGGGACTAGCTAGGGTAAATGCATGAGGTTATGGGGAAAGGGGATTGTGGTCGGTGCAGACTTGATGGACCGAATAGCCTCCTTCTGCCTGTAGGATTCTACGAAGACTTAACTATCTTGGTGCTTTCTTGGCTGGCCTCCATAAACTTGATGCCATCCAAATTCTTCTGCCTATGCCCTAACACACAGCAAATATCATTCACCCATTAACTCTGGTTATTCCTGACCTACACTCGCGCCTGGTTACACCACACCTTGATTTTAAAATCCTCATCCTAGTTTTCACATGGCTTCATGATCTGACCCTGCCAATCTCTTTAATTTACCACAACATAGAATCATAGAATCCTGCAGTGCAGAAGGAGGCCATTTGGCCCATCGAGTCTGCACCGACCACAACCCCACCCAGGCTCTATTCCAATAATCCCATGCATTTACCCTAGCTAGTCCCCCTGACACATGGGCAATATGGCATGGTCAATCCACCTAACCCGCACATTTTTGGACTGGGAGGAAACCAGAGCACCTGGAGGAAACCCACGCAGACACAGGGAGCGCGTGCAAACTCCACACAGACAGTGACCCAAGATGGAATTGTACCCAGGTCTTGGCACTGTGAGGCAGCAGGGCTGACCACTGTGGCACCGTGCTGCCCGTGGAGATTTCCTTTGCAGACAACCTTTGGAGATTTTTGCACTCCTTTAATTCCAACCACTTGAGCTTCCCACATTTTAATCTCTGCATCTTTGGTGGCTGTACCTTCAGTTGCCAAGGACTCGAGCTCTGCAATTTCCTCCATATACCTCTCCACCTCGCCTTCATTTTCCTTCGCTAAGATACTTAAAACTATCTCTTTCACCAAACTTCAGGTCATCTGCCCTAATATCTCCTTATGTGACTTGGTGTCATATTTTGTTTTATAATGCCTCTTTGAAATGCCTTGGGATGTTTATTACACAAATGGCAAAATAATAATTTCATAACCTCCTTGTTTACTATTGCAGCTCTCTGTGTTCCAAACTGGAGCCAGTTGTGGCAATCAATGTTCCATTTAACAGCTGCCAGACCTGTACTAGCACATACTGGATTTTTCTTTTGCTCCTGTCTCAAATCGATGAAACTTTGGATTAAAAAATGTTGAGGTTTTATGATGCTCAGAATATGTTTAATTTAGTAAATATCTTAATTGGCTAATATAATTTTAGTTTGAAATAACCCTAATTAAACTATCTTTGTAATAGCATTTATTAGTGCTAATGAACTTTGAGGAAAAGTCGATGGCGCTGAATTTCCTTTTGTAAATTGAGTTTTTCTCTTTATATGCCCTGTTTGTGAACTGAAATCCCACTCACCTGATGAAGGAGCAGCGCTCCGAAAGCTAGTGGCTTTTGCTACCAAATAAACCTGTTGGACTTTAACCTGATGTGGTGAGATTTCATTCTGTGTTTACCCCAGTCCAATGCTGGCATCTCCACATCTTCGAAACAGTACCATGGGACCTTTGATGTCCAGCTGAACGAGCAGACAGGGCATTGATTTAACACCTTACGCAAAAGACACCCACAGCCTAACACCCTGTCAGTATTGCATTGGAGTGTCAGCCTAGAGACTTTTGCTCAAGTCTCGGGAGTGGATTTTGAACCTTTTGACTCCGTGCTGAGAATGTTGCTACTTGTGCCATGGCACACTGGTATCAATAGATGTTGGTGTATCTCTTTCAAATTAATTATTGGTTTTTCTCCAGCTGCTTTCTGAGGGAGTACACTTTCCATCACCCAACAGAATTATTTTTTAAATAGAAATTGAAGAATTGTTATTGACAAAGGCATGTATCCTAGGCTCTTGTGCTACAAATGGCATTGGGCATCGTTTGTCTCAGGCTGTTTGTTTCAAAAGTGAAAGATCTGCTTGCCTTTAAAACTTGTTGCACAATGTGAAACTTTAAAAGTTTCTGGTGTACTTTTCTCAAGAAATCAATATTAGCAAACAGCTGATCTGCAAAATTTGTTTTTATTTGTCTTGGTCTATCGTCTGCAGGATTATGAAATGTTTAGCATGCAACAAAACAAGAATACTCATCAAGAAAGAGATGAAAACCGAAATTTTGATAAAATCGGTGATCGTAGGGAAAATGGAAATGCTCGAGCTCTATCCCAGACAACCATTCACCCATCAGCATTCCCCCAATCTAATATTTTATCAAGTTCGCTGGAAGCTGAGCATAGGTATGTGTATAAAATCATATAGACATACTTCTAAAATCTGAAACTTCAATTCATTTTATTGATTAGGTGCAGTAAGACCGCAAAGGAGTAAATTACAAGTTGTTAGGAAACTTTCCGTCTGGCAATCTTTAACAGGACCTGGACATTATGCCGCCAGTTGCTGTGAATGTAATTGTGGGATTGGTTTTTTCCATGTCCAAATGCAATTTCCACCTGGTATCTTGTCCTTTTGTTTTTAAGAGTTGTACTGTTTACAGTACTTATGCATGTTGTGGATTTTTGATTTTTTTTCCCCCTCCCTTTTACACACAAACCTCTTTACTGTCTTACATGGATACTTTATTTCCATTTCAAAGGTTTTTACAACCTCGTTGTCACAGTTGCACCCCTTGAACTGTAACTGTCAGTCATAACCTTCCAAGGAATATTTTTCTAGTGTCATGTTTGCTTTCCAATTACATCAATTATCTTCCCAAGTATAAACATGTGGTGTATAATGTTTATATCTGCTAAGAAAACAGAATCATTCCGTGTATAAATGCATGTTAGGCTTGTTGGCTTGCATTGTGTTCCATGTGGAGTTTACGATTCTAACTTGACATCATCTAGATAATGCTGAAAACAGCTGATGGCAGCTGACTGATGAATTACAAACCTTGAACTGTAATTCTGGGAAAGGGGATGTTATATTTAAAATAAAATGGACCTTCATATGGAAATGAAGAATATTCTGCTGTAAAAGTATAATGTTTGAACTTAGATTTCCTTCAGCATGGCACATTAAATAGTATTATTCTACTGAATACTTTGTTTCCTTCTAGGTTGCTGAAAGAGATGGGTTGGCAGGAAGAAAGTGAAAATGATGAAACTTGTGCTCCATTAACAGAGGATGAAATGAGGGAATTCCAGGCAATCAGTGAACAGGTAACAATGTCCAGCTCGGTAATCAGCAGAACTGCATCTATTTTATGACCCTTTTTTTCGCGCGCGCACACACACATACACACCCCACCCCTGCACCTTACCCCTCTTTGAAATTGCTGTTCCATTTTTAGCTATACATCTTGTTAGATGTAAATTGGATCAAATACTTAGTAATCAATAAGCCAGATTGGCAAAATTCTGAAAATGTCAAATTGAAGAGCTGTCAATTTTTTGGAGTGAACTTTTGATTTGGTGGTGGCATTCCTGAGTCAAAATGTGCAGCATTCATTCCCCACGGCAGACATTCCTGGCATGTGGCAAACAGAGCTTCAGCTCTCAATTCCAGGAGTGAGCTGGATACATGAGTTTGGTAGGTTGTTTTTTTTATTCGTTCATTGGATGTGGGCGTTGCTGGCTGGGCCAGCATTTATTGCCCACCTCTGAGAGCATTTAAGAGTCAACCACATTGCTGTGGCTCTGGAGTCACGTTTAGAATATGTGTTTAGACCAACTCTCTGGATAGCACAAATGCCTGGATTGCAGTGATGGAAGGAAGCTGGCACAAGTTAAGCAGGTGCACGGTGGCACAGTGGTTAGCACTGCTGCCTCACAGCACCAGGGACCTGGGTTCAAGTTGTGTTCCTATAACATTTAAAAATGGTATTCCCTTCCTTTGTGGAGTTGTTACAGAATTACATGGGAAGAGATTACATGGGTATATCATATACATTTAAACTACACTTCATCATGACCAGATTAAATTAAAATAAAATTAGGGCAGATTAAAACTAACAAATGGGATAAGAGATATATTCATGAATCTCTATGTAAGAATTATTTGCATCAAATTACACTTTTTTAGTGTGGAGCATTCTGCCATGTTTAAATACAACTAAAATCTTTTAAGAGGGAACTGTTTGTGTGACTACTTCAAATGCATTCTTTCAAAATGTCAGTCTCATTCTAAAATATATTTTGTTTCATCCTGGTGAACGATAATTTAACATTTATTCAAAATAGCAGAATTTGGAAGGGAACCTGAACAGTTTGTTGCTGCTAGAATATTGTCTTGTTAGGGAAGCACGGATTTGAAAATTGAAACTAAAGGAAAGCTGTCTTTTCTATCACCGCACAAATCACCAATTTAAACAGTGAAATCTAGATCGTAGGTTGGTGCACTGACCTGTTGCACTGAGGAATATGGAGTGTGTGTTCATTCCTGTACTTCCCCCACTTCATTCTTTTGCTGCCAATTTTCATTTGAGGTGTATTCCCAGAGAGAGGGAAGGAAAAGTCAAGATGATCTGCATGCCTCTTATCCATTTAACAGCAGATTCAGGAGTGTGACTGGCAAGAGAGTTGGAAGCGAGTTGCAGTAAATGATTTCACTTCATATATATTGGGTATCCTTAAGGTGCCTATTTTAAAAAAAAAATACAACTTCTCAATAGGAACAGAATAGTTTTGTTTTCGGCGTTCTTGAAGGACTGTTTCTTTTATGTCAGTCACACTTTACTAGGATGCTACCGGGACTTGATGGATTGAGTTATAAGGAGAGGCTGAATAGACTGGGACTTTTTTCTCTGGAGCGTAGGAGGCTGAGGGGTGACCTTATAGAGCTCTATAAAATAATGAGGGGAATAGACAAGTTAGATAGTCAATATCTTTTCCCAAAGGTAGGGGAGTCTAAAACTAGAGGGCATAGGTTTAAGGTGAGGGGGGAGAGATGCAAAAGTGTCCAGAGGGGCAATTTTTTCACAGAGGGTGGTGAGTGTCTGGAACAAGCTGCCAGAGGTAGTAGTAGAGGCGGGTACAATTTTATCTTTTAAAAAGCATTTAGATAGTTACATGGGTACGATGGGTATAGAGGGATATGGGCCAAATGTGGGTAATTGGGATTAGCTTAGGGGTTGTAAAAAAAAAAGGGTGGCATGGACAAGTTGGGCCGAAGGGCCTGTTTCCATGCTGTAAACCTCTATGACTCTATGACTTGGAGAGTAGAGCCTTACTGCAGCTCTCTCCATTATTATGAATGCTTTCTTATAGTGCCACAGTTCAGCTAAAGGAAGCTGGAGGGAGAAGATGAGTTCTGTCTGGGTGCATTGTCTCCACTCGGGTACTTTGAGATCACTTAACAAGATTGTTTAATCTAGTGTTTGGCTGCGACTGAGATTCAAACACAATCTTTTAGTTCTTGGGACGTGAGCATTGTTGGCTAGGCCAACATTTATTGCCTGTCCCTAAATGCCCAATGTGGTGATGAGCCACTTTCTTGGATTGCTGTAGTCCAGCTGGGGTGGATGTATCAGCAGTGTTCTTGAGGAGGGAGTTCCACTTTTTTTAACTCAGCGACAGTGAAGCACGGTGATATTATTCTGAGTCAGGATAGCATGAAACTTGGAGAGGACCGTTGTAAGTAGTGGTCTGCTGCCCTTGTCCTACTAGGTGCTAGAGATTGTATATTTGGAAGGTGCTGTTGAAGAAGCCTTGGTGAGGTATGTGCTAGGTATGATTTCAACCAGAGCAGAGTTTACCCCTCGATTCCCATCTTGATGTTCTACTTGATCAAATGCTGCCTTGAAGTCAAGGGCAGTCACTCACCTTAACTCTGGAATTCAACTCTTGTCCAGTTTTGACTAAGGCAACAGCATTTTGCATTATAATTGCTGTATTGCTGAGTTCTTTACAGATTCAGTATATTTGCGATGTTTGTTCTAGAAATTATCATTGCAATTAATGTATTTTATGTTCTCTTTTATTTCAGCTACAGAAAAACGGCCTTCGGAAAAATGGTCTTCTGAAAAATGGTCTAACTTGTAACTTCAAATTTAGTACGTGGAAGAGCACTTGTAAGCCTACTGTTAATGATGACACAGAGACGAGCAGCAGCGATACATCTGATGATGATGTGTGAGAGGTTAAAGAAAGACACAAAAAATTATTTGGGTATAATAATTATCATTGTGGTAAACTGCCAAAAATAAACTGCATTAAAAGCAGTACGGTACCCCACCAGAAGAAATATGAGGGGACTTCTTTATTCAAGAACACAGATTGTTGGACTTGGCCTAATTTGAACTTTGCTTAATGCTTTGTAACGGCCTTTTGTAGTAATGAGGATTTCAGTTGGATTTAGCATTGATCTGCTTCATCACTGCTGATCAGAAGATACATTACTACAATGTGAAAAAATTTATTGATCATGGGATAATTCACAGATCTAATAAACCGAATTGAAGTTCAAATTGTGTATTGTTCCATGGAGCTTTTGGCTTAAAGTTGTTCCATTCGTTGAGAAACAGCAATCTGAAAACACAGTATCCTGCTTGTTGAATCATATTCATTACCAAAACAGGACCCTGCAAGTCCAGTGTCTACAGAAAAACAGGTGATGTAGCATGTTGATCAAACGTGGAGAAAGATGCAGTAGAATTTTCATTACCTAAAATTAATGAGTTCTCTTGTACTGTTCCACTTCTTTCTCAAAGTTAATTGATTTTTTTTGTAGTTTTTTAAAAAATCATCACATTCTTCAATTTGTAGAAAGAAAAATACTGAGATCAAGAGCTTTATCTGTGCTGCACACAGCCTTGATATTCAGGGTGGACTGTCCAAAGCAAACTATTGAAAATTGACAGATTATTTTGATAAAGCAGTTACTTACAAGTCTTACCGAGAGGTTATGATCACAGTTGTTGGATCTATTCACTAAATGGAATAAAAACTGGATTTGCAGCAAGTCTGATGATGGTCTGACTTTGTGCCAGGACTATTTTGGGAGTTGGTGCTCCTGCATATTTAATATCAGGCTTCAAATTCCAATTACCTTGTAAGGGAAGCTGAAACCTTTTAAAAAGGTTGTGGTTGTGACCCATAACATACTGGGTTTAATCTCCACACAAGGATTTGAGCATATAATCTAGGTTAACACTTCAGTACTGTCCTGAGTGCTATATTGTCAGAGGTGTTGCCCATTCTGATAATTGACATGAACTTTAAACATCTCGTTGCACTATTCAAAGAGCGTGGAATTTTCGCAGTGCCCTAGTTAAAATTATTCCTTCAGCCAGTATTTGGAGAAATTAACAATTGTCATTAATTTAATTGCTCTGTGTAGGAGCGTGCTATGTTTGATTGACTACTGCATTTACTCACTCTTCAGTAGGTGAACAATAATTTACTCCTTGAACTACTTTGGGATTTTGATAAGTGATATGATGCTACATAAATGCAAATTTGCAGCCTTTTTCCTTTCATTCAGCCCGGATTATGTGGCTTTGATTTCATGGATTTTGTATGTAGGCACTCAATTATTTTATTTAACCATCGCAGTCTGACTGCTTTTCTGCAAGAAAAAAAGGCAAGAATTGGTTGTATGAATTTAGTTGCAAGAATTAGAGTGTAAAATCGTCCTTAAAGTATTTTAATACTATTTAAATTCCATTTAACACTTCACAGGCGTGTTATGGTAATTAGGATCCCTGACTTGGCAAATTATTTAAACGCTACCAATTTTCTTGTGGCGTTGTTTTGTGACGCAGAGGATGCACTCTTTGGTTACATTTGATGATGTTTAACATTGAATATAATATCAGAACCACTGATTTTATGGGCTGGGAGAAACATAATTCACTTTTATTACGTGACATTTTTATGGAAAATCAAATTTCTGAAATCGTAATAAATGGTCTTGATAGTAATTAATGAACTTCCGCAGGAGTTCTCTTGCAAGTCGGAAGAAGGAAGAACTTGGGCCAAAGAATCCGAGATTGCTGGCACCACTTTCTTCTCGGTTTTCCGTGACTCTGGTCGATGTGACAATCAGCAAATAGAAACTCAGCCCTTAAACGTCCAGTTTTAATTTCTTAGCCCATGGCTTTTTTCAAGAAGTGCAGGAGTCACAGCAGTTTTCAAATCCTCGGTATTTTCCAGGTTTTCAGGATCCTTGGAAGATTATTATTGGTGCATCTACCATTTCTAGCTACTTCCTTTAATATCCTAGGATGCAACCCATCAAGTCCAGAGGATTTATTGACCTTTAGCTCCATTAATTTTGCTAATACTTTTTCTCTAAAAATAGTTATAGTATTTATTTCCTCCCCATTTTCTGTTCCTTGATTAGTATTTTTGGAATATTATTTGTGTCTTCTACCGTGAAGACTGATGCCAAGTGTTTATTTAACACCCACCATTTCCTAATTCCCGATTATTATTTCCCTGTTTCATTCTATAAGGAGCCTATGTTCACTTTGACCTCAGCTCCTTTTTAAATATTTAAGGAAACACTTGCTGTCACTTTTTACATTTCTTGCTGGTCATCTTTTGTTGGTTTTCAAAACTTTTTCCATTCTCTGGCGTTATCATTAATCTTTGCCATATTGTATGTTTTTCTCTTTCAGTTTAATGCTATCCTTAATTTCCTTGGTTAACCATGTTTAATTTATCTCCTTCCTAGAATCCTTTTTCCTAGGTGGGATATATCTTTGTTGTGAGTCATGAATTCATGAACAAATGAGTCAGAGGGAGTGCAGCTGTATTAAATTTCAAGGGAGTAAGGCCAGGCTGGATGGCCTCTACTTTAACGTCAGAGCTACTGCAGGTAAAGCGAGTGAGTTAAGGGCAATGATTTACACATGGAAGTGTGATATAGGAGCCATCACAGAGACTTGGTTGAAGGAAGAACAGAATTGGCAACTCAACATTCCGGGATATAGAATCTTCAGGCGAGATGTGAGGAGGTAAAAGAGGAAGAGGCATTGCATTATTAGTTAAGGAGTCAGTTATTGTGGTATGGGGAGATGATATCTTGGTCAGGACATCAAATGAAGCTTTGTGGGTCGTGTTTGGGAATAAAAAAGGGGCAGCCACGTTGTTAGGTGTTTATTATAGACCTCCAGACAGAGGAATATTGAGAAGCAAATATGTGCTCATTTGTGGAGGTGTATAAAACCAATAACAATAGTGTTACTAATATTGGGTGATTTCAACTTTCCCAACATTAACTGGGATATACATAGTGTTAAGGGCTTGGATGAGTAGATTTCTTGAAATGTGCACAGGAGAACTTTTTAGATCAATATGTGGAGGGTCCAACAAGGGAAGGAGCTGTTTGGGCCTAATTCTGGGAAATGAAGCCGGACAGATGGTTGAGGTGGTGGTGGGGGAGCATTTTAGTGATAGCGATCACAACATGCTGCAATTTCAGCTTGTTATGGACAAGGAAATAGGCAAGCTATTGAAGAAATTTCTGAAGGACAGCATCTATCTCCACTTTGCCAGAGGGAAGTCATGCCTAACAAATTGATTGAATTTTTTGAGGATGTGACCAGGTGTGTAGATGAGGGTAGTGCAGTCGATGTAGTTTATGTGGATTTTAGCAAAGCCTTTGACAAGGTCCCACATGGGAGACTTGTAAAGAAGGTAAATGCACATGGGATATAGGGTAATTTGATAAGGTAGATTTAAAATTTCCTCAGTTGTAGGAGACAGAGGATGATGACAGAAGGCTGCTTGAGTGACTGGAAGCCAGTGTTCAGTGGCGTATCACAGGGCATTGGACCCCCTATTAGTCATTTATATGTGGGGGGGGGGGGAGAAAGAGGTAGGATTAGAAAGTTTGTGGATGACACAGTTAGGCTAGGTGATTAACTGGCGGAATATCTCAGACTACAAGAAGATACAGACAGAATAGGCAGATAAATGGCAGGTGGAATTTAACCCTGAAAAGTTTGGAAGGAGTAATTTGACAAGGAAGTACTCAATGAATGGTAGGATACTAGGAAGTTCTGTGGAACAAAGGGGCCTTGGCGTGTTTGTCCACAGATCTCTGAAGACAGAAGGGCATGCCAGTAGAGTAGTGAACAATTCCTATGGGACACTTGCTTTTATCAATCGAGGCATAGGTTACAAAAGCAGGGAAGTCATGTTGGAATTGTATAGAACTTTGGTGAGGCCCCAGCTAGAGTACTGTGTGCAGTCTGATCACCATGTTATTGGAAGGATGTGATTGCACTGGAAGGGGTGCAGAGGAGATTCACCAGGATGCTGCCTGGGAACATTTAAATTATGAAAAGAGGTTGGATACGCTTGGGTTGTTTTTGTTGACGCAGAAAAGACTGAGTGGCGACCTGATCAAGGTGTACAAGATTGAGGGACATGGACAGAGTGGATAAGGAGCAGCTGTTCTCCTTAGTTGAAGGGTCAGTCATGAGGGGACATAGGTTCAAGGTGAGCGGCAGCAAGTTTAGGGGGGATGTGAGGAAAACCTTTTTTTACCCAGAGGGCGGTGGTGATCCGGAATGCGCTGCCTGGGAGGGTGGTCGAGGCAGGTTGCCTCATATCCTTTAAAAAGTACCTGGATGAGCACTTGGCACGTCACAACATTCAGGGCAATGGGCTAAGTGCTGGCAGATGGGATTAGGTGGGAGTTCAGGTGTTTCTAATGTGCCGGTAGAGACTCGATGGACTGAAGGGCTTCTTCTGCACTATGATTCTATGAATTCTTTTCATAAATGTCTGCCATTGTTGATCAACTGTCTTTTCTGCTGAACTCCTTTCCCAGTCCACTCCAGCCAACTCTGCCCTTGTTCCTTTGTAATTAACCTTCTTCACAAACTGAATGCTAAATATTATGTCACGGTTTCCTAGGGGATCTTTTACTCTGAGAATATTTATTCAACCTGTCTCATCACCAGATCCAAAGTAGCCTGATCTCTGGTTGTATCCACACCATGTTATTCTCGGAAACTGTCCCGAATACACACTATGAATCCTTCCTCATGGCTCCCTCTGTCAATTGATTTTCCCAATTCATATGAAGATGAAAGTCACCCTTGATTAATGTGCTGCCTTTTTTACATGCCATCATTATCTCCTGATGTATTCTCTGCCCTACAATATATTCTTAGGGTCCCTATAGACTACTCCCACTAGTGTCGTCTTCCTCATGTTATTCTTTACCTCCACCCATATTGATTCTACATCTTCCGATCTAAAATTGTTTCTTGCTATTGTACTTATTCCATCTGGTACTAACAAAGCGACCCCACCACCATCCTTTCTT
Organism: Mustelus asterias; assembly: GCF_964213995.1. Lineage (NCBI taxonomy): Eukaryota > Metazoa > Chordata > Chondrichthyes > Carcharhiniformes > Triakidae > Mustelus > Mustelus asterias. The sequence goes on along the minus strand of NC_135801.1, from coordinate 130,414,535 downwards.
TTCTGTCTGACCTTAAGGAAAGTCACATACCCCTGAATATTTAGTTTCCATCTTTTATCTCCTTGAAACTGTCTCTGTAATGATCACACCTGTTAACCTCAATTTGTGCCGTCAATTAATTTATTTTGTGCTGAATATTGCGTATAGAATAGAATAGAAACCCTACAGTGCAGAAGGAGGCCATTCGGCCCATCGAGTCTGCACCGACCACAATCCCACCCAGGCCCTATCCCCACATATTTACCCGCTAATCCCTCTAACCTACGCATCCCAGGACTCTAAGGGGCAATTTTTAACCTGGCCAATCAACCTAACCCGCACATCTTTGGACATTTAAGTAGAGAGTCATTAATGTTGCTTTTTTACTGTTTTTTCCCTCCCTTGATTCTGTTGGCTGCTTTTTAAAAAAATGGTGGGCACTCTGACCCTCCTTGTCACACTCTGGGTATAATTACCTAAATAGTGCCTTGCTATGCTTCCATATCTTTTAACTTTGTAAGCCTACATATCCTCTCTCCAGAATCATTGCCCCCTCTTATTTAGTTTAAAGCCCTCCCTACTTCCCGAGGTATGTGGTTTGCAAGAACACTTACTGATTTTTCTTTTTAAGTGGGATTTTCAGAGTGAATCTCCCGCACTAGCAGGATTTCCTCTGAAAATCAGGGGGTGGGACCTATTCCCATTGGAGAGGTCAGCAGCATAGCACTAAGTGGGCCACTGTGCATGCATGCGCCAATCTGTCAGTGCCGAGGTCGATGCATGCTCCATACTGCAAGCCTTCTGATCGCTGGCCAGCCCTGCAAACCCTGCCACACCCCCCTCCCCTAATCGCTAGCCTGCTGGACCTCCCAAGGCCAATCCCTATGTCTCCATTCCCTGTCCAGCCCCAATCTACGCCCTGCCCCTGGATGGCTGGCCCTGGTCACCTGCCACCGATCTTGAATGCAGAGTGGCAGTGGGACCCTCCCATCCCCACTGATCGCCCCCAATAGGCTCTGGCCACGCCCCTTGGCATTGCTGAATGCTTTTGGGCAGTGCAAGGTGCCCCTTGAGCATTGCCAGTTTGCCCCTTGGGAAGTGCCAGGGGATCAGATTGGCACTGCCTAGGAGGCACCCCCATACCCCGACCTGGGGGGGCCTCCATGGCCTCTCTTCGCTCCAGCGGGGTTGGCTGCCTGTTCCCCGTTAGTGGGGAGCAGTTGTAAACCCCGCTGGAGTGAACCATTCCTGGCAGGGTGGGAGACCCTAGCGGGCCCAGCGACCCCCGAATGCTACTGCCTTTGCGCGTCTGCGGCTGCCGGATTTCCAGCGTCGTCAGCTCCATGCCAGAAATCAGCGTGGAGCTGAATAAATTATTCCAATGCTCATTTCAATCTGTTTAGTGGGCCTGGGACTGAAGTCCACCACAAATGTTTCACTCAAGTGAGGTTTACAACAGCTCCTATTACCGGGGAGCTGGCGGCCCGAGTCCGCTGGAGTGAAGGGGAGCCCTGGAGGCCTGCCAGAATAGGGGGATTTACTTCAGTTTTTCCACAAATTCGACACTTAGAATTTTTTGGGGAGAATTGCACCCTTGAAGTTATCCACTTTGGTAGGAAGAATAAAGGAACTGAGTATTTAAATAGAGGAAGAATGCCGGAAGCTGCGGCACAGAAGGATTTGGGAGTCCTTGTACATAAATCACAAAAAGCTAGCATGCATGTTCAACAGATCATAGGGAAAGCAAATGGAATATTGGCCTTTATTCCAAAGGGAATAGAGTGTAAAAATTGGGAAGTTTTGCTAAAATGATATAAGGTACAAATTAGATCACAGCTAGAATACTGTGCACAGTTTTGGTCCCCTTGCCTAAAGAAAGATATACTGGCATTGGAGGCAGTCCAGAGAAGGGTCACTAGGTTGATCTCGGGTATGGAAGGATTTTCTTATGAGGAGAGGTTGGGTAGGTTGTGCCTGTACACATTGGAATTTAGAAGAATGAGAGTTGACCTTATTGAGACTTATAGGATTCTCAGGGGGTCTGACAGGGTAGATGCTGAAAGGCTGCTTTCCCAGTCTAGGACCAGAGGGTATAACCTCGAGAGTAAGGGGTCACCCATTTAAGATCAAGGTGAGGAGGAATTTCTTCTGAGGGTAATGTATCTGTGGAATTCTTTACTGCAAGGGTTGTCGAGACTGGTGGAGTTTTTTGAAGAAGTGACTAGAATGGTTGACATCCACGGAAGGGCCGTGATGTCATCTATATGGACTTTAGTAAAGCATTTGACAAAGTCCCTCATGGTAGGTTGGTGTAAAAGGTTGGATCTCATGGGATAAAGGGGGAGGTGGCTAGTTGGGTGGAGAACTGGCTTGGTCACAGAAGACAGAGGGTGGTAGTGGAAGGGTCTTTTTCCGGCTGGATGCCTGTGACTAGCGGTGTTCCGCAGGGCTCTGTATTGGGACCTCTGCTGTTTGTGATTTATATAAATGATCTGGAAGAAGGTATAACTGGGGTGATCAGTAAGTTTGCGGACGACACGAAAATGGCTGGACTTGCAGATAGTGAGGAACATTGTCAGAGGCTACAGAAGGATATAGATAGACTGGAAATTTGGGCAAAGAAATGGCAGATGGAGTTCAATCCAGATAAATGCGAAGTGATGCATTTTGGTAGAACTAACGTAGGGGGGAGCTATACGATAAACAGGCCGAAGAGCCTGTTCCTGTGCTGTATTGTTCTTTGTTCTTTTGACTGTCATTGAGTATGTTCAAGGCTGAGGTACACAGAATTTTAGTCAGCACGGAAATCGAGGGTTATGGGGGTAAGGCAGGAAAGTGGAGTTGAGGATTAACACAGCAGATCGGTCATGATCTCATTGAAATGGGAGAGCAAACCCAATGACCTGAATGGCCTACTTCTGCTCCTATGTCTTTTTGGACTAAGGAGCTGGGTACAAGAATCAAGAAAGGAGCGACAGTCCTGGAGGTGATGGAGCGCACACAAATGAGAGAAAGTGGGTCACATAGATTGATGCTGAGAGGTGTGGGGAGGCACACTCTCCAGAGAGCCTGCTTGAGAGTATTTTTGAGTTTGCCATGTTAGGGGTTGGCTGGAGAGGATTGGCTTTTTGACAGCAGTTTTAAGGCATAGGATCCAGAAGACTTGGTGTTTTCAGTTGAGGTGAACAGAGTTGGAGCATTAAAATCCATCCTGAAGTTTTGAACCACCACAGGGTTATCTCAGTTTTGTATCAGCTTCAGGTGGACTGGGGAAAGGGAAGAAAGAACCTGCCATTTTGGCAATGTTTGAGTTAGAGTTTGCATTTCGCAGCATGAGATATAATGGAACCACTGCTATGTTGGGGATGAAAGCAGCCACAACAGGAGCACAATAGATCATCTCCGGCTGCTTTTCCAACAGCACCCACAATGAAGATACTATAGTATTGTGTGATTAGACTCCAGTGTGCATTTATGCTGGCGGGAATGGGGGGTCGGATTGTTTTCACCACAGCAAATCTAAGTGAAGAATATAATTTCTAGGCAAGTTTGCCAAATGGAGCATCAGGCCTTTAATCCAGGAAGTGGCCTGCAATAATTTTTTTAATTTACAAGCAACTCTGCGTAAGAATGAGCAATATTTTTCAGAATTATCAATTTATAAATTTCTTCTTTGGTATGTTACTTTATACTGGTCAACTTTCAACGAGGAAAAGTTCAAGATTTCCACTCAAACTTTGCAAAATATTTTAAAGCATTTATTTCCTTAACTCCTTTTCTCTCCTTGGTAGATTTAGCTCACTGTGCTTCAGATTTTTAATTTGCAATTTCCTTGACACTTTTTTTCTCCTTTTTTGATAATATTGCTACCCCCTCGTTGCTGGTTTACAGATTTGAAGTAAAGCTGCAGCAAACTTGTGAGTAAGGAGTGACACGATGGGTTAAATAAATGTTGTGTGTCCTCTATTTCTGGTGGTGAGCTGGTGATGCCAGGAATGTTATATGATGTCCAGTGGCCTGAATTTTGCAGTCAGGAGCAAAGTGACAGTGTTCGCTGCTGACCTGCAAGCAACCTCCCTCTCGATCTCTCTGGCATCAGCTTCACTTTTCTTGAAGCTTATTTGATTCTGGTGCCATCTGTTGGAAATCTCCAGTGTCCCGTAACCGTTATATTAGCAAGCGGACTAAGCAGCTGATCGCACTGAAGAATTCTCATGGCCAGCAAGCCAGAACTAAAATGCATTGATTATCCGTCACTTTTTAATGGCTTTTTTCAGGGAGTGAAATAAAAATTTGGGCATACACATGGAATGAAGGTAGAAAATGAAATGTTTGCAAACTTTGAACTTCATTATATTAAAAATCTACTAATATTTGGAGAAATTTGACATAGTTTTCAGGGCCAGAGAGGTCGCTCAAGCACAATTATGGGGCCGGATTCTCTGACCCTCACTCACAGCTGGGATTCTCCCGTCCTGCCGCAGTGAATGGAGATTTGGCTGAGCGCCAAATTTTTTGTCCTTGCCGACCGCGGCAGCAGGATGTATCCGGCTGGAGAATTCCAGCCATGAACTCTACTGCTGTTAAAAATCCAGTTGCTTTTCAGTCAACAAAGTGTAATCTTTTTGTGGATTTTCTCTGCAAAACTAATGGTATAAAAGTGGAAGCTCATCAATTGAAGTGATGTCAAGAGGAATCACTGGCAGCAACTTCTGGCTTTCTATGTTTTAGCTGTTTCACAGTTGTAACGATGCCAAATGCTGACAGTTTTGCTGTCATTACAACTGCCAAACCTAAACAAATTTTAAAATGGCCAATCTCCTCTTGCATTTAACATTGTATCACATGCTCACCTTCAGGCAAAAATGACATTACAGTACATGTTAAACATTTGTATTAAAGACACTCCCAAAGAAAATGGACACTATTGAGACCCAATTAACTTGCATGGTAAAATATCCAAGAGGTACTCAAAAACCATGGGCAGTCACAAATTAGAAATTGCAGACAACCTTCAATGCACCAAGCCATTTTACAGTGTAAAACACTGGTGGTGCAGGTCAGTACAAGGCAGTAGCGGGTTTTGTGAAAGAAACGGCTTTTGTGGGATAGAGCACTATTTAGCCAGCAGCCATAGTGACAGAGAAACTGTTTTATCTTTACAAGCACTCAGCTCCAAAGCTAGAACGTTTTTTTTCTGTTGCTGTGGATGTTAAGTAAAGAACTCCATTTGAAGGATTTTTTTAAGTGTATAAAGTGACTAATTTGAAAATAAGGACAACTGTAAAGATATGGCAGCAGATGCCGGTCCCTAAACTGTGTCTAGTTTGCAGGTTTCACTGTACATGTAATCACCTTTATAATTGATTTTCTCATTGAAATCAAGGGGTTAGTGTTCGCGATGCATTTAACATATTGTGAGGGGGTTCATTATAAAGTGATATGCATTGTATGTACTTCATAGAGTGTATATTTTAGTAATTCATTCATGGGATATGGAAATCACTGGTAATGCATTAATAGCCCTTGAAGAGATGGTGGTGAGGTACCACCTGCAAGACTATGTGGTGAAGGTACATCTACTGTACTGTCAGGGGAGGAGTTCCCAGTGATAATGAAGGGGCAGCGAGATCTTTCCAAGCCAGAATGGTGTGCGATTTGGAGGTGAATTTAGAGGTAGACGTTCACTTGTGCATCTGCTGCCCTTGTCATTCGAGGTGGCAATGGTTGTTCATTTGTGAGGTATTTATCTGTTTTCATTCATTTTCACTAACTTTTTTTTTAAAAAGTAGTTATTTCACAATTATTTGAAGGTAAGATAGAGTTCAAACTTATGAAACGTATTTAAAGTTTACCTTGGCTGTTTCTAAAATGTGCTATGTGTGTGTGAAGCAGGAAGATATTTTAAATGCAGCAGTCTATAGATTATGTGCCTGTTATTTTAATTTTGTTTTGCAGCTTTTAACATTCTGGGGTTGAGTTTCCACTTTGGAGGCTTGCTGAGAACTCTGCCAAACCACACTTGAAATTGTGCTGGGTAGGCTACAATTGAAATTTCCTGCTGAAATTCATTAACATAATCACAAATATAAAACATTCCATGAACCAGTGCAGTTGAAACCGTATGCACCATAGAAAGCATTCTTTCTGATTATATCACAGCTTGGTATGGTTCCTGCTCTGCCCAAGATCGCAAGAAACTACAAAAGGTTGTGAATGTAGCCCAATCCATCACACAAACCAGTCTCCCATCCATTGACTCTGTCTACACTTCCCGCTGCCTCGGCAAAGCGGCCAGCATAATTAAGGACTCCATGCACTCCGGACATTCTCTCTCCCATCTTCTTCGGGAAAAAGATACAAACTTCTGAGGTCACGTACCAACCGACTCGAGAACAGCTTCTTAAGACCCTGCTGCCATCAGACTTTGAATGGACTTACCTTGCATTAAGTTGATTTTTCTCTACACCCTAGCTATAGCTGTAACACTACATTCTGCAGTCCCGTTTCCTTCTCTATGAACGGTATGCTTTGTATAGCGCACAAAAAACAATACTTTTCACTGTGTGCCAATATGTGGCAATAAATCAAATCAGTTGGGCAGCTTAATGAAATGCAATGCAATCTTTCCTTGATGTACTTAAAACGAGTTTCTCAGCAAAAATAACCATTTTTAGGTATGTGTCCAAACCTTCGCCTGATTTAAATTGTAGTTTCATTGATAAATGTTAGTCAATGCTTTGTAAACTAAAAATGTTTTGAAATAAAATAAACCTTTTGTGTGCCCGTGCGTGTCAAAAATGAACACAATTTGAAGAGCCGCCTTAAACCAGTGCAATTGATTCCTGTAATTTCAACCTGGGGGTGTGGGCAGGACGTGATTGAGGCATAAAGAATTTTGCACCAGTGTCGAAAACACATACTTAGGTGGCTTTGGTTTGTAACGGACTTAAATTGTGTTAATATTACTGGTGTAAATGTGCAGGAAACTCTAACCCTCTGTTTTTCTCTGAGCTGGAAGTCGAATTAAGTGTCTCAATGGTTTCTGTTTTCATGAAAATAAGTCAAATGTGACGAGGGTAAAGAAAAGGAATAGGATTGCAATTAAACATTTCAATAAAGCTCATTTTAAGTTCAGAAAATCTGTCGATGAGTGGGCCACAGATAAGAAACGTGAAGATACATTTTTCGCTGTCCAAATTTGAGGGTCTTTATCCAAAACAAGAAAACAAACCAATTGACTCAGATTAGCACACTTTATTGACAGAAAATATTAAAAAATCTAATTAGTCATGTGCCTATCTGTGACAGAGGTGGAGACACATTCATCCAAGATCTCTTACAAACGTCTAAACTATTGCTGTCAGGTATGGGAAGCACCCTTCCTTACCAGTGCTGTCAAGCCTTGATCTCAGTTCCCAACCATTGCTTATTCTCTCTTCTTTCCCCTTGCTGATCACAGAAACATATGAATGAGCCTGTGCAATCTTCCCTGATTTTGGCACTGCAGTTGTGCTGAAGCCTAAGACCAGCCTTCTCAGTATCACAACCCTCCACTACTTCAAATATCACCCTGCTGAATATTCTAGTTTTAAAAAAAGATGAGGGATAATAAATTGCATAGAAATTGTGGAATATTTATTTATTTAGGTGGAGAGCTATAGGAATTACAGTATTACAATGTTCATACTGGTATATTACCTATCTGTCATTGCCTACAATATTAGTTACTGTCAGCTATGGAAGACTCGACATTAGCGACTCAACTTTGGCTTTGATCCCTGAATGTTCTTGGGCCTTGACTGCTTTTGATCTCTGTTGCACTATAATATTTCCTTTTTCATTTTTATTCCATTAATTGCAGTTATTTGTAGCAATCTCACACAACTGACAAATTTGTTCAATTAGTTAATTGTAGAGTTCAATATTTTCTCCTTAAGGACATTTTTTAGGTGGGATTCTGATTTATAGGTTTTCAGTTATAATCCCACGGATGGTGACTTCGCACCATTGGCTCCTCAGCCAAGCACATGCACCAAATGTCCGAACCTGCGGTTCCTCTCGTACTGAGCAGGATTACTATTGCTACAACACTTTGTAATAATCAGTAGGGTAAAACTAAGTACCTTTATTATGTAATTTAGTCCATGCTTAATTTATTACTGGTATTCATCTAAATTACACTGCTAGAAAGAATTTGTATTAATTTGTCACCCAATTGCAGCAAATCTGACTCTTGACAGGTTAAGTGACCAGAATATATTTATCTGTTTAATTCAAAATTTGCTGACAAACCCACTCCCAGCAAGAAGGAAGGAGCCCAGGTTTTAATAACTTGACCTGAGTTTGGTTAGCTAATGATATCTTGCGTATATTTCACAAAGTAAAACAAATGTGCCAGTAATATTTTTTATTCACTCGTGAGACATGGGTGTCGCTGGCTGGCCAGCATTTATTGTAAGAAGTCTCACAACACCAGGTTAAGTCCAACAGGTTTATTTAGTAGCAAAAGCCACTAGCTTTCGGAGCGCTGCTCCTTCATCAGGTGAGTGCGAGTTCTGTTCACAAACAGGGCATATAAAGACACAAACTCAATTTACAAAATAATGGTTGGAATGCGAGTCTTTACAGGTAACCAAGTCTTAAAGGTACAGACAATGTGAGTGGAGACGGGGTTAAGCACAGGTTTAAAGAGATGTGTATTGTCTCCAGCCAGGACAGTTAGTGAGATTTTGCAAGCCCAGGCAAGTCGTGGGGGTTACAGATAGTGTGACATGAACCCAAGATCCCGGTTGAGGCCATCCTCATGTGTGCAGAACTTGGCTATCAGTCCCTGCTCAGCGATTCTGCGCTATTGTGTCGTGAAGGCTGCCTTGGAGAACGCTTACCTGAAGATCAAAAACTACCCAGCCTTCAGGAGAACAGTGACCACGACACCACACAACCCTGTCACAGCAACCTCTGCAAGACATGCCGGATCATCAACACTGATGCCATCATCTCATGTGAGAACACCATCCACCAGGTACACTGTACATACACTTGCAACTCGGCCAACGTTGTCTACCTGATGCGCTGCAGGAAAGGATGTCCCGAGGCATGGTACATTGGGGAGACCATGCAGACGCTACAACAACGGATGAACGAACACCACTCAACAATCACCAGGCAAGAGTGTTCTCTTCCTGTTGGGGAACACTTCAGCAGTCACGGGCATTCGGCCTCTGATCTTCAGGTAAGCGTTCTCCAAGGCGGCCTTCACAACACACGACAGCGCAGAATCGCTGAGCATAGACTGATAGCCAAGTTCTGCACACATGAGGATGGCCTCAACTGGGATCTTCGGTTCATGTCACACTATCTGTAACCCCCACTACTTGCCTGGGCTTGCAAAATCTCACCAACTGTCCTGGCTGGAGACAATACACATCTCTTTAACCTATGCTTAACCCTCTCTCCACTCACATTGTCTGTACCTTAAAGACTCGCATTCCAACCATTATTTTGTAAATTGAGTCTGTGTCTTTATATGTCCTGTTTGTGAACTGAAATCCCACTCACCTGATGAAGAAGCAGTGCTTCGAAAGCTGGTGGCTTTTGCTACTAAATAAACCTGTTGGACTTAACCTGGTGTTGAGACTTCTTACTGTGTTTACCCCTGTCCAACGCCGGCATCTCCACATCACAGCACTTATTGCCCAGCCCTAATAACCTGAGGACAGTTGAGAGTCAACATTGTTGTGGATTTGGAGAAGTATGTAGGCCAGACCAGGTAAGGACAGCAGATTTTCTTTCCTAAAGGGCATTAGTGAACCAGATGTGTTTTTCGGGCAATCTGTGATGGTTTCATGGTCATCAGTAGATTCTTAATTCCAGATTTTTTAAAATTGAATTCAAATTCCACCATCTGCTGTGGCGGGATTCGTTCCCACGTCCCCAGAACATTAGCTGAGTTTCTGGATTAATTGTCTGGCAATAATACTACTAGACCATTGCCTTCCCCATATTTAGCCCATGTAACTCTATGGGCTAAATCCAGCATATAGTTATCCCCACATGTTATTTTCCAGGTTTGGGAAAGCCGTCTTCAGTACTCAGTAAAGATTCTTCTCTGTTTAAGTTTTGAATTTAAACAGCAGCCTTTCAGAAACAGCAGCCTTTCCGCAATTGCTTGGTTTCGGGAGAACTATAGCTGGCTGTGGCTCGCTTCTCTACCCTTTTCTCCAGTTATCTTGCCATGGATAGATTGTTTTTTTCCCTTGATGTTACCCACTTTGTAGACCAGGCTTTCAGCATTTAAGTGCCAATTCCCTTATCTTTCCACTTGAAGTCACCTCTTCTATAGGCCATTATTTTCCCCTTGACACTTGGGTAAACACTAATTTGCATCTCAAAAATACCCTACAGACAGCTATAGTTTTTGGTTCCCATTTCTTTATTTTTATCCCAATTAAATTTTTTAATCTCTATTTTCCTTGATTCTTATAATTCAAAAACACATCAGATTTTTGTCATTGGCAAGTGGATGAGAGACATGAGGTAGACAAAGATAGGTCTTTGGGGAACTCCAGAGGTAACAGTGCAGGATGCAGGAAAGAGAAATCTTTGTATGTGACTCGTACCATGATTGGATAGATAATAGAGGAGATCCAAGTAAGGCAGTCCTACCCAACTGGACAACTGAAAAGAGACTTGGGAGGCAGATGGTGTGGTCAACTATATCAAAAACTGCAGATGGGCCATGAAGGACAGGGAGGGAGAGTTTATCGCAGTCTTATAAGATGTTATTTGTGATTTTGAGTATTGGTTATAGCACTGTTTGTGTTCGGGGCCTGATTCAAACATGGAGTCTGGGAAAGATGTGCACTGATGTGGGAAACAACTGCACCTGAGGATTTTGGAGAGAAAAGGGATGTTGAAAATGGGACAGCACATTGCAAGGATTGGGGAGTTGAGGAAGATGGTGTGAAGTCAAGAGTTTCATAATTGATTGCACCCAGCCATTTCGTGCACTTATACTGTTAGAAGTTTCAGTAGTCTGTTTATTTCAAACAACTATTTCATCATGTTGTGCCACCTTCAAAGATTTAAGTGTATACACCCCCAGGTGTCACTGTTCCTCCATTCCCTTTAAATTTATAGCTGACACAAAGGAGGGTGGTTATGGTTGTCAGAGGCTAGTCATCTCAGCCGTGCTGAATTACTACAGGAGTTTGAAACCTTCTTCAGTTGCTTTATCAATGGCCTTTCCTCCATCATGAGGTCAAAAGTGGGGATATTTGTTGTTGATTTCAGTGTTCTCACCTCTTGATATTGAAACACGATATTTTGTGGCTGACAACCTGGGCCACCATCTGCGCGAAGAAGCAAACTAGGCAGCAGGAAGATATCAATGGACTGGACAAGTGGCAAATAGAGTTCAATCCAGAAAAGTGTGATATTGTCATGATCCTGGCTAATGTCATCTGTGAGGATATCCCAACGCGGAATACCAGTTTGTTGTGGCATATAATTTTGTTTATCGGAGCAGTGTGGGGAGTCACATGGAAGACCCAGTGAGAGCAGTAACCAGCCCAGTTACAGTGTAACACTTACAAAAGACCACTTATTGCAATAAAACTATACATGAACTGGACTATAATGATCTAAGACGGTTTTATATATAAGAATTACTAAACACTTCCACACAGTTTGTGCAGAAATTACCCTTTTGACCCAAAGTACATTTAAGGTGCCTGAACTCTTTCAGTACTGGCCTCTTCCCAAACAACATCTATTTTGATCGATCAATAAGTAAAGGCTAGCTTATCATTACCACATTGTACATGATTGAGGAGACATTCTGGGAAATGTATTTTCTTGGTTCAGCGATGATATAGTTTTTAACTGCCTCCACTGTTGCTTCTCTGCTAGCTAGAAATGGCTTCCAGGCTGCTAGGTGGAATCTGCCTTCCTGCTTCTGAGTGTTGGTAATTATACTATTTTTCCCTTTGATTGTTCTGTGTATTTGCTGTCTGTCCCTCAGCTTTTGTGGCTCTAAAAACTTAACATATGTATGCCTCCCATTGATAGTTCAATCATAGAATCCCTACAGTGCAGAAGGAGGCCTTTTGGCTCATTGAGTCTGCACCGAATCTCTGACAGCACCTTATCCAGGCCCGGCCTACACTCCCCCACCCCATTTCCTTAACCCCACGCAATTACCTCGCTAATCTCCCTAATTTACACATCTTTGGAATGTGGGAGGAAACTGGAGCACCCGGTGGAAACCCACACAGACATGGGGAGAACGTGCAAAGTCCACACAGACGCACCCAAGGCTGGGATTGAACCCAATTTCCTGGCGCTGAGGTAATAGTGCAACTAAGGTGTTTCCTATTTTCCTATTAGCATGATGATGTATTCTTCTGATCTGTCTAAAGTCTGCTAATCCCATTGCTGGGCAACTTGCATCCTGTGAAATGCCGGTAGCTTCTAACCTGTTAATTTTGTTACATTCTTGATATTGCTTGTTAATAGGCACATTCATGACAATATACACCAAGAAAGCAAGGGATCTAGTACCGAGCCCCAGAGAACACCATTGGAAACTATCTTCCAGTCAGAAAAATTGTCATAGATTTCCGATGTTTCTACTTGTGAAGAAGTAGACGACTTCTACTTCAACTCTATTCTCACTCCCATTGTGCTATTTACCTCCACCTTTTTTATTACTCCCACTCACCCATCAGTATTTCTACATCTTCCTTTCTGAAGTAATGCTTAAACCCTGCATCCTCCTCATTACTCACCCTTAACTGTCTATTCAAATCACTTCCCCCCCCCCCCCACGCTCCCTACTTCTTTGAGGTCAGATGCCAAACCCAACATCAGTCTGTTTCCATTTCTATTTTTTTTGACTTGATGTTTTGTTAGCTTTCAGAATTGAACTTCTCAATAAAAATGGATTGAGGAAAGATTGTCTACTTCCCTTTATCTATCCCGATTCCTGTCTCAGGTGGCTAGTAATCAGGACATTAATCTTGCAATTGTACATACAAGTTAGCCCCAGGTAGATAATTCATCCCCTGGAGCGAATTCTGAGATTTGATAAGATTATGACTGATCTGATTTGTGGCTTGAACTTCCCTGTCTAAGCCTTGTACTCTTTTTGACTCCCTTGTCAGTCAAAAATCTATCCAACTCAGCCTTAAAAGCAATTCAAGACTGTGCCTCCACTATTCTGCGGAAGAGAAACCCACAGACTAACGACACTTGGAGAAAGAATTTCTCGTTGTCCCATCTTAAATGGGAGATCTCTTATTTTTAAACAATAAGCTCTAGGTCGGAATTTTCCGGCTGTTCACGTCAGCGGGATCTTCTGCCCCTGCTGCAGGTTTCCTGGCGGTGTGGGGTGCAGTCAACAGGAAATCCCAACGTCAGCGACGTGACCAAATGATCCTGTTACCAGCAAATTGTGTGCCTCTGCCGCGATAAACATGCCGCAGGGAGGCCAGAAAATCATTCCCCCACCCATAACGGGAAACATTTCCGTAGCCACCCTGTCAAGTCACCTCAGGAACTTAAATGTTTCAATAACATAATCCCTCATTTTCTGAACACCAATGGATACAGGCCCAATATTTACTGTATATCTACATGCTGTTATCTCCGCTGGGACCCCCCCCCCATAAACCAAATTACTAAATTTACTGAATCACTCCCAAATACCAACAAAATTCCACTTTTTGTAGTTTTTATTTTTCAACGTGAATGAAACCGATACAAAATGAACAACAATTAACAGGCAAATTTCGTTTTAAATAGTTGAAACAATAAAGACATGTCTTCTACAACCGTAAGAACCGGCGTCACTTCCTGCAGGTATGTTCCACAAAACACACTTCAACAATATGCTGTCCCTTATTGGTGGAGGGGAAGTCAGGAGTCCTATCTGACGACCGCTTCTATCTCTGTGTTACATGGGTGTGTTATATGGGTGAGATTATCATCAGTAAAGCACACTTCTTCAAACACCCTCATCCTTGGGTCACAACAGCTTTGATGGTGTAGTTTTCCAGAATTCCTTTTCAATTGACCAACCGATAACGCCTTGATTCATGGTTTGGTCACTTCTGGGAAAACACGGTTAGCATCTCTGAGCTATTCACGCAGTGGGTGGAATTTTACGACCTCATCACACCCATTTTGCAGCAGGAAAAGTTGTAAAATCGGGCGTGATGCAACTAACGGGAATGGTGACCATTATCACACCCATTCCCATTTTACCAAGACAAAAATCGGCATGATCGGGACCCTGCCCAAAACGGGCGAAATGTCAATTTGCATTTTTTTGTATTCCTCACAATGTAATTAGTGAGTTTCACTCCCAATCGTCCCAGCTCACCTGCCTTAACCACCTCATTCGCTGCAGCTGGATTGGTTAGGAAAACACCAAGTATAAAGGTCCAATTCAGGTGCTTGAACAGAGAGGGTGAGCAAAGAGGTAAGTCTCTGCTTTCAAACTGCTCTGTGCAGCTCAGGGGGGGAGCGTTGTTTTGTGGCAGCCATGCTGAGTTTTGGGTTGGGGGGCGGGAGCTGCTGTTGTTCATGGGGCCCAATTTCAGCCCCTCAGGATGGACCTGGGTCAGAACGTTGACCTCGGGTCTTGGTGCTAACTCTGGGTCCTAGTGCAGGCAGCAAGCACTGTTGCTGGTGGGGGATGGACTGGAAACTCTTTGAAGTGGCAGTGTTGCAGCCTCAGGACTTGTCAAGCAGCAATGTCTCTGGCCACTACTGCATGGGTTCTGGGTGTGTTTTTGTGAGTGGAGGGGGGAAATGGGGTGGCTGTGTTGCCATTCTGGTGGCTGTGGGGGGGGAAATGGGGAGTGTGTTGCTGGCGGTCTGTGGGTGGGGTATAGGGAGTGTGGCTTGCGATCTGTGGGGGGGGGGTATGGGGAGTGTGTATTTGTGGTCTGTGGGGGGGAATGGGGCGTGTGTGTTGCTTGCAGTCTGTGGGGGGGTATGGGGAGTGTGTATTTGTGGTCTGTGGGGGGGAATGGGGCGTGTGTGTTGCTTGCAGTCTGTGGGGGGGAATGGGGCGTGTGTGTTGCTGGTGGTCTGTGGGTGGGGTATGGGGAATGTGTGTTGTGGGTGGGGTATGGGGAATGTGTGTTGCTGATGGGGTGTGTGTGTTGCTGGCAGTCTGGGTGGGGTATGGGTGTGTTGCTGAGGGTCTGGGGGGTATGGGGAGTGTGTGTTGCTGGTGGTCTGTGGGGGGTATGGGGAGTGTGTGTTGTGGGTGGGGTCTGGGGAGTGTATTGCTGGTGGTCTGTGGGGGGTGTGTGTTGTGTGTGGGGTCTGGGGAGTGTATTGCTGAGGGTCTGTGGGGGGTATGGGGAGTGTGTGTTGCTGGCGGTCTGTGGGGGCAATGGAGAGTGTGCGTTGCTGGCGGTCTGTGAGGGGTATGGGAAGTGTGTGTTGCTGGGCTGGGGCCGAGCAGAGTTCTTTAACCTCTCCATCTGTCTCTCTCTTTCCTCAAATCTCCCTCACCACCCCCCTTCAGAGTGACGAGATGGCTTTTGCAATGCAATCAATTGATCTTGCTGTTCTTTTAGTTGCTGCTGGAGGTGAGGAGCAGGAGGATGAATTGCAGGCAGAGGAGGCCCAGGCCTTACCATTCGCGGGAGTAGAGGGAGATGGCTGCCGGAGGCAGGACGTGGCTGCCATTCGTCTGGGGGTGGGGGGGGGGAGGACAGGAGAAGAGGGGGGAAGAGGGGTGGTTGGAGGGCAGGAGAAGGAGGGAGTGGAGACCCCGGCAATTCCACACGTGAGTGTCCTCTGAGCAACTGTCGGATATTGTGTGCCACTCACTGCTCCAAAAGGAGACAGTGTGACACCTGTGCCATTTATTGCAGGACCTGGCACCTCGGGACACGAGGGGGGGTGGTGGGTGTTGTGAAAGTGACAGCCGCCTTAAACTTGGACGCCACTGGGTCCTTCCAGATCCCCAGTGGAGACCTTTGTGGCATTTCCCAACTTTCCGTCCACAAGTGTGTGAAGAAGGTCATGATGCCCGGTATACCCGACTGGCCAGCGTATTAAATTTGACCTGGGCCAGACCCAGCAGGAAGCCCAGGCTGCAGGATTTGCGGCCATCATGGGGATGGCAAATGTGCAAGGGGCTATAGACTGCACCTACGTCACCCTCAAGGTCCCAGTGAAGAATTAATGAACAGGCGGGATTCCATTCAATAAATGTGCAGTTGGTGTGTGACCATCAGCTGAATATCATGTACGTCTACACCAGACACCCCTGCAGCGTGCATAACAGTTTTATACTGAGGAGCTCTGATGTCCTGGAGGTCTTTGAGGAGGAGCGAGTGCAGGGATGGCTCGTGGGGGACATGGGGTATCCAGTTCAGACTTGGCTGATGACGCTTCGGCGGAGGCCTGACACTGTGGCAGCAAGGGTCAGGCATGGTGAGGGCGGCGAGGGAGGACCTGATCACCATGAGCTTTGGTCACCGGGGCCCTGTGTTGCTGCACG
Source organism: Mustelus asterias (assembly GCF_964213995.1). Taxonomy (NCBI): domain Eukaryota; kingdom Metazoa; phylum Chordata; class Chondrichthyes; order Carcharhiniformes; family Triakidae; genus Mustelus; species Mustelus asterias. Next base: position 130,398,028 of record NC_135801.1, on the reverse strand, counting down.
AGGGTTCCATTTCAAACCTCCCCCCTCCCCATGGTAGGAGGCTGATGACGACTCGCTAAATACCATTATGATGATACCGTGGTGCAAACTAGTTTGATTCCTACCTGATGCACGCTGGCACCTGGGCCCACATCTGTGTAGTGGGTTAAGGATCTGAAACCCCCATACAGGGTCCTGGGGTGGGGGGGAGGGAATCTCTCACAGGTTCTGCGGGTGCCATGGCCAATGCTATAAGTCACTGCCAATGCATGTCACTGCTGCAGCTAGTGAATTATTTGAGTGCCTTGATTTTCATAGTAGCAGTGCGCTGAGGGGCCTCCCTCACTGACATCAACATGCAGGGTCCCTCTGGTGACCGTTGGGATAAGTACATTCCTGTTCGAGGCGAATAGAGACAAATTAGTCACAGGTGTGGGGTGAAATAACATTTATTGGTGCCAATAAAAGTGCCTTCATAATAAGTGCGAGCATAATATATGTTATGTTGTAAGACGTATGATCTTATAGAGGTCTATAAAATAATGAGGGGCACAGATCAGCTAGATAGTCAATATCTTTTCCCAAAGGTAGGGGAGTCTAAAACTAGAGGGCATAGGTTTAAGGTGAGAGGGGAGAGATACAAAAGTGTCCAGAGGGGCAATTTTTTCACACAGAGGGTGGTGAGTGTCTGGACCAAGCTGCCAGAGGTAGTAGTAGAGGTGGGTACAATTTTGTCTTTTAAAAAGCATTTGGACAGTTACATGGGTAAGATGGGTATAGAGGGATATGGGCCAAATGTGGGCAATTGGGATTAGCTTAGGGGTATAAAAAAAAGAGGGCGGTATGGACAAGTTGGGCCGAAGGGCCTGTTTCCATGCTGTAAACTTCTAGGACTCTTATGACTCTAAGTGAATGTGAGACTTTAAAGTGCCTAAATATTCTATCTAATTAGTATCACCCTTCACCCATGCTATCTTAGTGCTGTTATAACTTCTTGACTTTTCATGGCCTACCACCACGTCTTGGTGTCTCCCCAGGGTGTACATTGGAGGTGGCCACCCCGTGGCCTGTGATGCCCTTGGTGATCGTCCTCTGGAGGGCCTGTACCTTGAGGGTAGCTTTCGGCTTTTGCTACCAAATAAACCTGTTGGGCTTTAACCTGGTGTTGTTAAACTTCTTACTGTGTTCTGTAAATTGAGTTTGTGTCTTTATATGCCCTGTTTGTGAACAGAATTCCCACTCACCTGAAGAAGGAGCTTAAGGCTCCGAAAGCTTGTGGCTTTTGCTACCAAATAAACCTGTTGGACTTTAACCGGGTGTTGTTAAACTTCTTACGGTGTTTACCCCAGTCCAATGCCGGCATCTCCACATCATGACTCCGCACACATGAGGACGGCCTCAACCGGGATATTGGGTTCATGTCACAATATCTGTAATCCCCACACCTTGCCTGGACCTGCAGAGTTTCACTGGCTGTCCTGTCTGGAGACAATACACATCTCTTTAACCTGTCTTAATGCTCTCTCCACTCACATTGTTTGTACCTTAAAGACTTGATTAGCTGTAAGTATTCGCACTCCAACCATTATTCTGTAAATTGAGTTTGTGTCAGCCTCTCCTGCATTCCCTGGCTCTGTTGCTGCATCTCCAGCAGCTGAGGGAGAAGTGATCTCAGAGGCCCAGCATGTAGCCTGGGGCCAGCTGAGTCCTCACCTCCGGCAGGCCCCTGCATGCCAGAGGCCTCGGACATTCCCTCCACCACTTGATGTACATCAGCAAATGTGTCCTGCACACCAGGGCATGACCCAGATGCCTCGCCACTAACGTGACCCACCAATGTGAGAGTCTCTGGGATGGTGAATTTCAAGGCAAAACTAGTGTCGGCCTCAGAGGTCCCTTTATTGGCTTCCTCTGAGTTGTCAGGGGCAGGATGTGCGGAAGTGGCACTGGGGGCCGTGATGCCAGGTGACCCAGGTGCATTGGGGTCCCTTCCTGCAACACGGGACATAAGATTAGGTGCAAAGGAGGGAGAGGAATCTGGGCTGCATGCAACTTAATTGAGATATCTCCAACAAGTGGAGGATTGGCAGGTGCTCATTTCTATGCTCCAGCCCAACCATGCTGTCACTAAAGGTCCGTGTCCCCCCCTCTCTCACAAGCTCCAATGCCCGCTCCTCAAAGGGGGTGAGGACCTGGATCTCAGGTACACCACCCCCTAACTTCACCCTCTCCCAGCAATTATGGCATCCTTCTCCTGTGGGGACAGAAGGAGCCATGTAAAATCTGTTGCCACGAGATCTGGATGGTAATGGGGGTGGCTCTCCGAGGGCAAGGGTTGTGATACACTGGAAGGCCGGGGGGGGGGGGGGGTGGGGGGAAGCAGGAGGGTGGTGCCCTACCATGAGCTGAAGGCATGCAGAGTGCTGGGAGTGGGGTGATCTGGGGGTCATTTGGGGGGAAGATGCTCGATGCTCACCCTTGCTGCCCAGATGAGGTCATTCAGTTTTTTGTGGCACTGCTTCCTCGTTCTCCTGGCCAGTGCCCTGGCACTAATGCATGCTACCACCACCTCCCAGGCTGCGTTTTCATCCCTTCCCTGGGATGGCGTCCTGCTGGGAGAAAGAGGATGTCCAGCCTTGCCAATGGAATTTGTGCCTCTGTCTCTGTGCCCAGCTCCTCTCCTTTGTGTTTGGCAATATGGCATCCAGATCTTAACTTACTTCCTGTTATTGCTTCCAGGTCAAGGGTTGCAAGGTCATATGGACCAGTATTTCTTATTATCGAAGTACAATTGATCTCTTTACAATTGATGTAAACTTTTAATAGTTATTTTCAAACATTCTTAAAAACAGTGGCAGATTCCACGGACATTGTTGGAAGATTGCTGACATGATTGGCTCTTGAGTGGATAGTCAGAAGCTTTTTCCCAGGGTGGAAGAGTCAATTACTAGGGGGCATAGGTTTAAGTGCGAGTGGCAAGTTTTAAAATAGATGTATGAGGCAGATTTTTTACACAGAGTGGTGGGTGCCTGGAACTTGTTGTCGGGGGAGGTAGTGGAAGCGGATACTATAGTGAGTTTTCAGGGGCGTCTTGACAAGTACATGAACGCGATGGGAATAGAGGGATATGGTCCCCGGCAGCATAGGGGGTTTTAGTTAAGTCGGGCAGCATGGTCGGTGCAGGCTTGGAGGGCCGAACGGCCTGTTCCTGTGCTGTAATTTTCTTTTTTTCTTTGGAATCATTCAACATTGATCTTTTTTCTGAGCTGTATGTTCATTTTGCCCTGCTATTGGTGGAATTTGGTGAACATAGAGGAGTGGTCAGAATGGATAAGCCAGTGCAGGTTTACAATATAGAAACAGGCCCTTCGGCCCAACTTGTCCATGCGACTGTTCTTCTTTAAAACCCCTAAGCTAATCCCAATTGCCCACATTTGGTCCATATCCCTCTATACCCATCGTACCCATGTAACTATCTAAATGCTTTTTAAAAGACAAAATTGTACCCGCCTCTACTACTACCTCTGGCAGCTTGTTCCAGACACTCACCACCCTCTGTGTGAAAAAATTGCCCCTCTGGACACTTTTGTATCTCTCCCCTCTCACCTTAAACCTCTGCCCTCTAGTTTAAGACTCCCCTACCTTTGAGAAAAGATATTGACTATCTAGCTGATCTGTGCCCTTCATTATTTTATAGACCTCTATAAGATCACCCCTAAGCCTCCTACGCTCCAGAGAAAAAAGGCCCAGTCTAGCCAGCCTCTCCTTATAACTCAATCCATCAAGTCCCGGTCGCATCCTAGTAAATCTTTTCTGCACTCTTTCTAGTTTAATAATATCCTTTTTATAATAGGGTGACCAGAACTGCACACAGTATTCCAAGTGTGGCCTTACCAATGTCTTGTACAACTTCAACAAGACATTCCAACTCCTGTATTCAATGTTCTGACCAATGAAACCAAGCATGCCAAATGCCTTCTTCACCACTCTGTTTACCTGTGACTCCACTTTCAAGGAGCTATGAACATGTACCCCTAGATCTCTTTGTTCTGTAACTCTCCCCAATACCCTACCATTAACTGAGTAAGTCCTGCCCTGGTTCAATCTACCAAAATGCATCACCTCGCATTTATCTAAATTAAACTCCATCTGCCATTCGTCAGCCCACACTGCACTGGTCATTGCTTTAGTCATGAGATTGGATGATAGCAAAGTCAATCATGTGCTAGTGCTTTGATTGCGGATGTCTCCAGGAAGTCTTGAACTTGTCTTCTTGGCGGAACAATGTATTAGTAACGACAAGCTGGCGTTCTGTGCATTTGGTAAGCAAGAGAACCTCACTGGAGTTGCAATTTGCAACTCCTTCCTTTCTAATGGCTCCTTTCCAGAGTTGGGAGTCATTTCCAACCCTGGCATTGAGGTCTCCAAGGGGATGATCTTGTCTTCCTCAGGGATGTTACAGAGTATGATGTTCAGAGTGGGGTAGAAGCCTGCTTTGGGATCACCGTTGGCATCAAGGGTTGGGACGTAGGCGCTCATGATCGTTGCCTGCTGGTTCTTGGCAAGTTGCAGACAGAGTCATGAGGTGCTCATTGATGCTGACAGGGATCTCTGAGAGACAGTTGATGAGTTTGTTCTTGATGGTGAATCCAATTCCATGGGCTGATACTTGAGTATTCCTGTTCAGAAGAAGGTTTGTTGGTTTACTCTAGGTAGACACCTTGTGTGGGACATCTTTAAATATGAGAAACAGGCATATGGTCCTAGACAGAAAGGTAGGTCCAGTTCCAGTGGCAAGGGAACCTCGATGACTGAGGTTCTCCTTACTGCTGAAACCTTCATAGGCCATTGCAACCGTTGTTACCACACAAATATCTTCTGCTTGATCCACCATTGAGGACTTGTTTTGGAAACATGTGGTCATCTCTGGTACGTTGCCGGTACCACGTGATAGCGAGTTGAGGAACAGGGAGAGAGTGCAGTTAAATATGTGGTTGCAGGGATGGTGTAGGAGGGAGGGTTTCAGATACGTGGATAATTGGAACACGTTCTGGGGAAGGTGGGACCTGTACAAACAGGACGGGGTGCACCTGAACCAGAGGGGCACCAATATCCTCGGAGGGAAATTTGTTACGGCTCTTCAGGGGGGTTTAAACTAATTTGTCAGGGGAGTGGGAAAGGGAGTTGTAGTCCAGAAGTCAGTGAGGGTGGTGAGGTATTGGGGAAGGTATCAGGGTCAAGGGTGGGTACTGGTAGACAGGAAGGTGGGTTGAAGTGTGTCTACTTCAATGCAAGGAGCATCCGGAACAAGGTAGATGAACTTGGGGCGTGGATTGGTACTTGGGACTACGATGTTGTGGCCATTACGGAGACGTGGGTAGAACAAGGACAGGAATGGTTGTTGGACGTTCCGGGGTATAGATGTTTCACTAAGTGTAGGGTAGCTGGTAAAAGAGGTGGAGGAGTGGCATTGTTAATCAAGGATAGTTTAACGGCTGCGGAAAGGCACTTCGTGGGGGATCTGCACACTGAGGTAATATGGGCTGAAGTTAGAAATAGGAAAGGAGCGGTCACGTTGCTAGGAGTTTACTATAGGCCCCCAAATAGTAATAGAGATGTGGAGGAAGAAATTGCTAAGCAGATTATGGATATGTGTGGGGGTCACAGGGTAGTTGTCATGGGGGACTTTAAGTTTCCAAATGTTGATTGGAACCTTTGTAGGTCAAATAGTTTGGATGGGGCAGTTTTTGTGCAGTGTGTGCGGGAGGGTTTCCTGACACAATATGTGGATGGGCCGACTAGAGGTGAGGCCACATTGGATTTGGTACTGGGAAATGAACCGGGCCAAGTGTTAGATTTGGTTGTGGGAGAGCAATTTGGAGATAGTGACCACAATTCGGTGTCTTTTGTTATTGCAATGGAGAGGGATAGGGCCGTACGGCAGGGCAAGGTTTACAATTGGGGGAGGGGTAATTATGATGCGATTAGGCAAGAATTAGGGGGCATAAGTTGGGAACAGAAACTGTCAGAGAAAGGAACTAATGAAAAGTGGAATTTTTTCAAGGAACAAATACTGGATGTCCTTGATGAGGTATGTTCCTGTCAGGCAGGGAGGAAATGGCCGAGTGAGGGAACCATGGTTCACAAAAGAGGTGGAATGTCTTGTGAAAAGGAAGAGGGAAGCTTATGTAGGGATGAGGAAACAAGGTTCAGATGGCTTGATTGAGGGTTACAAGTTAGCAAGGAATGAGCTGAAAAAGGGGCTTAGGAGAGCTAGGAGGGGACATGAGAAGTCCTTGGCGGGTCGGATCAAGGAAAACCCCAAGGCTTTTTACTCTTATGTGAGGAATAAAAGAATGACCAGGGTGAGGTTAGGGCCGGTCAAGGACAGTAGTGGGAACCTGTGTATGGAGTCAGTAGAGATAGGCGAGGTGATGAATGAATACTTTTCTTCAGTGTTCACCAAGGAGAGGGGCCATGTTTTTGAGGAAGAGAAGGTGTTACAGGCTAATAGGCTGGAGGAAATAGATGTTCGGAGGGAGGATGTCTTGGCAGTTTTGAATAAACTGAAGGTCGATAAGTCCCCTGGGCCTGATGAAATGTATCCTAGGATTCTGTGGGAGGCAAGGGATGAGATTGCAGAGCCTTTGGCGTTGATCTTTGGGTCCTCGCTGTCCACGGGGATGGTGCCAGAGGACTGGAGAATGGCGAATGTTGTTCCTCTGTTTAAGAAAGGGAATAGAAATGACCCTGGTAATTATAGACCGGTTAGTCTTACTTCGGTGGTTGGTAAATTGATGGAAAGGGTCCTTAGGGATGGGATTTACGACCATTTAGAAAGATGCGGATTAATCCGAGATAGCACGGATTCGTGAAGGGCAAGTCGTGCCTCACAAATTTGATAGAATTTTTTGAGGAGGTAACTAAGTGTGTTGATGAAGGTAGGGCAGTTGATGTCATATACATGGATTTTAGTAAGGCGTTTGATAAGGTCCCCCATGGTCGGCTTATGATGAAAGTGAGGAGGTGTGGGATAGAGGGAAAGTTGGCCGATTGGATAGGTAACTGGCTGTCTGACCGAAGACAGAGGGTGGTGGTCGATGGAAAATTTTCGGATTGGAGGCAGGTTGCTAGCGGTGTGCCGCAGGGATCGGTGCTTGGTCCTCTGCTCTTTGTGATTTTTATTAATGACTTAGAGGAGGGGGCTGAAGGGTGGATCAGTAAATTTGCTGATGACACCAAGATTGGTGGAGTAGTGGATGAGGTGGAGGGCTGTTGTAGGCTGCAAAGAGACATAGATAGGATGCAAAGCTGGGCTGAAAAATGGCAAATGGAGTTTAACCCTGATAAATGTGAGGTGATTCATTTTGGTAGGACAAATTTAAATGTGGATTACAGGGTCAAAGGTAGGGTTCTGAAGACTGTGGAGGAACAGAGAGATCTTGGGGTCCATATCCACAGATCTCTAAAGGTTGCCAGTCAAGTGGATAGAGCTGTGAAGAAGGCCTATAGTGTGTTAGCTTTTATTAACAGGGGGTTGGAGTTTAAGAGCCGTGGGGTTATGCTGCAACTGTACAGGACCTTGGTGAGACCACATTTGGAATATTGTGTGCAGTTCTGGTCACCTCACTATAGGAAGGATGTGGAAGCGCTGGAAGGAGTGCAGAGGAGATTTACCAGGATGCTGCCTGGTTTGGAGGGTAGGTCATATGAGGAAAGGTTGAGGGAGCTAGGGCTGTTCTCTCTGGAGCGGAGGAGGCTGAGGGGAGACTTAATAGAGGTGTATAAAATGATGAAGGGGATAGATAGAGTGAACGTTCAAAGACTATTTCCTCGGGTGGATGGAGCTATTACAAGGGGGCATAACTATAGGGTTCGTGGTGGGAGATACAGGACGGATATCAGAGGTAGGTTCTTTACGCAGAGAGTGGTTGGGGTGTGGAATGGACTGCCTGCAGTGATAGTGGAGTCAGACACTTTAGAAACATTTAAGCGGTTATTGGATAGGCACATGGAGCACACCAGGATGATAGGGAGTGGGATAGCTTGATCTTGGTTTCAGATAAAGCTCGGCACAACATCGTGGGCCGAAGGGCCTGTTCTGTGCTGTACTGTTCTATGTTCTATGTGCTTTGCCTGGTTGCTCTCCTCTGATCTTACTGTCATGGGTGACCCTGCCAGGAGTTTAAGACTCCCGATGGTGGGAGGAGAGATTAAGTCGGTTCAGATTGTATTCGCTGGAGTTCAGAAGAATGAGGGGGGATCTTATAGAAACGTCTAAAATTCTAACAGTACTAGACAGGGTAGACTCAGGAAGGATGTTCCCGATGGTGGGGGAGTCCAGAACCAGGGGTTGCAGTCTGAGGATGTGGGGTAAACCTTTTAGGACTGAGAGGTGGAGAAATTTCTTCAGCCAAAGAGTGGTGAGCCTGTGGAATTCATTACCACAGATAGCAATTGAGGCCAAAATATTGTATGTTTTCAAGAAGGAGTTAGATATAGCTCTTGGGATCAAAGGGTATGGGGGGAAAGCAGGAACAGGCAATTGAGTTGGATGATTAGCCATGATCATGGTGAATGGCAGAACAGGCTAGAAGGGCCAAACAGCCTGCTCCTGTTCCTATTTTCTATTTTTCTATGTTTGTTTGGTATGATTACTGTGTTGAGTTCTTTTTCTCAGGGGTGGCACAGTGGTCAGCACTGCTGCCTCACAGCGCCAGAGCCCCAGGTTCAATTCCGGCCTCGGGTGACTGTCTGTGTGGAGTTTGCACTTTCTCCCCGTGTCTATGTGGGTTTCCTCCGGGTGCTCCGGTTTCCTCCTACAGTCCAAAGATGTACAAATTCAGTTGATTGGCCATGCTAAATTGACCCTAGTGTCAGGGGATTAGCAGGGTAAATATGTGGGGTTATGGGGATAGGGCCTGGGTGGGATTGTGGTTGGCACAGACTCAATGGGCCAAATGGCCTCCTTCTGTACTGTAGGATTCTATGATTTTTTCTATGAAGGTTAATTGAGACAATGGTCAGGTTCTCTAAACTACAAAAAGGCTATGGTGATAAATCAATAAAATGTGTGTTCAAAGATTAGAAGTGTGGGAACAGTTAGTACTGAGCTGAATGAATGAGGGAAAAGTTCTCATTTTCCTTCTAATGATTGTTAAAAATGGCACATGATTAAAACCAAGTTTTAAAGGGCATATGGGTCATCCAAGCCTTATTTATTTATAAAAACAGAGGTAGATGGATTGTGGTAAACTTGAAAGGAAACAGTAAATGTAAGATGGAGGAGATGGGGAATGGTTTGTGTTCAAATATTGAAAACACTAGGAGTACCTTTGCTAAGAATATTTCGAGTGATTGGAGAAAGATTACTGAAGGAAATTATACTGTTTAGTCAGTTTTTAAAAGAAGAAATTTTTATGCAGCCAAGGAGTGACAAAGTCATGGTCTAATTGATAGTGGGATATTTGGATCGGCTTTTCCATTTACAAATGCTGATCTATATCTGTAATTATTTTTGGTGCACTCTCGAAACCATCTCAAGAACACCTGGTTGAGAAGCCCTGCTGGAGACCACATACTGCAGCCAAAGTACAATGCAGATGGAAGGCTGGAAGATGGATCCTGAGACTATCAGCAGGAGCACTAGTCACACTAACAGCTCTTGACTAGACATTGTCAAGATTGTTCTGTTGCAACTGCACCTCTCCAGGCAAGTGGTGAATAATCCAACATTCGATACTCCCTGGCATGAGCTCTGTCAATGAAGAAGAGTTTCTGTGGGGGTCAGGAGATGAACCACTCATCATGTAGTTCCCAGCCTCTGTTCTGCTCTTGTAGTGACAGTGTTGACTGGTGAGATATTGATGGTGGAAGGCTCGAAAATTTGTGTTTGTGCTGAAGGTCAGAAGTTGCTTTGTGTAGTTAATAAAGAAAAAGAATGATCTGCTTTTATATGTTGCTTTTCATGACTACCAAATGTCCAAAGCCACCTTATAACCAATAAAGTAATTTTGTAATGAACATAGAACATAGAACAGTACAGCACAGAACAGGCCCTTCGGCCCACGATGTTGTGCCGAGCTTTATCCAAAACCAAGATCAAGCTAATGCATATGTAGCAGCCAATAGCAAACATGATAATGATCAAATAGTCTGCTTTTGTGATCAAAGCAAATTACTGCAGATGCTGGAATCCGAAACAAATACAGAAAATGTTGGGAAATCTCAGCAGCTCTGACAGCGTCTGTGAAGAGAGAACAGAGGTAATATTTCAAGTCCAGATGACTCATCGTTGGAGCTTTGACAAAGAGTCATCCAGTCTTGAAACATTAGCTCTGTTCTCTGCTTTTCTGCTGATGATGGAGGGATAAATACTTGCCAGGGCATCCGAGAAAACTCCCCTGCTCTTAGCTGAAATAGTGCCACGGGACAATTACATCACCTGGGAGGACAGACAGGGCCTCAGTTTATTGTCTCAACCAGATGATAACCTCTGACAGTGCAGCACTCCCTGAAAACTGCACTGAAGTTTCAGCCTTTCCTTTCGGTTAACATTCCTGAGCACTTATGTGGCATAAATGTGATTTGCTCCCTCTCAGCCCTTCCCTGAGTGCTATCCAGGTTGTGGTGTATGTCGAATGAACTGCTTCATTGTTAAATATGCAAGGGAACTGAACACTGAAAGCATCAGTGAACTGTGCATTGCTGAAAGGAAGATTATTGATGATGGGCCTTGCAGACCTCTTAAATGACTAACTTCCAACAATCACTGCCATGTTCCTTTTTTATAAACTCCGTCTCCAGTCACTTGAGATTTTTTCCTTTGCCTTCTTTCCCCTCAAACCTGCCCTACTGCCACATGTTTGTTAAAGCTCCTGGTGTCATTTGTAGTAGAATGCTAGAATCTAAAGAAAGATACTTCATCAGCACTGTTTACATTCCTGATGCTTTTGGGAAATTAAGTACAGCACAGGTAGTGAGAGTTCAGGATACTGGATAGGTGGCCATCAGGAAAAGTAGGAAGAGGACAGCAAATGCAGCAGCCTGTGAGGTGTGTGTCCCTCTCAGACTGGTACTCAGCATTGGAGGCCGTAGGGAGTGTAACACCTTGAAGGTCCAACTCATGGCGCCAATAGGCAAGGGATTGCTCTGGAGCGAAAAGCAAAGAGCAAAAATGCAATTGTTACAGGGAATTCCAGGGGCACAGGCAGGCATTGCTGTAACCATCATGAGTCCCACATGGTGTGTTGTGTCCCTGGTGCAAGGGTAAAGTGCTCTGCAGGAGGAAGGGAGTGAGCCAGGAATTGCTGCAGTCATTAATACCAATGATATAGAGAGATCAGATGTTCAGGTCCCATAGTCAGATTTTTAGAAGTGAGGGAGGAAATTAAAATGTAGGAATCTCTGGATTACTTCCAACTCCTTGTGCTAGCAAGAGCAACCTGAGATTGGGGAGAATCAATGTGTGGTTTGAAGCATAGTGCAGGAGGAAGGAGTTCAGAGCCTTGGAGCATTTGGAACAGTTCTGAAGTAGGAGGAATGTATACAAAAGGGACAGGTTGAACCTCAACAGGACTGTGATCAATGCCCATTTTGGGAGATTTACTAGTGTTGTTGTGGGATGGGCTCTGTATATAGAACATAGAACATTACAGTGCAGTACAGGCCCTTCGGCCCTCGATGTTGCGCCGACCAGTGAAACCAATCTAAAGCCCCTCTAATCTACACTATTCCATATAGAATATAGAAGCAGAAAAGAGGAATAAATAAGGTGCATAAAGTGAGAGTGTTGAACTGCACTAGAAAAGGAAGTAGAACCATGTTAGATCAGATCAGACTGAGCAAGACTATACTCAGGAATACAAAGACAGATTTAGAATGCATGTACGTACATGCACAAACACAAATAGCCATGTCGGAATGTGGTGTAGTAGCAATAATGGAAGTGCAGCTTAAAAATGGTGAGGACTGAGCAATTAATATTTAAGGATAAAAAGCATTTAGAAAAGATAGGGAAGGAAAAAAAGGAGATAGTGCAGTAGAACTGATTGAAGACATTGCAGTACTAGAAAGATTGGACGTCCTTGAGGGAGCAGTTAAAGTGGAGAGGCAAAAAGGGCATGACTACTTACGGTATTCCAAAGGCCTCCAAATAGTGAGAGAGGTAGAGGAACACATTGGCAGGGAAATCATGAAGGTGAAAGAACTAAGGGCAACTTTAATGACCCAAATATCTATTGCGATAATGTCAGAGTAAAGGGAAAGGAAGGGGAGGAATTTCTGAAATGTGCCCATGAGAACATCCTTGATTAAAATGCAACAAGTATGCAGCCAGGGTGGCACAGTGGTTAGCACTGCTGCCTCACAGTGCCAATTCTGGCCTCGGGTCACTGTCTGTGTGGAGTTTGCACATTCTCCCCGTGTCTGTGTGAGTTTCCTCCGGGTGCTCCGGTTTCCTCCCACAGTCCAAAATTGTGTGGGTTAGGTTGATTGGTCATGCTAAATTGACCCTACTGTCAGGGGGATTAGTAGGGTAAATATGTGGTGTTACAGAGTGGGATTGTGGTCAGTGCAGACCTGATGGACCGAATGGCCTCCTTCTGCACTGTAGGGATTCTATGATGAAATTTAACAGGAAAAACTGTAAAAGAGCATTTTAAGGACATTTTTGAGGTACAGGCTAGGTACATTCCAACAATGGCTAAAGGAAGGGGAAGCAAAACCATGGCTCGTTGGGTGACAAGGGAGATGGAGAATATGATGAGATGAAAAAAATGAAGGTGTATGATACATGTCAAGTAAATTTTCAAGTGAGAACCAGGATCAGGTTAAATAAAATAACTCAGAGGAGAAGCAAAGAGGAAAATAAGACTAGCAAAGAAAGGAAATGAGAATAGAATGCAGTTAGGGAACCCAAGCATCTTTGATCAACATGTAAACAGTAAGTGATGGGGAGGTAAGGGTAATATTTGCTTCTAGGCAAGGGTAAGGCGAGAATACTGAAGTACTTTGTATTGATGTTTACTAAGGAAGAGTAATCTAATAAAATACTGGTAGAATCAGAGATGGTATAGGTAATGGATGGAGTGAAAATTGTTAGGAAGGGTGTAGTGGAATGCTAGTTATGTTTAAAGTTAATGAGGCACCTGGTCCTGAAGACTTGCATCCAGGTTACTAAAGGAAGTGGCGGTGAAGATAGTAGAAGGGCTTGCCATAATCATTAAATCTATCCTGGATATGGGGGAGAAACCAGAGGATTGGAGAGTGGGAAGTGTAACACATCTATTCAAGAAAGGTCATTCTAAATAGACTGGTCAGTTTAACATCAGGGATGGGTGAGGTTTTAGAATTAATAACAGGGAAGAGAACAGCAGGCACTTGGAGAAGTTTGAGATAATTAAGGAAAGCCAGCACAGATTTGTAAATGTGTGTGATGAATATAATTGAACTTTTTGATGAAGTATCAGAAAAGGTTGATGCTGTCCATATGGATTTTAAGAAAGAACCATTCAAAAGACTGGTTAACAAAATCTGAGGCTTATTGGAACAGGAAGCTCTGTATTGGCTTGGATAAAATATTGGCTTAAGGAGAATGAGAGTCGTGGTAAATGGTTGTTTTTCAGACTGGATGATGGTGATGCTGGAACCATTGCTTTAGGTTCGGCCCCAGCCAGTTTATCGCACCCAGGTTTGGATGCCATTCTTTAGGAGGGGTTAGGATCCTTGAGACGATGCGGAGAAGATCCACCAGAATGATTCCAGGGATGAGGGATTTTAGTTACAAGTTTAGGTTGGAAAAGTTGGAGTCGCTCTCCTTAGAGCATGTGAGATTGAGGGGGATTTGACAGATGTACAAGGTTATGATATGTTTAGGTAACATAGAGAAAGAAAAGCAGTTCTGATTATCTGATGGCACTAAGACTAGAGGACACAGATTTCAGGTTTTGGGCAAGAGTTGCAAGGCTGATGTGAGAGAACTTGTTTTATAAGAACATAAGAACATAAGAAATAGGAGCAGGAGTAGGCCATCTGGCCCTTCGAGCCTGCCCCGCCATTCAACAAGATCATGGCTGATCTGAAGCGAATCAGTTCCACTTACCCGCCTGCTCCCCATGTCCCCTAATTCCCTTATTGATCAGAAAACTATCTACCCGTGATTTAAACATATTCAACGAGGAAGCCTCCACCACTTCAATGGGCAGAGAATTCCAGAGGTTCACTACCCTCTGAGAGAAGAAGTTCCCCCTCAACTCTGTTCTGAACCGGCCCCCCCTTATTTTAGGCTGTGCCCTCTAGTTCTGGTTTCCCTTCTAAGTGGAAAGAATCTCTCCACCTCTACCGTATCTAGCCCCTTCATTATCATATATGTCTCTATAAGATCACCCCTCATCCTTCTAAACTCCAACGAGTACAGACCCAATCTGTTTAATCTCTCCTCATAAGCTACACCCCTCATCTCCGGTATCAACCTGGTGAACCTTCTCTGCACTCCCTCCAAGGCCAATATATCCTTTCGCAAATAAGGGGACCAAAACTGCACACAGTACTCCAGTTGCGGCCTCACCAGTGCCTTGTACAGTTGCAGCAAGACCTCCCTGCTTTTATATTCTATCCCCCTCGCGATAAAGGCCAACATTCCATTCGCCTTCTTGATCACCTGCTGCACCTGCAGACTGAGTTTTTGCGATTTGTGCACAAGGACCCCCAGGTCCCTCTGCACAGTAGCATGATGTAATTTTTCTCCATTTAAATAATATTCCAATTTACTATTATTTCTTCCAAAGTGGATAACCTCACATTTGCTAACGTTATATTCCATCTGCCAGATCCTCGCCCACTCGCTCAGCCTATCCAAATCTCTCTGCAGACTTTCCGCGTCCTCCACGCAATTCGCTTTCCCACTCACCTTCGTGTCATCAGCAAACTTGAATACCCTAGATTCAGTTCCCTCCTCCAGATCATCTATGTAAATGGTAAACAATTGAGGACCCAGCACCAATCCCTGCGGCACGCCACTGGTCACCAACTGCCAACCAGAAAAGCACCCATTTATCCCAACTCTCTGCTTCCTGTTAGATAGCCAATCCCCAATCCACGCCAACACCTTACCCCTAACTCCGTGTACCCCAATCTTCTGCAGCAACCTTTTGTGAGGCACCTTATCGAACGCCTTCTGGAAATCTAAAAACACTACATCCACCGGTTCCCCTCTGTCAACCGCACTAGTGACATCTTCATAAAAGTCCAGTAGATTCGTCAAACATGACTTTCCCTTCATGAATCCAGGCTGCGTCTGCTTGATCGAACCATTCTTATTCAGGTGCTCTGTTATTTCCTCTTTAATAATGGACTCTAGCATCTTCCCAACTACGGACGTTAAGCTAACCGGCCTGTAGTTACCCGCCTTTTGTCTACTTCCTTTTTTAAACAGCGGCGTAACAGTAGCTGTTTTCCAGTCAGCCGGCACTACCCCAGAGTCCAGCGAATTTTGATAAATTACTACTAACGCATCTGCTATTACCTCAGCCATTTCTTTCAGTACCCTGGGATGCATTCCATCCGGGCCCGGGGACTTGTCTACCTTCAGTCCTATTAGTCTACCAAGCACCACCTCCTTAGTAACAGTAATTGTATTAAGGACCTCCCCTCCCACCAACTCTCGATCTCTAATATTCGGCAAACTATTTGTGTCTTCCACCGTGAAGACCGACACAAAGAACTTATTTAAAGTCTCAGCCATTTCCTCGTTTTCCACTATTAAATCCCCCCTCTCATCTTCCAAGGGTCCAACATTCACTCTAGCCACTCTATTTCTTTTTTATATACTTGTAAAAACTTTTACTATCATTTTTTATATTTTGAGCTAGTTTAGTTTCATAATCTATCTTTCCTTTCTTCATTGCTTTCTTAGTCGTTCTTTGTTTTTCTTTAAAGCTTTCCCAATCCACTAATTCTCCACTATTTTTGGCCACTCTGTACGCATCTGATTTTATTTTAATACTCTCCTTTATTTCCTTCGTTATCCACGTCTGGTTATCCTTTTTCTTACAGTCCTTCTTTATCACCGGAATATATTTTTGCTGAGTACTTAAAAAAATCTCCTTAAAAATCCTCCACTGTTCCTCAGCTGTCCTACCTACCAGTCTGCTCGCCCAGTCTACATTAGCCAATTCCACCCTCATACTATCGTACTCCCCTATGTTCAAGCAGAGGACACTGGTTTGGGACCCTACTTTCTCACCCTCCATCTGTATCAGAAATTCCACCATATTATGATCACTCATCCCAAGAGGATCCTTCACAAGAAGATCCTTAATCCTACCTGTCTCATTGCACAGAACCAGATCCAAGATAGCTCGCTCTCTCGTAGGTTCTGTAACATACTGTTCAATGAAACAATCCTGACAGCATTCCAAGAACTAATAGGGTAGAGGTGGAGAGATTCTTTCCACTTAGAAGGGAAACCAGAACTAGAGGGCACAGCCTCAAAATAAGGGGGGGCCGGTTCAGAACAGAGTTGGGGCGGCACGGTAGCACAGTGGTTAGCACTGCTGCTTCACAGCTCCAGGGACCTGGGTTCGATTCCCGGCTTGGGTCACTGTCTGTGTGGAGTTTGCACATTCTCCTCGTGTCTGCGTGGGTTTCCTCCGGGTGCTCCGGTTTCCTCCCACAGTCCAAAGATGTGCGGGTTAGGTTGATTGGCCATGCTAAAATTGCCCCTTGGTGTCTTGGGATGCGTAGGTTAGAGGGATTGGCGGGTAAATATGTGGGGATATGGGGATAGGGCCTGGGTGGGATTGTGGTCGGTGTAGACTCGATGGGCCGAATGGCCTCTTTCTACACTGTAGGGTTTCTATGATTCTATGATTCTTTCTATGAACTCTTCCTCAAGCCCCCCACGTCCAATTTGAGTCGACCAATCAATATGTAGGTTAAAATCCCCCATGATTATTGCCGTTCCACTTTTGCACGCATCCATTATTTGCTTGTTTATAGCCCTCCTCACCTCTAAGTTATTATTTGGGGGCCTATAGACCACGCCTACCAGTGTCTTTCTCCCCCTAATATTCCTTATCTCCACCCACAACGATTCCATGTTTTGCTCCTTGGAGCCTATGTCGTCTCTCACTACCGTCCTGATATTATCCTTTATTAACAAAGCTACCCCACCTCCTTTTTCTACCTGTCTATCCTTCCTAAATGCCTGATAACCCTGTATATTCAGTTCCCAGTCCCGGTCACCCTGCAACCACGTTTCTGTGATGGACACTAGATCATATTTATTTGTATGGATTTGTGCCATCAACTCATTTACTTTGTTTCGAATGCTTCGTGCATTCAGGCAAAGTGTCTTTATGCCAGCCTTTATCTGGATCCGGTTTGTTGAAGCGCTACTAACATCTCCCAAGCCCTCTCCTCCTTTAGCTAGTTGCTTATTCACTATACTCCTGGCATTAGAGTAGACACCTCTCAATCCTATGGTCTGACCTCTCCCCTTCTCTGTTCCCAGTCCACCTGCCCTCTTGCACTGCCTATAACCCTTCTCTGTTTGCAAGCTACCTTCCTCACTCTCAGTCACGTCGCTTTGATCCCCTCCCCCCAACCTATCTAGTTTATGCGGTGTTAGAACTCGGTGCCTATGAGTGTGGTGGAAGCGGAGACGATCATGTGTTTCAAAAGGAAATTGGGCACTTGAGGGAAGTAAATCAGCAGGGCTATAGGGATAAGGCATGGAATGGGGCTGACTGCTCTGGGTCAGCACAGACTTGATGGACTGAAAAACCTCCTGTGCCATAATAATGACTCTCGAACTCTGTGATACATGCTCAAACTGCTCAATCCTACTTCTGTCTCACAGTTCTGGGTAAAAATATGAAGGAAGATTTTTAGAATTCTGTTCAAGTATAAAAATGCACCTGCGATTAGGCTGCACGTCTAGAAACCACCTCATTTACAATCCTTAGCCAAGGCAGTGCGACAGGCTGAGACCTTCAAATAAAAACTTTAATGAAAAATATTTATAGGTAACTTGTTGTTGTATCTTTAAAGCATCCGTAATGTAGTAAAATGTCCCAAGATCCATTACCAGGAGTATTAGCAGACACAATTTTCCACAAAACCACATAGAAATATTAGAGCTGATGGCAA
This sequence comes from Mustelus asterias, assembly GCF_964213995.1. Classification (NCBI taxonomy): domain Eukaryota; kingdom Metazoa; phylum Chordata; class Chondrichthyes; order Carcharhiniformes; family Triakidae; genus Mustelus; species Mustelus asterias. Next base: position 130,379,899 of record NC_135801.1, on the reverse strand, counting down.
AAGTTTGCTTAAAGATATGTGTCTTTAAGAAAGACAGACAAGTTTAGGAAGGGAATTCCAGCGTTTTGAGCCCAGCTGAAGCACAGCTGCAAATGGTGGGGATGAAGTGGAAATGATCAAGAGCTTCAAGTTTCTAGCTGCTCAGATCACCAACAACTTGTTCTGGTCCCTCCATGCCCTCACTATGGTTAAGCCCACCAATGCCTCCACTTTCTCAGGAGGCTAAGGAAATTTGGCATGTCAGCTACAACTCTCACCAACTTTTACAGATGCACCATAGAAAGCATTCTTTCTGGTTGTATCACAGCTTGGTATGGCTCCTGCTCTGCCCAAGACCGCAAGAAACTACAAAGGGTCGTGAATGAAGCCCAGTCCATCACGCAAACCAGCATGTCTACACTTCCCCCTAACTTGGAAAAGCAGTCAGCATAATCAAGGACCCCACACAGCCAGGACACTCTCTCTTCTACCTTCTTCCATCGGGAAAAAGATGCAAAAGCCTGAGGTCATGTACCAACCGACTCAAGAACAGCTTCTTCCCTGCTGGCATCAGATTTTGAATGGACCTACCTCGCATTAAGTTGATCTTTCTCTGCACCCTAGCTATGACTATAACACTACATTTTGCACCCTCTCCTTTCTTTCTCTATGTATGGTATGCTTTGTCTGTATAACGTGCAAGAAGCAATACTTTTCACTCTATACTAATACATGTGACAATAATAAATCAAATCAAGTGACTGCAATCACACTGCTAAAGGGACCAAGATTAGTGGTCCTGTTGTGGGGCTAGAGGAGATTACAGAGATGGGAAAGGGCCAACTGGTGAAGGGATTGGAAAACAAGAAAGGAAATAATGCATCAGAGTCCCTGACTTGCCACTGGCCAAAATGGAGAAAGCTTATCTAGGAAGGCACCAAACACAATGAGAGACTTTGTCAGGAACGTGCAGAGGTATTGGAGACAGCACGCAAACCTCCAAACAACTCATCCACCCAACCCTTCAAGCACCACCTGCCCTGCATGTGGCAGAGTCTGCAGATCATGCAGTGGATTAATCAGCCATCTCCAAACCCACCAAAGTGTGAGTAAGTCATCCTCAATCCCAGAAGGAAAGATGAGTGAAGATGCAGTGGTTAGCACTGCTGCCTCACAGCTTCAGGGACCTGGGTTCGATTCCTGGCTTGGGTCACTGTCTGTGTGGAGTCTGCACATTCTCCCCCATGTCTCTGTGGGTTTCCTCCGGATGCTCCGGTTTCCTCCCAGTCTGAAAGACATGCTGGTTAGGTGCATTGGCCATGTTGAATTCTCCCTCAGTGTAACTCCGCGGAGTGTGGCGATTAGGGGATTTGCACAGTAACTTCATTGCAGTTTTAATTTAAGCCTTCTTGTGATACTAATAAATAAACACATGGGCGGCAGACTTTTGGATGATAGAATTTACAGGAGTAAAATGGGAGGCTGGCTATGAGTGCATTGGGGTATCTAGAGGCATGACTTCACCTGACCAAGGAACCGTGCTCCGAAAGCTTGAGATTTCAAAATAACCTGTTGGACTGTATTCTGTTGTGATGTGACTTCATCTGGAGGTACAGAGACATAGAACATAGAACATAGAACATAGAACATAGAACAGTACAGCACAGAACAGGCCCTTCGGCCCACGATGTTGTGCCGAGCTTTATCTGAAACCAAGATCAAGCTATCCCACTCCCTATCATCCTGGTGTGCTCCATGTGCCTATCCAATAACCGCTTAAATGTTTCTAAAGTGTCTGACTCCACTATCACTGCAGGCAGTCCATTCCACACCCCAACCACTCTCTGCGTAAAGAACCTACCTCTGATATCCGTCCTGTATCTCCCACCACGAACCCTATAGTTATGCCCCCTTGTAATAGCTCCATCCACCCGAGGAAATAGTCTTTGAACGTTCACTCTATCTATCCCCTTCATCATTTTATACACCTCTATTAAGTCTCCCCTCAGCCTCCTCCGCTCCAGAGAGAACAGCCCTAGCTCCCTCAACCTTTCCTCATATGACCTACCCTCCAAACCAGGCAGCATCCTGGTAAATCTCCTCTGCACTCTTTCCAGCGCTTCCACATCCTTCTTATAGTGAGGTGACCAGAACTGCACACAATATTCCAAATGTGGTCTCACCAAGGTCCTGTACAGTTGCAGCATAACCCCACGGCTCTTAAACTCCAACCCCCTGTTAATAAAAGCTAACACACTATAGGCCTTCTTCACAGCTCTATCCACTTGACTGGCAACCTTTAGAGATCTGTGGATATGGACCCCAAGATCTCTCTGTTCCTCCACAGTCTTCAGAACCCTACCTTTGACCCTGTAATCCACATTTAAATTTGTCCTACCAAAATGAATCACCTCACATTTATCAGGGTTAAACTCCATTTGCCATTTTTCAGCCCAGCTTTGCATCCTATCAATGTCTCTTTGCAGCCTACAACAGCCCTCCACCTCATCCACTACTCCACCAATCTTGGTGTCATCAGCAAATTTACTGATCCACCCTTCAGCCCCCTCCTCTAAGTCATTAATAAAAATCACAAAGAGCAGGGGACCAAGCACTGATCCCTGCGGCACACCGCTAGCAACCTGCCTCCAATCCGAAAATTTTCCATCGACCACCACCCTCTGTCTTCGGTCAGACAGCCAGTTACCTATCCAATCGGCCAACTTTCCCTCTATCCCACACCTCCTCACTTTCATCATAAGCCGACCATGGGGGACCTTATCAAACGCCTTACTAAAATCCATGTATATGACATCAACTGCCCTACCTTCATCAACACACTTAGTTACCTCCTCAAAAAATTCTATCAAATTTGTGAGGCACGACTTGCCCTTCACGAATCCGTGCTGACTATCTCGGATTAATCCGCATCTTTCTAAATGGTCGTAAATCCCATCCCTAAGGACCCTTTCCATCAATTTACCAACCACCGAAGTAAGACTAACCGGTCTATAATTACCAGGGTCATTTCTATTCCCTTTCTTAAACAGAGGAACAACATTCGCCATTCTCCAGTCCTCTGGCACCATCCCCGTGGACAGCGAGGACCCAAAGATCAACGCCAAAGGCTCTGCAATCTCATCCCTTGCCTCCCACAGAATCCTAGGATACATTTCATCAGGCCCAGGGGACTTATCGACCTTCAGTTTATTCAAAACTGCCAAGACATCCTCCCTCCGAACATCTATTTCCTCCAGCCTATTAGCCTGTAATACCTTCTCTTCCTCAAAAACATGGCCCCTCTCCTTAGTGAACACTGAAGAAAAGTATTCATTCATCACCTCGCCTATCTCTACTGACTCCATACACAAGTTCCCACTACTGTCCTTGACCGGCCCTAACCTCACCCTGGTCATTCTTTTATTCCTCACATAAGAGTAAAAAGCCTTGGGGTTTTCCTTGATCCGACCCGCCAAGGACTTCTCATGTCCCCTCCTAGCTCTCCTAAGCCCCTTTTTCAGCTCATTCCTTGCTAACTTGTAACCCTCAATCGAGCCATCTGAACCTTGTTTCCTCATCCCTACATAAGCTTCCCTCTTCCTTTTCACAAGACATTCCACCTCTTTTGTGAACCATGGTTCCCTCACTTGGCCATTTCCTCCCTGCCTGACAGGAACATACCTATCAAGGACATCCAGTATTTGTTCCTTGAAAAAAATCCACTTTTCATTAGTTCCTTTCTCTGACAGTTTCTGTTCCCAACTTATGCCCCCTAATTCTTGCCTAATCGCATCATAATTACCCCTCCCCCAATTGTAAACCTTGCCCTGCCGTACGGCCCTATCCCTCTCCATTGCAATAACAAAAGAAAAGCTAAGGCTTTTCACCAGATAAGAAGCAGCAGCAAGTTGCTCTGTGTCAGAGTGGTGTAACAGTCTGGATGAAGAAGCAGAAGTGGTCAGAAGCTCATCTTGAGGTCAGCTATGAGACCAAAAGATAATGCAATGAACAAATTTATTTATGTTAGTGTAAGAATGACTTTATTAAAATTTTCAGTCACTAAAAAGCAGAAAGCTATTTGAGCACAAAAGGCAAGTGTGGCCCGGTGGCCAGATTGTAGGATAACAAGTTTTCTGGAATGGTTTTAGTTTATGGGTCATGTGGAATTTGTAGGAACTAACGGATTGTTAGACAGAAAAAAAAAAATTTTTTTCCAGTCTTGCTCCGTGATATAGAAACGGTTCAGGAAGGTTTTCCCCGCACTGCCTGTCCTGCTCACTCAATGCTAAGGGGATGCAGTGGAAGCTTCAGCTCCGCCTCGCATGATGACAGGAGGGGATGAGAGGGCCAGTGGCGCACGTAGCTGGCAGCCTGCCCGGGGGACGGCCAACAGCGAGTGCCCGGAATGGAAGGCAAGCTCTCGGCAGCAAGAATATTCTCCACCGAGTCCTACACAACATGAGCCTGCGCTGCTTGCTCCTGCTGTCCTTAGCACCCATCATATGCAGTGAAGGTAAGGGCTAAGCAAGCAATCTGTCTCTTTGTAGCAACTCTAACACGCAATTCACTCTCTCCGCTCAGCACAAAGGCGAAGTTTTCATCCAGTGGGAAATGATTGATGCGCTCAGTATCTAATTAAATAACTGACTACAATACAACTCCTGACACTGGACGAATGAGGGACGAATAGGCGGGTCTTCCTGTAAATTTGTTACATCTCTAAACAACTGTTAAAAATCTATCCCAGCAATTTTCACTGAGTTATTTTAAAACTAAATTTCGCGTGCTGTCACTTATTTATACGATAGACAGAATATTATAATTCCTTCCTTCCAATTAAGTTACATGTAGAAACTGGAGGGGGAGACACATCCTCCATTCAGAACGCGGTAGATGTTGGAATCCTTGCATTGGCAGAGCAGTGATTGACTATATAATTTACATGTTTGGTATGTCCTGTTTGAGTAACTGTAGACAGTAATTCCACATGGAACGAGTTGGAGGCTCTAGATTTTTAAGCATTAATATTTAGGAACAAAACCTCAATTTAATCTGTAATCTCCTCCATCCTGCAACCCTCCGACAGTCCTTCAATTCTGGCCTCCTGTGTTTCTTTCACCCCCCAAGCTCTGGTTTCTCACCTCTCACTCAATAAACCTTGCTGCTTTTCCACCACCCAGCTCCTTAAACCCTACCCCTGACAATGCTTTTAGTCATATGTCCTAATACCTCTTTGGGACAATCTTAATTATTTTGTTATATTACATCCCGTGAAGTGGCTTGTGATGCTTTGTTTTCATTCTTTGGATGTGGACATCACTGGCAAGGCCAGCATTAATTGCCCATTCCTGGTTGCCCTTGAGAAAGGTAGTGGTGAGCTGCCTTCTTGAACTGTCCTAGTCCCTGTGGTGGAAATGTACACTCAAGATAGTTCAGTAGGGAGTTTCAGGATTTTGATCCAGCTATGATGAAGGAATGGCAACAAATTTTGAAGCCAGGATGTGTGTGACTTGGGGTTGATCATGGAGGTAATGGAGTTCCCACGCCGTTGTTGCCCTTGTCCTTCTAGGTTGTTGAGATCAGGGGATTTCCAGGTGCTGTTGAAGGAGCCTTGGCGAGTTATTGTGCATCCTGGAGATATTACCAATTGCAGCCACTGTGTGCCAGTGGTGGAGGGAGTGCATGTTTAAATTTGTGGATGGGCCGCTGATCAAGCAAACCGATTAGCCTCCCACAATCACTGCTATCATCCTTTGTTTATGTTGTGGCTCTAGCTAGCTTTAACCCCGCTCTGACGAACTGTCATCCAGACTTGAAACGTTGGCTCTATGCTCTCTCTGCAGATGCTATCAGACCTACTGAGATTTTCCAGCATTTTTCATTTTTGTTTTAGCTTTACCCCTGGTTGTCTATCACCACCCCACTCTCCTTTAACTTCCTTAGTTAGCCACAGATGGTGCATCCTAGAGTCTTTCTTTTTCACTGGAATGTATCCTTGAATGTTATGATACATCTCCTTAAATGTCTGCCACTGTTTTTCTACTGACCTACCTCCTAACTATTTTTCCAGTTCACCTTGGTCAGCTCCATTCTCCATACCCTTGTAATTGCCTTTATTTAAGTTTAAAACACTAGCCTTAGACCCACTCTTCTCTTCCTCAAACTGAATGCAAAATTCAATCATGTTATGATCACTACTACCTGGAGGCTCCTTTACTATTGAGGTCATTAATTAATCTAGCCTTATTGCACATTACTGGGTCGAGAATAGCCTGCTCTCTGGTTGGCTTAGAATGAGCTGCCTTAAAAAAAACTGTCCCAAAAACAGACTATACACTCATCTTCCAGGCTACTTTGCTGATCTGATTCATTCAATCTATATGTAGATTAGAATCACCCATTGCAGTGCCTTTCTCAGCAACACCCATTATTTCTTCCTGTATACCCTATCCTTGATCCGACCCGCCAAGGACTTCTCATGTCCCCTCCTAGCTCTCCTAAGCCCCTTTTTCAGCTCATTCCTTGCTAACTTGTAACCCTCAATCGAGCCATCTGAACCTTGTTTCCTCATCCCTACATAAGCTTCCCTCTTCCTTTTCACAAGACATTCCACCTCTTTTGTGAAATGTTTACGGTTGCTACGGTTAGGAGGCTATAAACTATTCATGCAATTAGCTTCTTCCCTTTGTTATTTCTTATCTCTACCCAAACTGATTCTACAACTTGATCTTTAGAACTAAGGCAATCTCTCACTATTGTACAATATCATCCTTATTAACAAACCCACAGCCCTTTCCTATCTTCCTAATCTTCCAAAAATATGAGGAAAGATTGAACAGGTTGGCCTGTGTCCATTGGTGTTTAGAAGATTGGGAGATGATCTTATTGAAACTTATGAAATCCTGAGGGTACTTGACAGGGTGGATGCCAAGAGGATGTTAATCCTTGTCGGAAAGACTAGGTCTTGCAGCCACAATTTTAAAATGCTCCCTGGTGAGCTTCATTGAATAATTATAAGGTAGAGGAGGCAGGTAGATTCTTGACTAACAAAGGAGTTGAAGGTTATGGGGGGTAGGCAGAATATGGAATGAAGGCCACAATTGGATCAACCATGATCTTATTGAATAGTGAAGCAAGCTCGAGGGGCCAAATGGCTTACTTCTGCTCCTATTTTTTAATGTTTGTAGAAAACGTCAAGTTCCCTTGAATATTCAGGTCAGAGCCTTGGTCACCTTTGCAGTCACTTCTTTGTATGGCTATCAGATCATACATATTTATTTCTATTTAACTTGACAATTCATCTGTTTTTCTAAGATTTCTATGGACATTCAGTTAGAAAGTCTTTAGTTCTGTCTTTTTAATTATTTCTGTAAACTCTGGCTTTAGTTGCTGTCATATTCACGGGTTTGTACCCTGTCCCATGCTCTGATCGTCATTACTCTTATTGCTACCTTGCTGCCTTGCCTTGTCCTTTTCCTGTAATTTACCAAATCTTCCCTTGCCTGACCCCTCACTCCCACTGTTTAGTTTAAAGCCCAGTCTACTGCTGTAGTTATAACTCACCAGAACACTGGTCCCAGCATGGTTCAAGTGAAGACTGTCCCAAAGGTACAGCTCCCATTTCCCGCAGTACTGGTGCTAGTTCCTCATGGATCAAAATCTATTTCTCACACACTAATCTTTGAATCACAAGTTTAACTCTCTAATCTGATTTACCTTGCATCAGGGATCTTTCTGGTATTATAACCCCTTGCAGAAAGTTCTCTATTATAACCCCTTGTTGAAATTTCTATTATAACTGCGTCCCCTCACAGAAATCTCTGTCATAACCTGTGACCTCCCTGATGCACTTACCTGCAGAAGTCTAGGATATGCCACAAAGGTCACCAGTGGAACCCTGAAAGAAGCCACTGGTCTAGAAATATAGGATGGCAATGACCTTCAGGGTGACAGGCAGTGGGTGGCCACCAAGTCCATGTGGCACCAACTCTTGGAGAACCGGGCAAAGGTGACCAACTGTGCGGCTGGACAGTCATAGGCAATTTTACCGTCCCACCTGCCATGGGAATCGGAGTGGGTGAGGGGTGGACCATGGAAAGGTCTGTTGACCTTGGACGCTTTGTTTTCTCTCCACAGATGCTGTCAGACCTGCTGAGATTTTCCAGCATTTTCTATTCTTGTTTCAGATTCCAGCATCTACACTATTTTGCTTTTATCTTGGAAGTAACTAAACGGGGAGCTTGTTGTGAAAAGGGTTAATGAGTGAGTGGCAATCAGTGGCGCTAGTTTACATCAGAACTAAATTAGTGGGCATCATTGACTTGTCTTTTAAAGTTTTAAAAAGTTTATTTATTAATGTCACAAGTAAGCTTACATTAACACTGCAATGAAGTTACTGTGAAATACCCCTACTCCGGCGCCTGTTCGGATATACTGAGGGAGAATTCAGCATGGCCAATGCACCTAACCAGCACATCTTTCGGACTGTGGGAGGAAACCGGAGTACCCAGAGGAAACCCACACAGACACGGGGAGAACGTACAAACTCCACACAGACAGTGACCCAAACCGGGAATCGAACCTGGGTCCCTGGTGCCGTGAGGCAGCAGTGCTAACCACTGTGCCACCCTTAAAAACTAAGCAGTGTTACTTGACTAGTGGATTTCTGATCTGGTAGGACTGTTTCTGCAGTGTAGTTGTTTTAATGTTTGCTTTACATGCAAAAAGGTTCCTTGGTCCGAAACCAGTCAGAAACATTATCAAAACCTTTTACTGGCTGTAGTCATGACCGAGTGGTGAAGGTGTGAATTTGAAATCCATTGGGATTCCCCAATGCAGGTTCAAATCCTACCAACTGTGTCTCTCAACATTCATCTCTGTAGGTGTCTCTGATGTGGCAGCCAAAGGTAACTTTGTTACTGTCATGGTTCCATATAAAAGCTTGTATGATCAGTCATTACACCTGTCAGAGGAATTTCTGAGGTGTCCCCCTGGGGTGCCCTGTATTTGTTGACCTCACTCGACCAATACATAGACTGCGAAAGACAGTATATGGTTAAAGAATGAAAAGGAATTTATTTGTTAATGCATGCACCAGGAGGGAGACACAGTCAATGAGGGTTGACTGTCCTCTCTGAGCTAATATTGCAAGGTAAAATTATTTTATTCTGAACATTTCAATATCCCATCCAGTCTCGTCAATCAGGCTAGAGGGTCCAATCACAATATTAGACATTATTACCTTAGCCAAAATGTTCCACCTGTCAACAGGTATAGGTGATTATTAGCTCATTGCCCAGGTAGGTTCTTCCCCTTTTACCAAGGAAACCTAACCCACGTCATTACCAGTGGCCAAGGCCATAGCTAACATTTGTGATTTTTAATTGGCAAAAGGAGTCACTCTCTCGCTGGAACCTCCCTTATCAGCTTGAGAGACTGCTCCAGCCTCGCTACCCATGAGCGAACGTATTCCTTTAAATACCAGGCCTATTACATTTGCTTTTGCGTATCAAAAAACAGATAACAGAAGCTACCTTTCTATGATCCCTTGTATTAAAAGAATTAGGTCTATCTACCACTGTGTTTCCCATCATGCTGCATTCAGAACGAAGTTGGCCAAGGTACACAATACATATATATTGAAAATACAGTTTAAGCTTATAATACTTGGTTAATTTGTGGTTTTACAGTTTATAATACCTTTGCAGTTTATAATACCTTTGCATATTTTGTTCCAGGCACATTATGAATTCTCACTATAAATAAGGCACTTTATAATGACCGTAACCTACTTATTATAGTAAAACTAAAACGAAAGGCCTCATACTAAGAATTCTATACTACCTCCCATCATCGTCACTGGTAGCCCCCCAGCCCCCAACATTGTGGCTTCTCCAGGCTTTGCATTCTGGACACCCGTGCAATCCAGCTGCCTAGGCTTACCGGCCTAGTACCAAATACCTTGCAGAAGGCAGAGGCCCTTAACTTGTGGATTGCAGCCTCAGGGTGGGTGAGATTTACAAGTGGCTTTGATGCGCTCTCATCGCTGAGTCCCCGCCCCCCCCCCCCCCCGAAGGGGCCAAACCATCAACCCCTACCCCTCAGAGTCAGGCCAGTGGCAGATCCCATGCACTTGCCCTCTACCAATACCCCCGCCTTTACGATTACTCTTCCCCCATCCCATGAACACCTGCAGCCCTGTGGAGGGGCTGGCCTCTCGCACCCCTTGGGACTACTCATAGTCCCGCTGAGGGTTGGCCTCACCTTACCCCACCACGAACACTCATAGCCCGGCCAAGGGGCTGGCCTTGTTTCCCCACCCAAACAACCACTGCCTCTTCCCCACAACTTGCTGCTTCCATCCCTCAGACCCCACAGCTTCTCCCTGATCCCGTGGCACCCTCAAACCTGCAGCCCTCCTCCCTAGGCAGAGCGACCCCTTTAACTAGTTCCTCCCCATGGCTCTCAGGTGTCCTTTCTCCCAATGGACTTCCTGGTGGGTAGTGGCAACCTGCTGCTCACTTCTGATATCCCACTCGGAGACGAGGTTGTGAGGTTTCCACTTTTCAAAACCTGCTGTGAACCCTGCTGGTGTGACGGTCGGACATTGTAATGAAGGAGGAGGAGGTTACAGCGGGACTGTCGCTAGTTAGACCATAATGAGTTCAAATGCAGGAACCTCATTACATCAATGGCAGTGTGGCGGGGGAGGGGGGGACAATGGCATCATAAGATTCGCTTTTCTGGCCTCGCGCGAGTGTGTAGTTTCAGGTTTTGATTTGATTTTGATTTTATTTATTATTGTCACGAATTAGTGTGCAGTGAAAAGTATTGTTTCTTGCATGCTATACAGACAAAGCATACCGTTCATAGAGAAGGAAAAGAGAGGGTGCAGAATGTAGTGTTACAGTCATAGCTAGGGTGTAATAGTGCATTGTTGGAGAGTTTAAGAGTTAGAATAGAGTTTTAGAGGCACAAAACAAGAGTAAAGGATAGAATTAGAGGGTATGCTGGGCACAGCTGGCAAGAAGTAACCTCGCTCCGGCGCCATCTTGAATCTCCTCATTTAGTGTAGTATTTGTACCTCACCTCAGGAGTTTCTGCTAACTTTTCATTTATAATAAGAGAGGTCATCGCTTCATGCTGTCAGTAATGCAGATTTGGAAGGACATGACAACCAGAGGAATTCTAACATTTAACATTTTTTAACATTTATTTATTAGTGTCACAAGTAGGCTTACATTAACACTGCAATGCAGTTACTGTGAAAATCCCCTAGTTGCCATACACCGATGCCTGTTTGGGTTCACTGAGGGAGAATTTAGCATGGCCAATGCACCTAACCAACACGTCTTTTGGACTGTGGGAGGAAAACCGGAGCACCTGGAGGAAACCCACGCAGACATGGGGAGAATGTGCAGACTCCGCACAGACAGTGACCCAAGCCGGGAATCGAACCCGGGTCCCTGGCGTTGTGAGGCAGCAGTGCTAACTACTGTGCCACCAGAATTCTGGCACAATACCAACAAGCAATGTTGTGACTTTCCTACTTCCTGGAAATTCAGGTTTTGCTATTGGTGTGCCATAATTGGGGGCCGGTTAGCTCAGTTGACTGAACGGCATTTAATGCAGAGTGACGCCGACAGCGTAGGTTCAATTCCTGTACTGGCTGAGGTTATTCATGAACCTTGCCCCTTGCCTGAGGTGTGGTGACCCTCAGGTTAAATCAGCACCACTCACCCCTCTCAAAGGGGAGAGCAGCCTTTGGTCATCTGGGACTATAGTGACTTTCACATTTCAATAACAGTTTGCAGCAACTGTATTTCTTGAACATAGTGTTAAGGCATAGTTTAGTGTAATATGGTACCTCAGTCATGTTAAAAGTATTCTAATCATTGTGTGATTGTTCATTGTATTATGTATAAATAGAGCTCACAGGAAAGTTTCACGTGACAGCCACACCCACCCAAAAAATGTACCGATGCAGCATTAAGGTTTTGTGTACTGAGGTTTTCAACATCAAAATTGCTTTCAACTTATCATAGAATCCCTACAGTACAGAAGGAGGCCATTCGGCCCATTGAGTCTGTACCGACTACAATCCCACCCAGACCCTACCCTCACAACTCCAAGCATTTACCCTGCTAATCCACTGACACTAGGGTCAATTTAGCATGGCCAATCAACCTAACCCGCACATCTTTGGAGTGTGGTAGGAAACCGGAGCACCCGGAGGAAACCCACGCAGACACAGGGAGAACGTGCAAACTTCACACAGAAAGTGACCTGAGGCTGGAATTGAACCTGGGACCCTGGCGCAGTGAGACAGCAGTGCTAACCACTGTGCCACTGTGCCACCCCTAGATCTCCTAGATCTTCTTTTCCCCGAGGGTGGAGCAATGGTGGGGGAATGTGCAGTGTGAAAGCATCCTTTTTTACTCAAATTAAAGGTAGCTTACAAATAAATATTGTGTAGAAATCTTCTCCAAAAGGTTGACCTTGATGTCCTTTACAAGTTAAGATACAAATAATCACAGTAATCCACAAATTTTGCACAAAAGTTAAAAGATTAATATTTGCTCATCTGGAAGTTTTGCGAGGTTTTGCTGAGCTCCCAGTTACACTATTCTTCTGGGGTTTCTGCTGACCTTCTGTTGGGATGTATGGGTGGAACATTGGAGAACCCTCACTGATGTCCACAGTCAATGACATTGTAGGTATTTTGTTATTTTTATTTGGCTTGCTTTGTCATGTGCAAACAAATGGGATCGGTCCTGTCAGATGGACGTTTTCTTGCATCTTTGTAGAAACTTGATGTCTGTGTCGATATGCGCGATCTTTTTGGCGATCCTCCCCACTTGGAGCCGTTGTCTGCTTTCTTGCATCTTTGTAGAAACTTGATGTCTGTGTCGATACGTGCGATCTTTTTGGCGATCCTCCCCACTTGGAGCCAAGTGGGGAGGATCGCCAAAAAGATCGCGCATATCGACACAGACATCAAGTTTCTACAAAGATGCAAGAAAGCAGACAACGGCTCCAAGATGGACGTTACACAGAGATGCTAACATTTCAAGCAGAGAATCCAATTTACCAAATTAACATGGTCACTTGGAATTTCCACAAGGATCTTTCAACACTCAACCTGTAAATTGGCAGAAGATTGAGAAAACCTCTTGGAAATGTTATCCTAGAGGCTTCAGGTTTTTAGAGGTTTCTATGAGTATCCAGTGTGAAATTTCATACACATTAGTGACCACCCAGTCACCTAGATAACAAGAACACTTATGTCAGACTCCTATTTATTGACTACTGCTCAGCCTTCAACGCCATTATTCTCACGAAACTCATCTCCAAACTCCGTGGCCTGGGCCTCGACACCTCCCTCTACGACAGGATCCTGAACTTCCTAACTCACAGACCACAATCAGTAAGGATAGACAACAACACCTCCTCCATGATCATCCTCAACACCGGTGCCCCACAAGGCTGTGTTCTCAGCCCCCTACTATACTCCTTATACACCTATGACTGTGTGGCCAAATTCCCCTCCAACTTGATTTTCAAGTTTGCTGACGACACCACCATAGTGGGTCAGATCTCAAACAGTGATGAGACAGAGTACAGAAATGAGATAGAAAATCTGGTGAACTGGTGCGGCAACAATTATCTCTCCCTCAATGTCAACAAAACAAAGGAGATTGTCATCGACTTCAGGAAGCGTAAAGGAGAACATGCCCCTGTCTACATCAACGGGGATGAAGTGGAAAGAGTCGAGAGCTTCAAGTTTTTAGGTGTCCAGATCACCAACAGCCTGTCCTGGTCCCCCCATGCCGACACTATAGTTAAGAAAGCCCACCAACGCCTCTACTTTCTCAGAAGACTAAGGAAATTTGACATGTCAGCTACGACTCTCACCAACTTTTACAGATGCACCATAGAAAACATTATTTCTGGTTGTATCACAGCTTGGTATGGCTCCTGCTCTGCCCAAGACCGCAAGGAACTACAAAAGGTCGCGAATGTAGCCCAATCCATCACGCAAACCAGCCTCCCATCCATTGACTCTGTTTACACTTTCCACTGCCTCGGTAAAGCAGCCGGCATAATTAAGGACCCCACGCACCCCGGACAGTCTCTCTTCCACCTTCTTTCGTCGGCAAAAAGATGCAAAAGTCTGAGGTCACGTACCAACCGACTTAAGAACAGCTTCTTCCCTGCTATTGTCAGACTTTTGAATGGACTTACCTTGCATTAAGTTGATCCTTCTCTACAACCTAGCTATGACTGTAACACTACATTCTGCACTCTCTAGTTTCCTTCTCTATGAATGGTATGCTTTGTCTATATAGCATGCAAGAAACAATAGTTTTCATTGTATGTTAATACATGTGACAACAATAAATCAAATCAAATCAAAGTTGAGCTGCCAATTCAGAATTTGGTGTGTGGCCTCAGGATCAACACACTGTAGGAACCGCATGAAACGTATGTGCTGTGGAATCATTACTTTACTTTGGCTGAGGATATGTCCATTAAATGAATAAAGACACTACAACAACAAGAATTTACATTAATATAGCACTATTAAAAAAATTAAAACACATAATTGTAGGCAGACCAAATTCAGTGAGTTGTGAGTGGATCCATTCTTGGAAAATTGGACCAAAGATTGGCAGACAAACTGTAATTGAACAATGGGCTACCAAGAAAGAGAAGATGATCCGGGTACAGTCAAAGAACATTACTACGAGGGGGAAAGGTAGGGCAACCCAAAGCCAGGGCTCCCTGGATGATGAAAGAGATAGCGAGCAAGATGATGCAGAAAAAAAGTGTTTATGAAGATGTTAAATTGATAATACAAGTGAGAAACAGGCTGAATATAGAATGTCTAGAGGGGAACTGAAAAGGAAAACAAAAGGGGAAAGAGAAAGTGTGAGAAGAGACTGCCAGCTAATATAAAAGGAAATCCAAAAGTTTTCTACTGGCAGGTTGATGCGCGATTAAATCACTCGGGAGGCTGGATCGTACCCGGGAAATAAAGGCTTTTATTACTAACAAGAATGGAGCACACTATATACAATACAATCCCAGACTAAAGGGTCACCAGGCAGTGCAGTGACCTTTATACTCCTATAGGTAGGCGGGGCCAACTGGAGTGTACCACAGAACAATATCAACAGGTAGAATAGCCCAACCCTAACCCCAACAGTGACAACAGTAACATATCTATAAGTACCCATAGTGCTGACCATCTATGGTTCAGTACTCATAGTGGTAACCAACTATGGTTCACCACACAGGTAAATTGTGAAAGGGTGCAAGAGGAGTGGTGGCCGGGTCTGGATGCTCAGATTGAAGAAAAAGTGAGACAATGTCAATCCTGTGCACAAATAAGAAATACACCACTGTTGTGTCCTTTACATCCTTGGGAGTGGCTTACAATGCCATGGCAATGATTGCATGTAGGTTCTGTTGGTCTGTTTGAGGGTTACATGTTCTTATTCATAATTCTTGCACATTCAAAGTGGCCAGACGTTGTTATCATGAGATCTACTGCAACTGAACAAACGATTGAAAAATTATGAAACTTTTGCAAGATTTGGTAAACCGGAAAAGATTGTTAGTGATAATAGTTCACCATTTACTTCACTAGAGTTTGAGGATTAGCTCTAATTAAATGGTATTCAACATATCAAATCTGCATCTTATCATCCATCAGCCAATTTGGTTGGCTGAAAGATTTGTACAATTCTTGAAACATTCTTTAAAAGCTTCAAGAGAGCAAAGTCCATTATCACATCATGTGAATAGCTTTTTGACGTTTTATAGAAACATTACTCATGCGAGTATCCAAAGTTTAGCTGCATTCCTACTCTTAAAGACAAAGTTGAGAACTACGTTTGATTTGTTATTACCTCCAGAAACTTCAGAGATAGTCGAGCGTCAAGCACAATCGCAAATTGCTCAATGAGAAGTGAGGGCAAAACAATGCTCACTTCAACAAGGAGATTAAGGAGACCGGGCCTGGAATTTTACTATCACGCCCGCCCCGGCCTCAGACGGGATCATGCGAACCTCGGGTGGACGTACCGGTAAAATTCCGCCCTGAGTGTGAGCGCATAATTATGCCAAGAATGAGAAACAGGTACCAGCCATAGTTTAGCAAAAACAGCTCCAAACTCTTACACAGTTGAAACTGAAGATGAACTAGTTTGTCGATGCTTTGCTGACCAATTGTTGTAATCTTGAAAGAATTTCTCCGAATCATCTCCAGAAGTACCAACTTCTTTTGTGCCTAGTGTTCTGAATACTACTTTGGAAGATTTAGTTGGATCTAAATTGCCTGATGCATGTGTCTGTGCTACTATACAATGTGAGAATGATGCAGAATTAGTTCCAAGAGAAGAATTGTCTACTGAAGTTCCAAATCATACTTATGGGATCAAGGACCAAATTCCAGAACATCGTATTCAACCAAAGACGAATCGATGTCCTCCTGATTGGTTTTCTTGACTCTGTATAATGATTAATGATGCATAGTACTGTGTGTAGAGTATTACTGATTCTGTGTACAAGATTGTAGTCATTTGTTGTCATGACCACAGAAGTAAAGGGGAAGGACTGTTATATATTTAAGTAGTTGCATGATTGTTTTAAGGGCCAGTCACATGGTTTTACGGTGATACCATTGGGGTGTTTCACAGGCTTTTGGTTAGTTTCTTTTTCCACTCTGTACAAGTAATAGCTCTTACAATAAACCTTGTTTGTTAATTTGAATCTACATGTGCAAACCACATATTTTTCTTTTTGTTTGAAACCCACAGCCTCTAACATAGTTGGCACAGTGGTTAGCACTGCTGCCTCACAGCGCCAGGGACCAGGGTTCGATTCCCAGCTTGGGTCATTGTCTATGCAGAGTCTGCATGTTCTCCCTGTGTCTGCATGGGTTTCCTCCGGGTGCTCTGGTTTCCTCCCACAGTCTGAAAGACGTGCTGGTTCATAGAGTCCTAGAGGTTCACAGCATGGAAACAGGCCCCCCGGCCCAACCTGTCCACGCAGCTCCCCCTTTCCAAACCTCCAAATTAATCCCAATTGCCCGATTTGGCCCATGTCCCTCTATACCCATTTTACCCATGTAACTGTCTAAATGCTTTTTAAAAGACAAAATTGTACCCGCCTCTACTACTACCTCTGGCAGCTTGTTCCAGACACTCGCCACCCTCTGTGTGAAAAAATTGCCCCCCTGGACACTTTTGTATCTCTCCCCTCTCACCTTAAACCTATGCCCTCTAGTTTTAGACTCCCCTACCTTTGGGAAA
The DNA here is from genome assembly GCF_964213995.1 of Mustelus asterias. Classification (NCBI taxonomy): domain Eukaryota; kingdom Metazoa; phylum Chordata; class Chondrichthyes; order Carcharhiniformes; family Triakidae; genus Mustelus; species Mustelus asterias. The sequence continues at coordinate 130,362,602 of NC_135801.1, read as the reverse complement.
AGATATTGACTATCTAGCTGATCTGTGCCCCTCATTATTTTATAGATCTCTATAAGATCATCCCTCAGCCTTCTACGCTCCAGAGAAAAAAGTCCCAGTCTATCCAGCCTCTCCTTATAACTCAAACCATCAAGTCCCAGTAGCATCCTAGTAAATCTCTTCTGCACTCTTTCTAGTTTAATAAATATCCTTTCTATGACAGGGTGGTTATGTGCATTGGCTATGCTAAATTTTCCCTCAGTGTACCCGAACAAGTGCCGGAGTGTGGCGACTAGGGGATTTTCACAGTAACTTTATTGCAGTGTTAATGTAAGTCTACTTGCGACACCAATAAATAAACTTTAAAACTAGCTAGGACATTACTGTCCTCTTAGTGCATGTGGGGGCAGGGTGGGAAGGATGGGGTGGAGAGGGTATTTTCTTTAAATGGCGCCCCAACCTGACCCAAGATTCTCAGCAGTTAGCTTTTTCTGGCTCTGCCAGCATGGCGGCATGAGCCACAACTGCAGATTTTTTCTGTACTGTGGGCTGGATTATCTGGAGAGTAAAGTCAGCGAGGTGGGTTCTTATATTGCATGCAGTACGCCATAATAGATATTATACTTTACCATCTTATTTACAAGTTTATTACAGAACTAATTAACATACAATACACTTTAAAGTGGGTAAATACATCGCAATATTAATGACTATAAGAGATAAAAACATAGTCTTAGTTCTAATGCAGAATTAAATACATTTAAAAAAATACAATGCCACAGCTAGTATCAAGTTAAAAATACCCATCAATATTCAAAGTAACGCTTTATCTGAAATCCCAAGTTTTGATTTTGATTTGATTTGATTTATTATTGTCACATATATTAGTATAAAGTGAATGAGTTGTTTTTTTGGATACAAAAGCTGTCTGCTTTATGATATCCAACTCCCCCCCAACAACCAGAAAAACTTTAGGGGTGTGGGGGGGCGGTTCCAATATCCTTCTACAATATTCCTGATTTTCTGAAAGGAAACTGGAATAGTTATACCCATCTAAACTAGACAATCTTTAGCAGCAATGGGTGTTAACTCCTTAATTAACTCCTCCTCTTGGATGTGTCCTTATTATTAACTTTTATTTAACTGTTAAAATGGTTTTACTATTCATACTGTGAGCCAGATATATAGTCATAATGTTCTTAAACATGCCCTTAATATCTTTCCTGCTTACCTCTATTTTTTTCTATTTTCTATAGAAGTGATTTTAAACTTTTAATAGGGGAACAGATTTTTTAAAGCCTGTTTTCCTAATTTGCTGAGGTAAGGATCTAAGAATAACTTTAGGATCGATAAAGAGAGACAATTGTAAAAACTTTTAAAGTTCCTTTGAAAATAACTTCAGAGCTTTTTCTTATCTTTGTTTAGTGTGAAGAAAACTTGAAAGGCCCTGGTGTTACTTTATGTGTGGCACAGATGAGATCTCTTTAACACTTACTGAGACCAAAGCTGTCAGCCAGAGTTGCCCATGTATATGCTTTAAGGCTTCTAGGTAAAAATGACTACACATGAATATGTATCCACATTCTCAATTCTGAAGTCTAATATCCTAAATACTTATTAATTCTACCTATTTATTCATCTATTTCCTTCACAAAGTTACAACACAGGATTACGGGTATATCAAACAGCGAAGTCAGCATGCAGTAGACAGAGCTAAGCAATCCCCCAACCAACAGATCATATCTAAGTACTGCAGTCCTGGACAATTAAGCAACTCACTGGAAGAGAAGGTTTCACAAAAATCCCCATCCTCATTGATGGGGGCCCATCACATCAGTGCAAAAAATAAAACTGAAGCATTTTGAGCAGACCTCAGCCAAAAGTGCCAAGTAATATATTAATCTCGGCCTCCACTTGAGGTCCCCAACATCATAGATGTCAGTCTCCAGCTAATCCAAGAAATGGCTGACGGCACTGGACTCTGCAAAGTCTTTGAGCCCTGACAACATTCCAGCAATATTACTGCTCTCCAGTACCAGCTTCGCCCCTAGCCAAGTTGTTCCAGTCCAGCATTGGCACCTACCCAGCAACGTGGAAAGTGCCCAGACACGTCCTGTCCACAAAAAGCAAGATAAATCTAACCTGACCAATTACTGTCCTATCAGTCTACTTTCGATCATCAGTTAGTGACGGAAGGAGTTGTCAACAGTGCTATCAAGCAGCACCTACTTAGAAGCAACCTACTCCCTGACACTCAGTTTGGGTTCTGCCAGGGCCACTCAGCTCCTGACTTCATTACAACCTTGCTCTAAACATGGACAAAACAGCTGAACACAAGAGGTGAAGTGATAATGACTGCCCTTTGACATTAAGGCAGCATTTGACTGAGTATGGCATCAGGGAGCCCTACCAAAACAGGAGTCAATGGGAATAGGGGGAAAACTCTTCACTAGTTGGAGTCATTCATAGTCATGCCAAAGGAAAATGATTGTGGCTGTTGGAGGTCTATCAAATCGATCCCAGGACATTGCTGCAGGAGTTCCTCAGGGCAGTGTCCTGGATCCAACCATCTACAGCTGCTTCATCAGTGACCTCCCTCTATCATAAGGTCAGAAGTGACGATCTTGGTTGATGACTTCACAGTGTTCTGCATCATTTGTGAGTGCTCAGATTCTGAAGCAGTCTACGCCCATATGCAGCAACACCTGGACAATATCCAGGCTTGGGCTGACAAGTTGTAGGTAACATTCATGCCACACAAGTGCCAGGCAATGACCATTTCCAACAAGGGAGAATCTAACCATCTCCCTTTCACATTCAATGCCATTACAATCACTGAATTCCCACTATCAGCTTCCTGGAGGTTACCATTGACCAGAAACTGAACTGGACCTACCATTTCAACCTGTGGCTACAAGAGCAAATCAGAGGCTAGGAATTCTGTGGAGAATAATTCACCTCCTGGCTCGTTAAAATCTGTTTTCCATCTACAATGTAAATCAGGAGTGTGATGGAACACTCACCACTTGCCTGGATGAGTGCAGCTCTAACACGATGTGGGACAAAGCAGCCCGCTTGATTGACACCGCATTGACGACCTTCAACATCCACTCTCTTCATCACAGGTGCACATTGGCAGCAGGCTCCTTCGACAGCACCTTCCAAACGCACGACCAAGAGACGGTCATAGAGAGGTCATAGTCTTAGGATAAGGGATCGCAAATTTAAAACAGAGTTGAGGAGAAACTACTTCTCCCAAAGAGTTGTGAATCTGTGGAATTCACTGCCCCACAGTGCGGTGGATGCTGGAACAGTGAGTAAATTTAAGGAGGAGTTAGGCAGATTTTTAATTGGTAATGGGTTGAAAGGCTATGGGCAGAAGGCAGAAAAATGGGGATGAGGAGCATCTGAATGGCAGAGAGGACTCGATGGACTGATTGGCCTAATTCTGCTCCGATATGAGTTTATGAAGGGCAGAACAAGGGCAGCCGATGCATTGGAACATCACCAAATGCATGTTTCCCTCCAAGCAACACACCAACCTGCCTTGGAACTATATCGCTGTTCCTTTAATGTTGCTGGGTCAAAATCCTGGAACTCTTCCCAAACAGCACTGTGGATTCAAGCGGTTCAAGATGCAGTTCACTACCACCTCCTCAACGGCAACTAGGAATGGGCAATAAAAATGCTGGCCTAGCCAACAACCACTATATCCTGTGAAAGAATAGAAAAACAGTGGACAAATATAGTTGCAAAATTGTCTTCCCAATGTATAAGAGTTTTCTTCCCAATGTGTACCAGATGGGCCATGTACTCAATAGGTGGAATTTAATGAATTTTTCTCTAAGGTGTTTTCTTAGGCGAGAAAAGTGGCCATCAGCCTGTCAGCTGCCTTACTGGCTTTTCCCGTCGATTTTAAAACAATTCGAAAGAAAAATGGAAGTGCTGGGACCAGGAACCCATCCCGCCGCAAACTCGGCCCCTGACAGATCGAAGGCCCTTTTTTAAAGGTGTCTCAATCTGGAAAACACAAAAATTACAAAAAGGATCCTCTCCATAGAAACGGAACAGCCCCTCTCAACAAGGACATAGGAACCCCCACCTGTCCTGAACCTTCCCAACAGAAGCACACCCTAATGGACACACCACCCCAGGAAGCCCCCCGCACCCTGAGCCTCTCCAACTGAATCCCCCTCAGTACTGATCTCCTGTCGGTGACGTGGGGAGGGGGTTTCCAATAGAGAAGAGGACATAGTCTCGGAATAAGAGAGATGCTATTTAGGACTGAGATGAGGAGAAATTTCTTCACTCAGAGAGTGATAAATCTTTGGAATTCTCCATCCCAGAAGACTGTGTCATTGAGTACATTAAAGACAGAGATTGGTGGATTTATAGAGATTAAAGGTATCAAGGGGTATTGGGATAGTGCGGGAGAAAGGCAATGAAGTAGACGATGGGCTCTGATCTGATTGAATGGTGGAGCAGGCTCGAGGGGCCAAATGGCCTGCTCCTGTTCCTGCTCCTATTTCCTGTGTTCCTATGCATAAAACCAGTGGAATGCCGAGCCACAAAGCCAAAGCAGTGAAGTTTAGATCAGAGTAGGTAACAGTCAATGCTATTGTGCTGTGGTCACAGGGAGGCCAATTACCAGAGACAGGAGTCTGAGTTATGAGAAAAGACTGGAGAAACTTGTGTCTTTGCAGCTTGGAATGAAGGTGTTGGAGAGTTGACCTGATGGAGCAGTTTTAAGGGCTGGGAAAATGTTGAACCGGAATGTAGCATTAGATTGATTTGCAAGAGTAGATCTCGGTAACCCAGATTTAAACTAGGGACGAGTACCTCTGTGATAGATATTGGGAAGATTCTTTTCGCATAGAGATTGATCTAGATGTGGAATCCACTTCCAAACACAAAGGCAGAGGCAAAATCCCTGGAAACATTTAAGAAGTGATAAAAGGGATGCAGCTGGATCTCTCTGGATGGGTGAATTAAATGGACTAAATTGCCTAACTCATCTGTAATTATCTGTAGCATAGAAACACTACAGTGCAGAAGGAGGCCATTCGGCCCATCGAGTCTGCACCAGCAACAATCCCACCCAGGCTCTATCCCCGTAATACCACATATTTACCCCACTAATCCCGGGACGCTAAGGGGCTAAATTGCCAATGCACCTAACCCGCACATCTTTAGACTGTGGGAGGAAACCCACGCTGACATGGGGAGAATGTGCAAACTCCACACAGGAAGTGACCCAAGCCGGGAATCGAACGCTAGTCCCTGGAGCTGGGAGGCAGCAGTGCTAACCACTGTGCCACCATGCTGCCCTTATCTTGAGAAAGCCTGCAAATTCATCTGCTGCCTTGGCAGATGCAGCCTGACCTGCTGAGTGTTTTTAGCATTTTTAAAAAATGTTGCTTCAGATTTTTCACTTCTTTGGCTCACACTTTCTTTTTGTTTTCGTTTTAATTTAGGTGGTTTACAGCACCACCTAGTGGCCAGGATCAGATATAACATCAGGTGTGTGGAATGATGGGAAATTGGATTCACTGAGAGGCATGTTACCATGTGGTCGGCAGAAGATTGTTTATTTCAGATAAATCAAATTGAATAGTAATCTCTAATGATTTTATCACTTGTAAGCTATGTCGGTAATCATATGGTTAGAGAGATATACATTACAATCACTCTGTTGGCCAAAATGAATGCAATTCACTGACACATAGTTGCCCGTTATAGTAAGTGGTGACCTTGCTAAAAGCGTTAAAAACTCAGAAAACTAAGCTCATCCAGATCTCACTGTTTTAGGTCATATTTTGGATGTGCTGAGAAAATTATCTCGATTACCTGATGAAAGTTTAATCAGGAATTGGTTGGTAGAAAATATTGACCTGAAATTTCTTGGAGATTGTAATAATGCAACAATGTCGCAGGCACTGCCAAGAGCTCCAGCAAATTGTTTTGTCAGGAAGTTCCAAGATTAATTACTCCACTCCCTATTTTCCTCAGACCTTTACATCACTCCAGCATTTCCCCTGACTGGAACAGTTGAAAGCTAACTATCATGGCTCGGCACCCCATTAAAATCAATGGTGAGATCGAGTTTACTGACTTAAAGCCACTCTGATTGTCACTGCCAATTAGACCATTCCATCGCATCTTGCACTGCTCTCAGTAGCAAAGAAAATCAGATTAATGGCAGCACAATGTAACCCCAGGGTGCCACACTGTGAGTGTGTGAACTGAAAAATTAAGTGAAAAGTGTAACAGAGACATGCTGCTGTGAGACAAATGTTACGTGTACTGCCTCTCTCTCAATAATATCAATATTCTTCCTGTAGTAGAAGGATCTGGAACCTAAAAGGTTAACAAGGGAAACAGTACCACCCACATGGTGATGTAAGAAGGCACATGATCTAGAGCTAAGGCCAATCCAGCGATAGGTAGCAATATGTAAGGAGTTCATATGCTCTCTTCTCCATATCTTTATCATAAATACATACATTGTTCAGGAATGTGAATAAAGACTTCAACAAGACCGCTTCATGATGTCCACAAGTAGCAGCAGCAGAACAGATCCCTTACTTTTGAGTGCATAATTATTCTGCAAAAAGAGTAAGAATGGGCGAGTGTGTGACATGTGAAAAGATTATGAAAATGTGCAAGACACCTTAACAGATTGTGAGCACTAATAGGAAGAAGCAGGAAACGTGTGCAAGGGAGTGGGGGAGAGTCAAAGGATGAGAGAAAGTGGCGCAGTGTGAAGTATAAGAAAAATGTGAAAATGAATTCAAGTTCAAACAAGGCAAAAGCAGAATGGTATTTGTGCGAGTTATGAGGGCAATAGCAGGTGTTGAGTTTGTGAGCATAGGCAGAAGGGAAAATGCCCTGTTGTGATTGGAGGTGATACCTATGCATTGGAAGAGGAATTGATTGGTAGTGTTTGTTGGGAATCTGTGATATTATCGGACTGTATTCAGAGCAAGGGAAGTTTTAACTTGGCAGCTCTGATACAGTAAGCAGTCTCACAACACCAGGTTAAAGTCCAACAGGTTTATTTGGTAGCACGAGCTTTTGGAGCACTGCCCCTTCATCAGGTGAGTTGGGTTCACAAACAGGGCATGCTCGTGCTACCAAATAAACCTGTTGGACTTTAACCTGGTGTTGTGAAACTTCTTACCGTACTTACCCCAGTCCAACGCCGGCATCTCCACATCACAGCTCTGATACAGTAATTGAATCTTTTCTTACACTGTAAAATCACTGGAGGTTGGGGGGGGGGGGTGGGGGGGGGGGGGGGGGGGGTGGGGGGGGGGGGGTGGGGTGGGGGGGGAGGTGGTGGGTTGTTGGTGGGGGTGGTGATGGCCAGCATATCACTCAGTTAAAAACGACCAATATGACCAATTCTCGAAATCAGTCAGGCTTACCATGCCTCCCTGATCGACTCTGCAGATGAAAACATTGAACCTAACTTCAGATTTGAATGTGTGTTACAGATGTCATGGGACCTCATGTTGATGTGCAGGTGGAAGTGGAGAACTCTACGACCATCCGTATTAAGTGGGACTCGCATCTGCATTCCGTATTACAATGTGTTCTTGTCGTCTTCGTAAAAGGAAGCAAGGAAGATGAGATATTTTTATTGCCCAGGTAAAACAATGTACAGAAGGAGTTGAGGGAAGGAAAGAAACATGGAACCTTTATGCTCTGTAGATTTTTTTCTTATTATTGCTCTTTTATTTACCGAAAGTTGATTAAGTAAATCCTTCTAAAACTGGTATAGATTATGTAATTAAAGGAAATTTTAGATTGGTGTGGTCATTGTGACGCTGAATGACAAAATATTTTAATGTCAAAGTACATTCTATCGATGCTTCATGATAATTGCATTTTGTGATTATCTGAGTGCCCTAAATCTGGGTTTTTATGAAGTTGCGGTGGTGGAACAGGAGCAGCTTTGGCAGCATTCCCACTCAGAAAAATACATTGAAATCATAACATAGAAACAGGCAATACTAGTGCGAGCTTGGATTTATCCTCCATGTAAGCAAATTTCAAATCAATTAGACCTTGTACCAATGTCCCTTCATCTTGGTTTCCTCATCTATCCAATCTAATTTTCAATTTTAAAATAGCTTCTACCCTAACAAATGACTGGAAGTGATTTCCACAGCTTTACAACTTTCTGTGTAATGAGATTTCTACTGCCCCTGTTCATTGTATCATTTTGTATTTCTTGATTCCTTCTTCTTGATCCTTCAACTATTGAAGACAGTCTGCTTTTATCTACCTTGGACCATACCTTTGTCATTTAAAACACTTCTATTATAGCGATTTGTAATTGCATTGTCCTAATTTAAAAAAAAAACTTATTTCCAAGTCTTTCATCATATTTGCAATTCCTCATGTCAGGCAGTATGCTTGTGACTGTGTTGTACCTTCTTTAATATCTCTTTCCAGTATGTTCTATTTTGTGGAGCCCAATATTGCCCAAAGTTCTCTGATTAAGGTCTTATGAATATTTCATATAGACTCATCATTAATTAATTTTTATATCCTGTTTGGGTTAAGTTGGCATCCCAGCATGTGAAGATGGTGTTCAAGATGCAAGTCTACATTTTGAGCCCTGGCTACATGTAGAGCACAATAAGAGTTTTAACAACACCAGGTTAAAGTCCAACAGATTTATTTGATAGCAAATACCATTAGCTTTCGGAGCGCTGCTCCTTCGTCAGATGGAGTGGAAATGTGCTCTCAAACAGGGCGCAGATTTCCACTCCATCTGACGAAGGAGCAGCGCTCTGAAAGCTAATGGTATTTGTTATCAAATAAACCTGTTGGACTTTAACCTGGTGTTGTTAAAACTCTTACTGTGTTTACCCCAGTCCAATGCCGGCATCTCCACATACATGTAGAGCAGACAGATCATGACTTGTGACTTTGGCCTGGAACCCATTCATGCATACGCAGCAGGGATACAATGAGAGCCATGGTGCTGCAAGGAACATTATAGAGCACACTAGTAGTATCCTCAATTAATGCTTCTGCTGCATCGGAGGAGTTTTGCAGTACTCAGCTGAACGGCATCAGGATTTCTATTGGTATTTTACATGCTGCACTACCTGACCACGATGAGAGATCAGCCTTTGTCTACCAGATAAGAAGCTGAGGAGCAGGACCTGGAGGAGGAGGAGTTGAAAGTGGAAAACAAAGATGAGAAAGGGAGGTGGCAATGTGACAAAATGATCAATGAGAGTGATGTTGGTACAACCACATCTCCTTATCCATTAATAGGCTCACACTCTTATCTTCCCTGCATCAGTGGCCATCAAATCACCTCTTTTCACAGTAAAAACCACCAGAAAATGCACTTCTATAAATTCATTCATTACATAATGCAAACAAAAATAAGCTAATGACCCTTGAACATTCCTTTCGTCACTGTCCTCCTTGTACCTTTGTCTATCTTAGTGCTCCCTTGAAGCACTTTCCCAGTGGCTGCCCTGTGATTGGTGAGATCGGAGCCAGTCGGAGGACTGGCAGCTCTGTTGCTAAGTTTGCAGATGATACAAAGACATGTAGAGGGACAGGTAGTATTGAGGAAGCGGGGGGCTGCAGAAGGACTTGGACAGGTTAGGAGAGTGGGCAAAGAAGTGGCAGATGGAATACAATGTGGAAAAGTGTGAGATTATGCACTTTGGAAGGAGGAATGGAGGCATAGACTATTTTCTAAACGGGAAAATGTTTAGGAAATCAGAAGCACAAAGGGACTTGGGAGTCCTTGTTCAAGATTCTCTTCAGGTTAACATGCAGGTTCAGTCGGCAGTTAGGAAGGCAAATGCAGTGTGAGCATTCATGTCGAGAGGGCTAGAATACAAGAGCAGGGATTTACTTCTGAGGCTGTATAAGGCTCTGGTCAGACCCCATTTGGAGTATTGTGAGTAGTTTTGGGCCCCGTATCTAAGGAAGGATGTGTTGGCCTTGGAAAGGATCCAGAGGACGTTCACAAGAATGATCCCTGGAATGAAGAGTTTGTCGTATGAGGAACGGTTGAGAATGCTAAGCCTGTACTCATTGGAGTTTAGAAGGATGAGGGGGGTAATCTTATTGAAACTTACAGGATACTGCGAGGCCTGGATAGAGTGGACGTGGAGAGGATGTTTCCACTAGTAGGAAAAACTAGGACCAGAGGGCGCAACCTCAGGCTAAAGGGATGATCCTTTAAAACAGAGATGAGGAGGAATTTCTTCAGCCAGAGAGTGGTGAATCTGTGGAACTCTTTGCCGCAGAAGGCAGTGGAGGCCAGGTCACTGAGTGTCTCACAGAGATAGATAGGATCTTGATTAATAAGGGGATCAGGGGTTATGGGGAAAAAGCAGGAGAGTGGGGGTGAGAAAAATATCAGCCATGATTGAATGACGGAGCAGACTCAATGGGCTGAGTGGCCTAATTTTGCTCTCATGTCTTATGGTCCTATGGTCTTCAGTCCAAACTGGGACTACACTCAACACAGAGGACGTAGTGATGGACACTGACCTCACAGCAAGGTAACTGAGGTCGGGGGTTGGTCAATAAGGAATGCCCAGCGGAGAGTGGGTGGGGTGGTTGGTGAGGGTGGAAGGTGTTGTTCATTGCTGCAGTGAGGTTTCTCCATGTGCCATGCCACAAGGGATTTCCAGGTGGTCTCCCACATAGTAGACAGCCCAGTCATTGCTGGTAAAATGTCAATGCCAGTGGGAAGAGGCCCTTAATTGGCTGTTTAGGTGGTGCTCTGGATGGGTGGACCTCTCTCCACCTTCACTACCGCTGGCAAATGCCATGGCAGCAGGAAGGTAACAGGCACTCTACCCTCTGCAAACAGAAGCAATGGAATTCCAGCCAGAATTCATCGCTGAGGAAGAACTACCTCCCTGATACTTCGACGGTCATCCAGAAAGAGACTCTCGCTGATGCCCACCCGACCAGGCGGAGTATGAAATAGAAAGAAGACCACGGCCAAAAGAAGAAGAAGGCCCTGGCAAGAGAGAGCCTCGGACTTGGAAGGGGAGGGGTGTGATAACTCTCAGGACTTGCCTAGGGAATCATTGATCAACCTCCCTGTAGGACTCATTGAATAGGAGCTCCCTGGGAATTGGTAATTAATTCACCAGTTGGAGCTAATATACTGAGCCCTGTATAAAGCAGGCCCCTGAGTGGGTCCATTATTGTATTTTCTGCTTGTGGTTTTTTTTCAACAGTGCAATAAAAGCACTGTTCCTTATTAGCCAACTCCTGGAGTTATTATAGACATGGCATCCTGTGGGACTGTATGGTATATACCTGTTCCTAGTTCTTATGTTCTTAGAGGGTAGCTGAGGGAACTGCAGTTGGGTTTGTGTTTCTGGACTTCCAAAGGTCATTTGAAAATGAATCACATATTAGGCTTGTTAATGTAATTAAAACCTATGGGATAACAGGTAGTATTTATGCAAAATTAACTAAGGGATAGTAAAACAGAGATTTGTGGTGAATGGTTGTTTATCAGACTAAAGTGAGGTTCACTAGAGTGAAGTCTCCAAGACTCCACATTTAAGACCACAGCTGTTTTTGATGCATTTTAGTTTGAGTCTGGTTCTCAGACTATCTGACAACAGATGGTTCTTAAAAAGCAAAGATGGCACAGCCTTTCTCTGCAGATGTTGACTTGTTGTTTTCCTGTAGTCACCTAGGTCTCTTCTGGCTATTGGGATAGTATAGGATCTCAGTATCAGAAGGAAGTTTCAATCACATGGTCAACGACTACTGACCAAGGGGTCAAGTGACCTCTACTTATTCGACACAGACGATCAAGCTTCTGGAAAGTTCTGGATTGAATAACCAAGGATGGAGGCCTTTATTATCCAAGACCCAGAAGAGACCTGGGCAGACTGAACACCGACAAGACAGCAGCTGCAGAGAAAGGCTACGAGGACCTTTTGGCATCAGCTAGCCTGAGAACCAGAATCGGAAACTAGCTGTAAGTCATCAAACAGCCAAAGTATTTAACCCGTTCCCATTTCAAAGTTCACCCAAGAACCAACCTCCTAGATATTCAACTGCAAGAACCCTCACAATCTGCAGTAAACCCTCTGCTTTACAAGATCCTCATTCAACTTTATCATCAAATCCATTCAAGAACCCACAGGCCTGTCATGTGGGAGACTGGAGATCGTAAATCAGAGACTGAATTAACTGTAATCTGTAAAAGTGTACTATCTTTACCTGAATCCAATCTTTGTGTATGTGCATATGTGTAAGGGAATGCGTGAGACCAAGTGTGTAATGATGTGTTGATTGAGGATAATTGTGTGAGATTAATCAACCATCTTTATATTAAGCTCACAAAGTTTACTGATGAATTATTTAATTGGAATACACATTCCCAAAGGCAAGAAAAGACATACCTCTTCCCATAAAAAACACACTGCTTATGGGAAGTAAAGGAACAGATACAGGCTGGAATTCTCTGGCCACTCACGCCATCCCACCGCTGCCGGTGAGAACAGAGAATTTGCCGCTCAGCCACATCTCCGTTCACTGCAGCGGGACCGGATAATCTCAGCTGCGGGCGAGGTTGGAGAATCCAGCCCACATTCTCCCAGTGACAGAATGATAACCAGAGGGTGCAGATATAAGGTGACTGGCAAACCACGGTAGCACAGTGGTTAGCACTGCTGCTTCACAGCTCCACAGAGACCTGGGTTCGAATCCCGGCTTGGGTCACTGTCTATGTGGAGTTTGCACATTCTCCCTGTGTCTGCGTGGGTTTCTTCCGGGTGCTCCGGTTTCCTCCCACAGTCCAAAGATGTGTGGGCTAGGTTGATTGGCCATTCTAAATTGCCCCTTAGTGTTCTGGGATGCGTAAGTTAGAGGGATTAGTGGGTAAATATGTAGGGATATGGGGGTAGGGTCTGGGTGGGATTGTGTTTGGTGCAGACTCGATGGGCCGAATGGCCCCTTTCTGTACTGTAGGATTTTATGAGGCCCATTTTTTTAACTTAACAAGTGGTTAGGATTTGGAATGCACTGTCTGATAGTGCGGGGGACACTGATTCAAAAGGGAATTGGATAAATAGTTGAAGTAGAAAACGTTGCGGGGGATTTGTGGGAGAAATCAGGTTAATGGGGTATTTGCATTGCTCTTTGGAGAGTCGTCATAGACGTGATGGGCCTTCACAGACTGTGAGTACTGTTCTATGATTAGGGAAATAATGTACTTCAGATATCACGGTTTATCCACACCTTTCAATATCTTTCCATTCAGTGTATATGCCCAATCCTTTTTTATTTCCCAAAAGTATATTGCTGTATACTTGTCCACATTAAATAGTATTAATCATCCGTTTATCCATTCCACTCACCTGTCTGACTTCCTACAGTATTTACCAGACTGGCTAATATTTACCAAACTGCCTCTTTTTACCCTATCAGCAAATTTCATGGTTATATTCCCTGCACCTAAGTCCAAGTCATCCACATATACTGAGAACATAAGAATTTAAGAACTAGGAGCAGGAGTAGGCTATCTGGCCCCTTGAGCCTGCTCCGCCATTCAATAAGATCATGGCTGATCTTTTTGTGGACTCAGCTCCACTTACCCGCCCGCTCACCATAACCCTTAATTCCTTTACTGTTCAAAGATTTATCTGTCCTTGCCTTAAAAACATTCAATGAGGTAGCCTCAACTGCTTCATTGGGCAGGGAATTCCACAGATTCACAACCCTTTGTGTGAAGGAGTTCCTCCTCAACTCAGTCCTAAATCTGCTTCCCCTTATTTTGAGGCTATGCCCCTGAGTTCTAGTTTCACCCGCCAGTGGAAACAACTTCCCTGCTTCTATCTTATCTATTCCCTTCATAATCTTATATGTTTCTATAAGATATCCCCTCATTCTTCTGAATTCCAATGAGTATAGCCCCAGTCTACTCAGTCTCTTCTCATAAGCCAACCCTCTCAACTCCGGAATCAACCTAGTGAATCTCCTCTGCACCCCCTCCAGTGCCAGTATATCCTTTCTCAAGGAGACCAAAACTGTACACAGTACTCCAGGTGTGGCCTCACCAGCACCTTATACAGCTGCAACATAATCTCGCTGTTTTTAAACTCCATCCCTCTAGCGATGAAGGACAAAATTCCATTTGCCTTCTTAATTACCTGCTGCACCTGCAAACCAACTTTTTATGATTCCTGCATAAGGACACCCAGGTCCCTCTGCACAGCAGCGTGTTGCAATTTTTTACCATTTAAATAATAGTCCATTTTGCTGTTATTCCTACCAAAATGGATGACCTCACATTTATCAACATTGTACTCCATCTGCCAGACCCTTGGCCACTCACTTAGATTATTTAAATCCCTTTGCAGACTTTCAGCGTCCTCTGCACATTTTGCTCTTCCACCCATAATAGTGTCATCTGCGAATGGTCCCCAACCCAAATCATCCTTGTAAATCGTAAACAATTGCGGTCCCAACACTGATCCCTGAGGCACACCACTAGTCACTGATCGCCAACCAGAAAAATACCCATTTACCCCCACTCTTTGCTTTCTGTTAGTTAATTTCTATATCCATGCCACTGGGAGGCGAGGGAGGAGATTGCGGAGCCTTTGGCGATGATCTTTGCATCGTCGATGAAGACGGGAGAGGTTCCGGAGGATTGGAGGATTGCAGATGTGGTCCCTATATTCAAGAAAGGGAACAGGGACAGCCCGGGAAATTACCGACCGGTGAGTCTAACCTCAGTGGTTGGTAAGTTGATGGAGAGGATCCTGAGAGACAGGATTTATGATCATCTAGAGAAGTTTAGTATGATCAAAAGTAATCAGCACGACTTTGTCAAGGGCAGGTCGTGCCTTACGAGCCTGGTTGAGTTCTTTGAAAATGTGACCAAACACATTGACGAAGGAAGAGCGGTGGATGTGGTCTATATGGACTTCAGCAAGGCGTTCGATAAGGTCCCCCATGCAAGACTTCTTGAGAAAGTGAGAGGGCATGGGATCCAAGGGGCTGTTGCCTTGTGGATCCAGAACTGGCTTGCCTGCAGAAGGCAGAGAGTGGCTGTGGAGGGGTCTTTCTCTGCATGGAGGTCAGTGACCAGTGGAGTGCCCCAGGGATCTGTTCTGGGACCCTTGCTGTTTGTCATTTTCATAAATGACCTGGATGAGGAAGTGGAGGGATGGGTTGGTAAGTTTGCTGATGACACCAAGGTAGGTGGTGTTGTGGATAGTTTGGAGGGATGTCAGAAGTTGCAGCGAGACATAGATAGAATGCAAGACTGGGCGGAGAAGTGGCAGATGGACTTCAACCCGGATAAGTGTGTGGTGATCCATTTTGGCAGATCCAATGGGATGAAGCAGCAGTATAATATGAAGGGTACCATTCTTAGCAGTGTAGAGGATCAGAAGGACCTTGGGGTCCGGGTCCATAGGACTCTTAAATCGGCCTCGCAGGTGGAGGATGCGGTCAAGAAGGCGTACGGCGTACTGGCCTTCATTAATCGAGGGATTGAGTTTAGGAGTCGGGAGATAATGCTGCAGCTTTATAGGACCCTGGTTAGACCCCACTTGGAGTACTGCGCGCAGTTCTGGTCACCTCATTACAGGAAAGATGTTGAAGCCATTGATAGGGTGCAGAGGAGATTTACAAGGATGTTGCCTGGATTGGGGGGCATGCCTTATGAGGATAGGTTGAGGGAGCTTGGTCTCTTCTCCCTGGAGAGACGAAGGATGAGAGGTGACCTGATAGAGGTTTACAAGATGTTGAGAGGTCTGGATAGGGTAGACTCTCAGAGGCTATTTCCAAGGGCTGAAATGGTTGCTACGAGAGGACACAGGTTTAAGGTGCTGGGGGGTAGGTACAGAGGAGATGTCAGGGGTAAGTTTTTCACTCAGAGGGTGGTGGGTGAGTGGAATCGGCTGACGTCGGTGGTGGTGGAGGCAAACTCGTTGGGGTCTTTTAAGAGACTTCTGGATGAGTACATGGGATTTAATGGGATTGAGGGCTATAGATAGGCCTAGAGGTGGGGATGTGATCGGCGCAACTTGTGGGCCGAAGGGCCTGTTTGTGCTGTGGCTTTCTATGTTCTATGTTCTATACTACATTACCCGTAACACTGTGCACCTTTATCTTATGTAGCAGCCTTTGGTGCGGCACCTTGTCAAATGCCTTCTGGAAATCCAGATACACCACATCCACAGGTTCCCCTTTGTCCACTGCACATGTAATGTTCTCAAAGAATTCCACCAAATTAGTCAAACATGACCTGCCCTTCATGACCCATGCTGCGTCTTACCAATGGGACAATTTATATCCAGATGTCTCGCTATTTCTTCCTTGATGATAGATTCAAGCATTTTTCCTACTACAGAAGTTAAGCTAACCAGCCTATAGTTACCCACCTTTTGTCTACCTCCTTTTTTAAACAGTGGCTTCACATTTGCTGTTTTCCAATCTGCAGGAACCACCCCGGAGTCCAGCGAATTTTGGTAAATTACCACGAGTGCATTTGCTATTTCTCCCGCCATCTCTTTTAGTACCCTGGGATGCATTCCATCAGGACCAGAAGACTTGTCTATCTTTAGCCCCATTAGCTTGCCCAACACTACCTCTTTCATGATAATGATAGTTTCTAGGTCCTCACCTGCCATAGCCTTCCTGTCATCAATTTTTGGCATGTTATTTGTGTCTTCCACTGTGAAGACCGACACAAAATACCTGTTCAATGCCTCAGCCATTTTCTCATTTCCAGTTATTACATCCCCCTTCTCGTCCTCTAAAGGACCAATGTTTACTTTCGCCACTCTTTTTCATTTTATATATTTGTAGAAAGTTTTGCTATCTGTTTTTATATTCTGAGCTAGTTTACTCTCATAATCCAACTTTATAGCTCTTTTTGTGGCTTTCTGCTGATCTTTAAAGATTTCCCAATCCTCTAGTTTCCCACTAATCTTTGCCACTTTGTATGCATTTTCTTTCAATTTGATAGCCTCCTTTATTTTCTTAGATATCCACGGCTGTTTATCTCTTTTTCTACAGTCCTTCCTTATCACTGGTATATACTTTTGCTGAGCACTGTGAAAGATCGCTTTGTAGGTCCTCCACTGTTCCTCAATTGTCCCACCATAAAGTTTTTGCTCCCAGTCTACCTTAGCCAACGCCTCCCTCATCCCTTTATAGTCTCCTTTGTTTAAGCACAAGACCCTGGTGTTGGATTTTACCTTCTCATGCTCCATGAGAACAAAATCCAGCACTGACCGACCCAGTCCAAGCAGAACCCATGTACTCCAACTTTGTCTCAGGTTTGTTAAACAATGATCCATGCTACTGTAATTTCTCTTATATCATATTTCTGAACTTCCTAAACAGCTTATTGTGACACACCATATCGAACGACTTTTGAAAATCCATATGCACTACACGTTCTGCATTCACTTTATCTATCCAATTATTCATTTCTCCAAAAAACTATTTTTAACCTATCAAGCACAGCTTGCCTTTGACAAATCCTTGCTGTCTGACCTTGAATGTACCACGTGTTTCAAAATGTTTACTAATTTTATCTCATGTCACAGATTCTAAGCGTTTGCCCGGAACTGATACTTTCTAATTGGTCTAAAGCTATCTAGGAGTACATGCTGAGGCAGATTGGAACAATCTACCGAAGGGACAGCATGAATCATTTACTCCACATTTACTTCTATATGTATTCTGAGTTAATATTCTTGAAGATTGGTTTGAAACTGTTTTGAGATTTCTTTTTTATCACCATATCCCTCCAGCACTTGAGCCGCAATCAATGAAACTAAAATTATGCAGGTACCTGGGTCAGGGTTTCAATTTTACAGCAGTGTATTAATTCAGAGCCTGCAGGCTCTCCCTGCCCTTTGGTTGTCCTTGAACCTTCAAATGTGGAATGATGCTTTGGAAATTGCAGATGAAATTCCATCCAGACTTTAACCTTTTCATGGTAAACGTCTGTATTTCATCGAGGTTCAGACAGTATTAAGTTACTCAGTTATTCTGTTTCAAAATTTAAGAAATAGGTTTTCCAATTTTGTGTTCTATTGACAAGCGGAACTAAAATTTAATTTAGTACAGAGAACAATGATTTTGCGTTGTAACCTTCAATTGTGTTCCCGTCCAGTTAGTTATTCATTTTGGCCTCCTAGTCTGAGGAAGAACATTCTTGCTATTGAGGGAGTCCAGCGAAGGTTCGCCAGGCTGGTTCCTGGAATGGCAGGACTGACATATGAAGAGAGACTGGATCGACTGGGCTTGTACTCACTGGAATTTAGAAGAATGAGAGGAGATCTCATAGAAACATTTAAAATCCTGTTGGGACTGGGCAGGCTAGATGCAGGAAGAATGTTCCCTATGTTGGAGAAGTCCAGAACTGGAGATCACAGTCTAAGAATAAGGGGTAAGCCATTCAGAACTGAGATGAGGGAGAACTTTTTCACTCAGAGTTGTGAACCTATGGAATTCTCCACTGCAGAAAGCTGTTGGGGCCAGTTTGTTACAAATGTTCAAGAGGGAGCTGGACATGGCCCTTGTGGCTAAAGGGATCAAGGGGTATGGAGAGAAAATGGGAGTGGGACACTGAGTGCATGATTAGCCATGATCATATTGAATGGTGGTGTAGACTCAAAGGGCCGAATGGCCTACTCCTACACCTATTTTCTATGTTTCTATGGGATAGGGGAAAGGCCTTTTGTCCCTGTATCTGTATTTTGAAAGGAAAATGGTGGAGGGGAAGATATTTCTTCTGATCTCTTGAGTTTGGATAGGAATTTTAATTTTAAATTTGTCTTTTCCAGTTCAGTGCTAATGTGCCCGTATCAACATCATCTGTGCCTCTCAGCAATCTGAATTTGAAATGAAGGGGTTGATGGGGCTTTCTCCAATAATTGGGCAGGTGGCAGGTGTTGCATCCCTCTGAGTCTAAACTTGTTGGTTGGGTATAGGGTTGGTGAAGTGAAAGCTCTGAATGGGCACTCTGAAACAGCCTGGAGGCCAGGAAATGGGCCGATTACTATGCTGAGCAGCTGACAGAATGCATTTGGTGAGAGGTGACTGGGAGGAGTTGCACAAGGACTTTCAGTCGATTGAAATATTTTTGTTTTCCCTGGTCCCACAAAATTGAAAGGATCCCTTCCCCCTCTTTTGGAGTGGCCTGCTGCTTTAAGGACTGCTGGCTAGGCCACACCAAAGACTTGATTAGCTGCAAAGACTCGCATTCCAATCATTATTCATTATTCTGTAAATTGAGTTTGTGTCTTTATATGCCCTGTTTGCTGTTTATGAGCAGATCTCCCACTCACCTGACGAAGGAGCAGCGCTCCGAAAGCTAGTGGCGTTTGCTACCAAATTTACCTGATGGACTTTAACCTGGTGTTGTTAGACTCCTTACTGTGTAGGCCACACCAAGCCAGGGACCAATGGGTAGGACTTGAGTTATGAAAACTGTTCCCATTGGCCCACAGAAATCATGTCAGGATCCTACAATTAGTGTTGGATACTCATGTAAATATTTAAGGCTCATGTCTTTTTAGGTTCCACAGGACCAGGCTGAGGAGAAGGCAGTTTGTTTGTTCACTACATTTATTTATTTATTTTAAGTTAAATTTGTGTAAAAAAATCGGAGGTTTTTTTTCAAAACAGGAAGTGGGCCCACAGGAAGTGTGAAGGCAGTGCAATGTTCCTCTTGCACTATGTTCGAGGTGAGGGACGACGTCAGTGTCCCTGCTGATTATACCTGTGAGAAGTGCATCCATCTGCAGCTCCTCCAAAACCGTGTAAGGGAACTGGAGCTGGAGTTGGAGGAACTTAGGATCATTAGGGATGCAGAGATGGCCATAGACAGAAGCTTCAGGGATACAGTTACTCCGCGGAATGAAAATAGATGGGTGACGGTGAGAGGGGCTGGGAAGAAGCAGTCGGTGCAGGGATCCCCTGTGGTCGTTCCCCTTAGCAATAAGTATTCCGCTTTGGATACGGTTGAGGGGGACGACATACCAGTGGTGAGCCGCAGTGAGAGGATCTCCGGCACTGAGTCCGTCCCTGTGGCTCAGGAGGATAAGGAGGAGAGCGGGAGGGCAATAGTTATTGGGGACTCGTTAGTTAGAGGGATAGATAGGAGGTTCTGTGGCAGCAAAAGAGACTCGAGGATGGTTTGTTGCCTACCGGATGCCAGGGTCCGTGACGTCTTGGACCGTGTTTTCCGGATTCTTAAGGGGGAGGGGAAACAGTCACAAGTCGTGGTACACATTGGTACCAACGACATAGGTAGGAGAAGGGACGGGGATTTAAAACAGGAATTTCGGGAGCTGGGCTGGAAGCTGAGAGCAAAGACAAAACATGTGGTCATCTCTGGTATGCTACCGGTGCCACGTGATAGCGAGTTGAGGAACAGGGAGAGAGTGCACTTAAACATGTGGTTGCAGGGATGGTGCAGGAGGGAGGGTTTCAGATACGTGGATAATTGGAACACGTTCTGGGGAAGGTGGGACCTCTACAAACAGGACGGGGTGCACCTGAACCAGAGGGGCACCAATATCCTGGGAGGAAAATTTGCTACGGCTCTTCAGGGGGATTTAAACTAATTTGTCAGGGGAGTGGGAAAAGGAGTTGTAGTCCGGAAGTCAGTGTTGAGGGTGGTGAGGTATTGGGGAAGGTATCAAGGTCAAGGGTGGGTACCGGTAGACAGGAAGGTGGGTTGAAGTGTGTCTACTTCAATGCAAGGAGCATCCGGAACAAGGTGGATGAACTTGGGGCGTGGATTGCTACTTGGGACTACGATGTTGTGGCCATTACGGAGACGTGGGTAGAACAAGGACAGGAATGGTTGTTGGACGTTCCGGGGTATAGATGTTTCAGTAAGTGTAGGGAAGCTGGTAAAAGAGGTGGAGGAGTAGCATTGTTAATCAAGGATAGTTTAACGGCTGCGGAAAAGCACTTTGAGGGGGATATGCACACTGAGGTAATATGGGCTGCAGTTAGAAACAGGAAAGGAGCGGTCACATTGTTAGGAGTTTACTATAGGCCCCCAAATAGTAATAGAGATGTGGAGGAAGAAATTGCTAAGCAGATTATGGATACGTGTGGGGGGTCACAGGGTAGTTGTCATGGGGGACTTTAACTTTCCAAATATTGATTGGAACCTTTGTAGGTCGAATAGTTTGGATGGGGCACTTTTTGTGCAGTGTGTGCAGGAGGGTTTCCTGACACAATATGTGGATAGGCCGACAAGGGGTGAGGCCACATTGGATTTGGTACTGGGAAATGAACCGGGCCAAGTGTTAGATTTGGTTGTGGGAGAGAACTTTGGAGATAGTGACCACAATTCGGTGTCTTTTGTTATTGCAATGGAGAGGGATAGGGCCGGACGGCAGGGCAAGGCTTACAATTGGGGGAGAGGTAATTATGATGCGATTAGGCAAGAATTAGGGGGCATAAGATGGGAA
Source organism: Mustelus asterias (assembly GCF_964213995.1). Classification (NCBI taxonomy): domain Eukaryota; kingdom Metazoa; phylum Chordata; class Chondrichthyes; order Carcharhiniformes; family Triakidae; genus Mustelus; species Mustelus asterias. Next base: position 130,341,144 of record NC_135801.1, on the reverse strand, counting down.
CAGAAACTGTCAGGGAAAGGCACTGATGAAAAGTGGAACTTTTTCAAGGAACAAATACTGGGTGTCCTTGATAGGTATGTCCCTGTCAGGCAGGGAGGAAATGGCCGAGTGAGGGAACCGTGGTTCACAAAAGAGGTGGAATGTCTTGTGAAAAGGAAGAGGGAAGCTTATGTAGGGATGAGGAAACAAGGTTCAGATGGCTCGATTGAGGGTTACAAGTTAGCAAGGAATGAGCTGAAAAAGGGGCTGAGGAGAGCTAGGAGGGGACATGAGAAGTCCTTGGCGGGTCGGATCAAGGAAAACCCCAAGGCTTTTTACTCTTATGTGAGGAATAAAAGAATGACCAGGGTGAGGTTAGGGCCGGTCAAGGACAGTGGTGGGAACTTGTGTATGGAATCAGTAGAGATAGGCGAGGTGATGAATGAATACTTTTCTTCAGTGTTCACCAAGGAGAGGGGCCATGTTTTTGAGGAAGAGAAGGTGTTACAGGCTAATAGGCTGGAGGAAATAGATGTTCGGAGGGAGGATGTCTTGGCAGTTTTGAATAAACTGAAGGTCGATAAGTCCCCTGGGCCTGATGAAATGTATCCTAGGATTCTTTGGGAGGCGAGGGATGAGATTGCAGAGCCTTTGGCTTTGATCTTTGGGTCCTCACTGTCCACGGGGATGGTGCCAGAGGACTGGAGAGTGGCAAATGTTGTTCCTCTGTTTAAGAAAGGGAATAGAAATGACCCTGGTAATTATAGACCGGTTAGTCTGACTTCGGTGGTTGGTAAATTGATGGAAAAGGTCCTTAGGGATGGGATTTACGACCATTTAGAAAGATGCGGATTAATCCGGGATAGTCAGCACGGATTTGTGAAGGGCAAATCGTGCCTCACAAATTTGATAGAATTTTTTGAGGAGGTAACTAGGTGTGTTGATGAAGGCAGGGCGGTTGATGTCATATACATGGATTTTAGTAAGGCGTTTGATAAGGTCCCCCATGGTCGGCTTATGATGAAAGTAAGGAGGTGTGGGATAGAGGGAAAGTTGGCCGATTGGATAGGTAACTGGCTATCTGATCGAAGACAGAGGGTGGTGGTGGATGGAAAATTTTCGGACTGGAGGCAGGTTGCTAGCGGAGTGCCGCAGGGATCGGTGCTTGGTCCTCTGCTCTTTGTGATTTTTATTAATGACTTAGAGGAGGGGGCTGAAGGGTGGATCAGTAAATTTGCTGATGACACCAAGATTGGTGGAGTAGTGGGTGAGGTGGAGGGGTGCTGTAGGCTGCAAAGAGACATAGATAGGATGCAAAGCTGGGCTGAAAAATGGCAAATGGAGTTTAACCCTGATAAATGTGAGGTGATTCATTTTGGTAGGACAAATTTAAATGTGGATTACAGGGTCAAAGGTAGGGTTCTGAAGACTGTGGAGGAACAGAGAGATCTTGGGGTCCATATCCACAGATCTCTAAAGGTTGCCACTCAAGTGGATAGAGCTGTGAAGAAGGCATATAGTGTGTTAGCTTTTATTAACAGGGGGTTGGAGTTTAAGAGCTGTGGGGTTATGCTGCAACTGTACAGGACCTTGGTGAGACCGCATTTGGAATATTGCGTGCAGTTCTGGTCACCTCACTATAAGAAGGATGTGGAAGCGCTGGAAAGAGTGCAGAGGAGATTTACCAGGATGCTGCCTGGTTTGGAGTGTCGGTCTTATGAGGAAAGGTTGAGGGAGCTGGGGCTGTTCTCTCTGGAGCGGAGGAGATTGAGGGGAGACTTAATAGAGGTTTATAAAATGATGAATGGGATAGATCGAGTGAACGTTCAAAGACTATTTCCTCGGGTGGATGGAGCTATTACAAGGGGGCATAACTATAGGGTTCATGGTGGGAGATATAGGAAGGATATCAGAGGTAGGTTCTTCACGCAGAGAGTGGTTGGGGTGTGGAATGGACTGCCTGCAGTGATAGTGGAGTCAGACACTTTAGGATCATTTAAGCGGTTATTGGATAGGCACATGGAGCACACCAGGATGGTAGGGAGTGGGATAGCTTGATCTTGGTTTCAGATGAAGGTCGGCACAACATCGTGGGCCGAAGGGCCTGTTCTGTGCTGTACTGTTCTATGTTCTATGTTCTATGTAAGTGCTAGAGGCCTTTAATGAGGTTTGCTGCTGGACTACAAGAGGCAGGCTTCTCGCAAGATCACATCAGATGGAAATCTCAATGATTATTCAGCCACTGTCATCTTTTCATGTTGGGTAACGGCTAAAATTTCAAATGAAAATCAGTCTCTAAGACCCCCCTCAATCTCCAACTGTTATGATCACACGGGGAGAGGTTGGAATGGCTACTCTCTTCCCCTGCTGCTTATTTGGTTGCAATGGCTGTGTTCCTCGATTCAGTGAGTGTTTAACTGTTTATGTGCTGTGACTATAAAAGGTTTCCTTGAGTTTTCAAAAAGAAAAGAGAATAACATTGATTGTACTTAGCCTGGTGGTGGCAGTGCAGCAGAGCGTGATACGCAGCGACATAGAGCGAGTCCGGAACACGGAATGGCGGTGGAGATTGAGGCCGAGACAATGGAGCGGCAGTTGAACATGAGTCCAAATTTGCGTCCTGTGAAGGTGGAGCGTGAGTCCAAGCTCGCGTTGCGGCAGTTGGAGATCGGCGGTTGGAGATCGGCGGTTGGAGATCGGCGGTTGGAGATCGGCAGTTGGAGACCGGCGGTTGGAGATCGGCGGTTGACCCTCAGGAGTTGAAGAGTATGGAGGTCTTTGCTGTCCTCCTTTCTAAATAGTTCTTTCCAAATAAATAAATCAATCTCTAAAGGTTGCCACTCAAGTGGATAGAGCTGTGAAGAAGGCCTATCGTGTGTTAGCTTTTATTAACAGGGGGTTGGAGTTTAAGAGCCGTGGGGTTATGCTGCAACTGTACAGGACCTTGGTGAGACCACATTTGGAATATTGTGTGCAGTTCTGGTCACCTCACTATAAGAAGGATGTGGAAGCGCTGGAAAGAGTGCAGAGGAGATTTACCAGGATGCTGCCTGGTTTGGAGGGTCGGTCTTATGAGGAAAGGTTGAGGGAGCTAGGGCTGTTCTCTCTGGAGCGGAGGAGGCTGAGGGGAGACTTAATAGAGGTTTATAAAATGATGAAGGGGATAGATAGAGTGAACGTTCAAAGACTATTTCCTCGGGTGGATGGAGCTTTTACAAGGGGGCATAACTATAGGGTTCGTGGTGGGAGATATAGGAAGGATATCAGAGGTAGGTTCTTTACGCAGAGAGTGGTTGGGGTGTGGAATGGACTGCCTGCAGTGATAGTGGAGTCAGACACTTTAGGAACATTTAAGCGGTTATTGGATAGGCACATGGAGCACACCAGGATGATAGGGAGTGGGATAGCTTGATCTTGGTTTCAGATAAAGCTCGGCACAACTTCGTGGGCCGAAGGGCCTGTTCTGTGCTGTACTGTTCTATGTTCTATGTTCTATGTAACTGTAGACCAGGTGCCATGGATTGCGAGGGTGAGCAAGGAGGTGAGTACCGCTTGGCACTAACCTCCAGGGTGCAAAAGGGCAAGTCAGCCACTGCCACGGTGTGGGTTGGGTTCTTCTAGGGTGCAGGGGCTTGGGGGAGGGGGGGGGGGTGTTGTGGGTGGGGGAGCTCGGGCTGGGCCGGAGGTGCTCAGGTCAGGAGCACTGCGGTGTTGGGGCAAATATTCTCTCTGTCTGCTGAAAGACCTTAGAGGGATTTCATAAGAGGTCAGGTTCAAATCCCACTGATGTTGCAAATGGTTACTCTACTCTCTGTTAGAAAGGCTCTGTAGTTTATTGTTGACATTCCATTCCAGGCCCCGCTAACAGTTACAAGCACAGGCATGATAGCCATGCCAGACGTGTTCAGAGGCCATTGGTTGTGGACATGACTGGATATTGCCAACCTGGCAGTGCCAACAGGCATTCTGGCACTACTAGGTGGGCACTGCCAGGTGGGCACTGCCAGGGTGTCAGAGCAGTGCCAAGGGGGTGGGGCCTGAGTGGGGGTCATGAAGGAGGGGGTTCATGAGGGGGTGTCATGACAAGGTGAGGCATGAAGGGGGATATGGAGAGGGTCATGAAGGAGAACCCAACACCCCGATGCCAGCGAATCGTGCCAAGGAGGGCTGGGGAAACATGCTGTCGATGAGGTGGGGGAGGAGGTTCCAATGTCTGTGGGGGGAGGGAGGGGCTCTTCCAGTGCATTGTGAGATCAGACACCCTTTCAAAACGACGCCCGTCACTTTGCAGCTGGGCTCACCGGTGTGTTTAAGTCCCGGCTCTCCCAGAACTGGTGCGTAACTCACCACTCTCCCAGAAAATGACTGAGTGTGGGATAATTGTGATCTGATTCAAACCTGTTTTCTCGTCCAAAGTGACACTTAGTCATTTTTTGAGCAAATTCTGGCCGATGTTCTAATAACAGAGTTTCCCCAGAAGAACATTTGGCAAACGTTGAAGAGATGCTCGAGAGATTTAAAGAGGCCAGGGTGCGACTTAAAACAGGGAAGTGTACCTTTCAGGCCCACGAGGTCACTTAGCTTGGATTTAAAGTCAATGCCAAGGGACTACTCCTTCTTGAAGAAAAAGTATAAGTTATAAAGAAAGCACCAGCACCTAGAAATGGGTCAGAACTGAAATCTTTTTTGGGCATGGTTAATTATTATAGCCGGTTTATACCAAATCTATCAACATTACTGGCACTGTTACACCTCCTTTTAAAAAATATATCAACATTGGTATTGGAGGGAATCACAACAAGAAGCTTTCGAGGAGTTAAATTTACAACCTTCAGATTTACTAGTCTATTTTGATCCAAGAAGAGGAATAATCTCAATGTGTGACGCTTCACCAGTTAGCATAGGGGCAGTTTTGCCTTATAAAATGGAAGAGGCGTAGGAGTGCCCATCACTTTGCTTCAAGAACCATAACTGATGCCAGGAGAAAATGCTCCAAAATTCAGAAAGAAAGACTAGCCATCATTTGCAGAGTTACAAAATTCCACCAGAATGTTTACGGGCGTCACTTTGTGATCATCACCGATCACAAGCTATTGTTAGGATTATTTTGCGAAGACTTCCTATTCTTCCTATTGCATCAGCCAGAGTCCAACAGTGAGCGTTACTTCGAGCAGTGTATAACTACATGCTCCAACACAAGCCAGGCACCAGAATATCAAACACGGATCCTCTCAATTGCCTTCCGCTGCCTCGAACAATATCACCAACAACATTACCACAATAATAGTGTTAACCTCAGCTTTTTGGATACGCTGCCGGTATCATCTAAGCCCATTTGGAACTGGACCCAAAGAGACCCAGTCCCGTCCAGATTAAAGTGCATGGTTTTCCATGGATGGCACTTTAACATGTCACAGCAATTCAAACGTTCCCATCTCCGCAATGGCGAATTCACCTGTGAGGACAGATTGTTACTGTATGGGTCTGGATTAGTGGTTCCTGGCCCAGCAGAATGTGATATACAGCGGTATAGCGCAAGGTCAGGAACATGGAGCAGTGGTGGAGTGCAGGGCCAGGACCGTGAAGCAGCAGTTCAACATGAGTCCAAACACAGGTTGAAGTGGTTGAAACACCGCAGCTGGAGGTTGGGAGTTGAAGAATATGGAGGTCTTTGCTGCCCTCCTTTGTAAATAGTTCTTTCCGAATAAATAAATCAATTACTTTCTCCTGTAATTGTAGAGACTTGCAAGTATTACACCGGTCTAAAAAAAATACTCTAACTTTCACACACACACACAGCCGCACACACACACACACATACACACGAACACACACACAGACACACACACACAGACATCCTTCTCGGTTGGGTGTTGAGGTGGTTTAAAGTTGTAGGTGAATGATTGATGTGTTCCTATAGAAATAGCAGCTTCTGGGTTGAGTTCTTACCAAGATCTCCGCCTGCAAACATAGGTAGTCAAAATCAGCGGACAGGGGTGGGATTCCTCCCCCCCCCCCCCCCCCCCGTGGCACATTCCGCGGCGACGGTGGCAGCTTACCATTGGTGAGTTGGTGGGGGTCTTGTGTTCCTGCCTCTGTCAACAGGGTTTCCTATTGTACGCACCCCCTTCTGCTGGGAAAATCATGGCCGGGGGCTCACCGTCAGCGGGGCAGGCTGGAAAATTCCAGCCACTGTTTAAAATTTGCAAGTTACATGGAGAGAGAAACAGAGGGAGGCCAGTCAGGGTTTTTCTTCTTTAGAGTTTCATTTGCTTATGGCTGGTCTACAGAGATAACAGGTGCTTAAACACACTAAAGGTTAGCTGGCTTATCACTTGAACCTTTCTCTCCAACTGCCCAGTGACCTAAATATGGCCATGTCTCATGGATCCCAGTTGCCTGGCTTACATGATTAGATTGAATTGAGATGCTTCCCTTAATAGCTAGAGTCCCCTTGTCCAAGTGATTGCATCTGACAGTTCGTCTCCACCCAGTTGTGTACCCAGGTATGGCTGCTTTGCTAATGGGATTGGAGATGGCCCCCATTCATATCCCTTCAAGGCAATTGTTCCTGGTGAGGTATTACAGGCAGGTTGTTTCCACTTCAATGGTTTTAGAATGTAGTAAGTGCAGTGATGCAAATGTTCAGCCATCTTTGATTGTGATTCTGAGACATTGGGGCATGGCTTTAGTCTTTAAAAAATCAATTAGTAGTTTCCAGCTAGTAATTCATAATGGCATTTTTTTTAAAAAAAGCATGGCTTCATAACACCTTAGAAATAGGTTCAACACTCAGAGCCCCCTTTATAAAATAAACCCATAGTTTTGAAGTCATTCATCCATCCATTCTTTGAGTGTATTAATCCTTCCTAAGGCATGCAGATTTCACAAAATATTCCAAGTCTGATCCAATTATTATTTATATTTACTTCCTACACTGAGCATTGCTTCAGGATTTTGTTCCCAGCACAGATTAATTCTTAATTTCAAAGAAGCCTCAAAATAAATATTTTTTCTTCCTGATTTTCATTTCCTTTCAAAGATCACTAGGTGGCACTGTTGCCCTCTCTGCTGATTCTAGCTGAAGTGTGTGAGAAATGAGTTGATGTATTTTCAGGCAACTGCAAGCTGGCAGCCAGGCCATGTAAGAGATAGTCAGATATGTATCCTGCATAGCTTGACCCTATTGAACAGGACAGAGCCCCAAGCCACAGGCCTGCAAGACAGAAATGATGAACATTTACTGAAAGGCCTAATATCATAATGTTAGTCCATCACACAAACCAGCCTCCCATCCATTGACTCCATCTACACTTCCCGCTGCCTCGGAAAAGCAGCCAGCATAATCAAGGACCCCACGCACCCCGGATATTCTCTCTTCCAAATTTTTCCGTCGCGAAAAAGATACAAAAGTCTGAGGTCACGTACCAACCGACTCAAGAACAGCTTCTTCCCTGCTGGCATCAAACTTTTGAACGGACCTTCCACAAATTAAGCTGATCTTTCTCTACACCCTAGCAATAACTGTAACACTATACTCTGCACTCTCTCCTTTCCTTCTCTATGTACGGTATGCTTTGTATAGTGCGCAAGAAACAATACATTTCACTGTATCCCAATACATGTGACAATAACTCAAATCAAATCAAAGCTTCTATGAAAGTTAAATGAACCAAAGCAAGGTTATACACAAGAGCTTTGAATGTGATCATTGAGTCATTGTGGCACAGAAGTGGGCCACTTGGACCATGCTGTAAAAAATGAACTGCTAGAACTGGTGGTGCTAGATGCTTAGATTTTCCAAGCTCTGAAGAACTTGGTGTTCCTCTAGTTCATCTACTTTCGCTGTTCCTATCAACTGACACTATTCCATCTGTCTGGAAAGAAGATCATTTTCATAAAAGAGGTTGAAAAAGGGAGAATAAATGAACTTGATGAGCATTTTTATAGCAAACTGTACTAAACGTTCTTCATATGGTTTAGAGAATGGAAGCCAAAATGATTCCATGTGACAAATTGTAATTCATAAGGAGTTTGACAAAATGAAAAAAAAGATCTAATTTGGACATGACCCAGTTCTTAAGATGTTAAAAAGCATTATCATAAACAGATTATTTCAACATGAAACCTGATTGTGGACAGGTACAAAATTAACAAGACAGATATTAGAAGAAATCTATCAATATTAACAACCAAGTACATCATGAATGTTTATAATTCCAGTGCCACATGGGAACTTCAGGACACTTCACATGTCTCGGGTGACCACGTGTATCGGAAGCATCTCCAGCTGCTCAAGCTCAAGTTTAGGATTTCCCAGCTGAGAGGTAACTGGAGTCACTATGGAGCATCAGGGAGGATGAGAGCTTCCGGGATCACATGTTCCAGGAGGTGGTCACTCCACAGTCAGTGAGAGGTCAGGATAGTCGCTGGTTGACTTTCCGGAAGAGTAGAGAGAGGCAGTTAGTACAGGAGTCTGTGGCATGTGTGTCACCCTCAAACAGGTACTCAGTATTGGAGACTGCTGGGAGTGACGATGCCCTGGAAGAGTCCATCCCAAACTATGGACAAGGGACTCTACAGGACTGAACAGCAAAGCATTGAAATACAATTGTTACAGGAAATTCCATAGTTAAGGGACAGAGGCATTTCTGTAACCACCGTTTTGCATTCTGCATTGTGCGTTATGTTCCTGGTGCCAAGATAAAGTACATCAACGAGAGAGTGCAGAATATTCTTCGGGGGAAGGGTGTGAGCCAGAGGTTGTTATACACATTAGTAGCAATGGCATAGAGTATACAGGTCCTATGGTGAGATTTTCAGGGGTTTGCAAGGAAGTTAAAAATTGGACCCCAAGGGTACTTATCTCTGTATTATTCCCAGTGTTACAAGCTAGCCAGAATAGAAATAGGAAGATAGGGAAGATCAATGTGTGGCTTGAAGCATGGTGCAGGAGGGGGGAGCTTCAGATTCTTGGGGCATTGAGACCAGTGCTGGAACAGAAGGCACCTATTTAACAGGAATGGGAGCAATGTACACACAGGGAGGCTCACTTGTGGAGATGGGTAGAATTTTAATTAAATTGTCGAGGGGATGGGCACCAACCTATAGTAGTAGCCAAGAAGAATAAGTTCAATAGAGAGTGTTGGACAGTACAAGAGAAGGAAGTAGTATCATGGTAGATGGAAGCAGACTAAGAAGGACTGCAAGGTATGTGAAGACTAGATTACAATGCACGTACGCAAATGCCCAAAGTGTCATGAATAAGGTTGGTGAGTTACAAGCACAAATAGCTGTGTGGAAATAGGATATAGTGGCAATAACAAAAATGTGGCTTAAAAATTGTGAGGACTGGGCACTTAATATACAGGGATATAAATTGATTAGAAAAGATAGAGAAGAAAAAAAAAGTTGTGTGGCAGTACTGATTAGGAAAGACATTGTAATGTTGGAAAGAGGGGATGTCTTTGACAGGGCAAGCACGGAATCAATTTGGTTAGAGTTGCTAACCAAAAATGGTAAGATCATGGTACTCGGGGTATTCTATACATCTCCAAATAGTGGGAGAGAGTTAAACGAACAAATCTACAGGAAAATCACAGAGATGTGCAAAAATTATAGAGTGGTGATACTAGCAGCGGCAGGAGGCGGGTGGGGGGGGGGGGGTGGCGGGTGGAGGCGGGGGTCCGGGCTTTCTCTACTCAAATAGTGAATTGTAAGGAAGGGGATGAATTTATGTATCCAGAAGAAGTTCCTTGATCAATGTGTTCTTGGCCCAATGAGAAAGGATGCATTGCTGGATCTGGTGCTGGGAGGTGAGGTGAGGTGGGCCAACTGGACCAAGTGTCCCTGGGAAACATTTGGGTAAGAGTGATCATTGTATCATAATGTTTAGATTAGTAATGGAGAAGAGCAAAGGGACAACTTCATATAGATATTCTAAATTGGAAGAGAGCTAAATTCAATGTGATGAGAAGGAATCTAACCTGGGTAAATAGAACAGGAAAACTAACTGAACAATGGGTAATCTTTAAGGAAGAGAAGCTTCAGATAGGGGCTAGGTAAATTTCAACAAGGTTGAAAGGTAAGAGAACAGGGCTCCTTGGATGACGAGAGAGATAGGCATTATGATGAAACAAAAAAGGAGGGTATGTGATGCAAAGCAGGTTAAGTTCTTAAAGTGAGAACTACTCCAAGTAGACTAGGTTGAGAGGAGATGTGAAGATGAAAATAAGACTAGCACAGAGAGACAGAATGAGAATAAAATAGCAATCAATGTAAGAAGGAAGCCAAAAATCTTCCAGCAGCATTAAAATGGTAAGTGGGTAGTGAGAGATGGAATGAGTCCTAATAGGGACAAAGTGAATGCTATATGCTTAAAGACACAGGACTAGAATGCTGAATGTGTTTTTTGTACTGGTGTTTACTAAGGAAGAGGAATCTGACTAAAAACAGTATAACATGGTTAGTATGAAAATGAGGTGGTACTGGAAAGGTTGGCTGTGCCTGGGGTCAATCAGTCATCTGGTCCAGATGGCTTGCATCCCAGGTTTTTGATTTGATTTGATTTGATTTATTATTGTCATATGTATTAGTATACAGTGAAAAGTATTGTTTCTTGCACGCTATACAGACAAAGCATACTGTTCATAGAGAAGGAAACGAGAGAATGCAGAATGTAGTGGTTGTTAAAGCAAGTGGGTGTGGAGATAGTGGAAAAGCTTGCGTTAAGTTTTCAATCTACACTTGAAATGGGGGAGGTGCCAGAGGATTGGAGAGTGGCAAATGTGACATCTCTGTTCAAAAGGTATGAGGACGTTCCTAGTAACTACAAGCCCGCTAGTTTAACAGGAATGGTGGGTAAATAAATGGTGGTTTGGAAAACCAAAATCAGGGAAAGAAAATCCATAGGCACTTGGAGAGGTTTGAGTTAATTATGGAGTGGCAGCATGGATTTGTAAAAGGCAGATTATGCTTCACTAATCTAATTGAATCTTCTGATGAAGTAACAGGGAAGATTGATGAAGTTAATGTAGTGAATGTTGTCTCTTTGAATTGTTGACAAGGTACCAAATAAAGGCTGGTTAACAAAATTGAGGCTTATAGAATCGAAGGGTGAGTGCTAGGATCACTGCTTTTTTTGCTATGTATGAATTATTTGGATCTTGGAATGCAGAGTGAAATTTCAAAATTTCCCCGTGATACCAGACCTGGAGGAGTGGTAACAGTGAGGATCATACCGATTGCCTACAACCGGACATGGGTTGGCAGGTTGGGCAGACAAGTGACAGGTGAATACAGAGAAGTGTGAGGTGATGCATTTTGACAGAAAGGACAGGGAGAGGCAATACAGATTTAATGGGCACAATTCTAAAAAGTACACAGGAATAGAGGGTCCAGGGGATGTGCATACGTTGATCTTTGAAGGAGGCAGGACATATTAAGAGTGGTTAGCAAAGCGTATGGGATCTTGGTTTTCATAATTAGAGGAATTGAGTACAATAGCAGGTAATTTATACTGAACCTTTATAAAGCAGCTCGAGAATTGCATCCAGTTCTGGTTATCAAACTTTAGGAAAAATGTGAAGGCCCTCGAGAGAGAGGGCAGAGGAGATTTACCAGACTTGTTCTAGGGATGGAGGATTTTAGTCACAACGGTAGGTTGGAAAGGCTGGACTTATTCTTGGAGGCAAGGAGATTGAGGGGAGATTTATTAGGGATGTACAAGATTATGACAGATTTAGATAAGCGAACAAGGTAAAACTTTTCACATTAGATGATTGTGTAAGGACTAAGGGGCACAGATTTAAGATTTGAGATGAGTGAATCAGGGGAATGTAAGCAGTGAGTGGTATGAACTCACTGCCCAGGAGGATGGTGGAAGTGGAAACAATCTATAATTGGATGAACACTTGAAGGAAGTAAACCTGCGGGGCTATCGGGATCGAGCGGGGGAGTGGGACTGAGTGGATTGCTATACAGGGAGTTGGCATGAACTCAATGGGATGAATGGCCTCCTGTGGAATAAATGACTATGATTTTAAGGACAGCAAATAGAATTAACCTTTTGCAGTTATTTTAGGGTATTTTTATTGTTGTTTGCTTTCAAAAGCTGGACTTATCTAACAATAATTAACTTATTTTTGGCTTTATGAAAGAAATCATTGATTCAATTTGTCGCCCTCGCCCAGAGTTAGCAAGTGTCGCTGTGTTTATGGGGAATATATAGTGCGTGTTGCTAATGTAATCTAAAGAATCATGGTGGATGTTGTAGGGATGTATTGGACACTACACCAGTATTGCTGACGTAGGTTCAAGTTTCAGCTCAAACTCATTTGTGTAAATTTGTGTAAACATCAAATCTCCCATAAGTTAGCACAAACATGCCATGTGATTGACTGGATCAGGACTTTCCCCTGTATCATCAAGGGGAATCGAAGGGGAGGAAATGACCCATTCCTACTTTATAATTGGCACCAATTGGCTGCTTTGATCTGCTTTTCATACATAAGATTTGCAAGCAGCAGGCAATTGAAGACACACAGGTGTGCTCTGCTTTGCTGTAAGTGACTGAATTTGAACTAATTTAAACTGAATTGAAAGTAATTTAAAATAATTGCAGCAGCAACAGAAGAAACAGACCTGAGTTAGGCTTCAACTAAGTGCTGGTTGGTGCAGGTCCAGGTGACTAATGCTGGAATCATGGGTCGCTGTCCACCCAAGCTTCTGAGCACAATGTATGAACAGTCTCAAACAGGCACAATGGGTGAAAACTCGCCACTCTGAACTGGGAGTGTAGTCATATTTGTCAGCAAGAACTGCTTTGGGAAAATGCGTTTTTGAACCGATGTAAAAGATTCCCAAATAAAGTTGTACTTTTATTCCATCCAAAATACCCCAATTCAAATTGAATCCAATTCATGGTCCCCATGTGAGGGACAAACAAGATCCAAACTGACAAGACATGACATCACATCCCATCGAGGGCTTGATAAAAGAAGATCCAAGCTGACAGGATGAGGCATTGCACCCTGCCCTGGGTTTAATCTAATGCTTCAGCTTAGCCAAAAGGCCGAGGATGGCTTTGAAAAATTGCACCAGGTAAAGTCTTGGTTCAACCTGACGGGCTGCCCTGATCTTTTACTCTACCCTAACTTAGGCAAACCACGATTGCAGGCGTCAGCACACCCCCAGTGCAATGGGCTAGCCTCGTCCCCTGCCTGAGTGTCGTTGCATCTGTTTATGTTTAAAATTCTGCTATGTTCAGAGGTATTTAGAATCATAGAATCCCTACAGTGCAGAAGAAGGTCATTCCGCCTATCGAGTTTGTACCAACCACAATCCCACCCAGGCCCTATCCCCATAATCCCAGGCATTTACCCTAGCTAGTCTCCCTGACACTAAGGGGCAATTTAGCTTGGCCAATCCACCTAACCCGCACATCTTTGTAGTGTGGGAGGAAACCGGAGCACCTGGAGGAAACCCACGCAGACACGGGGAGAATGTTCAAACTCCACACACACAGTGATGCAAGCCGGGAATCGAACCCGGGTCACTGGTGCTGTGAGGCAGCAGGCGCCCCAAATGAATGCAAGCTGTTTTTTTCCCATTAATTATGCAAGCACTTCAAGTTTATTTATTAGTCACAAGTAAGGCTTACACCAACACTGCAATGAAGCCATTGTGAAACTCCCCCAGTCGTCACATTCCGGCGCTTGCTCAGGTCAATGCACCTAACCAGCACGTCCTCGGAATGTGGGAGGAAACCGGAGCACCCGGAGGAAACCCACACAGACATTTCATTTCATTCATTTCATTTCATTGTGCTCAGATTACATTGATATCTGTTCCTAAATATTGTAGGAACCTCTCATTGCTGTCTTTTAGTTGAGCTATCATGCTGACATCCTGTCAGATAGACAGGAAATATCTCATTGCACCTTTCTGAAGAAGAATTGAAAGCTGCTGGCTGAACAACATTCCTCTCTCAACAAATGCGTCGATCCATTGATCTAGCACCTGTCTATATATCTTCTATCAATCTCGTCTATTATTGTTTAATTTCTGAAAACTCCAATGGGATCTGAACAGTTTGTGTTTTGTTACATTGTACAAGATACAAAGTTGAAGAAAATTATGGTTTATTGCCACTTTCTAACTGTAATAAACTATCTACAGTATAAGTACATTGTTGAGATATATTGATGCTTTGATTTTTTTTTAAATGATGAATTACCAGACACCACAGTTGTGGTGCTTCCTGTTTCATGTTTACACCTACTGTTTTACAATATTTTACAGCAGCTTGGTGTTATGTCGGTGTATTAAATGAACATGTTCATTAACATTTCAGAAACGGAAGTTTGAAGCTAACAGATCGAAAGACCGGGACTCTTTACACCATCAGTGTGAACTGTTTTAACGGTGAAACAATTCTCAAGTCTTCAAATGTCAGCATTGATACAGGTATAATAGTGTCGCTTTTTAAAAATAATTTCCAAAAGAAGACGTGGTTTTGATGTAAACACAAAAAGGGAAATGCTGGAAATGCTCAGCGGGTCTGACAGCATCATGTGGAGAAAGAAACAGAGTTAATAAGCTGAGTTTTCCCAGTCCTGTCTTGGAGGACTTGGCACTGGTGGTAGTGATGGGGATCAAAGGTTACAGGGAAAGGGGATCAAAGGTTACGGGGAAAAGGCAGGAGAATGGGGTTGAGAAACATATCAACCATGATCGAATGGCGGAGCAGACTCGATGGGCCAAATGGCCCAATTCTGCTCCTATATCTTATGATCTTATGGTCTTTTACGTGCATTCCCAGCATCGGGGAACTTTCCTGGGGTTGCCTGGAGATAAAATTGGCTGCAAGCTTCATGAAGATGGACAGCAGAATTTACATAGTTAGGGCTCTTATTAGGGCTGATTTTGTTGTCTCGTCATTTTTTCAAGAGTGGAGAGGCCCCTATCATGCGCAGAGGAACCAGTTCAATATAACATATTTAGAAAAGATAGAAAGGGGAGATACATTAGAACAAAGAACAAAGAACAAAGAACAATACAGCACAGGAACAGGCCCTTCGGCCCTCCAAGCCTGCGCCGCTCCCCGGTCCAGGATTGAATCCTGAATCCAGGATCCCCGCCCAATTTTCCAGCCTATCTACATACCAATATCCTATCCACCGAGCTGTCCCTCACAGCTACGATGCTTTGTTCATTACAACCTATTAACTTACCCCCACCCCCCCATTCCAGACCATGTGATCTCCAGGGAGAGGCGAAAACCCAGAGTGAAAAACCCCAGGGCCAATATGGGGAAAAAAAATCTGGGAAATTCCTCTCCGACCCCCTGAGGCGCTCGAAACGAGTCCAGGAGATCACAATGGCCCCGATCGGAAAATGCTTCCCAACCCTAGTCATTTCCACTTCCACGAACACCATATGAATTCCCTGCTGTGCTTATTCTGGAAAAAATAATGGCAGTCGAAAAAAAGAGATGCCGCAAAATGAAAATAGAATCCTTGTGAATACAGAACAAAGATAATAAAGGATCAGTCACTCTAATAGGGCTAGTCTACAGATCACCTAATAGTGGAAGGAAGGTGGGGGAAGAAATGTGTGGAGAAATTAGTGAAACGAGTAAAAAATACATTGTAGAGTCAGGGTTCAAGTGGCAGAATGATTTGCCAGCAGGCTTCAAGACAGGATTTGGGAGTGAGCTGAAGGGTAGTTATTCAGACTGGCAGAAGGTGGAAAGTGGTGATCCACAAGGGCCGTTGCTGGGCCCACTGCTGTTCACAGTTTATATTAACAATTTGGACTTAGGAATCAAAAATACAATTTCTAAATTCGTGGATGACACCAAATTGGAGAGATAGTCAATACTGAGAAGGACTCCAACAAATGATAGCACATTAATAAACTTGCAGGATGGGTAAATAATTAGTAAGCAAAGTCCTAATATTTTGGTCGGAAGAATAGGAAGCTGATTTATTCATTGGAAGGTCCAAGTCTAGGTGGGGGTAGAGAATCTTGGAACAAATATGCCAATCACTTAAATAAGCAAAATACTGCGGATGCTGGAATCCGAAACAAGAACAGCAGATGCTGGAAAAAAACCCAGCAGGTCTGGCAGCATCTGTAGGGAGGGAGAAAGCAGACCCAACATTTTGAGTCCGTTTGACTGTTCATCAGTTCTGTTCTTGCGCCAATCACTAAAGGTTGTACCACAGGCTAACAAGGTCATGAAAAGCAAACTAAACACTAGCCATTATTTCTGGAGATCGAGACTTGGAAAGTTATGCTAAACCTGTACCTAACCTTGGTGAGACCACACTTGGAGTACTGCATGCAATTTTAGAGACATTGGAGAGGGTACCAAAAAGATTCACAATGATGATACCTGAAATTCATGGGTATACACATAAGGAAAGAATTGACAAGCAAAAGAAAGTGACCTAATAGAGGTCTTTATGTAAGGTTTTGACAGAATGGATGCGGAGGGAATAAGCAGAATTTAAGCCACTTCCCATCTAACCTTGGTTCTGATGAAAGACCATTTTGACCAGAAACCTTAACTCTGGGCCCTATTTTACCATTTTGATTCTAAGTTCTGGGTGGACTTGAAACTGGGAGTGTTTCAGATCCGACTTTTAGACCCATTCTGTGGCGTCCCCATACGCACTCTGCCTGAAAAAGTATCAGTGATTCCGCCCCTGTGGGCGGGGCTTATCGGGCCCGAAACACTGCAGCTCCGATCGGAGCCTTCAACTGTGCATGTGCAGTCAAGAAAATAGAAAAACACTCTCTGCCACATCGCTCCCGGGCCGGATAATGCTTTCCCCCTGGCCCCACAGACGTTGCCTCACCCCCACAACATTACTGACCCCCTTATACCAGACTGATTGTGGGCCCCTCCCCCCTTCACCCCACCGCTCACATGCAGAGTGGCAGCGGACCCCATCGTCACTCTCACCGATCACATGCGGAGTGGCAGTGGACACCCCATTCCCCCCCCCCCCCCGATCACACGCAGAGTGGCAGCAGACCCCCTCCCCCCCCACCAGAGAACCATCTGACCCGCCTCCCTCCCCCCAACCAAAGAGCCATCTGACCTGCCTCCCCACCCCCCCTTCTCCCCCCAAACCACCGATTTGAGTCAGAGAGCTGCCGGAAGCTCGGAACTGACCTCCTCAGAAACTGGAGCGCCCGAATTGGACCTTTGCGGACCATGTCTGTTTTGTGCCAAATCTGGACAGACGAACGCGGTGGTAAAGGGGGAAGTGCCGGTGAGTTTGGGTGTGCAGCCCATTAAGTCAATTTAAATGCATGCAAATTCATTTAAATTGACGTCTCGGCCATTTCGGGCGTGGTCCCGATGGCGGCTATTTTCGACCCTTGGTAAAGGGGGAACCGGTGCGGAGGGGGCGTGGATCACCCTACTCGCCCACGCCCGACTTTACCAAGTTTTTGCGTCCGAAAAGGGGCGCAATTTGATGGTAAAATCGGGCCCTCTGTTTCTCTGTACAGATGCCGCCTGTCCTGCTGAGTAATTCCAGCAAATTTTTGTTTTTACCTCAGTTTTCCAGTATCCGCAGTATTTTACTTTTGTACTAACTGTCCTTTGGTGATGATATGTCCATGCTGTACTTGAGTGCTCATGATAATGGTACTTACTCTTGCTGTATAACAAAGCCTGCCCACCTCCATGAATGAAACCATCCCTACTGCATGTAAAACCATCACATTTTAACACATCTGGGGTATTTCCAATATCTCTCTGGTTTCAGTCAGATCTTTTTTGGAAATGTTCTCCTGCTGCTTCCCTACACTAAACTGATGTTCTCCAGATTAATAAATAAGTGGTCATGGTTTTCATGGGGAAAAATGGTTTTATCAGGAAATGAAAATAGATTTCCAATTTGTCAATTTCATGAGGACTGTTTTAAACTTCTTGCTGCCTCCGTAGCAGTTCCATATTCCATTCTGTCCTTTGAATCAAAACTTTCAGGATTACATACTTAATAATAAATTGTATAATGATTGAAACTCATTCAGGATCTTTGTCAAAGACAAATAGAGAAGGGCGCAAAGCTCTGTACTCCTAAAGTTACATTATGCAAAACGTAATCTTCTTTATTTGTCTTGCATTGAAATATCACTTCTTGCATTCCAGGTATAGAGTCAAGTTTTCACCCTTCAACGTCACCATCCACATCAAGAATAAAAACACAGTCGACTTTAGGCGGCCACCTGAACCATGCCAAGTTATTCAATTCGTACGTATAGCTTACATATTGGTTCCAAAGCGGAGTTTACGTACAACTGTTGTCCTCAAACAATTTAAGTCAGAAGTGTTTTGAAATCACTGATACTTAAACATGTCAAGAGAGTGCTGATCCTCTGCCATAGCAGCACGGTGGCACAGTGGTTAGCACTGCTGCCTCACAGCGCCAGAGACCCAGATTCAACTCCTGGCTTGGGTCACTGTCTATGTGGAGTTTGCACGTTTCCCTCATGTCTGCATGGGTTTCCTCCGAGTGTTCCGGTTTCCCCCCATGGTCCAAAGGTGTGCAGGTTAGGTTGATTGGCCATGCTAAATTGACCCTAGTGTTAGGGGACTAGCAGGGTAAATATGCGGGGCTACAGGGATAGGGTCTGGGTGGGATTGTAGTCGATGCAGACTCAATGGGCCGAATGGCCTCTTCCTGCACTGTGGGAATTCTATGATTCATAGGGGCTCTTGCTTCCTTGAAGCTGGATTTGTGTCCGTCCCCTCTGTCCTGTCGAGGGTGATGTGACTGAGGAGCAGGTATTGTGTGCAGTTTTGGTCTCCTTTTCTGAGGAAGGATGTTCTTGCTATCGAGGGAGTGCAGCGAAGGTTTACCAGGCTGATTCCGGGGATGGCGGGACTGAAGTATGAGAGATTGATGAGGTTAGGATTGTTTTCACTGGAGTTCAGACGAATGAGGGGGGGATCTCATAGAGACTTATAAAATTCTAACAGGACTGGACAGGGTAGATGCAGGGAGGATGTTCCCAATGGTGGGGGTGTCCAGAACCAGGGGTCACAGTCTGAGGATTTGGGGTAGATCATTTAGGACTGGAGGTGAGGAGACATTTCTTCACCCAAAGAGTGGTGAGCCTGTGGAATTCATTACCACAGGAAGTAGTTGATGCCAAAACATTGAATGTATTCAAGAGGTGGCTGGCTATAGCATTTGGGGTGAACGGGATCAAAGGTTATGGGGTGAAAGCAGAATTAGACTATTGAGTTGGATGATCAGCCATGATCATAATGAATGGCAGAGCAGGCTCGAAGGGCCAAATGGCCTCTTCCTGCTCCTGTCTTCTATGTTTCTATGGTCTATGTAGCTGAGGCTGTTGTTGGAATTAGTGTTGCTGCTCCTCGTGTTCTTCATCAGAGATGCTAAGGTAGCACTTCACAAGTTACTGTCATGCCTATGCTGAAGAATGACAACAGTGAAGTATAATTGTAGGTGAGTGAAGTGCAAGGCAGGTGTAACTGACTTCCAAGAAGTTGGCAATCGCCTGTCAAGCAGTCAAAGCGCATCCTCAGAAGAAATTCTGTGATTACCAGCCTCTCACCTGGCTATGGCTACAGCTCTTCAATTTCACTATTCAAAGCCTGGCCAACCTGTCAGTTTCACTGAAAAAGCACCTCTCGATGTGCACTTAGCTCAGTGACCCTGGTAAGTTGCTGACGGCTCAGAAAGTAGGTGTGCAAAGTGTTAAAGCCAGGATAGATGGTTACAACAGTAGCTGATGATAGATTTGGATAATTTAGGTACTTACCAACAGCTCCAAGAGGATTCCCTATTCGCCTCCAAATCCACCTAAATGTAACGCAGAAGTGGACTGGGTGATGCTGGAAACCCAACCCTAAATTACTTTTGGGGTATTTAACTCCATGCATGCACTCATGCACACACCCCAAGTCCTCCTCCTCTTTCCTGTTAACATTTCCCCATGATTTCACAGCTCTGCAACTGAGAATATTTTGCAAACTGATTACCAGCAATTTTTTGCTTTCCATCTTCTATCATCAAGTCCTGACCATGGGATTCACTGCCAGCGTTGCTTTATATGACCTTGTAATGGAGGCAGAGCAGTAGAAAGAGGTGGTGATCGGCCGGCAGCTACATTAAAGGAAAAATAAAGAAATACTTTGAAGTTACAACTCAGAGACTGACCTTTTGGTCTATCATGGCCAAAGGAAAAAATAATTCTATTCACATCCCCCTCCCATTTCTCCGTGCACTTATCCAATCTAGTTGTGAATATTTACAGCTTTTTTGGCTCAATTACTAATGCTAGAAGGAATTGCACAGCCGCACAGCTCTATCCTAAATATCTTACTGTCTCTTGGCCCTTTGTCTTTGACCTGCCAAATTACTGGAAGCAGTTTGCTTCAATCTAACCAGCTCCATCCTTCCATAATTGTAAACACTGCCGTCTATTGTTCTGCAATCTGCCAATGAAAATGAAAAAAGTCTCTGTTCTTTCTCCATATTCATAATTCAATTTTCTCACACCAGGGAACATCTGAGTGAATCTGCATTGTACCCTCTGTAAAGCACCAGATTTGTTCATGCGTCGGTGCAGACTCGATGAGCCGAAGGGCCTCTTTTGCACTGTATATTCTGTGATTCTGTGAGGCCAGTACAGCACACAGTGCTCTTACTGAAGTTTTATTAAGATTTTATAGAGGCTTATCTTCTTGGTTTTTATGTTCTGTACCTCGAGATAAAATCTAGTATCCTATTAGCAGTCAACTCAATCTGAAGCCTATGAGCCTGTATCGCTAAGTACCTCTGCTCTTCCACAGCATCAAGTTTGCTTCCATTCAGAATATAAGTACTGTTTTTGTTTAACTAAAATGCATCACGTGATGATTACTTATATTTAATCTGTCACTTTCTCGTCCTTGCCCCATTTTAGCAATAGCCTTTCATAGTTTTCTTCGATCTTCTAAAGAATAAACTACACCTTCTGCTTTGTTACCCTCGACACCACTGTGTTCATTAGATTGGAAAATTGCAAATGTAACGCCATTATTTAAAAACAGAGCCGAGAGCAAACCAGGACACCAGGAATTATAAACCTGGTAGTCTGTCGTGGGCCCTGCTGGTCTGTTATGGGATCTGCTGGTCTGTCATGGGCCCTGCTGGTCTGTCGTGGGGCCCGCTGGTCTGTCGTGGGCCCTGCTGGCCTGTCGTGGCGCCTGCTGGTCTGTCGAATAATTAAGCACTTAGAAAATTTTGAGCTGAATGGAGAGAGCGAACATGGGTGTGTAAAGAATAGGTCATGTCTGAACAACCTAACCAATTTTTTTGAGAGATAGGAATGTCTATGAATGCAATTTATATGAACTTCATGAAGCATTCAAAAAGTTTTCACACAAAAGACTGTTATCTGAAATGAAAGTGTATCGAATTGAAGACAAATTGTGAACCTGGGTAGGAAATTGATTAGGCAGGTGAAGATAGAGAGTAGGGATAATCAACATTTACTTTAGTTGTGAAGAAATGGCCAGTAGTGTCACATAGCTATTTGTGCTGGGATCTTAAAAGCTCACTGTACTTATTAATGACTTAGATAACACAAAAGACACCCATATATACAAGTTTGCCGATGACAGAACGATTGGTGGCATGGTAAATTTTGTAAGCATCAGATTAGAAAATGACATCAATAGATTAATGAAGAGGGCAAAACTGTGGTAGATGGATTTCTACACAGGCAACTGTCAGGTCATCCATTTTGGACTAAAAAGAGGATCAAATTGAGTATTTTGTAAATTGTGAAAAACTAGGAACAGTGGTGTTCCAAAGACATTTGGGAGTCCTTGTATGCGTGTCACTAAAATAAGTTTATTTATTAGTCACAAGTAAGGCTTACATTAACACTGCAATGAAGTTACTGTGAAATTCCCCTAGTCGCCACACTCCGGCGCCTGTTCGGGTCAATGCACCCAACCAGCACGCCTTTCAGAATGTGGGAGGAAACCGGAGCATCCGGAGGAAACCCACGCAGATATAGGGAGAATGTGCAAACTCCACACAGACAGTGACCCAAGCTGGGAATTGAACCTGGGTCTCTGGCACTGTGAGGCACCAGTGCTAACCACAGGGATAAATATAGTCATATAATCAAAAACAGTATTGAAATGTCACCTTTCTAATGAGTGGGCTAGAATATAAAAGGAAGGAAATTTCATTACAGCTCTACAAGCTATTGGTTAGACTAGGATACTGTGTAGAGTTCTAAACACTGACCATAGAAAGGACGTAGTCACCTTGGAAAGAGTGCAGTGCAGATTCACCAGACTCCATGTGTTAGATTGTGAACAGTGAATTCGTAGATAAGACTTGTTTTTCTCGGATTATAGGGAAATACTGGGTGATTTGATTGATGTTTTTAGGAGTTTTAAAGGAATTGATGTGGATTGTGTAAATAGAAACATTTTCCATTGGGGAGGGACATAATCTTAAAATCAAAGTCATTCGGGAGAGAGTTCAGGAAACACTTCTTCAATGAAAGTGTGGAACCCTCTGTCACAAAAGGCAGCAAATGCCAAATCAATTAATTCTGAGATGTTTTCTAGCCAAGGGTGTTGAGAGATATGGCACCAAGTTGGGTGGATGGAGTTAAACTAATGATTGGCCATGATCTCTATGAATAGTGGAACAGGCTCCAGAAACTATATGGTTAAATATTTTTCATATGTCCCATCTCAGATCGCTGGTTCTCTTTGTCGCCATTTTGCTAAATAAGGGTAAAGGGACAACCTGGGTGACAAAGAACAAAGAAAATTACAGCATAGGAACAGGCCCTTCGGTCCTCCAAACCTGCACCGACCATGCTGTCCATCTGAACTAAAACCCCTACCCTTCCGGGGACCATATCCCTCTATTCCCATCCTATTCATGTATTTGCCCCTTAAAAGTCACTGTCGTATCTGTTTCCACTACCTCCCCCAGCAGCGGGTTCCAGGCACCCGTCACCCCCTGTGTAAAAAACTTGCCTTGTACATCTCCTTTAAACCTTGCCCCTTGCACTTAAACCTATGCCCCCTAGTAATTGACTTTTCCACCCTGGGGAAAAACTTCTGATTATCCACTCTGTCCATGCCCCAATGTGATGTGATGTGATATGAGTCATGCCTGCCGGCTAGAGAATCAGCACCGAGTTGCCTCCTTTTGGGAGGCAGTGCTGCCTTAAGTGTCTCCCAGGCACTTCTCTGGGATCAAGAACCCTGGAAATGGAAATCTCACCCGCGAGATCTGCCAGTCAATCAGAGGCAGCAGCTTTGCATTGTTCAGCGGCACCACCTTGGGAGCTGTGGCACTGCCGGTACTGCACCCACCTGAGGCTCAGGGTTGCTGAGAGATCCAGGGCACAGGTGTGTGAAGGCAGGATGGAGGTGGTGGGGGGTAGAAAGGGGGGATTGGAAGGAAAGGCAAGGGGGGGTTCTGAACCAGCTGCCCCCTTCCCAATGCTGGATCCCTTGATCCAGGGGTGCCATGGTGGCACAGTGGTTAGCACTGCTGCCTCACAGCACCAGGACCCCCGGGTTCAATTCCAGCCTTGGGTCACTGTCTGTGTAGAGTTTGCGCGTTCTCCTCGTGTCTGGATGTGTTTCCTCCAGGTGCTCTGGTTTCTTCCCACAGTCCAAAAATGTGCAGGTTAGGTGGATTGGCCATGCTAAATTGCCCCTTAATGTCCAAAGATATTTAGATAGGGGAGATGAGCGGGGTAAGTATGTGGGGTTACAAGGATAGGGCCTGGCTGGGATGCTCTGCCGGAGAGACAGTGCAGACTCGATGGGCTGAATGGCCTCCTTCACTGTCGGGATTCTAAATCTGCAAGGAGCACTGACAGGATTTGCTTTTCGAGCTTCCTGCATGGTGACTTGTTGCTGCCACTGGATGAATAAACCCCTTAAGTTGGTATCAGTTGCAACCAGCCACCCTCCCATCCGATTAGACACCCTCCCCCCCTTCCCTCTGCCACTAAACTCGCCTTGGTGGAGAGATTTTCACCCCTTATGTGTGAACTACAATGACTTAGTTGCCTTTAGCAGAAGCTATTTCAGCCTGAGGTCTAATCTAGAACATTGACGTCAAAGGAAAAATCGCTGTTTCTTTTCTGAAAACAGTCCATGCTCTCTGCTCGTTTTCAGACAATTTGGCAAACTGTTTTTCTGTAACAAAAGATAACTGAACAAAAATATTTGGAAGAAGTCGTTTTTCATAAAATGCAGGGAAAGTAAAGTTTTTTTTTCAGACAAGTTAAGGAAGTCATTTCTATTTGGAAGTGGTTTTACACTGACTGACGGTAATTAAACTTATACCATTAGGGGGCAGCAAATCATTATGTTTGAAATATCACACAAGCTTCAACATCACAGAGAGAAAAATCACTCTTGTTTTTCAGCTGTTCTAGAGAATCATTGAATGGTTACCTCACAGGAGGCCATCTGGCACACCAGCAGCCACCTAGTCCCACTCCCCTCCCTTTTCCCTGTGGCCCTCGAAGTGTTTTCCCTGCAGATAACGATTCTGGGGATGTGTCTGAGTCTTGTCCCACTACCCACCTGTCTAGTGTTTAAAAGCAGCAAGAAAATTGCAAAGGAGACATTAGTGACATTTGAAAAAAGATGCTGCCTGATAACCTGGCAAAACCACCAATAAAGAAAAGTGAATGAATTGAATTTCTCAAAAACATATTCATCCACTATTTCTCTCATTAACTGATACTTATCCAGAGTGAGTTTTAAATTAAATAAATTCAAGAAATACGTATTACATAGCAGCATCTTTCAATTAATTGAATAATATTTTATGTGCCTTTTGATTTTTAAGACCTTGGCCTACGTTATTTGCTTACTTTCCCCCAGAACAATG
This sequence comes from Mustelus asterias, assembly GCF_964213995.1. Classification (NCBI taxonomy): domain Eukaryota; kingdom Metazoa; phylum Chordata; class Chondrichthyes; order Carcharhiniformes; family Triakidae; genus Mustelus; species Mustelus asterias. The sequence continues at coordinate 130,316,239 of NC_135801.1, read as the reverse complement.
GAGCTTCCAAACATGTTTGCATCTCCTACACGTGCAGGCTTGGATTTTTATCCGTGAATCGGATGTCGAGTGTCAGGAGAATTCCTGACTCTGCAAATCCAACTTCTATAAATGTGGCCCCGAGTGTCTGATTGTTGGTCTGTGGGGGTTGTCCGATATTCGGAGCCAGGGTGGGCAACCGCAGAAGTATGATGGGGTCGGGGATAGGCCTGTTGCAGTTTGGGCATCTCGGGTGCAGATTAAAGGTGGGCCTTCATAAAGACGCATTTGAGAGGTTGGATGGTCCAGTGTTTCAGAAGAGACATTATTGACTTGTCAGATGAGTAGGAGCTCTGAAAATGTCCCAAGGATGACACGTCATGGACTTTCCCTAGGAAAGAACTATCATTGTCACCCTACTAAAGCACTGAAGTCATGGAGTGGATTCGCAAAACATAGCCATGGAGATGGCATCATCTTGGCTTCGTTACCTGGTAAAGATATTCTGAAATAATGTAGTTAGCAACCATGCCTCTGTGGATGAACAATGAACGGTGCCATGGTCATTAATCTAAGCTCTTGCCACCTATCTGTCAGGATGCACCAACACAATTGACCCGTGACCAGGTCCCTCACAGCTGCACGCTGTCATGGCATAACCGTGTGACTAAGGGGCAGTAAGCCAGTCGCGCTGCCAGTGGTTGTGGAGTACAGCATGTTTCCTTAGAGTCACAGCTGCAACATACATGGCACCAAGCATAAGTTGAGAACCATTTCCTCCATATCCAAGAGCTTCTCAACACCCTCATCTTCTTCCGCCTCCCCAGCCCCCCTCCCAGACCCTTGTCTGCTCCATATGTAGCAGTGACCACAGCTGCCTATGCAGAGATGCAGAGCCGGCAGTTTGACGGAGGTCCCGAACAGGTGCCTGCATGACAAGGCCGGCTGTCACGCTTCTCAATGCAATTCAGACCAAGAAGTGACTCAAGCTCCCCTGAGGCAACACGGTGGGCGGCAGGGGCACTTTGTAAGAGTGTGTGTGAGCATCGGACACCTGCTCACTTGAAGCAGTAATGGCAACATTTGAATTCCAGGTGAGAGAAGATGTGGTTTCTGAGGGGAAGTCAAGGTTTATGGAAGTCTGGAATGTTACATATGGCACCCACTCCAGAAACTGGACCATTGGCTGGAATGGATGGTGCAAAGTTAATTCAAAGAGATTTTGCTGCACAGTTGTGGGTTCATCCTGCAGTATGTGCTTTATCTGACTGTATGTTGGCACATACAAACATATCAGACTGGATTTGAGGCCTTAAGCCATTATGGCACGAGCATTGTGGCCATGGTTTGAGTGTGCACAGGGTGATGGGTTTCTCACCTCATATACAGGCACTGGTGTTTCTGTGAGAGGCCTGGTTGTGGAGGACTTCTTACCATGCGCATTTACAATATACTGATGGTGAGGATTGCAAACATTTTATTTTGTCTAAGTCAAACTCGTTGACGTTGTTCTCCTTTGTCAGGGTTGGGCATTGCACTGAGTAAATGTTGCATCAATGTCAAAGGGTTCTTAATTGGAATTTGCTCACCAGGGACTGGCTGATGGAAAGTGTGAGATTGGAGGACTTAGGAGATTTTCACAGTAACTTCACTGTGTTGTCATTGTAAGCCTGCTTGTGACTAATAAATAAACTAAACTAAACTATGAGAATCTATTCTGCACAAGGACATGGCTGGTGATGATTCCCCTCCTGCACAGAGTCAGCCCTGGCGACATGGCCATGCTTTCCAGCTTCTCTGCCATTGGTGGCTTATACATCCTCTTCTGTTTCAGAATTGTCTCAATGGACAGAGGCTGCCTCCCTAAAGTTAAAAGTAAAAGTTTATTTATTATTAGTCACAAGTAGGCTTACATTAACACTGCAATGAAGTTACTGTGAAAATTCCCTCGTCGCCACACTCCAGCACCTGTTCGGGTACACTGAGAGAGAAATTAGCATGGCCAATCCACCTAACCCGCACATCTTTGGAATGTGGGAGGAAACTGGAGTACCCGGAGGAAACCCTAAAACCCCCTCCTAACCATCCTTATCGACTTCATTATCCTCATTGTCTTCTTCCTCATCATCATCCTCATCGAATTCCTTCTCCTCAGAAGTTGGGATTGGGTCATGGCCTCTTCCTCTTTGAGTTGTAGGCTCCTGTGCAAAGCAATGGTATGCAGCATGCAATGCACCACTGCTTTCTTGATCCTATTGCTGGGCCATACTGTAGGGCTGCACCTGAATCACATTTGTAGAATTTCAATGGCCTGCTCGATTGTACACTTTGTGACAACATGGCTGTTGTCATAGTTGCACTCAGCCTCAGTTTGAGGGCTCCTAAAGGGGGCCATTAGTCAGATCCTTAAGGGATAGCCCTTGTCCCCTACAAATCAGGTCTGCAAACATAACTGATGTAGCTGAGGAAGTTGGGAACTCCTTAGTATTAAGTTACCAGGGAACCTTGCCTTAGATGAGAGGTGACTCCCCAGTTGGGGAAATGTTCATGTTTAGGAGGGTTTCTCCATCGATTTTGATGGAGGGAGAGATTGGATCTTGCCCTGGAGTGGGTTGGTAAAGGATTTGAGTCTTCTTGAGGTTGAGGCCAAGACTGGTTCTTCAGTATGCTTCCGTGAAGGTGTCAAGCATGGCTTGGAGATTCTCTTCCGAGAGCGCGGAGATAGAAATGACATCCACATACTGAAGTTCCACGAGTGATGTCAGTGTCGTTTTCTTCTTGGACACCTAAGGATTAGAATCTTCAATGACCATGACATTCATGCTGACACCAAGACCCTCATGTACAAGGCAGTCATCCTCCCAACTCTTCTGTATGTCTCAGAAACTTGGACTACATACAGATGCCACCTCAAGGCCCTGGACAGGTACCATTAACGCTCTCTGAGATGGATTCTCCATATCAGCTGGGAGGACTGACATACTAACATCAACATCCTTGAAGGAGCTAAGAACACCAGACCGAGGCCATGATCATCCAAAACCAACTCCGCTGGGCTGGCCATATGCTTAGGATGTCAGAGTCCCAACTGCCAAAGCAAATCTTCCTCGTCCAGCTCAAGGAAAGCTCCTGAATACGAGGAGGATAGAGGATGGACTTCAAAGACACTCTGAAGGCTTACCTCAAGAAATGCAATGTAGATGTCAATGCCTTGGAGACCTTTGCTCAGAGGAGACCTACTTGGGAGAACCTCCCAATTGAAAGGACACAATTCTTTGAGGACACTCAGTGGCAAGAAGTGGCCCGGAAAAGGAACCTGAGAAAGGAATACCAGCGATTTAGAGTCCAAGAACCGAATCCAACTCCAGGAAACACTTACCAGGTGAGCGGTGGAAGATGTAGCTCTGGGATCAGGTTAATCAGCCACGCACAGACCCACAGAACGCATGACCAGTGACACGGAGTTTCTTAGGTGGACAATCATACTCGTTAGAGAGTGAATGCCGAAGAAGAACGCAGTTGCCTGCTGTTGATTGGGATTTATCAGTCAGGTCATGTGTTTAGCCCTGGAAAGAACCTAAGACATAAAAGCTGAGAGCGATGGTTACCTTTAGAACCACTGGCTGGACATGGGGGTCGAGAGTGTGAATCGAGTTTGTGACGAATGTGACGGCACTGGTTCTCCATCATATTGAAGTCGGACCTCTGGGGTCAGCACATCCTTCAAATCCTGTTAGTCCTCCCTCTCTTTCTTCTCCGCATGGCACTGCCTCTGCCTCTTGATCTTGTGCCCTCCCTCTGGCCTCCGCCTGCTCACATGATTGGCTTCTTTGGTCTAAGTCACATCCATGAACGAACTCCCTTTATTTGGATGGTTCTGATATGTTTGTGAGATTTAATAATAGGTATCGGTGTGCAAGGGTGCTATTGCCCATCTTGCATCTTCCTTTGCACAAAGCGCAATGTGCCCTTCTCAGGCACAAAGCTTTTCCTGCCATCTGGGTGCATAAGTCAGTAAGGGCAAATGACATTGTCCTGCCAAGTCCAGCAGCCCCACTCCACTGCATTTAAGCCAGACAGCTGGCAACATGATTTTGCCTTTTCTTGGAAAGTAAATACAACTTTTAAAACAAATACAAACACATGAATCAGGCATAAGAGTACGCCACTCATCCCCTTGAGCCTGCTCTGCCATTCAAAAGGATCATGGCTGATCTGTAACCTTAACTCCATATTCCCGTCTACCCCAATAATCTTTCACCCCCTTGCTTATCAAGAATCTATCTAGCTTTCCCTTACACATGTTCAAAGACTCTGCTTCCACTGCCTTTGGAGGAGGAGAAACCCTCTGAGAAGTAAAAATTCTCCTCATCTTTTGTCTTAAATGACTGACCCCCTTATTTTTAAAGTGACTCCTAGTTCCTGATTCTCCTACAAGAGAAAAATCTCTTCCCATATCCACCCTGTCAAGACACAGAGGGAGGCAATAGAAAGGGAGCAGGCAGCAAGACATCAAAGGAAATATATAAATTAAAAGTCAAAAGATTCCCAGGAGATTAATTTGAAAAAAAACCCACTGTAAACTGAGTGAATATAGAGGGCACACTATTGCTCGCTGCGACAGTTGGGACCTTTTAGATTTGCATGCGGTTTGTTTGTTTATAGAAATTCATCTTGTCTGTTAGAACATAGAACATAGAACAGTACAGCACAGAACAGACCCTTCGGCCCACGATGTTGTGCCGAGCTTTATCTGAAACCAAGATCAAGCTATCCCACTCCCTATCATCCTGGTGTGCTCCATGTGCCTATCCAATAACCGCTTAAATATTCCTAAAGTGTCTGACTCCACTATCACTGCAGGCAGTCCATTCCACACCCCAACCACTCTCTGCGTAAAGAACCTACCTCTGATATCCTTCCTATATCTCCCACCACGAACCCTATAGTTATGCCCCCTTGTAATAGCTCCATCCACCCGAGGAAATAGTCTTTGAACGTTCACTCTATCTATCCCCTTCATCATTTTATAAACCTCTATTAAGTCGCCCCTCAGCCTCCTCCGCTCCAGAGAGAACAGATTCATTGGACACAATCTGGAACATTGGAACATTGTGCTTTACTGCTAGATAACTTGACACAACATGCAATGTCCATTCTTCGCCATTTGGTTATGGTAATCTTGACATTGCACACAATTATATCATGGGCTCTCACCCAGAAGGAATGGGTGACGTGGACTAAAATGCTTAGAACACGATTCCTGTTCTTAAGGAAAAGTGGCATTTTATACCGGTGCATTTAATAAACAGAGAAATTAGCTCAAACAATTTGTAATACCTTTTATTTTCTCATTAAAACATTTCTTTTTACATTTCTGGGGGTGGCACGGTGGCACAGTGGTTAGCACTGCTGCCTCACGGCACCAGGGACCCAGATTCGATTCCCGGCTCGGGTCGCTGTCTGTGTGGAGTTTGCACGTTCTCCCCATATCTGCATGGGTTTCCTCCGGGTGCTCCAGTTTCCTCCCACAGTCCAAAGATGTGCAGATTAGGTGGATTGGCCATGCTAAATTACCCCTTAGTATCAGGGGAATTAGCAGGGTAAATACGTGGGGTTACGGGGATAGAGCCTGTGTGGGATTGTGGTTGGTGAAAATTCGATGGGTTGAATGGCCTCCTTCTGCACTGCAGGGATTCTATGATTAGAAAAAAATTCAGTTTTACACTTTTTTGATCCATAATAGCAAAAGCGACTTCAAAATTTCACCATTTGATTTCAATTTCTGTGTGGCTGGGCAGACTTGTTAGCAATTAAGTTTAAAGATGTTTGTGTTCCAACAACTTAGTCACATTCAACAGCACATCATTATGTGGATTACATGAGTGATTTTACTTGAAATTCTTTTGGGGCAGTTAAATTGCACACACCACTTCTAAAGGTTGTGTAAGGCCTCTTGGATAAAGCTTTAAGCAACTTCTCTATGAATCAGAAGTTTGTTTACAATGTACATTTGGATCCACATATGTTTCAGTTTAGATTGAATGTGACGCAAAAGATAGGGTGTTGACGTTTTTAGATTGTGCAGTTTGTACTTGAGTGAAGATGTGATGTTTTCCAGTATTTCGTTAGCTTTAAAGGTTTGCACAGTTTGCACAATTTATCTGTCCAAATTGTAGATTACGGTGCCAAAACTGGATGGTGCTATTGAACTGATCCAGTGTCTTGAGTTTTTATAATGCTGTTTATACGATGTTGTTATTATAAATTAAAATACAGCCAATTGGTGATTATACAGTGATATGGAATTAAGGCACTGGAGGGATGCAAAGTTTAGCAATGTAAAACATTGCAAGTATTTAGAAAAAACTTATATCCCCAAAACCTCACTTTATTCCCAGATGCAAATTGTATATTACCAATCATTGCCCAACCCACCATTTGATTTGAGGTGCACCAGGCACCGATTTCCAAATCCAGTAACCTGCATCGATCCTTCGATTTTCTTCCTCATCTTTTCCTGTGACTTATTTTAGAGGCTTCAGCAAACTTCATTTAAATTTATCCGGTGCCAATGTCATGTCAATGTCAACAAAGTGAATGAGATTGTCATCGACTTCAGGAAGCGTAAAGGAGAACATGCCCCTGTCTATATCAATGGGGACGAAGTAGAAAGGATCAAGAGCTTCAAGTTTTTAGGTGTCCAGATCACCAACAACCTGTCCTGGTCCCCCCATGCCGACACTATAGTTAAGAAAGCCCACCAACGCCTCTACTTTCTCAGAAGACTAAGGAAATTTGGCATGTCAGCTACAACTCTCACCAACTTTTACAGATGCACCATAGAAAGCATTCTTTCTGGTTGTATCACAGCTTGGTGTGGCTCCTGCTCTGCCCAAGACCGCAAGGAATTACAAAAGGTCGTAAATGTAGCCCAATCCATCATGCAAACCAGCCCCCCATCCACTGACTCTGTCTACACATCCCACTGCCTCGGCAAAGCAGCCAGCATAATTAAGGACCCCATGCACCCCGGACATTCTCTCTTCCACCTTCTTCCTTCGGGGAAAAGGTACAAAAGTCTGAGGTCACGTACCAACCGACTTAAGAACAGCTTCTTCCTTGCTGCTTTTGAATGGACTTACCTTGCATTAAGTTGATCTTTCTCTACACCTTAGCTATGACTGTGACACTACATTCTGCACTCTCTCGTTCCCTTCTCTCTGAACAGTATGTTTTGTCTGCGTAGCGTGCAAGAAACAATACTTTTCACTGTATGCTAATACATGTGACAATAATAAATCAAATCAAATCAATCATAAAATAATTGTGGATGAGAAGACCATTTGCCCATCCTAATTTATTGGGCAGAATTCACTGGTCTACCTGGTGGTGGATTCAGAGGCTGGGCATGGTGCGTGATCAAGTGGGAAGATGCAGGATGGAATAGCCACTTAAAGACCATAAAAGGGCCTCATCCCACCACTGCTGGTATTTAACCAATGACTGGTGGATGCCATGCCACATGGATAACTCACTAGGTAAATCCTGGAGAGTATGACTGCAGCTTGGGGTGTTCTTTCATACCCAACGGAGAGATCCATCAGGCCATGGCCTGCCTACGGATGAAGACTCATGCCTGCCCTAAATACTAAACCCCTTTCACCTCTGTTATGCCCCCTTTACTGGGACTTCCTATTTGGGTCCAGCAAACCCCTCCCATTTACCTTACTCCTGCTGATGCTTTGCCTGAGTCTTTTGAAGTCCCGGCAATGGCCACCGTTCCCAGTGATGCTGCTGGTACTGGAGGGCTACTGCCATCTGATTGGCCGGCAGCACTTGGGGGCAGTAATTCCACATCTCAGTGGGCCTTCTGGGAGAAGTTTCCTCTCAGTGGAGCTGAGAAACCCGATAGTGGGAAGGTAAGTGCCCAATCGGGCACTCCCACTGTGATGGAGTTGCCACTGGTTTTCGAGGTGGTGGATGGGCCTCCGATTGCAGCCCATAAATTCCGCCAATCCTTCTGGAGTGTCTCTAACATTCCGCCCATTGTAGTAAATGAATCAATTTTTAAAAAAAATTACGCCAGATGTTTCACTTTTACTGCTCTGTCCAAGAGTCCAATTCATATATTGATAATTCTTTCCTGTTTTCAGTCCTAGATTTTCCATTTTTAGCATTAAACCATGTTCCCTTATCCCATCTTGCCACTTACTTGTGGAATAATTTTCCAGATTCACCTTTTCCACACTGTTGGCTGTTATTTGCTCAAATGCATTCCACATTGCCTTGGACATATCAAACCCATCAAATTCCTTTTGAGAACCCACATACACTACATCCATTCCATTTCCCTTATCAGTCCATTTCATTATTATTCTCCTGCAAGTTAATTAAAAAAGTATAAACGCGAAGCTTGTATGCATCTTTAAAGATGGGTAGTACTTCATATTTGGAAGGATTTTCACAGCAGTTAGCTTTGTGAAGGGATTCACATTATTCTGTGAAGCCTGATTTATTTTTGTCACAGTCCCTCAGTCTTTAGGATCACAGGGTTGCTGCCTTGCCTTCATCTTGGTGTTTGAAATAGGGATTGAATCTGTTTTTAGGTTGATAGCTTTCTCTCACAGCATCATAGCTGCCAGGGCAATGTTTATACGTAACACAGAGCCTAATAAATTAACGTTTGAAATATGCAAATTCAGTGAATGATGACCTTGGAAAGAAAGTAGTGTATATGTTGTGTGCATTTTGATTGTACCTATAAAATACCAACTATGAATGTCTTTTATCTGCACAGCTTGAGCTGAACATGGATTGGGTTAGCAGCATGTGGTCTGCAGAAATATAGTGAATGAAAAGAAATGAAATTATACAGAAGCATAAAGTATGTAATTAAACAGCATTGACCTGAAAGCAGCTGTGTAATTTATCCACAAGCTTCCCTTCATGATGATTCAATACACAGATATATTTCTACATCTCACATGAGGTCAGCATTGCTGCCTCACAGCGTCAGGGACCCAGGTTTGATTCCAGCCTTGGGTGACTGTGTGGAATCCTTCCAAATATGAAGTACTACCCATCTTTAAAGATGCATACAAGCTTCGCATTTATACTTTTTTATTAAATCAGTTCTCCCCGTGTCTGTGCGGGTTCCCTGTGGACACTCCAAAGATGTGCGGGTTAGGTGGATTAGCCATGGTAAATGCACTGGGTTATGGGGAGTCAGTGAAGACTCAATGGGCTGAATGATATCCTTCTGCACTGTATGGATTCTATGATAGAATAGTTCATTTCTGTAGATCTTTCAATTATCCTAAATCTATTTACATGCTTTTTGCCTAAGTTTGTTTCATTTATTCTTAGCACCCCTATGTCGCTGATAAGTTCAGCCATCCCTACTTGCCTATGTAGATGATGATGGGCCTTCTCCCACTTGATAGAATTGAGTGGTTTGCTATCTACTGTTTGCTATCTACTGGTTTGCTATCTACTGAGGGCTGTTGGGAGCCAACTATGTTGGTATGAGACTGGAGTCTGTCTGTATCATACCCAGCGCACGGGATAAATCAAAGCAGGTATGGAAGCAGATTTCCTTCCCAAAGGTGAACCAGTTAGGGTTTTTCGACAATGCAACTACATCATAGTCACGTTTACAAATTCCAGCTTTCTAAAATTTAAGTCAAATTCTCAAACTGCCACAGGAGATTGGAACTCATTTACTGGATTATTTGTCCAGGCTGCTGAATTACTGCTCCAGTAACATAACCTCTAGACTAATGCACTCCAATTTCAGCACATGCTGTTTCAGAGAAAGAGTATTAAGCATTTAGTATTTTAGAGTGTTGCCCATTGGGAGCACAAATGTGATGTAGAGATCACCGCTGTCAGCAATTCTTTAATCTGAGTATTGGTCAAATGAGATACCTTAAACAGGCTTTCCCAATTTTGGGGCTTAATAAGGAACTTGCATTTATAATGCACTCCAGGGTGTATCGAAACACTTGACAAACAGCAAATACTTTTTCAAGTATGGTCACTGTTCTAATGTAGGAAACACTGCAGTTAATTTGTTGCACAGCAATGTCTCACAAACAGCAACGAGACAACCGAGTAGATAATTTGTTTTACTGATGTTGATTGAGGAATAAGTGTTGGCTGGTACACTGGGATAACTGGAGGACATAGGTCTTGGGACAAAAGAACAAAGAACAGTACAGCGCAGGAAACAGGCCCTTCGGCCCTCCAAGCCTGCGCCGCTCATTTGTCCAACTAGACCATTCGTTTGTATCCCTCCATTCCCAGACTGCTCATGTGACCACCCAGGTAAGTCTTAAACGATGCCAGCGTGTCTGCCTCTACCACCCTACTTGGCAGCCCATTCCAGGCCCCCACCACTTTCTGTGTAAAAAAGTCCCTCTGATATCTGAGTTATACCTCGCCCCTCTCACCTTGAGCCTGTGACCCCTCGTGCTCCTCCGGCCTGGGAAAAAGCTTCCCACTGTTCACCCTATCTATACCCTTCATAATCTTGTACACCTCTATTAGGTCTCTCCTCATTCTCCGTCTTTCCAGGGAGAACAAGCCCAGCTTACCCAATCTCTCTTCATAGCTAAGACCCTCCATACCAGGCAACATCCTGGTAAACCTTCTCTGCACTCTCTCTAAAGCCTCCACGTCCTTCTGGTAGTGCGGCGACCAGAACTGGACGCAGTACTCCAAATGTGGCCTAACCAGCGTTCTATACAGCTGCAACATCAGACTCCAGCTTTTATACTCTATACCCCGTCCTATAAAGGCAAGCAAACCATATGCCTTCTTCACCACCTTCTCCACCTGTGCTGCCACCTTCAAGGATTTGTGGACTTGCACACCTAGGTCCCTCTGTGTTTCTATACTCTTGATGGCTCTGCCATTTATTGTATAACTCCCCCCTACATTAGTTCTTCCAAAATGCATCACTTCGCATTTATCTGGATTAAATTCCATCTGCCATTTCTCCGCCCAATTTTCCAGCCTATCTATATCCTGCTGTATTGTTCGACAATGTTCATCGCTATCTGCAAGTCCAGCCATCTTTGTGTCATCCGCAAACTTGCTGATAACACCAGTTACACCTTCTTCCAATTCATTTATATATATCACAAATAGCAGAGCCCTGCGGAACACCACTGGTCACAGACCTCCAGCCGGAAAAAGACCCTTCGACTGCTATCCTCTGTCTCCTGTGGCCAAGCCAGTTTTCTACCCATCTAGCCACCTCTCCTTGTATCCCATGAGCCTTAACCTTCTTAACCAACCTGCCATGAGGGACTTTGTCAAATGCCTTACTGAAATCCATATAGACGACATCCACGGCCCTTCCTTCGTCAACCGTTTTTGTCACTCCCTCAAAAAACTCCACCAAATTTGTAAGGCACAACCTCCCTCTTACAAAACCATGCTGTCTGTCACTAATGAGATTGTTCTGTTCTAAATGCGCATACATCCTGTCTCTAAGAACCCTCTCCAACAACTTCCCTACCACGGACGTCAAGCTCACCGGCCTATAATTACCCGGGTTATCCCTGCTACCCTTCTTAAATAACGGTACCACATTCGCTATCCTCCAATCCTCAGGGACCTCACCTGTGTCCAATGAAGAGACAAAGATTTCCGTCAGAGGCCCAGCAATTACATCACTTGTCTCCCTGAGCAGTCTAGGATAGATGCCATCAGGCCTTGGGGATTTGTCAGTTTTAATGTTACCTAAAAAACCTAACACTTCCTCTCTTGTAATGGAGATTCTCTCTAACGGGTCAACACCTCCCTCTGAGACACTCCCAGTCAACAAGTCCCTCTCCTTTGTGAATACCGATGCAAAGTATTCCTTTGGGTTCTAAGCATAATTCCCCTCCTTTGTCCCTGAGAGGTCCGACTTTTTCCCTGACAACTCTTTTGTTCCTAACATATGAATAAAATGCCTTAGGATTCTCCTTAATCCTGTCTGCCAAGAACATTTCGTGACCTCTTTTTTCCCTTCTAACTCCCCATTTGAGATCTTTCCTACTCTCTCTGTATTCCTCCAGAGCTCCATCTGTTTTCAGTTGCCTGGACTTAACGTATGCCTCTCTTTTCTTTTTGAGCAGATCCTCAATTTCCCTGGTTATCCACGGCTCTCGAATCCTACCTTTCCTATCCTTCCTTTTTACAGGCACATGCCTGTCCTGCAGCCTTATCAACTGTTCCTTAAAAGACTCCCACATGCCAGACGTGGACTTACCCCCGAACAGCCTCTCCCAGTCAACGGCCACCAATTCCTGCCTAATCCGGCTATAGTTAGCCTTCCCCAAATTTAGCACCCTACCCTTAGGACAACACTCGTCCTTGTCCATTACTATCCTAAAGTTAATAGAGTTGTGGTCACTATTTGCCACATGTTCCCCTACCGAAACTTTGACGACATGACCGGGCTCATTTCCCAGAACTAGATCCAGTATAGCCCCCTCTCTAGTTGGGCTATCTACATACTATTCCAAAGAACCTTCCAGTACGCATTTTACAAATTCCTCCCCGTCCAGACCCCCAGCCCTAAGCACTAGAGTTAAGGCAATTGGCAAAAGAACCAGAGGTGAGCTTCTTTAGGCAGCATGTTATTATAATCTGGATTGCAATGCCTGAAAGGATGGAGGAATTCAATAGTAACTTTCAAAAGGAAATTGGCTAAATACTTGAAAAGAAGAAAATTGCAGGGCCCTGGGGCGACGAATTGGATAACATTTTAGAAGAATGGTCTGAATTCCTGCCTTCTATGATATAAAATTCTGTAAACACTTCTGTCACGGGATCTTTAAGAGATAGGACATAGTCATCGACTTCAGGAAGAGCAGTGGAAGACATGCTCCTGTCTACATCGTAAGAAGTTTAACAACACCAGGTTAAAGTCCAACAGGTTTATTTGGTAGCAAAAGCCACACAAGCTTTCGAGGCTCTGAGCCCCTTCTTCAGGTGAGTGGGAATTCTGTTCACAAACAGAACTTATAAGACACAGACTCAATTTACATGAATAATGGTTGGAATGCGAATACTTACAACTAATCCAGTCTTTAAGAAACAAAACAATGGGAGTGGGGAGAGCATCAAGACAGGCTAAAAAGATGTGTATTGTCTCCAGACAAGACAGCCAGTGAAACTCTGCAGGTCCACGCAACTGTGGGAGTTACAAATAGTGTGACATAAATTCTGATTCTAGGATCGCATGACATCTTTTTAGCCTGTCTTGATGCTCTCCCCACTCCCATTGTTTTGTTTCTTAAAGACTGGATTAGTTGTAAGTATTCGCATTCCAACCATTATTCATGTAAATTGAGTCTGTGTCTTATAAGTTCTGTTTGTGAACAGAATTCCCACTCACCTGAAGAAGGGGCTCAGAGCCTCGAAAGCTTGTGTGGCTTTTGCTACCAAATAAACCTGTTGGACTTTAACCTGGTGTTGTTAAACTTCTTACTGTGTTTACCCCAGTCCAACGCCGGCATCTCCACATCCTGTCTACATCAACAGGGACGACGTAGAAATGGTCAACAGCTTCAAGTTTCTAGGTGTCCAGATCACCAACAACCTGTCCTGGTCCCCCCATGCCGACACTATAGTTAAGAAAGCCCACCAACGCCTCTACTTTCTCGGAGGGCTAAGGAAATTTGGCATGTCAGCTACGACTCTCACCAACTTTTACAGATGCACCATAGAAAGCATTCTTTCTGGTTGTATCACAGCTTGGTATGGCTCCTGCTCTGCCCAAGACCGCAAGAAACTACAAAGGGTCATGAACGAACCCCAGTCCATCACTCAAACCAGCCTCCCATCCATTGACTCCATCTACACTTCCCACTGCCTCAGAAAAGTAGCCATCATGATTAAGGACCCCATGCGCCCAGACTTACTGGCCGGAGTTCTCCCAAAAAAAAATCCAAGTGTCAAATTCACGTGCAAACTGGAGTAAGTCACATTGGTTTTTTTCAGCGTGTTTCCCGAAATGAATCTCCCACTCTGTGCACTGCGGAGGTCACTAGCGTAATTATCATTAAAAGCCAGGGGGCAGGGCATATTCCCACCGGAGAGGATGGCAGCATGGCGCTGAGCGGGCCACTGCGCATGTGCCGATCTGTCAGCGCCAAGACTGGCGCATGCACTGTGGTCCCGCACTGTCAGCCCCCAATTGCTGACCAGCTCGATCGCTGACCAGCAGCGCGATCCTCACAACGCCAGCTCTCCTCGGCCCTGTCGCTAGCCCTCTGGAAATGTATGGCCCACCCTCAACCTTCCCAGCAGCCCCGATCTCCCGGCCCCCCCTAGTCCTGAACACCCCAGCACACTGACCCCACCCCCACCCCAATGGCCAGCCCCGATTGTTGGCCTCCATCCCTCTGTCACTCAGCCCAAATGCAGAGTGGCAGTGGGACCCCCCACCCCCACCAATTGCTGCACCCCCATTAGGCCCCACCCCCTTGGCATCCCCCATGCCCAATGGGCGGTGCCAAGGTGCCCCCTGGGCATTAGCACTTTGTCACTCGGGCAGTGCCGGGAGGCACAGGCTACCACTGCCACGGTGTCAATGCGAAGGGGGCACCCCCCCAGCACTTGACCCCCTGGGGGGCCCCGATTTTGCCTTCCTTCACTCCAGTGGGGTCGGGCCACTAGCTCCCCGAGAGTGGGGAGCCACTGTAAACCTCACTGGAGTGAACCACTCCTGGCCGAGGGTGGGGGGTGGGGGGAAGAGGCTAGCGGGCCCGGGACTATTCTCATTTCCATAATTTATGCACCTCCCTGTCGATTTCTGGCATGGATCTGATGCCGCCAGAAATTCGAAGCTGGAAGATGCTAGTGGGCTGGGATGCCCAGCGCGAATCCCACACATCTGGCGCTGCTGGATCTCCGGGCCCGCTGCACTATAAAATTAGCGCAGCAGGATGGGAGAATCGGCCCCACTCTCTTCCACCTTCTTCCTTCGGGAAAAAGATACAAAAGTCTGAGGTCACGTACCAACCGACTCAAGAACAGCTTCTTCCCTGCTGCTGTCAGACTTTTGAATGGACTTACCTTGCATTAAGTTGATCTTTCTCTACACACTAGCTATGACTGTAACACTACATTCTGCACTCTCTCCTTTCCTTCTCTATGAACGGTATGCTTTGTCTGTATAGTGCGCAAGAAACAATACTTTTCACTGTTTACTAATACATATGACAATAATAAATCAAATCAAAATCAAAATCAAAGGGCAGTTGAAGGGGAACTCACTTGTGCATAATTAATGAGGATCCAAGCGCAGACTCTAGTGTGGGATTCAGCCATTCTGGCCATTGGGAAAAGCATCGCCAGAATCGCCCGCCTCCGCACTTAGTCTCAGATCTGAGAATGTCACTCTGCACAGTGTCTCTGATTATAGTAGCTGCCATTAAAGGAAACTCCAAGCTTCAGGCAACATCAGTTTAATACACAAAGCACTCTTTCAGTACTGAGTTAGCAATATGCCATTCATTTTAAAGTTTAATTTACAGATTAAACATGAATTTCAAAGTGGATGATTTCTGGTGACTAGGAGCACCATCTTTCTGGTCTTGTGGCACAGTGGTAGCATCCCTACCTCTGGACCAGAAGCTCTGGGGTCAAGTCCAATGCCGGAACTTGCTGGCCATGGCAGGAGTGCTTATAATGCGGTTCAATGGGCTGATAATCAGCGGAGGAATCCTTCCACCACTTCCCCATTATTCCCCAAAGGGAAAAACAGTGCCCATTGATCGCCGTGGAGAGGATGTTAGCAGTGTTTTCTTTTGAATTATTAATTTTCTGAAATGGCGTTTTGCCACTGAAATCAGTGGAAATGAAAATCGAGGAGTTTCTCCAATGGATAGCTGATCTACATTGCCAGCTTTATATTTAGGCACCAGGTTGTAAATCTATCCACAGGCTGTCAGATCATATTATTCAGGCTGCAATTACAAAATGATTTTAATATCACAAGCAGAAAATAAATACAGTAGAGCAATATTTAACACACATTGTTAATTTTCCTAGACTTGAAAATCACTGTACTCGGAAGTCTTGATGATGTGTATTCCCAATAGGGAACTTCATCTGGCAGGAGTGCCTGTCTATAATTGCAGGCACTTGACCCATAATTTTTAAGCCATTAAAATGGATGATCATCTACTGATGTACATATTCAGCAGGTGAAGCTTTCCATGAGGAATTTGCAAGTGAAGGACATTTCTTACACTACTACTCAACTCAGAAAACCTAACATGATTCCCTTTCATCTTTCAGTAATATCTGTCTCCTCTCTTATACCCGTGAATTGAGTGAATTGAATATCCTCGGGCTATTATCCAGATCAATCCCTCACACTTTCAACATCACACAACTTGCTCAATTCATTCCATAAATTATTACTTTCACCCAAGTAGATAGGGGAGTGGATAACAGCCCCGTCGCTGGAAAGAGGTTTGCCAAGTCAAGTTTCAAATGAAGTTGTTTTGAAAATTGTTGGCCACGCTACCTCCTTAATGGCTATGGCAATAATAAGTTATGTTTCTTCAAGAAATGATAAACATGCCCACACCATCACTGTACTAAGGGGATTATACTAGTAAAGTAACTTTCACCTGATTACATGCTGTTTATACGTTATACTGTAAATAGAAATGAACTGCCACCTCTTGAAAAGACAACTTTTGTACAACAGTATTGTACATTGCTTAAAACTCAAATCTAGGATAAAACAATGGAAATTGTTTTCAAAAAATATGATGAGGCTCCATTTGGAGCAGTCTATTGGATAAGATATAATTTATGTGAACAGGATAGTTTAAAGGTAAGTTTCTAAATGGATGGAAAATTGTAATGGACCAATGCCCACATTTCCAACATCTAATTCTGGCAGTTGAAACATTGGCTGCCCACCCCGAGGACCTTCGGCAGGTGTCATGGCGGGTAGGAGTGGAAGGTATGTATGAGAAGAGATTGGCTAGGTTAGGATTGTTTTTTCTGGAGTTCAGACGAATGACGAAGGATCTCATGGAGACTTATAAAATTCTAACAGGACGAGACAGGATAGATGCAGGGAGGATATTCCCGATGGTGGGGGAGTCCAGAACCAGGGGTCACAGTCTGAAGATTCGGGGCAGACCATTTAGGATGGAGATGAGGAGACATTTCTTCACCCAAAGAGTGGTGAGTCTGTGGAATTCATTATCACAGGAAGTAGTTGATGCCAAAACATTGAATGTATTCAAGAAGCAGCTAGATATAGAATCATAGAAACCCTACTGCGCAGAAGGAGGCCATTCGGCCCATCGAGTCTGCACCGACCACAATCCCACCCAGGCCCTACCCCCCATATCCCTACATATTTTACCCGCTAATCCCTCTAACCTACACATCTCAGGACACTAAGGGGCAATTTTAGCATGGACAATCGACCTAACCCACACATCTTTGGACTGTGAGAGGAAACCGGAGCACCCGGAGGAAACCCACGCAATCACGAGGAGAATGTGCAAACTCCACACAGACAGTGACCCAAGCCGGGAATTGAACCCAGGTCCCTGAAGCTGTGAAGCAACAGTGCTAACCACTGTGCTACCGTGCCGCCCTTTATATAGCACTAGGGGCAGATGGGAACAAAGGTTATGGGGAGAAAGCAGGAATGGCTATTGAGTTGGACGATCAGCCTTGATTGTAATGAATGGCGGAGCAGGCTCGAAGGGACAAATGGCCTCCTCCTGCTCCTATCTTCTATGTTTCTATGTATTGTGAGATGAAAAAAATCAAGCAGTAGGACAGGTAGATAAGGTGGTGAACAAGGCACATGAGATACTTGCTTTTATTAACCGAGACATTGAATATAAGAGCAGGGGGGGTTATGATGGAATTGTATAAAACATTAGTTAGACCACAGCTAGAGTACTGTGTGCAGTTCTCATCGCCACACTATAGGAAGGATGTGATTGCATTAGAAAGGGTGCAGAGGAAATTCACCAGGATGTTGCCTGGGCTGGAGCGTTTTAGCTATGAAGAGAGGCCAGATAGACCTTAGAGCAGAGGAGGCTGAGGGGGGACCTCATTATGGTGTACAAAATTATGAGGTATATAGATTGGGTAGATAGGAAGAAACTTTTCCCCTTAGCAGAGGGGTCAATAACCGGGGGGCATAGATTTAAGGTCGGGGCAGGAGATTTAGGGGGAATTTGAGGAAAGCTTTTTCACCCATATGGGTGCTGAGTGGCCCTGGCAGACTCCCTCAGGAGAAGGGATAGCTGGATTGAGATCAAAATGCCCCTCCCCCCTCTCGTATATAAGAACATAAGAAAATAAGAACATAAGAAATAGGAGCAGGAGTAGGCCATCTAGCCCCTCGAGCCTGCCCCGCCATTCAATAAGATCATGGCTGATCTGAAGCGAATCAGTTCCACTTACCCGCCTGCTCCCCATATCCCTTAATTCCCTTATCGATCAGAAATCTATCTACCCGTGATTTAAACATATTTAACGAGGTAGCCTCCACCACTTCAATGGGCAGAGAATTTCAGAGATTCACTACCCTCTGAGAGAAGAAGTTCCCCCTCAACTCTGTTCTGAACCGGCCCCCACTTATTTTGAGGCTGTGCCCTCTAGTTCTGGTTTCCCTTCTAAGTGGAAAGAATCTCTACCTCGACCCTATCCAGCCCCTTCATTATCTTATATGTCTCTATAAGATCACTCTCAGCCTTCTAAACTCCAATGAGTACAGACCCAATCTACTCAATCTCTCCTCATAAGCTACACCCCTCATCCCTGGTATCAACCTGGTGAACCTTCTCTGCACTCCCTCCAAGGCCAATATATCCTTTTGCAAATAAGGGGACCAAAACTGCACACAGTACTCCAGTTGCGGCCTCACCAGTGCCTTGTACAGTTGCAGCAAGACCTCCCTGCTTTTATATTCTATCCCCCTCACGATAAAGGCCAACATTCCATTCGCCTTCTTGATCACCTGCTGCACCTGCAGACTGAGTTTTTGCGATTCGTGCACAAGGACCCCCAGGTCCCTCTGCACAGTAGCATGATGTAATTTTTCTCCATTTAAATAATATTCCAATTTACTATTATTTCTTCCGAAGTGAATAACCTCACATTTGCCAACGTTATATTCCATCTGCCAGATCCTCGCCCACTCGCTCAGCCTATCCAAATCTCTCTGCAGACTTTCCGCATCCTCCACGCAATTCGCTTTCCCACTCATCTTCGTGTCATCAGCAAACTTTGATACCCTACACTCAGTCCCCTCCTCCAGATCATCTATGTAAATGGTAAACAGTTGAGGCCCCAGCACCGATCCCCGCGGCACGCCACTAGTCACCAACTGCCAACCAGAAAAGCACCCATTTATTCCAACTCCCTGCTTCCTGTTAGATAGCCAATCCCCAATCCACGCCAACACCTTACCCCCAACTCTGTGTACCCCAATCTTCTGCAGCAATCTTTTGTGAGGCACCTTATCGAATGCCTTTTGGAAATCTAAAAACACCACATCCACCGGTTCCCCTCTGTCAACCGCACTCGTTACATCTTCATAAAAATCCAGTAAATTCGTTAAACACGACTTTCCCTTTATGAATCCATGCTGCGTCTGCTTGATTGAACCATTCTTATCCAGGTGCTCGGCTATTTCCTCTTTAATGATGGACTCCAGCATTTTCCCAACTACGGACGTTAAGCTAACCGGCCTGTAGTTACCCGTCTTTTGTCTATTTCCTTTTTTAAACAGCAGCGTAACAGTAGCTGTTTTCCAATCAGCCGGCACTACCCCAGAGTCGAGCGAATTTTGATAAATTACTACTAACGCATCTGCTATTACCTCAGCCATTTCTTTCAGTACCCTGGGATGCATTCCATCCGGGCCCGGGGACTTGTCTACCTTCAGTCCCATTAGTCTACCAAGCACTACCTCTTTAGTAACAGTAATTGTATTAAGGACCTCACCTCCCACCAACTCTCGATCTCTAATATTCGGTAAACTATTTGTGTCTTCCACCGTGAAGACCGACACACAGAACTTATTTAAAGTCTCAGCCATTTCCTCGTTTTCCACTATTAAATCCCCCCTCTCATCCTCCAAGGGTCCAACATTTGCTCTAGCCATTCTATTCCTTTTTATATATTTGTAAAAACTTTTACTATCATTTTTTATATTTTGAGCTAGTTTAGTTTCATAATCTATCCTTCCTTTCTTAATCGCTTTCTTAGTCGTTCTTTGTTGCTTTTTAAAGCTTTCCCAATCCACTAATTCTCTACTCTTTTTGGCCACTCTGTACGCATCTGTTTTTATTTTAATACTCTCCTTTATTTCCTTCGTTATCCACGTCTGGTTATCCCTTTTCTTACAGTCCTTCTTTATCACCGGAATATATTTTTGCTGAGTACTTAAAAAAATCTCCTTAAAAATCCTCCACTATTCCTCAGCTGTCCTACCAACCAGTCTGCTCGCCCAGTCTACATTAGCCAATTCCGCCCTCATCCTATCGTACTCCCCTCTGTTCAAGCAGAGGACACTGGTTTGGGACCTTACTTTCTCACCCTCCACCTGTATCAGAAATTCAACCATATTATGATCACTCAACCCAAGAGGATCCCTCACAAGAAGATCCTTAATTCTACCTGTCTCATTACACAGTACCAGATCTAAGATAACTCGCTCTCTCGTAGGTTCTGTAACATACTGTTCAATGAAACTATCCCGACAGCATTCTAAGAACTCTTCCTCAAGCCCTCCACGTCCAATTTGAGTCGACCAATCAATATGCAGTTTAAAATCCCCCATGATTATTGCTGTTCCGTTTTTGCACGCATCCATTATTTGTTTGTTTATAGCCCTCCCCACCTCTAAGTTATTATTTGGGGGCCTATAGACCACGCCTACCAGTGTCTTTTTCCCCTTACTATTCCTTATCTCCACCCACAACGATTACACGTTTTGCTCCTTAGAGCCTATGTCGTCTCTCACTACCGTCCTGATATTATCCTTTATTAACAGAGCTACCCCACCTCCTTTTTCTACCTGTCTATCCTTCCTAAATGTCTGATACCCCTGGATATTCAGTATATCCAGGGGTATCAATCAGTGGCTATCAATCAGTATAGCCACTGATTGATGCCACCAGGACCAATATCCTGCACCAGGGTCTCCATAGCGACCCCCATCCCACCTGTGTTGACCTTGGTGCATTGGCATGCCGCCACTATGATCTCAGACTGAACACAGATGGATTTCCCCATCATCTGTTGCCAACTGAGGTGTACAGCTGACATCCTGACATCCCTTCCTGATGGAATTTGTACATTCTCCCCGTGTCTGTGTGGGTTTCCTCCCACAGTCCAAAGATGTGCGGGTTAGGTTGATTGGCCATGCTAAATTGCCCATTAGTGACAGGGGGACTAGCAGGGTAAATCCATAGAGTTGCGGAGGTAGGGTTTGGGTGGGATTGTTGTCAGTGCAGGCTCGATGGGCCGAATGGCCTCCTCCTGCCCTATAGGATTCTATGACTCTCTGATTCTTGTGATTGTCGCTGCAACTCCAGCAGTTGATTTTAGAACCGAATCCAGAGGCTTGACATCTGACTCAGCACAATTGTGCCCACCAGCAGTTCTGAGTACAGGCTACCTCGGATGTCCCTGCCAGCACATGCTGTGGATCAGATTGTGTGCGGTACTCACCAGATCATGACCCAGAGGCTGCTCTAGAACTGGGTCCCACCGAGGTGTGTGTCACTGTGCTGTGGAGAGTGTGGGTAAGCGCCGTGACTGGTTTTCAACAGTGCTGTCCTCAGCTTCCTCAACTGCAGTGTCAGCCGGGGCTGAGATGAGGGCCTGGCAGGCTGTGGGCTGCCTAGGAAAGGAAATAGAGATGATTAGTGCATGACAAGTGACTTGAAAAACACTCAATTGACTCACGGTATGGTTGTCTGAGGGATGAGGTGGTGCAGGATCCTCACTTGGGTAACTGTCACTGACCTCTCTGCCACTACAGAAATGGTTCACATTCTCTCCTGCCAGCTCGATGACTCTGTTCTATTACTCTGTGAGGACTTTAATGTTGGGGACTCCATCCTTGGGCTGGGACCTCTTGCTGTGATTGTGCACGATCTTGTCCTGCATAAAGACAGATGGAGAGAATGTGAACAAGACACCTATCAGGGTCAATGATAATGATGCTTACCTTGTGCGGGTGCTGTGTACAGCCAGGCACAGGATGAGGACGTGAGCTCCAGAGGATATGAGGCCACATAGAGGTGTGAAAGTGCATATGAGAGGGTGTGTGGTGATGTCCCTTGAACTGGCAGTGTGTGAGACCCCTGTGGAGTGTCATCCCCCGAATAGCTGATGGGCTGGTGAGTGTGGGAGTTGAGACTGAAGACCTGGTTGACTTACCCTGGCATAATGGATGAGATCATTTACCTTCACTCTGCACTGGATGGCTGACCTCTTCTGGCACTGACTGCCTCTACCACTGCCTTCCAAGCTGGAGTGGTCTCGTTGGTGGATCTCCTGCAGCCAAAGTGGGGGTAGAGGACATCACGGCAGTTCTCCATGGTAGGTGGCCCAGCTAGGCTTCACTAAACTTTAGGGCTGCCATCTTTTTGCCTTTTGGGACTATATCTTCAAGTGCAGGAGTCTTGTGCTGTATGCAGTGAGACTGCTCCATAAATATGGAGTCTGGAGTGAGGTATTGGTGAGCTCACAGCAGGGCGGGTAAATCAGAGGCTGCCTAGCCTTGATCCAGTTTGTTACCCATACACACATTATTAATGAGGTAGGTAGCGCACAATATGGCATTACAACCCACCATTGTGGCTGGAGGGGAAATGACGATTCTTCCACCGCCAACGCACTTCGAGCGCAGATTGGAAAATCCCAACCTGACTTGGAATGCTGATTTATAAAATAAATTCTTTTGTGATGTGACACAGGAGAAAGCTCCACTCCAACACAATATTAGTACCCTATTCTGCTTGTTGTGATGTTATTGTAAACTGCAGTTACATATTTGAATAGTGATTTTTAAATAAATGGTCCTGGCATATTTTAATGGAATTACAATCTTACAATTACTGGAGCACCAGGGAGTAATGCTACTCTTCTATTATAAAAAATGGAGCCTTATAATTTGAGTATTGCTGAAAAAAGAGACTTACTGTCAAAGCTTTTCAATTTGGACTCATCAGGACAGAATTGCTCAAATACCAAATTTCAAAGGGAGCACCAATTTATACTGCATGAGAAAAGGGTGCTGATTGGTTGGTAAGCGGTAGAGGCATTGCCATGGAGAATGTACCAGGGTACAGTTATCCTCATGCTTTTGTTTAAATTCAAAGCATACAAGGTCAACTCTGGTTGAGGCATTGTTGTGGGGAACACACCAGGGATCACTTGACCCCATACTTTTGTTTAGGTGAATAAAGTACAATACCTAGACATAATCTTTCTGTTTGCAAAGGTCAGGGTCTTATGTATGAATGTTTATAACTTCTAGCAATCATAAGTAAATTATATTGCATCCTCAACTTCATGGCAATGCCTTTGTCAGTTAGAGTCCACTTGTCAAACTATCAGCACCCTTTTCATGTGCAGTATAAATTGTTTCCTTTAACATTTGGTATTTTTGTGACTCTGTCCTGATAAGTGCATGATGAAAAGCTGTGTACCTTCTCGCATCTGTGTGGGTTTCCACCGGATGCTCAGGTTTCCTCCTACAGTCCAAAAGATGTTCTGGTTAGGTGCATTGGCCATTCTAAATTTTCCCTCAGTGCACCTGAACAGGCGCCAGAGTGTGTGGCGACCTGGAGATTTTCACAGTAATTTCATTGCAGTGTTAATGTAAGCCTACTTGTGACACTAATCAATAAACTTTTTAAAAACTTTAAATGGGGGGAGTTTTCCTGTCCTGCCCGCCATGGGAATTGTAGCGGGTGAGGGGGGGCGTGGACCATGCAAAGGTTCATTGACTTCGGATGAGATTTTCTGGTTTTGGTGCGAGTGCGGCCGGAAATTCCTGCCCCATGTCTCTTTTTTCAGCAATACTCAAGTTCTATATTATCAAGTGACTATTTGTTTATTTTCATGTGATTTTATGTACAAGTGCACAATCTCACGGAGTACACGCAATGCAAACGCTACTGTGTTTCTGACAATGTAATGTTTGAACTTCATTTCTTCAAGGACAATTATGTTTTCTTTTCTTGGTAAGGGATGTGCTGACTGGAGCTGTGTTCGGTTGTATTGGTGGCGTAATCCTGATATACCTATCCTATTCTTTTTATAAAAAGTGGAGAATAGATGAAAGGCTACGAGCATTCTTAAGGTAAGGCACATTCAGTGAATTCAAAAGATATTAGTATCCCTTTTAATTGGGAAAGATTATAGACCGCATTTTCTTGATAAATCTCTGGTATTAAAAAGAGTAACTGTAGCGATATCTTCCTTTATTTCCAAAGATTAAGCAGATTTTTGCATAGGGTCCCCATATTTTATTGTGGCCTAGACTTTCAATTAAAAAACAAATCGGAATTTGCATCCTGGAGGGGCAATTATTCATTAAATAATGAGACCATCTGGAGAAACAGATAGCTTCCTTATGAATGCTTGGCTGAAGTACCAAAACTCACTAATGGCTTAATTTAGCAAGTGATTTGTTTTCACAGGATGAAGTGGAGTTTTCACTTTGATTCATTGACATCTTTATGAGGCTATAATATATTATACTTTCTTTGAACCGTTGTTTTCAATGATTGTATGTTTACTTGGACAAGATAAAGAGGTATGAAGTGAGGTAGTAAGAGATGCCTCTGTAATGGAACTGGCCAGGTTGAGAGTGCTCCCCGCATCCTTATCCTGTGCTGGCAGAAATTGCTCTGAATAGGAACAAAGACAGAAAATGCTGGAAAATCTCAGCAGGTCTGACAGCAGTATCTGTAGGGAGAGAATAGAACCAACGTTTCGATTCTAGATGACCCTTCGTCAGAGCTTTGCTCTGAATAGGGCTGAGAATCCCCGATACAAGTTCTGCTCTGCATCCACCCGCACCTCCCCCCATTTTTAAAGGCCTGTAGAGTTGGCCTGACTCCACAAAAATCCATCCTTTTGCATCAAAACTTAATGATCAATGCGACTGTTCAGTAATTTGTGCATAAAGATGCCAAGAACCATTGGGAGTTCTCTGTAGGAGCTATTTTATTGCTGTTGAACGTTAGCTTTGTTGGAATGAACTGGCAGCTGGGCAAAAAGAAACCGGTTGCCAAATATGTAGAGTGCAAGATAGGAAATGCGCACTCTCCTTTGTAGGGTGTGCTATAAGCCAGCAGTCAGTGGGGAAAGGAGGGGAAGTAATGTCAATATTGGCCCAAAAGTTAAATCAGCTGTCTCATTTTAGTTATGAAGATGCAGAGAGGGAGATGCGGTGGTGGCCAGGGGAGGGGAATGTTTAAGAACACGTTTGTCTGTGAATTAGAAATTACTGCCTCTCAAGATAACTATTGACAACTGCTTCCGCCATCTAATGCCATGTTATTAATGGCATTTCAATGCAGCAGAGGCTAAGCTGCATTCTCTGCTTATTGGGCATGTATTTCGAGCAGCTGTTGACAATTATAATGTCTGGTGATAATGCATGAGTTATGGACATAGGAAGTAATAAGTTCAGTCTGCCTGTTTGATGGGCAGACAAAGCGCATGATCTGAAATGGATAATCAAAGAAGTGTCAAAGAAGATTGACTGCAGGACAAATGAGAATAAGGGTATTTTCTAAGCATATAAGTAAAAAACCCAGTTGAAGAAGGGGTGAGATCACTTGGAGATTAAGCAGATTATTGGACATGATGGAAAGAAAATGGATGAAGATGCTTATGTGTTTTGCACAATTTAAGCAGTAGAAGATCAAAATAGGATTGTCGGGAATTCTGAGGAAGATTGAGAACAGCCATTGTCGAAGGCTATTCAAAAGACTATTAAAACCAATCTAGAATAAATGAAGCAAAGTTATCAATACTCTTAAAGGTTCTGCCATTTACTGTAATGTCCCCTGAAGAGGTCGGCAGCATAGCGCTGAGCGGGCCAGTGCGCATATGCCGATCTGTCATAGCGGAGATCGACGTATGCGTAGTAGCCCCGCACTGCCGGCCTCCCGATTGCAGCCAGCTCAATTGCTGGCCAGCCCCATGACAGCCCCCAACCACCCCCCCCCCCCCTTCGCTAGCCATGTGACACCCCTCATGCCCCTATCGCTGGCTTCCTAGACATGTCTGGGCCAGCCTTGCCCTGAACAGCTCCGCCCCTTGGCACTGCCCAATGCCCGGTCGGTAGTGCCAAAGTGCCCCCTGGGCATTGCCACTTTGGCCCTTGGGCAGTGCCGGAGGGCCAGGCTAGCACTGCCAAGCTGGCAATGCCCAGGAGACACCCCCATTACACTCAATCTTCTCGGGGGCTTTGATTGCCCCCCGTCACTCCAGCAGTGTTGGGAGGCCAGCACCCTGCAAGTGGGGAGCTATTGTTAACCCTGCTGGAGTGAAACACCTCTGGCGGGCGAGGAGAATCTAGCAGGCCCGGAAACTTCATTCCCGGGCCTATTGTATGGTAATCCTCATTACCATGATTTATACAGCTCCGCACCAATTTCTGACACGGAATTGATGGCACTGGAAATCCATTAGTCGGACACTCGCGGAGCTTTAGCAGCGCAATGTGCTGGCAGAATTGCCCCTGATATCTGAAAAAGCAGGTTGAGCTTCATTTAGAATCCCTACAGTGCAGAAGAGGGCCATTCGGTCCATCGAGTCTGCACCGACCACTATCCCACCCAGGCCCTATTCCCGTAACCCCACATATTTACCCTGCTAATCCCCTGACACTAGGGTCAATTTACCATGGCCAATCAACCTAACCCGCACATCTTTGGACTGTGAGAGGGAACCGGAACACCCGGAGGAAACCCACGCAGACACGGGGAGAACGTGCAAATTCCACACAGACAGTGACCCGAGGCTGGAATCGAACCTGGGTCCCTGGCACTGTGAGACAGCAGTGCTAATCACTGTGCCACCGTGCCGCCCAGTGAATAAATTCTGTGGTTTCTTCAAAGAAGAAATCACAGCATAGAGAGAAGGAGATTGCCATGAATATTAAGTGTAGATCTGGGGTAACATTTGACTTCAGAATAAAAATGGTGGAGGCAATTGAGTGTTTTCAGGTTGGTGGGATTTGAGTAATGGCATGCCTCAGGGCTCTGTGCTTCAGTTGCTTTTCTAAAATTCATTGCTATGGTTTGTGGGCATCACTGACAAGGCCAGCATTTGTTGCCCGTCCCTAGTTGCTCTTGACTGGCTTGCCGGACTATTTCAGACGGCAGTTGTGAATCAATCACATTGCTGTGATTGTGACCAAGTTAGAATAGCAGATTTCCTTCCTTAAGTGACATCAGTGAACCAGATGGGTTTTAACCACAATTGATGATTGATTCATAGACACCATCACTGACCAGTAGTTATCTGAGACCAGCTTTTAATTCCAGATGTTTTTAAATTAATTGACCTTAAATCCCACCAGCTCCTGTGGTGGGATTTGAACCCATACCCCCAGAGCATTAGCTTGGGCTGCTGGATTACTAGTCCACTGACATTGCCACTACGCTACTCACCCCCTCACCTTTCAAATAGCATGGGAATAATATCAGAGTATATTGCTGATATAATGTTTATGGTGTATGGGAAACTTTATGAGGAAATGGAATGAGTGGAGTGGACAGATAGTTAGATGTTGCTCAATGGTGAGAAATATGGAGTAGTATCTATTTTTGTGGGGACAGGGGAGGTGAAGTATTAAATATACCTCCAAATAGTAAGATTCAGAGCTGAAAGATGTACCAGTATAGCGGTATATAGAAACATAGAAGATAGGAGCAGGAGGAGGCCATTTGGCCCTTCGAGCCTGCCCCACCATTCATCACAATCATGGCTGATCATCCAACTCAATAGCCTAATCCTACTTTCTCCCCATAACCTTTGATCCCGTTCGCCCCAAGCGCTATAATACAGAGGTATATAGGGAGGCAACTGATGATCAGATTGGCTGATTGGCAGGCAACTGAGAGACGTCATTCAAAGTGAAATTGAGTGAGATGTGAAATGGTCAGCTGATCCAATCATGCCAGTTTCCTACTGGTATGATAAGTTTAAAATGATCCAAAGATGTCTAAAGATGTGCAGGTTAGGTGGATTGGCCATGCTGAATTGCCCCTTAGTGTCAGGGGGACTATCTAGGGTAATTGCATGGGGTTATGGGGATAGGCCTAGGTGGGATTGTGGTCAGACTTGATGGGCTAAATGGCCTCCTTCTGCACTGTAGAGATTCTATGGTTCTATCTCCCCAGTGATCATGATGACCATTTTCCCCTGAATTTTCACCCTCAGAGAGGGCAAAGGAGGATTTTGAGTTTACAGAATGAGTAAATATAAAAAGGAAAAGATGAATTTGTACAAGCATTTATTCCCACCAATTGCCAAATTAGTGACAAGGGGGAAAGACTAAACATTATCAGCAGAAGGTAAAATATGCAGTTAGAACAAATTTTCACAGGGGTTTAGCGAAACATGGAGCAATTTGCTTTAATGTGGCTATTGAGGCATGGAATATAATATCATTTAGAAGAGCTTGGATAAATATTCATAAAAGAAACATATAAAATGTAATGGAAAAGGGCAGAGATTGGAATTAGTCGGGTTGACTCCAGTTCAAAATCTGCACTAAAATTTCTATGGTCTGGCCTGTACTCAAACATCTTACAGTGGTTACTTTAAAATGGGGCATTTATTTATTTAAAGAAGTTTGAGAAACCTTTGGCCGCTTGTGTAAATTTCTATGTTGTAATTTCAATCGTAGTTTAACGAAAAGGGTAATATAAACATGGATTTTTGTGTATTTCAAGAGAGGTTATGATTGCACCAAGTTTCTAATTTCCTGTTATTTGTTTGTGTAGTAACGCAGAGCATTACTAATAGCTTGGTTTGGGCACTCATATATGGCGATGGCTTTCCGGCTGCCCAGAATATATGCTTTATAAATGGTGATGTGTCACATTTGTGTGTTTCAACTAATGTGTGGGTGGATATTTCAAAAACCAATTTGCTTATTAAGTTGTGTCATCCATGTCATTGTTATTGGCAAGCGAAGACTTTTAAAAAAAAGTTTATATCCTAAACTTACTGTGCCACCAGCAATGAATAGGCCAAGAGATGTGGTCTTGGATTCTACTTGTGTGCTTAGCAAAGAGAAAAACAAATTCGGCAGGAGACCTGTAAAAAGAGTCTGTGCTATTCCCCTCAACAATAAACTTGAAGTCCGGCACTTCATACTGTAAAGCAAGATCACTTAAAACTATGATTTAATGTCTTTTTCTACTATCTTAGCAAAGTTGCTAATCTGCTTATAATGAAACAAGGTATTTCACTTGGCTGCATTAATGTTAGCATTTGAAAGTTTGGTCCCAAACCAGTGTCCTCTGTTTGAACAGAGGGAAATATGATAGGATGAGGGATGAATTGGCTAAGGTAGACTGGGAGAGCAGGCTGGCAGGTAGGATAGCTGAGGAACAGTGGAGGATTTTTAAGGAGATCCTTTTCAGTTCTCAGCAAAAATATATTCCAGCAAAAAACAAGGATTGTAAGAAAAGGGAGAACCATCCGTGGATAACGAAGGAAATAAAGGAGAGTATTAAAATAAAAACAGCTGCGTACAGAGTGGCCAAAAATAGTGGAGAAACAAGTGATTGGGAAAAATTTAAGAAACAACAAAGAGAGACTAAGAAAGCGATAAAGAAAGGAAGGATAGACTATGAAGCTAGGCTAGCAATTAATATAAAAAATGATAGTAAAAGTTTTTATAAATATATAAAAAGGAATAGAGTGGCTAGAGTGAATGTTGGACCCTTGGAGGACGAGAGGGGGGAGTTAATAGTGGGAAATGAGGATATGGCTGAGTCTTTAAATAAGTTTTTTGTGTCGGTCTGCACGATGGAGGACACAAATAGTTTGCCAAATATTAACGATAGAGGGTTGGCAGCAGGAGAAATACTTAATACAATTAATGTTACCAGAGAGGCAGTGCTGGGTAGACTAATGGGACTGAAGGTGGACAAGTCCCCAGGTCCGGATGGAATGCATCCCAGGGTATTGAAAGAAATGTCAGAGGTAATAGTGGATGCGTTAGTGATTATTTATCAAAACTCGTTGCATTCTGGGGTAGTGCCGGTTGATTGGAAAACGGCTAATGTTACGCCGCTGTTTAAAAAAGGAAGGAGACAAAAGGCGGGTAACTATAGGCCGGTCAGCTTAACGTCTGTAGTAGGGAAAATGCTGGAATCCATTATTAAAGAGGAGATAGCAGGGCATCTGGATAGAAATGGTTCGATCAATCAGACGCAGCATGGATTCATGAGGGGAAAGTCGTGCTTGATGAACATGTTGGATTTTTATGAAGATGTGACTAGGGCGGTTGATGGAGGAGAACCGGTGGATGCGGTGTTTTTGGATTTCCAAAAGGCGTTTGATAAGGTGCCCCATAAAAGGCTGCTGAAGAAGATTAGGGCACATGGAGTTGGGGGTAGTGTGTTAAAGTGGATTGGGGACTGGCTATCCGACAGGAAGCAAAGAGTCGGAATAAATGGGTGTTTTTCCGGTTGGAGGAAGGTAACTAGTGGCGTGCCGCAGGGATCGGTACTCGGGCCGCAACTATTTACCATTTATATAGATGATCTGGAGGAGGGGACGGAGTGTAGGGTAACGAAGTTTGCAGACGACACAAAGATAAGTGGAAAAGTGAATCGTGTGGAGGATGGAGAAGATCTGCAGAGAGATTTGGACAGGCTGAGTGAGTGGGCGAGGATATGGCAAATGGAGTATAACGTTGATAAATGCGAGGTTATACACTTTGGAGGAAATAATAACAAATGGGATTACTATCTCAATGGAAACAAATTAAAACATGCTACCGTGCAAAGGGACCTGGGGGTCCTTGTGCATGAGACGCAAAAGCCCAGTCTGCAGGTACAACAGGTGATCAAGAAGGCAAATGGGATGTTGGCCTATATCGCGAGGGGGATAGAATATAAAAGCAGGGATGTCTTGATGCACCTGTACAGGGCATTGGTGAGGCCGCAGCTGGAATACTGTGTGCAGTATTGGTCCCCTTATATGAGGAAGGATATATTGGCATTGGAGGGAGTGCAGAGAAGGTTCACCAGGTTGATACCGGAGATGAGGGGTTTGGATTATGAGGAGAGGCTGAGGAGATTGGGTTTGTACTCGTTGGAGTTTAGAAGGATGAGGGGGGATCTTATGGAGACTTATAAGATAATGCGGGGGCTGGATAAGGTGGAGGCGGAGAGATTCTTTCCACTTAGTAAGGAAGTTAAAACTAGAGGACACAGCCTCAAAATAAAGGGGGGTCGGTTTAAGACAGAGTTGAGGAGGAACTTCTTCTCCCAGAGGGTGGTGAATCTCTGGAATTCTCTGCCTACTGAGGTAGTGGAGGCTACCTCGCTGAATATGTTTAAAGCGCGGATGGATGGATTCCTGATCGGTAAGGGAATTAAGGGTTATGGGGATCAGGCGGGTAAGTGGTACTGATCCACGTCAGATCAGCCATGATCTTATTGAATGGCGGGGCAGGCTCAAGGGGCTAGATGGCCTACTCCTGCTCCTATTTCTTATGTTCTTATGTTCTTAAAAGCCTAATTTCAAGACATTAAAATGGAGGAGTTTGTGTTATTCTATCTCTCATTTTGCAGGACTGTGTTATGATTTAAATAGAGACCAGTAATTTTTCAAAAAGAAATATGAAATACCAATTATTGACTAAAAGAATGGAGTCGCAGGATTCCACGGTTTAAAAACAAAGAACTTTTACTATATAAGAGTCAAACAAAGCAAACACTTGATACTATCTTAGCTCTATTCTCAAACATCAAGAACCAACATAAGAACCAACATAAGTTAAACATGAATTAACAGTAAATTGCGGTCAATTGTAAACTATGAATTGCACATTAAATGGCAAATACAACTAAGTAAGAAGTCTCACGACAGCAGGTTAAAGTCCAACAGATTTATTTGATAGCACAAGCTTTCGGAGCACTGCCCCTTCATCAGGTGAGTGGGAGTTGCGTTCACAAACAGGGCATATATAGACACAAACTCAATTTACAAGATCATAGTTGGAATGCAAGTCTTTACAGGTAATCAAGTCTTAAAGGTACAGACAATGTGCGTGGAGAGAGCGTTAAGCACAGGTTAAAGAGATGTGTATTGTCTCCAGCCGGACAGTTAGTGAGATTTTGCAAGCCCAGGCAAGTCATGGGGGTTAAAGATAGTGTGACACGAACCCAAGATCCCAGTTGAGGCCATCCTCATGTGTGCGGAACTTTGCTATCAGTTTCTGCTCGGTGATTCTGCGTTGTCGTGTGTCATGAAGGCCGCCTTGGAGAACGCTTATCGAAGATCAGAGGCTGAATGCCCGTGACTGCTGAAGTGTTCCCCAACAGGAAGAGAACACTCCTGTCTGGTGATTGTCGAGCGCTGTTCATTCATCCGTTGTTGTAGCGTCTGAATTGGTTTCCCCAATGTACCATGCCTCGGGACATCCTTTCCTACAGCGTATCAGGTAGACGATGTTGGCTGAGTCGCAAGAGTAGGTACCGTGTACCTGGTGGATGGTGTTCTCACGTGAGATGATGGCATCCATGTCGATGATCCGGCACGTCTTGCAGAGGTTGCTGTGGGAGGATTGTGTGGTGTCGTGGTCACTGCTCTCCTGAAGGCTGGGTAGTTTGCTGTGGACAATAGTCTGTTTGAGGTTGTGCAGTTGTTTGAAGGCAAGAAGTGGGGATATGGGGATGGCTTTGGCGAGAAATTCGTCTTCATCGATGACATGTTGAAGGCTCTGGAGAAGATGTCGTAGCTTCTCCGCTCCGGGGAAGTACTGGACGACGAAGGTAACTCTGTCCGTCGTGTCCCGTGTTTGTCTTCTGAGGAGGTCAGCTTGTGCTATCAAATAAACCTGTTGCACTTTAACCTGGTGTTGTGAGAGTTCTTATTGTGCTTACCCCAATCCAACGCCGGCATCTCCACATAATAAATACAACTAAGGCAGATCTTAGGAATTTGGCTTGGCTTGTTCTCTGGCTTGACATGCTGAATATTCCGGACCCTACCAGGTGGCTGACTGCTTTTGGTTGTCAGAATGGATTCGTGGGAATGTCCACATGGATCAGGAGTGTAAAGGTCGGAAATATCCCATTGCAAATCGTAGTAAAGTAACAAGCCCCAATCCTTCCCTTTTCCCCACCATTGTCGACAGTGTTTCAACTCCTTAGGTATCGGGCTCAGGACACCCTCTCCCTTCTCACACCAAGGATCTGGGTTTGATTCCTGGCTTGGGTGACCGTCTGTGTGGAGTCTGCATGTTCTCCCCACGTCTGCGTAGGTTTCCCCTGGGTGCTCTGGTTTCCTCAATCAGTCTGAAAGACGTGCTGATTAGGTGCATTGGCCATGCTAAATTCTCCCTCAGTGTACCTGAACAGGCGCCGGAGTGTGGCGACTAGGGGATTTTCACAGTACTTAATTGCAGTGTTAATGTAGGCCTACTTGTGACACTAATAAATCAACTTTTAGCTTATCAAACTCAGTCACAAAGTCCTTCAAAACTGTGGGTGGGAATTTGTGTCCCTGCCCACTGCCGGGATTATCCGGTCCCGCTGAAAGGCAACGGATTGTTAGCTGGGCTGCTGAATCTCCCGTAGCCGGTTCCACCATGATGGACTGGAAAATGCCAACCTCTGTCATTCTCATGATGAATTTCAGCTCCTGTCCTTCCAGGAGCTAGCTGCCAACAGCAGCGCGCAAACAACCCAATTTTCAAAAAATGGCACACATCTGCAGGACCTCCTCAACTCAGTCTGGGTGGCATAGATCCACCAATGCTATCTTCAAATGACAGAAACAGCTGCACAACTTATGAGTCGCACCTCTGCCCCCTTCAGCTTCTCTGTACTCCACCATTGGACTCATTAGCTACAGCTAGAGTGCTTGGATACAGCTGCCCTCACTTTTGTATAGTTACCATGTTTTGTGAGGCATGGGAAAAATGACCAGCTGGAATTAAATAAAATATGAGACATAACTTAATTTGAATATTTAAATGAGCAGTCACCTCCTGGGAGCAGATTGGTTGCCGGCTGACCTGTGAAATCAGAATTGAGTGGGGTTGAGGTGGTTTGAGTCTGAGCTGTTTAAAACTTTAATATCCTAACTGACTTAGACACACAGATAGTTGGGTTTAATATCCCCCTTGGTATCTGAACTGTTGAAAACCTCAATTTTATTAGTTTATCTTTGACACTACAGGATATATTTTCTTCTTCCAAAGTGTAAGCATTTCTAATTATCCTCAAAAATCACCCACAGGAAAATGTAGCCACATACATTCAGATGTAGCATATAAATCTCTTTGTATTTCCATAAAGATTTTGAATAGCAGTTTAAAAGTAGCAATTTTAATGCATTAATTCAGTTAATTCCAATGTTTACCTGATCTTTCTTTTGAGGTAAGGTTTAATCAGGGACATTAGTGTTTACACAAATGATCATCACGGCACGATGAGCAATCACAAATATATTTGATACAAGGTTCTGTGTTTTTCCTGCTGGATTTAATTTACATTGTACTTTCCAGCAAACCTCTCAATTTGGAGGCAAGTGATATGTTCTCATTTCACATTTCCCAGTGAGTGATACATTTGTCCGACAAATAATGTTGAATAATTCTCTTGCATTGGAACCTCAATTTAATTTTTAATTGCCTGCATTTGTCAGGTTTGGATTTTCAGCAAATGTTAAAGTATTTATAAATGCATTGTCATTTGGAAAAGAACGTTTGCAGTATAATTGTATTCTGAGTGCTTTTCTTCAGCAATTTACTTAAGCATGTGACTTGCACTCTGGTGTCTCTCAACGGGTGATTATTGTAGTTGTCCAAAGCAGCAAAGAAACTGACTTTACTGTACACCAATGAACTGTTAACTCATTCAGATTAGATAAGGTGCAAACCTAACAGAACAAACTCTACCCCAATATATTTGACAGATTAAAAGCTAATGTACCATATTTCAGCTGTTTTTCAAATGACATCAGATGGGCACTGGAACTGGAAAAGAACACCATGTCCTCCCTTAGGGAGCAGTAATTAATTACAACACATATCTTACAGTTCACTTGGAGAAGAAAGAAGAAATTAAGAGTTTTTATTTCTCTCACAAATGATGCTGTTACTCTACAGAACATCATGTTCTGACACCATGGTGGGGAGTTTGAAATGACGGTGGAAGGATGCACTCTCGCCCATCATAGTGGCTCACCATTCCCATCAGAAGCCGGTGTGAAGCCATTTTCTATCCAGTTATTGGGATGCAGGTGAAAGGCTGACTGGAACTGTCCCTTGCGCCGCATCCATACAATTATCTGTGCCACCGAGAGGGATATCACACCAGTCTGGAGCATGAACGGACCAAGATGGTCTGAACATGTCAGGACTCATCTGGAAGAAGGCCTGGGGCAACGTCCAGACAGGAACTTCCAGATGCGAACCTTCACACTGCCGGAGTTTCCGAGATGTGAACCTTCGCACTGCCGGAGTTTCCGGGATGTGGATCTTCTCACTGCCGGAGTTTCCGGGATGTGGATCTTTGCACTGCCGGAGTTTCCGGGATGCGGATCTTCACTGCCGGAGTTTCCAGGATGTGGATCTTCACACTGCCGGAGTTTCCGGGATGTGGATCTTCACACTGCTGGAGTTTCCGGGATGTGTATCTTCACTGCCAGAGTTTCCAGGATGTGGATCTTCACACTGCCGGAGTTTCCGGGATGTGTATCTTCACTGCCAGAGTTTCCGGGATGTGGATCTTCACACAGCTGGAGTTTCCGGGATGTGTATCTTCACTGCCAGAGTTTCCGCGATGTGGATCTTCACACTCCGGAGTTTCCGGGATGTGGATCTTCACACTCCGGAGTTTCCGGGATGTGGATCTTCACACTGCCGGAGTTTCCAGGATGTGGATCTTCACACTGCCGGAGTTTCCGGGATGTGGATCTTTGCACTGCCGGAGTTTCCGAGATGTGGATCTTTGCACTGCCGGAGTTTCCGAGATGTGGATCTTCACACTGCCGGAGTTTCCGGGATGTGGATCTTCACACTGCTGGAGTTTCCGGGATGTGGATCTTAACACTGCCAGAGTTTCCGGGATGTGGATCTTCTCACTGTCGGAGTTTCCGGGATGTGGATCTTCTCACTGTCGGAGTTTCCGGGATGTGGATCTTCTCACTGTCGGAGTTTCCGGGATGTGGATCTTCACTGCTGGAGTTTCCAGGATGTGGATCTTCACTGCCGGAGTTTCCGGGATGTGGATCTTCACTGCCGGAGTTTCCGGGATGTGGATCTTCACACTGCCCGGGTTTCCGGGATGTGGATCTTCACTGC
Source organism: Mustelus asterias (assembly GCF_964213995.1). Taxonomy (NCBI): domain Eukaryota; kingdom Metazoa; phylum Chordata; class Chondrichthyes; order Carcharhiniformes; family Triakidae; genus Mustelus; species Mustelus asterias. The sequence continues at coordinate 130,279,668 of NC_135801.1, read as the reverse complement.
CGGAGTTTCCGGGATGTGGATCTTCACACTCCGGAGTTTCCGGGATGTGGATGTTCACACTGCCGGAGTTTCCAGGATGTGGAACTTCACACTGCCGGAGTTTCCAGGATGTGGAACGTCACACTGCCGGAGTTTCCAGGATGTGGAACTTCACACTGCCGGAGTTTCCAGGATGTGGAACGTCACACTGCCGTAGTTTCCAGGATGTGGAACTTCACACTGCCGGAGTTTCCAGGATGCGGAACGTCACACTACAGGAGCTTCCAGGATGTGGTTTGCACCAGAGTCCAATGCAATTGTGCTAAACAACACCAAAGACCATGGAGTTCACTGAGCTTTTGAGCTGGTTCAGATTCAATTCAACTGGATCAGGCCCCATCCGTAAAAGTGGCCATGCCCCTCGAGTGAAATGATGGGATTCTGTTTGGGAAAGCTTTTCAAATTGTTCCCATTTTTTTGGGAAGACAGGCACTAGTAGCGACATATCCTAAAGTATTTGGTTTGCAAAGAAACTGACCCTAGTATACATCAATGAACTGTTAACTCATTCAGATTAGATTTTAAAATAATTTTCATTTGATTTTAGATCAGGTTATTCACAGATGAAGGACTGGACACTCTTAGTGAAATGCTTGTTCTAATTCCATTCTATTATGTTGCCCTATTGCGCTGGTGTATTGAAGATTTTATGTTTGTGATTAAAGAATGAATGTCAGTCGAAACACAGCTAGTGCAATTGCAAACACATTTTGGGCACAATTCTCCACTCAAAAGAATTTATATGGCAACCTGTTGCTTTCCTCATGCAAACTGATCAAGCATGAAATAAAAATGGAAATATATGTTAATTTCTATTTTGGAAGCTATAGTATTTTTATTGCATTTGTGAAGAATACATAAGAAGTATGTAAAAACAAGACAAAAGACTGTTTAAAATATGTACTTTTTATTTCCAGACTCCGTCGCAATGCAGAAGTGGCACCTTACTTCATTTTTGGCGAGAATGAAGAGAATGTTGGGTGAACTATTCATCATCCCCAAGAGACTGACAAATGCCTTTTTTGCACATTTTACATTTTTGGATTGTTAATTTTACTCATCATATTAAGCCTATTTTTCAGAAATGCATAAGGCTTTAAAACACAATCAGAGAATCCAGAATGGTTACAGGACAGGTTAACCCAGTGCCATTCCTGCCTTCTCCCTGTAAACCTGCATATTTAATTTCCTCTTGAATGCCTCGAATGAACCTGCCTCCACCATCCTCTCAGTCAGTCCGTTCTAGTTCCTAACTGCCTGCTATGTGAACACATTTCCTCATGACACCATTGCTTCTTTTGTCAATCATCTTAAATCTGTGTCATCTGGTTCTCCCAATCCTTCCACCAATGGAAACAGTTTCTCCCTATCTGTCCAGACCATTCAAGATTTTGAAAATATCTCCGTATTCTTTCTACCAAAATGAATCACTTCACACAAGACTGCATTAAATTTCACTTGTCTGTCCATTCCACCAACTTGCTTGTGTCCTTTTGAAGTCTATCACCTCACAGTTCACAATGCCTTTCAAGTTTTGAAATCGTGCCCTGTACACCAAGGTCTAGGTCATTAATATATATTATAAAGAACAAGAGCCCTAACATCAATCCCAGGAGAACTCCACTATTAACCTTTCTCCAGTCCGTAAAACATCAAGGTAACCACTATTCTCTGATTCCTGTCGCTCAGCCAATTCCATATCCATGTTTTAACTGTTTATTTTATTCCATAACTCTATAACTTTGCTCGCATGTCTTTTGTGTGGCACTTTATCAAATGTCGTTTAGAAGTCCATGTGCACCACAACAATAGCATTACCCTCTGTTGACAACAAATTCAAGCAAGTTACTGAAACGTGATTTACCCTTAACAAATCCTTGCTGACTTTCCTTAAATAACCTGCATTTGCCCAAGTGACTATTCATTTTGACCTGAATTACTGGGCGAGATTCTCTGGCCTCCCCTCAGCATTTTTCTCGCTGGCGGTGCACTGTTTTCTGTTGATGGGATCTTCTGGCCCTGCTCCTGTCAATGGGATTCCCACTAACTCCAGCCCACTCGACGGGAAACCAGAAGATCCCACCGACGTGAACGGCCGGAAAGTTCTGGCCATTGTTTTGAGAAGCTTCCTCACCACAAAGGTTAAACTATCTGGGCTTATCTTTACATCATATTTTGAACAAGATGTAACATTTGGAATTTTCTAGTCCTCTAGAACCACCCCAGAGTCTAAAGAAGATTGGAAAATTATGGCCAGTGGATCTGCAATTTCCACTCTCACTTCCCTCAATATCCTTAGATTCATCTCATCCAATCCTTATCACCTTAAAGTGCAGACAGCCTATCCTCTTTATCAATTTTTTTATTCATTCATGGGACATGGGCATCATTGGCTGGCCATTGATTGCCCATCCCTAGTTGCCCTTGAACTGAGTGGCTTGCTAGGACATTTCAGAAGACAGCTGAGAGTCAACCACATTGCTGTGTCTCTGAAGTCACATGTAGGCCAGACCAGGTAAGGACAGCAGATTTCCTTCCCTAAAGGACATTAGTGAACCAGATGTGTTTTTCCGAAAATCGACAATGGTTTAATGGTCATCATTAGATTCGTAATTACAGATATTTTTATTGAATTCAAATTTCACCATCTGCTGTGGTGGGATTTGAACCCAGGTCCCCAGAACATTAGCTGAGTTTCTGGATTAATAGTCTAGCAGTAATACCACTAGGCCATCATCTCTCCTGTCAATTTTAAACCCTTCAAGTGTCTTAACTACCTCTTTTCTCACCAAGACCTGGGTAGCATCTTCTTTCTGAGTAAAAGTAGATGGAAAGTATTCATTTAATACCTCAGGCGTGCCCCACTGTACACTTGAGCCAATCATAGTGCCTTTGGACTGGCGTCTGGCTGCACTCCCCAGATTAACCATTCCTTTCATCAGCATTCAGAGATGCACTCTGGGACCCTTAGACTACCTGCTTGTTTCTTCCTGACTGCCTGCTATAAACATGTCATTCAGGAAGCTGTCAACCTCGTGCATGGCCCGCAGTGACGTTAACTGCTGCTGAAGCTCTGAAACCCAGAGCTGCTGCTGCTTCAACTGACAACACTTTCTGTACGTATCGTAATCCAGGACATGGGACGCACCTTGGAATTCCCACACTGAACAAGACTAGCATTTGAGAGCTAGGAGCTGCCCTGCCATTCCACTATCTATTAGATAATAAATTTGGGGAATAACCCAACTACTAATAGACCGTACTATTTAAAAAAGAGAAGGAATTACTAACTTCCTTTCTGTTGACGCTATTTCAATACAGGCAAACTAAATGCCTTATTTAGAATCATAGAATCTCTACAGTGCAGAAGGAGGCCGTTCAGCCCATCAAGTCTGCACCAACCACAATCCCACCCAGGTCCTATTCCCTGTAACCCCACGTATTTACCTCCTAATAGCCATGACACTAAAGGGCAATTTAGCACGGCCAATCAACCTAACCCGCACATCTTTGGACTGTGGGAGGAAACCGGAGCACCCGGAGGAAACCCACCTAGACACGGGGAGAATGTACAAACTCCACACAGACAGTGACCAAAGCCGGGAATCGAACCCGGGCCCCTGGTGCTGTGAGGCAGCAGTGCTAACCACTATGCTAATGTGTTGCCCAATTTAACCCATTTTTAAAAAATGAAACTTTGAATTTTTCAGCTAGCATCTTAACTTAGGAGAAAGGGAGACTTAGGAGCAGTACTCACCAGCCAATCATCTCACAGTCTTCCTGTAGTGTTATATTTTGATTTTCTTCACTTTTTCAAACTCCAGCTGCATTGCTAATCCACTTCCAGTTCCCAACTCTCTCCTCAGGTAAGTGACAGATCAAAGCTTGGCCTTCAGTTTATTCCCCCCCCCCCTCTCCCCAACCACCACCACCACCATTTCTTCCAGGTGTGCCTCAGCTCCTGATTCTCTGCTCCGGTATCTGGGCATGTAAGAACATAAGAACTAGTAGCAGGAGTAGGCCATCTGGCCCCTTGAGTCTACACCGCCATTCAGTAAGTTGAAACGTTCATGCCAGTTTTTCAAATACTAGGGGTGGCATTTTCCCAAAAATATTTGTCATAGAAGTTAGAAAATGGGTGTGTCCCAAGCCTGTTTTTTGATCGAGTTTGGCGCTGCAAACTTCCCACATTCTGTCAGTTTCTCTGACAGCAGGGAGAGGGGAGTGCAGAGCCGAGGCTTGCCGGGGAAACTGGCTTCAGAGCATTTGTGCGCCATTGCGCAGGGCACTTCAATCTCTCAGTAAACTGGGAGACCAGTAGTGATTCTTGCTGGCGTGACCTCATTGCTGGCAAGGGGGAAAGTGCCCGGGAAGCTGGAAACTGCCATCCCAGATACACTAATAGGATTGAAATTAATACAATCCTATGCATATCAGCTTCGCGCCCTGGCCGATTCCACCAGCAAAACGGGGCTGGGAACGCAGGCATGACCTGGATTTTTGGCCACGCACTGGTAATCTTTCCAGTTCGTCACACCGATCGACCACACGGCGAGCTGGTAGGATCGCGTCCTAGGTTTCTGATGTTCACTATAATATTCACAATCCTCCTACACAACTTTTGCAGCGTGTTTTCATTCCGTTTATGAATTTTGACATTCTTTTTGCACTGAAAGCTTTTACCTCTGAATTTCTTTTGAACAAAAGGTTTCTTTCTGATCAGGTTTTGAGATTGACAAGTTTGTAGCTTTTGTATTTCTGTAATTTTGTAGTATTTTGTACGAGGCTAAATAAGTTGTAAGTACCAGGATGATGTGGACTCTCTGATGGACGCGTGGTAATGTTTCATGTGAGAAATATAACACAGAAAAGTATTGGGTTCGGCTCTTAATCCTCTTCTTCAGATTTCAGCTGGGGCAAGAGTAGGGTCTCCTCTTGGTCTAAATACCCCAGAACTTTGCAAGTGAAATTGGCCAAAGTTTTACTCCTGATTGCTGTAATTGACCCGGCTTAAAGATAAAAAGTGCAGGTTTGCTGTCATTTGGGAAGCAATCTTGTGCTTGAAAATGGATGATGGTAGTGAGGAAATAGAGGGGAATTTGCTCCTGCTTACTTTATGGCAGTTTCAGGGAATGATGAGCTTTCTGGGAGTTTGTTTGTGGCACAGGTGGGAACTTCCTACCCGTATAAAGGTTACTTTGACATTTTTAGTCTACAATCATTCTGAAATTCCCAGAGGAGTCTTTCTTTTTCTTTATTCTTTCATGGGCATCATTGGCAAGGGCAGCATTTGTTGCCAGTCCCTAGTGGCTTGCTACGCCATTTCAGAGGGCAGTTAAGAACCAACCACATTACTCTGGGTCTGGAGTAACATGTAGGCCAGACTAAGCAGGTTTCCTTTCACCGAAGAGCTTCCAGCAACAATTGATAATAAGTACATGGTCACCATGACGAGTTTTCAATTTGAGATCTATTAATTAATTGAAATTAAATTTCATCATCTGTTATAGTGGGATTTGAACCCATGTGCAGAACAAAAGCCTGGCCTCTGGTTTATTAGCCCAGTAACCCATTACTCCACTGCCTCCCCCAACTCTACGTCTGTCAGAAAGGAGGCCTAAAATGGACCAACAGATTTTAACGATAACTGCTTTTTAAAAGCCCTCGTAAAAGTATTATTTTCAAAAGCCAGCACAAATTCTTGATAAAGCATGTACCAAGCCTTAAAATACTCTAACAGTGAAGCCTCTGACTTAAAATGGTTGTGAATGAACTGTTCTTTCTTAACCTAGTCACATGTGTAGTTGGAAGGCTAATTATGTTTCATGGTGATTCACAAAAGAGTTCAGCTACAGGCTGATAGAGGTCCAAAATCAATATTGACACACTGGGGTTATAGTGATGCCGATCAGTGGTTTGCTACATGCCTTGTAATGAAAATGTGTAATTATTTTAATGTAATTGTTATTAACTTGCTGTCATACTGTACGTCGGAACACCTTACAGAACTTTGGACAACATCCATCCATGAATAAGGAAGATAAAATCACATCCCTAGCGGTTGCAAAATTCCTAAAGTGAAATGAATGTGTTTCTGCAGACTAATGTCCAGTGCTGAGGCCGAATATCTTTTGCCAAAAACCTGCAGGACAGCAGTGGACAAAGCATTATTGAACTAATGGTTTTCTCCCAGTTAGCGAATGAAAGAGACTAAGCACCTACTGACTAACCGTGTGAAAATTGCTTCATCATTGACAGGCACTTCGCTATTTGCAGTTTTCACACTCTCAACTAACACAGGAATCTGGAAGGTTGAATACAAATGATAAAAGGCAACAATCTCCTCATGCTGTTCTCAAGCTGGCTCATATCTATCTCTACTTTGAGTGCCTGAACTAAGTAATTTCCAGTCACCTGTGGAAAACATATTCAATAAAAGAAAAGTGCGGACAAATTCACAGGAATATGCATTTCTCAAATGTGCAATTGGTGAAAATTCTGTTTCGTTAGTGACTCTGAGGAAGTCACAGCTGCAATTATGATCCTTCAACTCTTCTCAGACAGCAAATGAATCAGTTAATGTGTGTAATTTTCACAGTTTGATTATCTTGCTTCACAGCATAGTTGTTGGAAAAAAATGTTCAAGTGCCAGCAGAGATAAAGTTAATTAGCAGTTTCTGAGGGGTTGACTGGAAGTTGGAGGAGAGGGGGACGTGTGTGTGTATGTGTGTGTTTCTATGTGTGTGGGGGGGGGGAATGGGGGGGAATGTGGGGGGGGGGGGGGGCGGTGGAAGGGTTGGAGTGTGGGTCGGGCTGGGCTGGGTTGGATACCTCGGGGAAGAGTTGGGTGATTGAACACATCTGAACATACAAATTGAAAGAGCACAAGTAAAGTACTCAGCCCCACAGGTCTGCTCTGCCGCTCAATAAGATCATGGCTGATCTGATTATTGTAACTTCAACTCCACATTCCTTCCCAGCCCAATAACTTGTCACCCCCTTCCTAATCCAGAATCTATCAATCTTTGTCTTAAAAATATTCAAACAGAGTTCCAGAGACGTACAGCCCTCAGAGTAAGTATTTCTCCTCATCTCTGTCATAATGAGTGATCCTTTAATTTTTTAACAGTGAACTTTAGTTCTACACTAGGGTTGGGGGGAGGAAGGGGAGGAGTGGTGGTGATTGGACACCCCAAAGCGAAGGTGGGGAGTTTGTAGGCCAGGGAGGGACGGAGGTTAAAGCCTCATAGTGGGATTACAGGTCTCAGGGCAATGGTTGTTGGAAGGCTGCCAGATTTCTGAGGCTCCTCAAGCTGGTACCTGGATCCTAGAGTACGTGTCAAGGCACTTAACTCCTGAAGCCACAAAGTCCTCACTTTGATGAAGATGCTGGATTTCCTGATGCTTATGAAACCTTCCCAACCAAAATCTGAAGTATTTTTAATGTATCAACCAGTAGGTTATTAGCCCCCCAACTTCCAGTCTCAATTAAAGCCAGAAATTAGCAAGTTGGAGGTGGGTTTGGATGGGGAAACAGATTTACCTGACTTTTGTTGTCCGTTTTTCAATGATAACGTTACTGGGTAGCTACCCTTGGAGCTGGACTGCTCAGTTCAAAACTGAATAGATGGTCATTCTTTGGCCGGCAGGATTTGGAACAAAAGCAGTTAGCAGAGCTAAGCACTTCTGGTTTCCACTTTTTCAGTGGAAATTTTAGTAATCATAACATTTCATCAGTCGATAGCTTGAATGAAATTCCAATGAGATTTAGAGTGTAATGGGAACACTTTGTGGTTTTAATTAAAGTCAAGATGTTCTTGCATAATATGATTACAGGGTTTAGTGAGAAGGAGGAAATCAGACACGTCACATATCGGAAAAAAGCTGACAAGCCTCAAACACACTTGATCACAGTGTGAATCTGATCCATGCTGTCAAACATTGCAGCTCAGTGTAGGTTATGTTTTATTTATTCACTCACAGGATGTGGGTGTCAGTGGCAAGGCCAACATTTACTGCACTTGCAAAGGTAGTGGTGAGCAATTAAAGATGGGCAATTAATCCTGGTCTTGCCAACAATGCTCATAGCCCGTGAAAGGATTTTAAAAAATGTCATTATTGGGCATGGGCTGTAGTTACTCTTTTATAGTAAACGCATGATTGCACTGTGTTCTGAGACTAGGTCAGTGTTCCTTTATAGTCTTTTGCAGAATTATAGAAATAAAAACATTTTTATCATTCAAAGCAGAACCAGTGTTCAAAATTACTTTTTTACATCTTTTCAAACATATTAAAACTCTTAGAGTCACTCTCTAGAACATACAGACTCAACGTTAACTTCAGATGTGAAGTGGCAAGGACCAGGGTTCGATTCCCGGCTTGCGTCACTGTCTGTGCGGAGTTTGCACATTCTTCCCGTGTCTGTGTAGGTTTCCTCCGGGTGCTCCAGTTTCCTCCCATGGTCCGAAAGACGTGTTGGTTAGGTACATTGACCTGAACAGGTGCCGGAATGTGGCGACTAGGGGAATTTCACAGTAACTTCATTGCAGTGTTAATGTAAGCCTTACCTGTGACTAATAAATAAACTTAAGATGTGGATGAGAAAGAACTCCCGTGTCTCACAGGATGCTGCAATGTGCTTCCCAGGTAATTAATTACTTTAAATTACATTTATTTTATTCAGTAGGAAAAATTAAAAGATTAAAAATAAAGTTTTGTTTGGATTGATTTTGCCAATAGTTACATCGGATAATCAAGTGTAAAGACGACGGGCGAGATTCTCCAGTCTTGTAGCCGTGTGTTTCCTGCCGGCGGGAGGTGGCGCGTTGTTTGCTAGCGGCAGGAATTCCCAGTGACGTCACCCCCATGTCGGTGGGAAACCCGCGGCAGGGGGTACGCTGCCAGCGGGACTGGAGAATCCAGCCGGCGTGAATGGCTGGAGAATTCTAGCCCATGTAACTAATTTGAGATCTATTCTGCCCGTTTAGCAACTCAATTTAATTTTTCGCTGAGATTTCTGAGCAGTGCCAAGAATTTGCCAGTCAAACATTTAAATGAAACCCCAATCCTGTGATTTAGACATTTACACATTTTCCTGCAGTTTATGTGGAAATAACACTGTCATGAACTTATCTATTTAAAATGAACATCCGATTTTACTAGAGATTGTGTTATGGTTTTCTGGTGAGGTCTGAAGAACGCATTTTAATTTTCTAAGGTTTTTATTGTAGGCGTGTTTTTTCTTTACTGTTGTTGCTGAGAAGTGTTTTTGCCAAGTGATTTTACACGCCCAAGTATTTTCAATGTTCACCATATTGACACAAGGGGTTGGCCCATAGGGTCTTATTTCCTTTCTACTTTGTGAGGAGGAATATTGGGGCGGGTACTAGGCAGGTTGGGCTGTTCCCGAAATAGAACCCACTCACTTGGTGTTATCATTGCAGCCATTTTACAAGCAACCTGAATCATTAGCAAGGCAGTAACGGAGGCGGGCCAGTTCCTGCAGGAGAAAGTACAACTAATGTGTACTTTAGGGCAGGAACTGCCAGTGGAAGTCATTTCAGTTGTGGTCTCTGCCTCCACTTACTTCCTGGCATACCAAAATGTTGTCCTGTGGGGTGGTACCCCTGAAATAACAAACAGGGCCACTTCTCACTATTGCCACATGAAGTATTATGTCCACTACGTCAGCTATTAAATACTTGATTCAAGTATTATGTTGCACCATTCCTTAGAGGAAGTCTCTGCTTCCTGTCTCCACATTTACCAGCCACTAAGCTTTGGCAGTCATTTGTTATCCAAGTAGCCTTTAGAAAGACAGAAATATACATATATAAAAAATTAGGAGCCTTTGTAAAAGCTGCCAAAAATTTGCATCTGTACATAGCTACCCACATCGTTTTAAGTTGTATCCATTACCAATGTTCCCGCAAAATTGTGTGGATGTGTGGCCGCAGTAACCTGGAAGATACTGCGCAGGACTTGTTTTGTTATAAACACTGCACAAAATAATTGAAAGGGATCGCACAGTGAAAAACCTAGCTACGTAGAACAACTAAATTTTAAAGGGAACATTGCGGTTTGCCCCTTATGAACAGACCTTCACAGACCATTCAGCTTGTTCAGTTCATCCTTCTATAGAAAACAATGGGTCCATCCACAACATTCCAATTACTTCCTAAATGACGCTGGAATTCTGGTCTCTATTTTCCCCCTTGGGAGATGAAACCAAATATTGGTCATTCCTCTGTGATAAGGTCCTTCCTGAAATGCTCACTACGATCAGCTGGATGCACTACAATGGACTTTTGGTGGGTTCTTGAATATTTCTATGTTCTCAATCCTGAACTTGCTTTTACTAGTGTGTAATAGAATCATAGAAGCCCTACAGTGCAGAAGGAGCCATTCGGCCCATCAAGTCTGCAACGAACACAGTTCCATCTAGGCCCTATCCACATAACCACATGCATTTACCCCAGCTAGTCCCCTTGATACTAAGGGGCAATTTAGCATGGCCAATCAACCTAACTCACGCGTCTTTGGAATGTGGGAGGAAACCGGAGCATCAGGAGGAAACCCATGCAGACATGGGGAGAATGTGCAAACTCCACACAGACAGTGACCCAAGCTGGGAATCGAACCCAGGTCCCTGGCGCTGTGAGGCAGTAGTGCTAACCACTGTGCCACCATGTGTACCAATAATGCCTTCGCTTTGTCTGCAGCTTTCAATTGAAACAAAACAAAACTTGTCCACTTCCTTTTCTAAGGGCTGCAGTGAATCCAAGCCCACCACACCACTGACAACCTATTTCGAAGACTGAAAACTGTCTGCAAAAGTAAGTAGTCCCTGGCAGTTAACCTAACTGTATCCTTTCACAATGGGTACTTAGGCTCCCACATCTTCCCTGTTTATCTAAAATAATCTGACCATTTAGAATCTACCCACTTCATTATTTCAAGTTTCTCATTCGTATTCTCTTGACATTTAGATGTTCCCAGAGTAATTAAAACACTTTTTACTGGCACAAAGGAAGATGGTTGTGGTTGTCGGAGATCAATCATCTCAGCTCCAGGACATCACAGCAAGAGTTCCTCAGGGTAGGCCCAACCATCTTCAACTCCTTCATCAATAACCTCTCTTCCATTATAACATTAGAAGGGGAGAATGTTCGCTGAGGATGTTCACACCATTTGTAACTCCTCAGATACTGAAACAGGCCATGAACAATTGCAGCAAGATCTGGACAATATCCTGGCTTTGGCTGATAGGCGACAAGTAACATTTGTGCCATACAAGTACCAGACAATGACCATCTCCAACAAGAGACCACTATCCCTGTGGCTACCAGAGCAGGTCAGAGGGTGGGAATCCTGCAGAGAGTAACTCACCTCTTGACTCCACAAAGTCTGTCCATCATCTACAATGCACAAGTCAGGAGTGTGTACAGATCCCACACCTTCTCACCACTTGCCTGGATGTGTGCAGCTCCACAGCACTCAAGAAGCTCGACACCATCCAGGGCAAAGCAGCCCACTTGATTGGAACCACATCCACAAACATTCACTCACTTCACCTCCAATGCACAATAGCAGTAGTGTGTACATCTACAAGATATGCTACAGGAACTCACCAAGGGCAGCATCTTCTAGTCCCACTGAAGGTGAACCCCGTGGTGGGTTCCATGGTGTCGGGACAGGCGAGTCACGCAAAACGCTGTTGACATTGGGACTGGAAGATCCTGCTGGTGGCCAATGGCAAGCTGCCTCCGTCACCGGAAAACATGTTGTGGGGGGAGAGAGGGTGGAAAATCCCACCTCAAGATTCCTTGGGCAGCACTTTTCAAATCCATGACCACTACCATCTAGAAGGACGTGAGCAGTGGACACATGAGAACACCACCACCCTGAAGGGCTCCTCCAAGTCACTCACCATCCTGACTTGGAAATAGATTGCCGTTCCTTCACTGTCGCTGGGTCAAAATCCTGGAACTCCCTCCCTATCAGTACTATGGGCGTACCTATACCACGTGGACAGCAGCAGTTCAAGAAGGCAACCCATCACCACCTTCTCAATGACAGGTAGGGATGGGCAATAAATGCTGGCCTAGCTAGTGATGCCCACGTCTCCTGAAAGAATTTTCATTAAGTAAGTTTTCCCTCATGTTGTTTCCTCACTATGTGCTGCAAGTGGCTTGAAGGGGAACTTCCAGGTGGTAGTGTTCCCATGCATCTGCTGTCCTTGTCCTTCTAGATGATAGCAGTCATGGGTTTGGAAGGTGCTGCTAAAGGTCTTGGTCAGTTCCTGTTGTGCATCTTCTCGATGGTGCACATTGCTGCTACTGTTTGTTAGTGGTTGAGGAAGTGAATGTTTCTCAATAGAGTGCCAATCAAGCAGGTTGTTTTGTTCTGGATGGTGTCAACTTCTTGAATGTTGGTGAAGCTACACCCTTCCAGTCAAGTGGGGAGTATTCCATCACACTCCTGGCTTTGGGGAGGCAGGAGGTGAATTACTCACCTCCCACAAGTTGTGGTGAGTTACTCACCATAAAAGCTGGAGTCTGATGTTGCAGCTGTATAGAACGCTGGTTAGGCCACATTTGGAGTATTGCGTCCAGTTCTGGTCGCTGCACTACCAGAAGGACATGGAGGCTTTAGAGAGAGTGCAGAGAAGGTTTATCAGATGTTGCCTGGTATGGAGGGTCTTAGCTATGAGGAGAGATTGGGTAAACTGGGCTTGTTCTCCCTGGAAAGACGGAAAATGAGGGGAGACCTAATAGAGGTGTACAAAATTATGAAGGGTATAGTCCTCATTGCGTCTTGGAAGTGCAGCAGAGAGGGAGAGATTCGCGAGAGGAGTGCTGCGGGTAAGCGCTGTTATTTTTAACTTACTTTTTCGCGGGTTTTTTCTTTAAAAATATCTAAACCCGGAAGTGGTCGCGCAGGGAGGTCTGGGAGAGAGATTTTTTTTTTCCCCAATAAATTGGAACAGAGAGGAATCCCGATACTCTACACTTGTAGAGTATCCCACCCTCCCTCCTCCTCTAACCTAAAAAAAAAGACCCAGTGAGAGCAGGGCTTTGGAGAAAACAGGAGGAGGAAAGGTAAGTTTAAAATTTTCATTCACTTTTTTTTTCCCTGTGTGTTTAAAGGGGCAATTATGAGTGTGAGGCCAGTATGTTGTTCCCAATGTAGGATGTGGGAGGTCCTGGAGGCTCCTAGCCTCCCGGAGGACCATATCTGTGCTGGGTGTGTTGAGCTGCGGTTCCTAAGGGACCATGTTAGGGAACTGGAATTGCAGCTCGAGGATCTTCGCCGGGTTAGGGATAGTGAGGAGGTCATTGACAGGAGCTATCGGCAGGTGGTCACACCGGGACCACGGGAGGAGGGTAACTGGGTAACAGTGAGGAAGGAGAAAACTCAGTTGATGGTGAGCACCCCGGTGGATGTGCCCCTTAATAATAAGTACTCCTGTCTGAGTACTACTGGGGTGGACAGCCCACCTGGGGGAAGCAGCGGTGGCAGTGTCTCTGGAGCTGAGCCTGGCCCAGTAGTGCAAAAGGGTAAGGAAAGGAGGGTAGTGCTAATTGGGGACTCTACGGTGAGGGGGTCAGATAGGCGTTTTTGCGGCCAAAGACGGGACTCTCGGATGGTGGTTTGCCTCCCTGGTGCAGGGGTCCGGGATGTCTCTGGTCGAGTCCCAGAAATCCTGAAGGGGGAGGGAGAGGAGCCGAAGGTCGTGATGCATATAGGTACTGCTGACATAGGTAGGAAGAGGGAAGGGGTCATGAAAAGAGAATATAGGGAGTTAGGTAGACAGCTGAGAAAGAGGAATGCAAAGGTAGTAATCTCGGGATTGCTGCCTGTGCTGCGGGAGAGTGAGAACAGGAATCGGTGGAGAATGAATGCGTGGCTGAGGGACTGGAGCAAGGGACAAGGATTTGGGTACTTGGATCATTGGGACCTCTTTTGGGGCAGGTGTGACCTGTTTAAAAAAGACGGGTGGCACTTGAATCCCAGGGGGACCAATATCCTGGCGGGAAGGTTGGCTAAGGCTACTGGAGAGACTTTAAACTAGAAAGGTTGGGGGGAGGGAATCGAAATGAGGGGACTGAGAGTGAGGAGGTTAGCTCGCAAATAGATAAGGAATGTAAACAGGGTAAGAGGGAGGTTAGACGAGTGATGGAGAAGGGAAGTGCTCAGGCTGAAGGTCTGAGATGTGTCTATTTTAATGCCAGGAGTGTAGTGAATAAAGTGGATGAGCTTAGAGCGTGGATTGCTGCTTCGAATTGTGATGTGGTGGCCATTACGGAGACTTGGATGTCTCAGGGACAGGACTGGGTGCTTCAGGTGCCGGGTTTTAGATGTTTCAGGAAGGACAGGGAGGGAGGCAAGAGAGGGGGGGGGAGTGGCACTGTTGATCAGGGATAGTGTCACGGCTGTAGAGAAGGTGGACGCCGTGGAGGGATTGACTACGGAGTCTCTGTGGGTGGAGGTTAGGAACAGGAAGGGGTCGGTAACGTTGCTGGGTGTTTTCTATAGGCCGCCCAATAGTAACAGAGATGTTGAGGAGCAGATGGGGAAACAGATCCTGGAGAGATGTAGGAATAACAGAGTTGTCGTGATGGGAGATTTTAATTTCCCAAACATAGATTGGAATATCCCTAGGGCTAGGGGTTTGGATGGAGAGGAGTTTGTTAGGTGTGTCCAGGAGAGTTTCCTGACACAGTATGTGGATAAGCCTACTAGAGGAGAGGCTGTACTTGATCTGGTGCTGGCTAATGAACCTGGACAGGTGGAGGATCTCTCGGTGGGTGAGCATCTTGGGGATAGCGATCATAATTCTATCTCCTTCACGATAGCATTGGAAAGAGATAGGATCAGGCAGGCTAGGAAAGTGTTTCTCTGGAGTAAAGGGAAATACAGTGTCATCAGGGAGGAAATTAGACGGGTAAATTGGAAGGAGGCATTCTTGGGGAAAAGTACCGAAGGAAAGTGGAGGATTTTCAAGGAATGTTTGTCTGGAGCTCTGCATGACAACGTTCCGATGAGACAGGGGGGTGTTGGTAGGGTACGGGAACCGTGGTGCACGAAGGTTGTGATGAACCTGGTGAATAAGAAAAGAGAGGCGTACAGAAGGTTCAGAGAGCTAGGAGGTGTTAAGGATTTAGAGGAGTATACGGGATGTAGGAAGGAGCTTAAGAAGGAAATTAGGAGAGCGAGAAGGGGTCATGAGAAGGCCTTGGCGGGTAAGATTAAGGAGAACCCCAAGGCTTTCTACAAATATGTCAAGAGTAAAAGGATGAGATGTGAAGGCATAGGACCCTTAAAAGGTGAAGGGGGAAAAGTTTGTGCGGAACCGTTAGAAATGGCGGAGCTGCTTAATGAATACTTTACCTCGGTATTCACGGTGGAAAGGGATCTGGGTGGTTGTACTGCTGGTTTGCGGTGGACAGAAAGGATCGAGCATGTGGACATAAAGAAAGAGGATGTGTTGGAACTATTGAATGGCATCAAGGTTGGTAAGTCGCCGGGACCGGATGGGATGTACCCCAGGTTACTGTGGGAGGCGAGGGAGGAGATTGCGGAGCCTTTGGCGATGATCTTTGCATCGTCGATGGAGACGGGAGAGGTTCCGGAGGATTGGAGGATTGCAGATGTGGTCCCTATATTCAAGAAAGGGAACAGGGACAGCCCGGGAAATTACCGACCGGTGAGTCTAACCTCAGTGGTTGGTAAGTTGATGGAGAGGATCCTGAGAGACAGGATTTATGATCATCTAGAGAAGTTTAGTATGATCAAAAGTAGTCAGCACGGCTTTGTCAAGGGCAGGTCGTGCCTTACGAGCCTGGTTGAGTTCTTTGAAAATGTGACCAAACACATTGACGAAGGAAGAGCGGTGGATGTGGTCTATATGGACTTCAGCAAGGCGTTCGATAAGGTCCCCCATGCAAGACTTCTTGAGAAAGTGAGAGGGCATGGGATCCAAGGGGCTGTTGCCTTGTGGATCCAGAACTGGCTTGCCTGCAGAAGGCAGAGAGTGGCTGTGGAGGGGTCTTTCTCTGCATGGCGGTCAGTGACCAGTGGAGTGCCCCAGGGATCTGTTCTGGGACCCTTGCTGTTTGTCATTTTCATAAATGACCTGGATGAGGAAGTGGAGGGATGGGTTGGTAAGTTTGCTGACGACACCAAGGTAGGTGGTGTTGTGGATAGTTTGGAGGGATGTCAGAAGTTGCAGCGAGACATAGATAGAATGCAAGACTGGGCGGAGAAGTGGCAGATGGACTTCAACCCGGATAAGTGTGTGGTGATCCATTTTGGCAGATCCAATGGGATGAAGCAGCAATATAATATGAAGGGTACCATTCTTAGCAGTGTAGAGGATCAGAAGGACCTTGGGGTCCGGGTCCATAGGACTCTTAAATCGGCCTCGCAGGTGGAGGATGCGGTCAAGAAGGCGTACGGCGTACTGGCCTTCATTAATCGAGGGATTGAGTTTAGGAGTCGGGAGATAATGCTGCAGCTTTATAGGACCCTGGTTAGACCCCACTTGGAGTACTGCGCGCAGTTCTGGTCACCTCATTACAGGAAAGATGTTGAAGCCATTGAAAGGGTGCAGAGGAGATTTACAAGGATGTTGCCTGGATTGGGGGGCATGCCTTATGAGGATAGGTTGAGGGAGCTTGGTCTCTTCTCCCTGGAGAGACGAAGGATGAGAGGTGACCTGATAGAGGTTTACAAGATGTTGAGAGGTCTGGATAGGGTAGACTCTCAGAGGCTATTTCCAAGGGCTGAAATGGTTGCTACGAGAGGACACAGGTTTAAGGTGCTGGGGGGTAGGTACAGAGGAGATGTCAGGGGTAAGTTTTTCACTCAGAGGGTGGTGGGTGAGTGGAATCGGCTGACGTCGGTGGTGGTGGAGGCAAACTCGTTGGGGTCTTTTAAGAGACTTCTGGATGAGTACATGGGATTTAATGGGATTGAGGGCTATAGATAGGCCTAGAGGTGGGGATGTGATCGGCGCAACCTGTGGGCCGAAGGGCCTGTTTGTGCTGTGGCTTTCTATGTTCTATGTTCTATAGGGTAAACAGTGGGAAGCTTTTTCCCAGGTCGGAGGTGACGATCACGAGGGGTCGCGGGCTCAAGGTGAGAGGGGCGAGGTATAACTCAGATATCAGAGGGACGTTTTTTACACAGAGAGTGGTGGGGACCTGGAATGCGCTGCCAAGTAGGGTGGTGGAGGCAGACACGCTGGTATTGTTTAAGACTTACCTGGATAGTCACATGAGCAGTCTGGGACTGGAGGGATACAAACGAATGGTCTAGTTGGACCAATGAGTGGCGCAGGCTTGGAGGGCCGAAGGGCCTGTTTCCTGTGCTGTACTGTTCTTTGTTCTTTGTTCATAAGATTCCTAGTCTTTGACCTACTGTTGTAACCACAGTATTTATATAGCTAGCCCAGTTCAGTTTCTGGTAATCCCCAGGATGTTGAGAGTGGGGTATTCAGCGATGGTAATGCCATTGAATGTCAAGGGGCGATGGTTAGATCCTCTCTTGTTGGAGATGGCCATTGCCTGGCACTTGTGTTGTGTGAATGTTACTTGCCACTTGTCAGCCCAAGCCTAGATATTTTTCAAGTCTTGCTGCATTTTGACATGGACTGCTTCAGTACCTGCAGAGTTGTGAATGGTGCTGAACATTGTGCAGTTATCAGCGAACATCCCCATTTCTGACCTTATGATGGAAGGAAGGTCGTTGATGAAGCAGCTGAAGGTGGTTGGGCCTCGGACTCTTTAGTATTTTTTGTCCCTATTTATTAAACCCAAGATCTTGTATGCTTTATTAACTGCCTTCTTGCTTAAAAATCATTAATATGTGTAAAGAAAAACAGTTGTCCAAACACCGACCCCTGGAGAATTCAACTGTATATCTTCCTCCAGTCCAATAAAATGATTGTTCACCACTACTCTTTGTTTTCTGCCATTCAATCAAAACTGCCATCAGCAAAATCCTGCCGTCTTTAAAAATGTTACCACCACAGATCGGGAATTTGAATTCAATTTAGAAAAATTGTGTCAATAAAAGAAATGATCAGATTTTTCTAAGAATTCAACTGGTTCACCTGCTGTCCTTACCTGACTGGCCTACCTGTGACTCCAGACCCACAGCAATGTGATTGAGGCTGAACTGCCGTCTGAAGTGACTTGATTATATCAAATCGCTATTGCAACCATTCAGAAAGGAGATGGATCACTCCCTTTTCAGGATAACCAGACTGGGTCAATAAATGATGAGACCGACATAAAAATAGTTAAAAGAAACATGCTTCATGTTGAATAATTTAATACAATATAAAATAATGGCTCCTCTGGAGGGATTTGGAAAGATGCCCTGTGAATATGCTTGACCAATTTGAGCATCATCCAAGCGAAGACACTGAAACTTAAGTTAGCCCCAACAAATATATCTTTGATTTTGTACATAAATGAGTTGCCACAGCAAAAGGATTCTGCTATTGTTACGGCAGTGCTCCAACAAGTGCTCCTGCTGTGAACTCAGCAAAAGTGACATTGGAAATGACACTGGTTTGGTGAGCCATGTGTAATTGGTAATTATTATACTGTAATACTATACCTTAATTGCATGTCACCAGGTCACTTGATTTATATCAGAACAATTGTACTTTTGATTCTTTGAAACAATCAATCATAGAAACCCTACAGCACAGAATGAGGCCATTCAGCCCATCGAGTCTGTACCGACCACAATCCCACCCAGGCCCTACCCCAATATCCCTACATATTTTACCCACTAATCCCTCTAACCTATGTATCTCAGGACACTCAGGGCAATTTTTAGCATGGCCAATCAACCTAACCCGCACATCTTTGGACTGTGGGAGGAAACCGGAGCACCCGGAGGAAACCCACGCAGACACGAGGAGAATGTGCAAACTCCACACAGACAGTGACCCAAGCCGGGAATCGAACCCAGGTCCCTGGAGCTGTGAAGCAGCAGTGCTAACCACTGTGCTACCGTGCCGCAATGTTTTAGTGATTCCTTTTACTCATTCATGCGATGTGGGCGTCACTGGCTGGGCCAGTATTTATTGCCCATCCCTGAGGGTATTTAAGAGTCAACCACATTGCTGTGGGTCTGGAGTCACATATAGGCCAGACCAGGTACGAATGTCAGACTTCCCTAAAGAACATTAGTGAACTAGATAGGTTTTTACGACAATTGACAATGGTTTCATGGTCATTTGACTTTTAATTCCAGATTTGTTTGTTATTGAATTCAAATATCAGCATCTGTTGCAGTGGGACTTGAACCAGGGTCCTCAGAGCATGACGCTGGGCCTCTGGATTACTAATCCAGTGACAATACCACTACACCACTGCCTCCCCCCTATTAAAATGCAACATTCTATTTTATCAAATCTCAAACTAGCTGACCAAATCCTAGTCGCAAATAAGAGCATAAGTACAGAATAAATAAGAGTAGGCCATTCAGTCTTCAAACCATCTTGCCGTTTCATACCATCAAGACTGATCTTCTACCTCAACTCGACTTCTCACAAATCCTATATGCCTTAATTTACTTAGGGTGAGATTTTATGCACCTGCGCCCCCCCCCCCCCCCCACCCCGCCAACCCCGTGCCATGTTTTGCAACAGCAGAGGCAACCCACCATTGACCAGCTGTGGGATCTCCTGATCTTGCTGCTGTCAATGGGTTTTCCTGTTGTTTGCATCCTTCACCATCAGGGAACCTGCGACAGGAGCTTGCTGTTGGTGGGATTGGAAAATCCCACTGGTGGGAACGGCCGGAAAGTTTTGACCTTAGTCTCCAAAGATCTATCAGTGTCTATCCTGAATATATTCAATGACTGGACACCTAAAACCCCCTGGTGTAGAAAACTCCAAAAGACTACCTCTTGAGTAAATACTTTTTTCTAAATCTCAGTAACAATTATGAGTGCATATAGGATTTTGCAAAATGATCCAGATTTTCTCACATAACAGACTACTATATAAAGTTAAAGCACATGGGATTGCAGGAAATGTTGTGAGGTGGATAGAAAGCTGGTTAGCAAATAGGAAGCAAAGAGTTGCAATAAATGGGTATTTTTCTGATTGGCAGTGAGTGACTAGTGGGGTTCCACAGGGATCTGTGCTCGGACCCCAACTGTTCACATTACATATTAAAGATCTGGAAGTGGAATTGAATGTATTATCTCCAAATTTGCAGATAATACAAAGTTGGGTGAGAGGGTGAGCTGTGAGGAGGATGCAGAGATGCTTCAGCATAATTTGGACAGGTTGAGTGTGTGGGCATCTGCATGGTAGATGCAGTATAATGTGGATAAATGTGAGGTTATCCACTTTGGTAGCAAATAATAGGAAGACAGATTATTACTTGAACGGGTGTAAATTGAGAAAGGTGGGTACTCAGCGAGACCTTGGTGTCCTTGTGCATCAGTTTCTGAAAGTAAGTGCGCAGGTACAGCAGACTGTAAAGAAGGCAAATGGCCTTATGTAAGGATGAGACGTGAAGGCTCAGTTAGGGCGCTTGAAAGTTACAAGTTAGCCAGGAAGGACCTAAAGAAAGAGTTAAGAAGAACCAGGAGGGGACATGAGAAGTCTTTGGCAGGTAGGATCAAGGAAAACCCTAAAGCTTTCTATAGGTATGTCAGGAGTAAAAGAATGACTAGGGTAAGATTAGGGCCAGTCAAGGACAGTAGTGGGAAGTTGTGCGTGGAGTCTGAAGAGATAGGAGAGGCACTAAATGAATATTTTTCGTCAGTATTCACACTGGAGAGGGACAGTGTCGAGGGGAGTACTGAGATGCAGGCTGTTGGACTGGACGGGATTGAGGTTCATAGGGAGGAGGTGTTAGCAACTCTGGAAAGGGTAAAAATAGATAAGTCCCCTGGGCCGGATGGGATTTATCCTAGGATTCTCTGGGAGGCTAGAGAGGAGATTGCAGAGCCTTTGGCTTTGATCTTTGGGTCGTCATTGTCTACTGGAACAGTGCCAGAGGACTGGAGGATAGCAAATGTTGTCCCCTTGTTCAAAAAGGGGAGTAAGGACAACCCTGGTAATTATAGACCGGTGAGCCTTACTTCTGTTGTGGGCAAAGTATTGGAAAGGATTATAAGAGATAGGATTTATAATCACCTGGAAAGGAATAATTTGATTAGGGATAGTCAGCACGGTTTTGTGAAGGGTAGGTCATGCCTCACAAACCTTATTGAGTTCTTTGAGAAGGTGACCAAAGAGGTGGATGAGGGTAGAGTGGTTGATGTGGTGTATATGGATTTCAGCAAAGCGTTTGATAAGGTTCCCCATAGTAAGCTTTTGCAGAAAATACGGACACATGGGATTGAGGGTGATTTAGTGGTTTGAATCAGGAATTGGCTAGCTGTAAGAAAACAGAGGGTGGTGGTTGATGGGAAATATTCATCCTGGAGTTCAGTTACTAGTGGTGTACTAGTGCAGTACACCACTGCAAGGATCTGTTTTAGGGCCACTGCTGTTTGTCATTTTTATTAATGACCTGGATGAGGGCATAGAAGGATGGGTTAGTAAATTTGCGGATGACACTAAAGTCGGTGGAGTTGTAGACAGTGCGGAGGGAAGTGGCAGGTTACAGAGGGACATAGATAAGCTGCAGAGCTGGGCTGAGAGGTGGCAAATGGAGTTTAATGCGGAGAAGTGCGAAGTGATTCACTTTGGAAGGAGTAACAGGAATACAGAGTACTGGGCTAATGGTAAGATACTTGGTAGTGTGGATGAACAGAGGGATCTGGGCGTCCATGTGCATAGATCCCTGAAAATTGGCACCCTGATTGATAGGGTTGTTAAGAAGGCGTACGGTGTGTTAGCTTTTATTGGTAGAGGGATTGAGTTTCGGAGCCAGGAGGTCATGTTGCAACTGTACAAAACTCTGGTGCAGCCGCACTTGGAGTATTGCGTACAGTTCTGGTCGCCGCATTATAGGAAGGATGTGGAAGTGTTGGAAAGGGTGCAGAGGAGATTTACCAGGATGTTACCTGGTATGGTGGGAAGATCATACGATGAAAGGCTGAGGGACTTGAGGTTGTTTTCGTTAGAGAGAAGGTGGTTAGGAGGTGACTTAATAGAGGCATACAAGATGATCAGAGGATTAGATAGGGTGGATAGTGAGAGCCTTTTTCCTCAGATGGTGATGGCTAACACGAGGGGACATAGCTTTAAATTGAGGGGTGATAGATATAGGACAGATGTTAGAGGTAGGTTCTTTACTCAGAGAGTAGTAAGGGCGTGGAATGCCCTGCCTGCAGCAGTAGTGGACTCGTCAACATTAAGAGCATTCAAATGGTTACTGGATAAACATATGGATGATATTGGAATAGTGTAGGTTAGATGGGCTTTAGATTGGTTTCACTGGTCGGCGCAACATCGAGGGCCGAAGGGCCTGTACTGCGCTGTAATGTTCTATGTTCTATGTTCTAAGTGAGAGGATTTGAGTATAGGGATAGGGATGTTTTGGTGCAATTGTATAGGGCATTGGTGAGGAGTATTGTGTACAGTTTTGGTGTCCTTATCTGAGGAAGAGATACTGAGGGAAGTGGGGATCAGGATATTGAATTCGATGATCAGCCATGATCAAAGTGAATGGCAGAGCAGGCTCGAAAGGCAGAATGGCCTCCTCCTGCTTCTAGCTTCTATGTTTATTTTCAATACATATATTTTGATTTATCTTGCATTACTGGTTTAACTTATAAGCGCTATATAATTACATACATTTTTTAACATAAAATACAAGGTGTGCTGGGCAGATTATATTTGATGAATGTGGATAGAAAGCAAACATTTTGTTGAAAATTCATAATGGAAGTTCAGAACTCAAGAAAGAAAATGAGGTCCTGACTATATATTAAAAAACTGCTGTTGAAATTGTAATGTTTTGGATTCGGTGCATTCCAATTAAAGACTGAAAAGGAACTGTTCTGTTCACCCCTTGTGCAGGTGAACAAGTTCATTTGAAATGTTGAGCTACTGAATGTTCAGTTTTTTGTCCTCTGTGACTGGAGACTAGTTAACATGCATTATTTAATGATGTCATACAGCAATCATATTGTAAAGGTCTCATGCTGTTATTTTAGTGTATGTTCCAAATGACATTCATTAATCAGTCTGCTCCTTGTCTCAGAAGGCTATAAACAGGGCCAGGCTGATGTAACCTTATATAAAATTAAGATCTAATCTTTTTGAGTGTAATTCATTCTGAAAGTTGGCCGAGGCCGAGGCTGGACATTTTAATTTAATCTATTATTTTGTATTTTACAAGCCCCTTGGTAAAGTCTATAATATATGAACAATTGCCGTCACCATATGCATTATTTAACCTTCAGTTTCACAAGTGACCCATTTTTGCCAATACTTGGCTGTATCGGAACTTAGTGGAGTTAACAGCCCAGTGTCAGGCTTGTAAGGAATAGAGTTAAAACAACTTGATAGTGTGGCATTCTTAGTGGCTCCTTCAGTCTTAAGTTGGCTGTTACCTGAATAGAACAAAGAACAAAGAAAAGTACAGCACAGGAACAGGCCCTTCGACCCTCCAAGCCCGTGCCGATCATGATGCCCTAACTAAACGAAAAAAAAATCTTCTGCCCTTACTCGGACCATATCCCTCTATTACCTCACTATTCACGTACCTCTCCGAACTCACAGACCACAATCAGTAAGGATAGGCAACAATATCTCCTCCACGATCATCCTCAACATCGGTGCCCCACAAGGCTGTGTTCTCAGCCCCCTACTATACTCCTTATACACCTATGACTGTGTGGCCAAATTCCCCTCCAACTTGATTTTCAAGTTTGCTGACGATACCACCGTAGTAAGTTGAATCTCAAAAAATGACGAGGTAGAGTACAGGAATGAGATAGAGAATCTGGTGAACTGGTGCAGCAACAATAATCTCTCAATGTCAACAAAACGAAGGAAATTGTCATTGACTTCAGGAAGCATAAAGGAGAACATGCCCCTGTCTCCATTCACGGGGACGAAGTAGAAAGGGTGGAGAGATTCAAGATTTTAGGTGTCCAGATCACCAACAACGTGTCCTGGTCCCCCCATGCCGACACTATAGCTAAGGAAGCCCACCAACGCCTCTACTTTCTCAGAAGACTAAGGAAATTTGGCATGTCAGCTACAACTCTCACCAACTTTTACAGATGCACCATAGAAAGCATTCTTTCTGGTTGTATCACAGCTTGGTATGGCTCCTGCTCTGCCCAAGACCGCAAAGAACTACAGAAGGTCATGAATGTAGCCCAATCCATCACGCAAACCAGCCTCCCATCCATTGACTCTGTCTACACTTCCCGCTGCCTCGGCAAAGCAGCCAGCATAATTTAAGGACTCGACGCGCCACGGATATTCTCTCTTCCACCTTCTTCCGTCGGGAAAAAGATACAAAAGTCTGAGGTCACGTACCAACCGACTAAAGAACAGCTTCTTTCCTGCTGCTGTCAGACTTTTGAATGGACTTACCTTGCATTAAGTTGATCTTTCTCTACACCCTAGCTATGACTGTAATACTACATTCGGCACTCTCTCATTTCCTTCTCTATGAACGGTATGCTTTGTCTGTATAGTGCGCAAGAAACAATACTTTTCACTGTATGTTAATACATGTGACAATAATAACATGTGACAGATCAAATCAAATCAAAAATCTCCAGATGCCTCTTAATCTACCTGGTTGTCACACTGATTTGCTGCACTGAATTCAATTGCTTTAAATTTATTTGCTGATAGGCTGTAAAGTGTTATGCTACAATTGGGATAGCATTCCGGAGGTGAGACTTTAATGTCATCCTTCACTTCACTGTAATCCTGGAACTGCCTACCTAGCATTGCTGTGGGAGCCACATCACCACATGGTCTGCATCAGTTCAATAAGAGGACTCAGCATTACCTTCTGAAAGACAACTAGGGATGGGCAATGAGTGCCAGCCTTGTTAACAATGCTGCAATGAATTGTTTTATTTTTTAAATGTTGCTTGTTAAATTAAAACTTGTAGTGATTCAACAGTTTTTGAAAGCGCAGCGTCTATCTAAATTCACGTACAAAATTCACAATTTATTTGTTCTTTTGCTGAAATGGAAGTGTGCGTATTTAATTAGCCATTTCCACTTTATCAGAAACCTCTCTACTTAAAGGGCTATTAAGTGAAATAGTTAAATGAGATAGATTGAATTATACCAGTACTGTTTGATAGCATTATTCTAATCATAATTTGGTGTATTCTGTTCAAATCATTTCAAAAATCCATGCCTAAGATGGTCTATTGATGTGTTATTGAATGGGAGTTTAACAGGGTCAAATGCTTTTATCTTACGAAATATTGTTCTATATTTGACACCTGTACTTCCTCTTGGAATTGTGTGAAAATGGGCATTCGCTGCAATGAGGGTGACTAGATAACCTTCAGGGATCTACTGCACTCCACTGCTCTTGAGGTCCTGGACTCTATCCCTTGTAAGAAAATAATGAAGTAATCCAGAAACTACTGGAGGAGAAACGTTGCCTCTACAGGGTTTATCTTAATGATAAATCATCACTATCCAAGCACAATGCCCACCAAAACATCCCCAGGACTGTCCAATATGAACTCAGAGAGATACAAGACACTAGATTGAATGAGAGAGCAGACAAACATCAGTCATATACAGAGACAAAGACAGGGAGAGATTCTAGAATTCCCAGAAATCTGTCTACGGACCCCGGCCTCATAGTTCATCACTAATCCTCGGTACAATGCATCAACACTGCTCATTGAAAACGCCCAAATTCTAGCAAGTTGGGCAGTACACTTAACCACATCTTCTCAACTGACCTTCACCCATCAATGAAGAAGCTGTCACAGTTTGCTAATAGCTGTTCTCTTGATGACCTTTCCACACTGTTAGAAATGACAAATGTAATCAAATTCCTGACTCGTGTCAAAGTTCCAGGAGCTGATGCTATCCCAGCTGAGGTTCACAATGCTGGAGTCCAATGTCTGGTCAAAAAGATCAC
This sequence comes from Mustelus asterias, assembly GCF_964213995.1. NCBI lineage: Eukaryota > Metazoa > Chordata > Chondrichthyes > Carcharhiniformes > Triakidae > Mustelus > Mustelus asterias. The sequence continues at coordinate 130,253,560 of NC_135801.1, read as the reverse complement.
TGAACCCTTTCAGTCAATGTAGGAGCAAAGAACCACCCAGCAAGAATAAAAAGCTATCTCCGTTGTCCACCTGTACAAGCGGAAAGGAACTTGCCAATCATGCAGTGATCATAGATGTATCTCATTCCTCTGCACTACCAGATCCTTTCTGGATATTCGCCTGACTCCTTCTGAACTGCTTAGTGCACTTAATGCAATACCTTGGTCAGGATCTACTCAGTGTGGCTACAGAAAGGTTTGAGGAACCCTGGATAGGGTGCTTTCAACTATTTAGCTCCAGGGGAATTGCCAAGAACATAACATGGATCTCTGCACTATGTTGACCTGACCAAGACCTTCGACACAGTTAGCTGTGGGTGCCATTGGAAGGTAATGGAGAAATTCAGCTGCCTTGAGAAATTGATCACAATAATTTGACTGTTCCAGGTCGGCATCTGTGCCCTGGCTAATGGTGATCTGACCCAATCTCAGCCCAACTGGAGTTAAAGAGTGCTATAAGCCAGTGCAAACTCTTTTCAGCATGTTTTTTTCTGCCATGCTCTCTGATGCCTTCCAAGGTGAGGGGCAGGAGGTTTAGGGGGGATGTGAGGAAAAGCCTGAATACCCAGAGGGTGGTGATTGACGGTCTGGAATGTGCTGCCTGGGGGGAAGGGGGGTGGTGCTGGAGGTGGGTTGCCTCACATCCTTTAAAAAGTACCTGGATGAGCACTTGGCACATCATAATATTCAAGGCTATGGGCCAAGTGCTGGTAAATGGGATTAGGTGGGAGGTCAGGTGTTTCTTGCATGTCGGTGCAGACTTGATGGGCCGAAGGGCCTCCTTTGCACTTCCATGATTCTATGATGATCCTGGCATTGGTATCAGGTATCACAAAGAACAAAGAACAAAGAACAGTACAGCACAGGAAACAGGCCCTTCGGCCCTCCAAGCCTGTGCCGCTCCTTGGTCCAACTAGACCAATCGTTTGTATCCCTCCATTTCCAGGCTGCTCATGTGACTATCCAGGTAAGTCTCAAACGATGGCAGCGTGCCTGCCTCCACCACCCTACTTGGCAGCGCATTCCAGGCCCCCACCACCCTCTGTGTAAAAAACGTCCCTCTGATGTCTGAGTTATGCTTCGCCCCTCTCAGCTTGAGCCCGTGACCCCTCGTGATCGTCACCTCCGACCTGGGAAAAAGCTTCCCACTGTTCACCCTATCTATACCCTTCATAATCTTGTATACCTCTATTAGATCTCCCCTCATTCTCCGTCTTTCCAAGGAGAACAACCCCAGTCTACCCAATCTCTCCTCATAGCTAAGTGCCTCCATACCAGGCAACATCCTGGTAAACCTTCTCTGCACTCTCTCCAATGCCTCCACGTCCTTCTGGTAGTGCGGCGACCAGAACTGGATGCAGTACTCCAAATGTGGCCTAACCAGCGTTCTATACAGCTGCATCATCAGACTCCAGCTTTTACACTCTGTACCCCGTCCTATAAAGGCAAGCATACCATATGCCTTCTTCACCACCTTCTCCACCTGTGTTGCCACCTTCAAGAATTTGTGGACTTGCACACCTAGGTCCCTCTGTGTTTCTATACTCCTGATGACTCTGCCATTTATTGTATAACTCCTCCCTACATTATTTCTTCCAAAATGCATCACTTCGCATTTATCCGGATTAAACTCCATCTGCCACCTCTCCGCCCAATTTTCCAGCCTATCTATATCCTGCTGTTTTGCCCGACAATGCTCTTCGCTATCCGCAATTCCAGCCATCTTCGTGTCATCCGCAAACTTGCTGATAACACCAGTTACACCTTCTTCCAAATCATTTATATATATCACAAATAGCAGAGATCCCAGTACAGAGCCCTGCGGAACACCACTGGTCACAGACCTCCAGCCGGAAAAAGACCCTTCGACCACTACCCTCTGTCTCCTATGGCCAAGCCAGTTCTCCACCCATCTAGCCACTTCTCCTTGTATCCCATGAGCCTTAACCTTCTTAACCAACCTGCCATGTGGGACTTTGTCAAATGCCTTACTGAAATCCATATAGACGACATCCATGGCCCTTCCTTCATCGACCGTTTTTGTCACTTCCTCAAAAAACTCCACCAAATTTGTAAGGCACGACCTCCCTCTTACAAAACCATGCTGTCTGTCACTAATGAGATTGTTTCATTCTAAATGCGCATACATCCTGTCTCTAAGAATCCTCTCCAACAACTTCCCTACCATGGACGTCAAGCTCACCGGCCTATAATTTCCTGGGTTATCCCTGCTACCCTTCTTAAACAACGGGACCACATTCGCTATCCTCCAATCCTCAGGGACCTCACCCGTGTCCAAAGAAGCGACAAAGATTTCCGTCAGAGGCCCAGCAATTTCATCTCTCGTCTCCCTGAGCAGTCGAGGATAGATGCCATCAGGCCCTGGGGCTTTGTCAGTTTTAATGTTCCCTAAAAAACCTAACACTTCCTCTCTTGTAATGGAGATTTTCTCTAATGGGTCAACACCTCCCTCCGAGACACTCCCGGTTAACACGCCCCTCTCCTTCATGAATACCGATGCAAAGTATTCATTTAGGATCTCCCCTATTCCCTTTGCTTCTAAGCATAATTCCCCTCCTTTGTCCCTGAGAGGTCCGATTTTCTCCCTGACAACTCTTTTGTCCCTAACGTATGAATAGAATGCCTTAGGATTCTCCTTAATCCTGCCTGCCAAGAACATCTCGTGACCTCCATCACAAGGATGGAAAGCTACTTAATCTGATATGGCTCCAAGCCAAAGATCAAGGTCTCCAAGGACATACTTCACTATTTCCAATGTAGAGCTGGGAATACAATGTTGCATGGACTTGTTCTCCAATTCATGTGCCAACTTCAGCCTTATGATCAGCACAAAGAAAACTGAAGTAATGTACCCAGCCTGCTCCAGGAAAACCCTTTCTCAAGCCCAAGATTTCAGTCCATGACCAGAACCTGCCAGCAGTGGATAGGTTCATGTATCTTGGCATCACAGTCTCTTGAGCTGCCTATATTGACAAGGAGACTCTTGCAAGAATGGGAAAACAAATGTGACCTTTGGCAGAATTTGAACATCAGTCTGAGAATGAAGAGCAGATGAAGAAACTGAAAGTCTATGGAGCAAAAGATCCTGCCCAAAAGCTCTATGAACGTGAGACCCAGATCCTGCACCAATGTAAGCCAAGAATCTCAATAATTTTCACTTCAGCTGCCTTCAGAAGCTTCTGAAGATCTGACAAAACACCAGACAGAGAGGTGTTCACCCAAGATGAGCTGGTCATCTAGCCAGAATGCCGAACACATGTTTACCAAAGCGAATCTTCAATGGAAAGCTCGAGTCTGGGGTGCACTCTCATGATGGCCAAACAAAGTGTTACAAGTTCACTCTGAAGGATTTGCTTGGTTTGATATGGAATTTGGGTCCTGGGCGAAGCTCACCCAGGACCACTGCAGCAGGCACAACCAAATAAGAAGCATACACCCTCTTTCATAAGTAGCGGATATCATAGGCTGTGAGAAAACACAAGGAGAGGAAATCCCTAGCCAGCAACATATTCAAAAGTTAATTTCCTATAGTGCTTTGTTCTATTTTCTGTGGAACCTCCTGAGTCCAGATCAGCTTTAGTGGTCACTTATGTACTCACCAGAACCTCACCAAACACCTCAGATGATGAACATGGTCATCTTCACCTTTGTGGTAGCATGGCCCCTTTAAGGGGTTGATCCCTGAGGGTCAGGTGATCAGGCCGGACCCTATGGAGTGTCGAGGCAGCATGTGAGCCAATCGGGTGCAAGGGCATGTATCCTGGGTTGGGGAGGATCCTCAATTGGAACCGGGGTGGGGGGGGGGGAGAATTGTTGCATAGTTAATCCTGTCAAACCCTTGTTTATAAATAACTATTTATCATTGGCAATAAACCCTTTTATACTTTGATCCACATCAGGTCTCCCTCAATTTATTACACCCTTGAAGGATAAACCTGATGGAATTGTGCTTTCTACTGGCCAATGCAGGGATGTTGCTGAAGCCACCTATGAAGAGGAGCAGGGCAAGATGATTCTGGACTTCTTGCTTGAGGAAGATGTGAAAAGCTGGGCAGATAATGCAGAGAAAAATCTCTTCATATTTGATTCCATTCGCAGAGGCAGGAAAGGACCAGTACCATTTATTTTTTTATTTTTGCGAGTGTATGTTTTTAATTCAATGGATTTGTTATAAGAACATAAGAACATAAGAAATAGGAGCAGGAGTAGGCCATCTAGCCCCTCGAGCCTGCCCCGCCATTCAACAAGATCATGGCTGATCTGACAGTGGTTTAGTTCCACATACCCGCCCGCTCCCCATAACCCTTAATTCCCTTATTGATCAGAAATCTATCTTCCTGTGACTTAAACATATTTAACGAGGTAGCCTCCACTGCTTCAATGGGCAGAGAATTCCAGAGATTCACTACCCTCTGAGAGAAGAAGTTCCTCCTCAACTCTGTCCTAAACTGACTCCCCCTTATTTTGAGGCTGTGTCCTCTAGTTCTTGTTTCCTTTCTAAGTGGAAAGAATCTCTCTGCCTCTATCCTGTCTAGCCCCTTCATTATCTTACATGTCTCTATAAGATCTCCCCTCAGCCTTCTAAACTCCAAAAAGTACAGGCCCAATCTACTCAATCTCTCCTCATAAGCTAACCCCCTCATCTCCGGTATCAACCTGGTGAACCTTCTCTGTACTCCCTCCAAGGCCAATATATCCTTCCGCAAATAAGGGGACCAAAATTGCACACAGTACTCCAGTTGCGGCCTCACCAGTACCTTGTACAATTTCAGCAAGACCTCCCTGCTTTTATACTCCATCCCCTTCGTGATAAAGGCCAACATTCCATTTGCCTTCTTGATCACCTGCTGCACCTGCAAACTGAGTTTTTGCGATTCATGCACAAGGACCCCCAGGTCCCTCTGCACAGTAGCATGTTGTAATTTTTCACCATTTAAATAATAGTCCATTTTACTATTATTCCTTCCAAAGTGGATAACCTCACACTTGTCAACTTATACTCCATCTGCCAGATCCTCGCCCACTCACTTAGCCTATCCAAATCTCTCTAGACTTTCCGCATCCTCCACGCAATTCGCTTTCCCACTCATCTTTGTATCATCCGCAAACTTTGTTACCCTACACTCGGTCCCCTCCTCCAGATCGTCTATGTATATGGTAAACAGTTGAGGCCCCAGCACCGATCCCTGCGGCACACCACTAGTCACCAACCGCCAACCAGAAAAGCACCCATTTATTCCAACTCTCTGCTTCCTGTAAGATAGCTAATCCTCAATCCACGCTAACACTTTACCCCCAACTCCGTGTACCCTAATCTTCTGCAGCAACCTTTTGTGAGGCACCTTATCAAATGCCTTCTGGAAATCCAAAAACACCACATCCACCAGTTCCCCTCTGTCAACCACACTCGTTACATCTTCATAAAAATCCAGTAAGTTCGTCAAACACGACTTTCCCTTCGTGAATCCATGCTGCGTCTGCTTGATCAAACCATTTTTTTCCAGGTGTCCTGCTATTTCTTCTTTAATGATGGATTCCAGCAATTTCCCAACTACGGACATTAAGCTAACCAGCCTGTAGTTACCCGCCTTTTGTCTACCTCCTTTTTTAAACAGTGGCGTCACATTAGCTGTTTTCCAATCAGCCGGCACTTCCCCAGAGTATTGAGAAGTGGAATAATTTTTACATGTAAGATTGATATTTGCATATATTGCTTGAAAAATGAAAACTTGCTTCAGAGAAAAACTGAGCGGAACTAATTTACTCTTAGGGAATAGCTAAATTTGTGAATCTACTGAACAAACGTGCACATCTGATCCACATTTTCATCTAAAGATGTGTAGGAAATGATGAATGAGTGGAGAGCAGTGGTTCCTATGGGATCAGAGAGAGGAAAATCAAGATTGGGAACAAAGGGATCACAATAAGTCTCACTGTATGACTTTCCCTGCAGTTTCCAAACCTCTCATTCCAATCTGGAGAAAAACAGGAGAGGAAATCCAGGCCAGAATCTCCTGTCATTATTCTTGAAACAAATGCATTCTTCACAACAAATGTATCAAGATTCTTTTTTAGAATCAGGGACTACTTGATTCAGAAAAGAGCCAAAAGAGAAGAACTTCTAACGCCAGCAGTGGAAGCAACAATTTCTAATTTCACCCAAAATAATAATTGCTCCTTAAAGGTGGCAGTGATATTTGTTTAGTATTGATGTACACCCTAACAAGAGATGTTGCCATAGAATAAGCAAAAGATCATTGTGCTGCAATTTTGTTAACTTCATAGCATTAGTAAAGAATAATTCAATCAGTTGTATGCTGATATTAAAATGTTATTGATGTTTGGATACTGATAGATATATTTTTTCTTGCATAGAAATAATATGAACCTGCAGAATAACTCATTTTGTTGGCTCTGCATCTGTTGAAGCTGGTACAGCTCTCAAACTACACACATATGATGAAGACCCATGGCCTTTTCAACATAAATGTAGTGGGAATCCCATGGAAAGGTTAAGTTGAGCATGATTGTACAAAAATGCCTCTTACATAAGAACGCCAGATATATGTAACAAGTGGACTGCCGTAGAAAGCAGAGCCACTTACTGATTAAATAGTATTGTTGAGAGGTTGATTTGTCTTCTCTCCCGTATGTGTATAATTAAAAAGTAAATTATCCCTATGGGAAGAAATGTCTTATCCCATCCAGTATTGTGTTCCTTGGATGATAGATGTTGGAGGTGAGAATGGAGCACTCATTATAAGGATTGAGCCCTCCCAGATAAAGTACAACATCATCAGATACAGATCAAAGCTCTCTTGATTTTGTTCCATTTTCAGAATCTAACATTTGGGTGAGATCACACAAGATCACAGGATACTTGTGGTTGAGGAAGGCAATTTGATTCATCTTAATTCATCCGTCCAGAACAACCCTACCCTCCGCTCATTACTTAAACAGGCTTTTTTTGTATGATTCCAAGGTATTCATCTCCACTACTCTATCTGGAAGTCTTCCAAGTGTTGATGACTCTCTGTGTGAAGAAGAATTAACATGCTGATATCAGTCCTGCTGGTTACCTTTACTAATTTCAATTTGTGTCTATTTGTTCCACTTCTACAGTTTAATTGAAAGTGGTACTCCATTGTCAATTCAGTTCTGTGCTGTGATTTTTGCTCACCAGGAACTGGATTGAAATTTTCCAGATACATTTTAGTATTGGATTTTTTTAGCGAGCAGATTTCCAACCATTCGAATTTGAACTCAGAAGTGAAAGGCCAGTGCCAAACCTATTGCAGCATCTAACACCGTCACACTGAAAAATAAATCCAAGTTCTCCTAAATGATCCATTTGTTTTATTTATTCAGCTAAACATTTTTATGGGATCTGTTTTATATAATGGACTGCTGTGTGCTGTGCCTATTGTGTGTACTTCCTGCTCTAGTGAGATGGTTAATGGAGTTATTTTCATTTATTTGGCATATCCTAGATCATACCCACTGTTAAATGAATTGCTGTAGTATATTTGACATGGGCCAAAAGCAAAATGATTCCAGCAGGCCCTCCCACCCACACCAGACATGCTACAAACACTGAAGCCTTTGTGCATGTTGTGTGGGAGAGCTCTGAAAGCAGAGCGCTATGGAGCAGAACTGTTAATGGGTTCTTGTGTTCTTGGACAAATCTGATACACGTTGGAAATACATGAACCCGATATCCGCAACAACATTTGCCACACTCAACTTCTTTCATGCATTAAAGTTTATATTTACTAAGTAAATGAAAACATTACATTTAACAGAGCGAGTAAGATAAACTATTGATGACACAAAAATAGTGATGTCTTCTTACTTGAGTTGTACATATATAGGAATAGCAATAGATCATTTAGATCTCCAATCCGTTTAACCATTGAACTAGATCATGGCTGATTTGCACATCCATTCCATCGGCCTGTCCTTGCATCATTTGCCTAACAATGATCCCCGTTTCAAAAATGTCAACTGATTCTGAGGAGAAATTCACAAACACTAATCTGGGTTCAAAGTGGAGTGCGTGTACCTGACCATCATCAATCTGTGTGCTTAAAGGGACTTTGTATTACTGAGACCATTGTAGTTTAAGATGTACTTTTTAATCCATGTTAATCTTAAAACCTGTGTATATTTAGATAAGGGGGGAATAAAAGAGTTTTGTATCATAATCCAATTTTTTCATGTTTAATAAATGTTTTTTCCCTTGTTGTTTAAAATAATTAGCGGTCCGTGACTCTGTTCCTATATGTTTTATACAAAAGTAAAAGTTATGGTCTTTTGAGCCAGGGTTCCATTCTGGGATCTTCACATTCAGTTATAACATTGATTAGGATCGTAACACCTCCTCCTTAGGTCTCCAGCATCGCAGATACCAGTCTTAGAATCATAGAAACATAGAAATCATAGAAACCCTACAGAACAGAAAGAGGCCATTCGGCCCATCGAGTCTGCTCTGACCACAATCCCACCCAGGCCCTACCCCCATATCCCTACATATTTTACCCACTAATCCCTCTAATCTATGCATCCCACGACACTAAGGGGCAATTTTTAGCATGGCCAATCAACCTAACCCGCACATCTTTGGACTGTGGGAGGAAACCGGAGCACCCGGAGGAAGCCCACGCAGACATGAGGAGAATGTGCAAACTCCACACAGACAGTGACCCAAGCCGGGAATCGAACCCAGGTCCCTGGAGCTGTGCAGCAGCAGTGCTAACCACTGTGCTACCGTGCCGCTCCAACCACTGTGCTACCGTGCCGTCTTCAGCCAATTCGATTCACTCCAAATGATATGTGAAATAACTGAAGGCTCTGGGTACAACAAAGGCTATGGGCTCTAACAACATCTTGGCAGTACTGAGGAAGACTTGTGTCCCTTAGCCAAACTGTTCCAGCATCTACCCGACAATGTGGAAAATTACCCAATGTGTCCTGTCCACAAAAAGCAGGACACAGCCAATCCAGCAAAGTACTGCCTCACCAGCCTACTCTCGCTCATCAGCAAAATGGTGGAAGGTGTCATTGCCGGTGCCATACTAACTAAGTAGTGGGGGGAAGGGATTGTGTGAGAGGAGATGTAGTGAATCAAATGATAACATCAAGGTGCCAGAGCAGGGTAGCGATTTGGGTAAAGTTAATCAGTGTGAGGCATGAAGGACAGTGAGTAGTAATGAGTGGATCAGCAGCAAAGGCCAGAGATTGCAAAAATGCTAAAAAGACAAAGTTAAAGTCATTGCATCTGGATTACTCATCATTCATAACAAAAGAGATTGTCAGCACAGACAATAAATATATATGACCTGATAACCATTACAGATCCAGTGGTTGCAGGATGACTAAGGCTGGGACCTGAATATCAAAGGGTATTTAACATTTTGAAATAATAGGAAGAGGAAAAGGTACTGGGGTAGCTTTGCTAATTCAAGATGTCATTATTACTGTAGTAAGAGATGACCTTAGCTTGAAAGAGCAAGAGGTAGAATCAGTTTTCGTAGTGATTAGATATAAGAAAGGTAAGAGTTCACTTGCGAAAGTAATTAATAGGCCCTTTAACAGTAGTTAAACTGTTGGACAGAGAATGCAGGAAGAAATAAATGGGTCAGGTGAGAAAGGTGCCACAATAATCATTGGTGACTTTAGAATCATAGAATCCTACAGTGCAGAAGGAGGCCATTCAACCCATCAAGCCTACACTAACAACAATCCCACCCAGGCCCTATCCCTGCAACCCCATGTATGTACCCTGCTGATCCCCCTGACACTAAGAGGCAATTGCCCATTCCAATCCACCTCACCCACACATCTTTGGAGTGTGGGAGGAAAACGGAGCACCCGGAGGAAACCCACGTAAACACGGGAGAATGTGCAAACTCCACACAGACAGTCACCCGAGGTTGGAATTGAACCCAGGTCCCTGGCACTGTGAGGCAGCAGTGCTAACCACTGTGCCAATGTGTTGCCCCACTTAAATTGGACTAATCAGATTGGCCTGTAAAATGAGTCCATGGAGTATATGCGGGACAATTCCTTACCTGGTAATAGTCATGGCTCGTTCACTTAAAACCAGTTTAATGGTAATAATTTCTGATCCTCAGTGGTGAACAAGGGGGTTGGTTAGTTCAGTTGGCTAGATGGCTAATGTGTGATTCAAAATGATGCCAACATCATGGGTTTGATTCCAGTTTTGGATGAATTAAATGTGGGACCTGCCTCCTTGCTCCACCCCTGGGAGTGCATGGCAGTGGCAAAAGCAACACTCCCAAGGAAATGGCTCTGGATGAAGCATCAACAGACAATGGCATTTGGGCAAAGCACATGTAGTCTGAGTGGTAATGAGTTGGATCATGACACACCATAAATGTTCGCAGTTGCCTAATTGGCAATGATCCCTGTACAACATCCCTTGTGAGAGCTAGGCACATTTACAATGAGACATGTGCAGGGTAGCACGCTGCAGAAATACTGAAGCTGAGAATCAGGGTATTTTATAGTATTACCCAGTCAAAATGTTGTGGGTTATCTGCTGAATTCCTAACAACATAGCAATTGAAAGAGGCCTTCACATGTCACAAATACAGCAAAAATCTGCCAGAGGAGTAACTGGAGGAGATATCAAGACACGACTTGACCGAGAGGGACCCCAGCACAACTGAAGCTCATGGACATCAAGGGGAATAGTCTGCACTGGCTGGAATCATACTTTTTTTTATCTGTTCTTGGGAGATGAATGTCACTGACAAGTCCAGCATTTATTGCCCATCCCTAATTGCCCTTGAGAATCTATATGCAAGATGATAATCATAATTGTTGGAATCTAATCAATGCAGTTCCAGGAAATCATTGTGAAACTAACTAGGGAGAGGATTGTGGACCTAAAAGTGTTCAGTTGTTTCATCAATATCCTTTGTTCCGTCACAAGGTCAGGAATGCAATTGTTTGTTGCTGATTCAATCGTCTTCAACTCCATCCTTAACTTCCTGGGTATTGTCACAGGCCATGTTGGCTCAATGTAGGACTTGGAAAACATCCAGGCTCGGGCTGACAAGTGACAGGATAACATTTACGCCACATACATGCTAAGTAATACCCATCTCCAACAGCTTCCTCTGACTTCAAAAGTACTATAATTGCCGTGTACCCGTTATCGATACCTTGGGGGTCACCTGGGCCTGAAAGCTTAACTGAACGAAGTTTATTGGCATAATGCCTACAACCACAGAGCTGAAGTGGTATCTCCTGACTATAGAGAGCCTATTCACCAATCAATCTATTTACTGTGAGTCACTCTCCCTCAGTTTAACTGCAGGCCACCAAGTAACAGCTTGATTGCAACCAGTGAAGCTATGTGCCGGGTGCAGGAAGTAGGGATTAGAAAGGACACCTGTGTGACCTCGGCTGGCATGGTCATGAAGGGCCGAATGGCTTCCTTCTGTGCTGTAACTTTACTATGGTTCTATGGTTTGAAGCAGCTTGGTATACCAGTTTGTGATTTGTCAAACACAGCAGTCAGCAGAGGCAGAACTTATATCTGGCATTCTTCACAATCAGACTTTCCATTGCACTATGTTTGAGTTCTCTGGGGTAATATATTTTTCATGGAATTATGATATCATGCAAAAATTCAATTCCCCAGTGGATGGCCCTGTAATCACCACCGGCTGAAAGTAGGAAACTTTAGTTTGTGATTGACGCTTCTTATCATTGTGGGCTTTCCTCTGCATGCACAGGATGCTGCTGATGTTTCTTGTCAGCTAACAGCCATACCAGGCAAAGTAAAAACAGACTCAATGGTCCCTCTGTGACAGCCTGTTTATCAATTTAACCGATTGGTTGTCATCAAGGGAATATCATACATTCAGAAAATTTCAGAAAATCTTTGTAGTGTTAGCCTTAATGGGGAATGGAACATATGCTATCCCATTGTGCCATCTGATACTTTGCTAATGAACAACGTCACAGAATTACAGAGTGATTACAGCACAGAAGGAAGCCAATCGACCTGTCATGTCACCTAGTGCCACTCCGCTGCCTTCTCTCCGTAGCCCTGCACGTTTCTCCAGGGGTCTCAAGTTTATTTAGCAACAGATTTACATTTAAAAGGGTTGCATGTCAAACTAGTTAGTGGAACGGAAAACAAACTGTATTTTGAGATTAGACTTTACACGACGGCTATACCTTCAGCACACCCGGACTATCCCCCTACATCTTCCAGACTTACCCTGCTCACGAACTCAATATCTCCAGAGGAATGAAGTACTCACCTCATGGTTTAAGTATGAAGCTACAGAATGGTGCATATAATTCTTACTCACGACCTTAACAAGGAATTAACAAGCATACATTGGCTTTTACTAACTTATGCTAATATTAAAAATAGAACGTAGGAGCAGGAGGAGGCCATTTGGCTCTTCGAGCCTGCTCCGCCGTTCATTACGATCATGGCTGATTGTCCAACTCAATAGCCTAATCCTGCTTTCTCCCCATAACCTTTGATCCCATTCACCCCAAGTGCCATATCTAGCTGCCTCTTGAATACATTCGATGTTTTGGCATCAACCACTTCCTGTGGTAATGAATTCCACAGGCTCACCACTCTTTAGGTGAAGAAATGTCTCCTCATTTCCATCCTAAATGGTCTACCCCGAATCCTCAGACTGTGACCCCTGGTTCTGGACTCCCCCACCCACTTTTGGACGAATAGACATATTCAGAGAAATCATAGAAGAAATCATAGAAACCCTACAGTACAGAAAGAGGCCATTCGGCCCATCGGGTCTGCACCGACCACAATCCCACCCAGGCCTTACCCCCATATCCCTACATATCTTACCCGCTAATCCCTCTAATCTACACATCCTAGGACACTAAGGGGCAATTTTAGCATGGCCAATCAACCTAACCCGCACATCTTTGGACTGTGGGAGGAAACCGGAGCACCCGGAGGAAACCCACGCAGACACGAGGAGAATGTGCAAACTCCACACAGACAGTGACCCAAGCCGGGAATCGAACCCAGGTCCCTGGAGCTGTGAAGCAGCAGTGCTAACCACTGTGCTACCGTGCCGCCCCAGAGAAGCACTTTCTATTCAGCTTTACTCTAATCGGGGCCAGAATTATCCGTTCTTGCACGCCGCGCCACCACTACCAGTGAGAACAGAGGGGGACAGGAAAATCCCAGCCGCGGGCAAGGTTGGAGAATTCCAGCCTATGGGTTAAGGAATTTACAGAGCTTTCCACGAACCTCTTGCCATAATAGTAGTAGAAGATAATCAGAAACTCTCTACAAATGGCGTAAATGTTTATTTTAAACCATTTAATTTGCTTCTTAGATCTTTCACTGATTGCCTGCTGGAGAGGTTCTGGTGGAAATCTTGTACAATACAAATTTGGCTGTTGAGCAATAATACTGGTGCCTGTTTACAGATAGAAAGCTTTTCTCTGAACTGTGTGTGTAATGAGTGCTTGCAATGCAGAGAACAACATGTGTGTATAAACACCAGGATTTGAACTCCATCATTGACAAATGTTTACCAAAAGGGATGATTTGAAAGGGAGGATAGTCAGAATGTCTGGTAATGCCAACTAATATAAAGATCACATGTGTTCACAAATGCAGATGTTAATAAAGTTAACATATTGTTGGTAGCTATATCACTAAAAAACTGCATCGGTCGATATTTTCCGGGTTTAATACTATGGTAAATATTTACAAAAAAGACCAGTTTAGCTGATTATTGGACCAAAAGGAATGGCCTTTGAAGGGTTAGGGTTGCCCCATACCAAAGCACCATGGCCAATCTGAAGATGAGGTATGTTTGGTTCCACCAGGAAGGGGAACAGGCTTCCAGCAACTGGCAGCATTGAAAAAATATTAACCTGATATTCACTGGTTCAGGTGGACCCCACTTCTTCCAGTTACCAAGCAGATATGCCTAATGGGATCAGACTTATGATTTTCTGAGTCCTAACAGAGGCCTGATGTATAGAAACTTCCAATCTGGATTACCCTCACCATCCCTTACTTTAATGACTACGTCAGGGCAGATGCAAGTTAGGTCCCCAGAAGGGTCAATGAATTCAAGGCTGGGACCAGAAGTACCCATTCTGCCATAATATCTCTATAGGCTAGATCTTGCTGACATAAATACTGAGAAAACAAGCATCAGGTGGCCAAAAATAGAGGCGGCTGGACAGTAAATGTAAATTTCACATCCAATTTCTGCTGGCCACCATTTTGTCTGGCTTTGATTTGATTTATTATTGTCAGATGTATTAGTATCAGTAAAAAGTATTGATGTTTGCGCTCTATACAGACAAAGCATACTGTACATAGAGAAGGAAAGGAGAGGCTGCAGGATGTAGTGTTACAGTCAAAGCTAGGGCGTAGAGAAAGATCAACTTAATATAAGGTAGATCCATTAAAAGGTCTGATGAAAAACAGTTAGAGCTGAGTTTTTAAAGCATAGAATGAGAGTAAAAGATAGAGGGTATGCTGGGGACAGCTCACAAGACATCGCCTCGCTCCGGCGCCATTTTGGGGCATTGGAAATGTGACAGGTCACCTGATGTGGACTCAGTGTGATGTCAGGTTCAACTTTTTAAATGCCTGCCTCAATTCTGAATTCTCCTGAATTTGAGATCTTCACTGAGGTGGATGGATTCTAGGAGCCTGTACGAAACATGAAGTCTGTTGTGGAATTTGAAATCTTTTGACAGGTAATTTTCAAAGATGCCAACTTTAAGTGTCATAACTAGATGTTGTATCATGAGCAAAGTATCTTTTTAACACAATGATTGATTAGAGGAGGAAAGTGACCATTAGGTTGGCCAGTAAGTGGTCAGGTGTATGAGTGTGCTTTCTCTTGTGGATAAAGGGTTCTTTTGCATTCAACAGTGTTGAGAATCAGATATTAATATGTCATTTGGACATTTTGAATTTGACATTGATTCAAAGTCTAGATATCTGTTGAGCCTTTAAAAAGACAAATCAGATGGCCAATCAGCTGTTCAGTAATGTTCAATGGTTCTATTGTATTCAGTTCTGGAGGGTCTGTTTATACAATGGTGCAACTGAATCCTATTATGAATGTTTGGCTGTGTTTCTGAATACTATTACTGGATTTAGCACAGCAGGAATGTTTCAGCTATCAAGGGGATTGTAAGCTTTTTTAGATTGACAGGTCACATAATCATGGCATCATAGAATGGTTACAGCACAGAAGAGGGTCATATTTTTAACTTAATAAGGACAACCATGTGAGCATGAAAGTTGAGCTGAAGTGAACTGGGACACTAGGCTAGAGGATACACCAATAGAGAAACACTGGCAGACATTTAAGTGGACATTTCAGAATAAGTATATTCTTACTATTAAAATTTTTTTTAAGGGGAAGACATACCATTCGTGGTTAAGTAAAGAAATTAAGGAAAACTTAAGGGAAAAAGCACGCAAAGATGGATGGCAAGTCAGATAATTGGTCAAAATACAAAGAATGGAAGAGAATGACAAAAAAATTAATCAGGAAAAAGAAATTAGAGTATGAAAGGAAGTTGGTTAGAAATGTAAAAATGGATAGCAAGATTGTCAGCAGGTATTGAAAAAGGAAAAGACTGAGTAAAATGAGTGTTGGTCCTCTAAAGAGTGGCAAGGGGAAGTTAATAGTAGATAATAAGCAAATGGTGGATGAAATGAACAAATATTTTGCTTCTGTCTTCACTATAGATTCAAAATATATTCCAGTTATAGTTATAAATTGGTGGGGTGCGGATTCGACAGGAACTTGGTGAAATTACAATCATTAAGGAAGCAGCATTGAGCAAACTGATGGAGCTGTGGGATGACAAGTCTCTGGGTCCAGATGGACTTCATCCTAGGACCTTAAATGGCTAATGAGGTAGTTGCATTGGTGTTAATTTTCCAGAATACACTAGATTCTGGAAAGGTTCCATCCAGCTGGAAAGTAGCAAATATAACATCTCATTCAAGAAGAGGGAGAGGCAGAAACAGGAAACAAGAGGCCAGTTCACTTGATGCCTGTCATGGGGAAGATGTTAGAATCAATGCTTAAGGAAATTATAGCTGGACACTTAGAAAAACTCAAGGTAATTGAAAGAGTCAGCATAGTTATCTGAAAGGGAAGACATGTTTAACCAATTTACTGAAGTTCTTTGAAGGAGAAACTTGTTCTGTAGATAAAGGGGAGCCTACTGTACTGTACTTGGATTTCTGGAAGGCATTTGATAAGGTTCCACATCAAGGGTTATTGCAGAAAATAAAAACTCATGGTGTAGGGGGGAACATATTAGCATGGGAGATGATTGGTTGGATAACAGAAAACTGAGAGTATGCATAAATGGATCTTTTTTTGATTGGCAAAATGTGAGGAGTGGAGTCCTGGAGGGCTCTGTGCTGGGCCCTCAACTTTTTACAATTTATGTCAATGACTTTGATGAGGTGAATGAAGGCATGAGCTGCAAATCTCCATCCCTGGGCACTCATGCATAGATCATGCTGGGGCCGCGTGGGGCCGGTGGATCACAGGGGAGGGGCCATAGCAGGTTTAATGCTGGGGAGAATCCCTTTTGGGATTCTCCCAATCCCCGCTCCTTGACATAATCTGGCTCATGCCACCAAGGGCGTGAACCAGATTAGCATATTTAAATGGTCATTTAAATATGCAGGGTCAACTCAGAGCCGGATTCTCCAGACTCCTGCAATTCACTTACTTTCGGGAGCAGCAGGAACCTGACGTGAATCACAAATGAAGACCAGTCAGAACAGCTGTGCCAGGGGCATGTGGGTACCAAACGGGTTGGCATTCGTGATCTTGCGATTGCTACCTTTGAGGTCCTACTTTTCAACTTATTTCCTAACTCCCTATATTCAGCTTTTCGGACCCCATCCTTTTTTTTACCTAAGTCACTGGTATCAATATGTATGTGATCACTGGCTGTTCACCCTCCAGAATGTTCTGTAGTCATTGAGACATCCTTGACCTTAGCACCATGGAGACAACATACCATCCTGGAGTCTTGTTTGTGGCCACAGAAACGCTTATCTATTCTCCTTACAATTGAATCCCCTATAATTATTGCATCCACACTTTTTACTCCTTTCCCATCCAGCAGAGCAAACTGTGGTGCAAAGAATTTGACTGTTGCTGAGAGGCCATTCCCACTAACAGTATCCAAAGCAGTACATCTGTTTAACAGGGAAATGGCTACAGGAGATTCCTGCACTGCCTGCCTCATCCTCTTACTCTGCCTAGTGGTCACCCATTCCCTTGATAATTACTGTCTGGGTTCAAAGACATCCACGTGACTTCAATAAAAAGGGGGGAATTCTCTGGTGTCCTTGGAGTGTGTTTCTCATGCTGCTCGTCCATGGTGGGATCTTCTAGTGGGATTTCTCATTGACTGCCCCCCACACCCGCTGGGAAACCTGTGGCAGGGATGTGCCATTGGTGGGGCCAGAAGATCCTATTGGCGTTAACATCTGGTGAATTCTGGCCAAAGTCTGATAATGGAGGAATAACAGAGGTATTTTGCAACTTAACGTTGGAGAATAAAAGCGGCATTGGAAGTTAACCATCTTTTATAGAAATCATCCATTTTTTCTTTCCAATAAAAGTTAAGACAAGTCTGTTCCTTGGGCAGTATATATTTTCATTGTTTCTCCTGTTTGCTTTGGATCCCTTTATCTTTCTTTCCAACTCTTTCTTTTATATTTTAGTTGATGTGGCATCGCTGAGGCGAATTGTTGATAGGTTATGAATATATAATTTCATGATTCATATGTTTCAGGAATATAACTTTTAGTTTGGGGACTTTTGGACAAAATGTTTGAACAAAAATCAAAAGAAACTTGGGGACAATGCAGTACTCACACAACACCCAACTCGCAATGATAAAGAAAGTGTCTGTGATCCAGGGACCTTTTATCCCACCCTTGGATGAGGAAATGATAAAAGCATGATTCGCACCCACCGGTTTTGCCTGTGCAGTGAGCTGAAAGTCGCATGGATAGTGTAAAATCACTATCTATTGTCTTGGCAATGGCCTTAATTGACCCTTTAATTGTCAGCACACACACATCCAATCTAAATGTAGCAAAGAGATTCAGGGCAACTCTCAATTAAGGAAACGATTGACAGAATGCAAATTTCAGATTGAGTTTTGAAACATGCTCCATTTCCTTTCTGTGCAGCCCATGGGATGATTTCTCAGTGCTCAGGCCTTTTCCCACTGGATTGTATTGATTGTTACAGTTTTTCCAAATTCCAAACGCAATGACCCTTAAAATGGGGGCTGGATATCATTCAAATGAAACTGGTTGATGTTTGTTAACTTCTCATTTACAAAACCTTTATGTGTATGATCATTAGTTCCGATTCGACATTGTTATTTAATCCGACTTTGTTTTATCACTTTGCTTTCTTCAATATATGGGCTTGAATTTTAATGCTCCCCCACTCCCACAGATGAGTTTTGAGGATGGGGCGGATGGGGAGTGGCAGCATGGAATTGCATGGACAGGATTCCCTTGGGATCCTGCCTGCCGTGATTTTATGGTGGGGTGGGCAGGGCCTAGGATGGGGCCCTGCCCACCATTGCCCCAATTAAGGCTCTTAAAGTGGCCACTTAATTTTTAGGCCGGCAGGTGCTGAATAATTCAGGATGGGAAACAGAAAAAAGTTCAAACCTTCATCTCGGGCAGGAAAGTTGGTGTGGCGAAGGGGGGTGGGGTGGAGGGGGTTGGCGGGGATTCCACCAGAAGCCCCCTTCCGGCGGGGGACATCCTCCGCTCAAGAACCACACACTTCCAGACCTCTCTCTCCACCCTGGCCTATCCCCAATCACCCCCTTTGCGAACCCCTCAGGAGTCGTCTAGCCTCCCCTCCCCAGGACCCCCATATGTATTTCAACCTCATATTCCAACACAGTCCCAAGCATGCTACTGCAGTACCTCTTCCGGCCACTGCAGAGCTGTGCCTGGAGGGACTGGAGAGCTGTCAGCCAATCTGATTGGTTGGCAGTTCTATGTCCGGAATTTTCCAGTCCTTCACATTGGATGATCTCGCTGATGTAAGTGGAGATTTCAATGGATCAGCGGCCTTGCAGTGAGGGAATCTGCAGTGGGGGACTGGAAAATTTTGATCTCCAAGATGGGACTGCCTTCCAAACGAATATGGGAGTCATGCCTGCTGCCAATCAACATGCATTAGAATGTAAAATGGCAGCAGGAATATATCCCTGCTGACTTTCCGGGTGTGGGGGCTTGACCCATTTCAGGTCACAAAGTAAAAAAGATTTTTCTCATTTTGGGACATGTTGAAAAGAAAGGAAAATTGAGAAAGTTGATTTTTCCACCTCATAATTCTTCCTTTGTCTCCTCCTTTAGCACAGTGTAATGACTTCAAAGTTAAGCTTGCACAATCATTTACAAATGGACTGACAAATGCCTATTTTGCTAAGCAAGTCCATTCTGCTTGTGAAGGAATAAGATGAATGGTCAGAATCTGGATTAGAAATAAAACTGGGTGCTTTTCCAAATCTGTGGTGGATAAGCCAAGGTACAATTAATGTAAAAAAAATTGCATTGATATACCTTTATTTCAAATCTCAAAGATCTTTACCTTAATGAAGTATTTCTTTTGAATCCAGTGATTGTGGTTATTTAGGCAGATCTTGCAGCCATTTTTACAGAACAAGTCCACGTAAGTTCAATCGAAGGAATAGCTAGTTAATCTGTTTTTGACATGCTTGGCTGAGGAGTGAATGTTGATCACAATACCAGGAAAACCCCTTGTTCTTCAAATAATGTTAGGAGCACCCCCCAGAACATAGAACCAGGGGCCGGAAATCTCTGGCTGTTCACGCCCTGCCGCCGCTGCAATGAGGACGGAGAATTTGACGCTCAGCCAAATCATCGTTCACTGCAGCGGGACCAGAAAATCCTGCTGGAGTGCACGGCTGGAGAATTCCGGCTAGGGATTCTTTTTTTATTCACTCTTGGGACTTAGGTTGTCCTTGGGTGGCACGGTGGCACAGTGGTTAGTATTGCTGGCTCACAGTGCCAGGGACCTGGGTTCGATTCCTGGCTTGAGTCACTGTCTGTGTGGAGTTTGCACATTGTCCCTGTGTCTGCGGATTTCCTCCGGTTTCCTCCCACCGTCCAAAAGATGTGCTGGCCAATGGAACTTATACACCTTCTCTCGACATTGTGAAGTCATGATAACTAGTATTGATTCTTTATTGTTGCTGTAAACTCTGAAGAGTATCACCTGGGGTATGACTGTCTGAAGCAGTCTGGGAGATAGTTATTTGCAATTTGTCATGTGTCTACCTGCAGTGAGTTTTGAAACTACAGCCAGGCTGCCGGTTTAACCCTTTCTGCTCTTTCCTATCTTGCTGCAGCCCAAGCTCCCTGGGAGCCCTGTGACACTACTCTGAGGAATCCCTGCAGCAATGTCCTGGAGTCAGATGATTTGTCTCCAACAACTACTACCATACAAGTGTTTTTACACAGAGGGTAGTGGGTGCCTGGAACCCGCTGCCGGTGGAGGTAGTGGAAGCGGATACGGTAGTGACTTTTAAGTGGCGTCTTGACAAATCCATGAATAGGATGGGAATAGAGGGATATGGTCCCCAGAAGGGTAGGGGGTTTTAGTTCAGTCGGGCAGCATGGTCAGCGCAGGCTTGGAGGGCCGAAGGGCCTGTTTCTGTGCTGTAGTTTTCTTTGTTCTTATTATCCTTTGTGCTAGATATCGCTCCAAAAGCAAAAGTTTTCACCTGATTCCCACTGTCTTCAGTTTTGCTTGGGCTCGTTCATGCTACATTGGTCAAATGCTCACATAGGGGCAGTCACTCTCGCCTTACTTCTGGAATTCAGCTGTTTATGTTTAAGCCAAGGCTGTAATGTCTTGCTTTAACATCCTTCTGAAAAGAAAGCATTATCAAGAGTATAACACTACAATATGCCAAATGACTCCTTAGTCCAGGCTATCCCAGGAATCCCAGGCCGCACACCCTTTGTGACGAAAGCCGCAGTGGCTGAGAATTGACATGAGTTCCACCATGGGGCCTTACAAAGGTTTCACATTGTTCCTCAGCCACCAGCCAATAGAAATGACTCTCTTAGATCTTATAAGGGATCCCAAAATCTGAAAGTTGGGAAGAACAGGAGAAACCTCTTCCCATTTTGACTAGGCCGTCATGGTGATAACGTTTTTTGAGTCCATATGTGCATGGCCACCTGCCCTGATGATGGACATGACCACATGATGCATGGGCGGCACGGTAGCATAGTGGTTGGGCGGCACGGTAGCACAGTGGTTAGCACTGCTGCTTCACAGCTCCAGGGTCCCGGGTTCGATTCCCGGCTCGGGTCACTGTCTGTGTGGAGTTTGCACATTCTCCTCGTGTCTGCGTGGGTTTCCTCCGGGTGCTCCGGTTTCCTCCCACAGTCCAAAGATGTGTGGGTTGGGTTGATTGGCCAGGTTAAAAATTGCCCCTTAGAGTCCTGATGCGTAGGTTAGAGGGATTAGCGGGTAAATATGTGGGGGTAGGGCCTGGGTGTGATTGTGGTCGGTGCAGACTCGATGGGCCGAATGGCCTTCTTCTGCACTGTAGGGTTTCTTTCTTTCTATTTCCCCCGCAGTCTGGGCTGGGGTCTATATCCTTCATTGCAGACCAACAGGATTCCTGATCCACAGCATGTTCACCATTGGGACAAGCACTCTAGGACTTTGGGTCCTGGCTGACAATTCAATTAAATACAAATCCCCTCAAGTATCTGAGCATAGTTTTCTCGGTGTTATAATGATTAGTACAAATCTAAAGATTACACAAGCGGAAATGTGCCATTTTGCTTCAGGTTACAGGGCAACATTCAGGACTTAATGGCCCATAGACTTAATCAATTAAAGGAATATGAGTTCCGCAGTTACAAGTGTCATTTGTGCATTTAACAGAAAGAGAGGTTTCACCTTTCACTTTGATGAAAGGCAATTGCGTCATGAGTGAGTCAAAGGACAGGCTAATGTTTTGCTGTAGAGCTGTAAACAGCTTGCTTATTCTTGTTGCATTTAATTTATCGTATAGAAAGGTCAGATTTATAAATTCCAAATCAAAGCAAAGCAACCACGCTAAGAATGTTTATCTTATTTCAGTTTGTAACTCAGTAACAAGAGTACTGAATCTTTTTGGATTCTGTGGGGTAAAGCTGAGAGTTGAAAGGCCTCGATTAGTTTATGCAGCCCAGCATTCTCTGCTGAAAGAGTTGGGATGAAGCTTTGTTCAGTTGAACATTCATATGAACAAAATAGTAAAGATAATCAATTCCTCAGACTTTGGGCTATTTTAGGTTGTTAAACCAATTAGTTGCATCTTTGTAATATGAATGAAAATGTTATACTATTTCTTTTTACATTTCCTCCGCCCTTTTTATTCTGGACATTCTTTTATTGGTTCTGATGTGGAATCTCAATCCAAAGCCTCAATCTCTCATTTTCTTTCTTTCAGATGCTAAAGGATCGACTTATATATTTGCAATATTTTTTGTTTGTCACCCATAATAGGTTAAATCATTCAGCTCTGCAACAGCACTTATGCTCTTCCTGAAATAATATGGAGGGCAGGTTTTTTATGCAGTTAATTTGAAGGACCCTACCAAGCTAGCAAGCATTCTGTACATTTAATCATTTCGAAATCTACTTCCAACTTTGCATTTACAGCCACTGCTGTAACTAGAATTTTGTCGTTATGACTTAACATTATTAAAGGCTAAACATCTCATTGTCTCTAAAGCAATGTGAAAAGATAACCGTGAGTAAAGAGGTTGGAAGTGCTAGTAAAGACACTATAAAGTCAGTCCCTGTACCACTCTGTGTCTCGCTCTTATCCTTTAAAATCTGAAAAGCAATTTATTGAAAAACCCTTGTTGAACTCTCTGTAGGTCATGTTTTAAAAAATCAATGGAGAGGAACTTGTACAGAAAGGAATGGGGGAGAAGGTACTAATAAATGGAATGTGAGCCCCAGATTTCTACTCAGCCTGGCATAAGTGTATGGAAGAAAGGGTGAGATTTCTTTACATTTCTACAATGAATATGAACCTTGCAGTAGGGCTACATAAATCATTCCTGGTTGTTATATAAATATTTTCAATTGGCAATGATTTAAAATGTTTCTGAGAATTTACTTCTAAGCTGTATAATCTTGGAAGTTCTACATAAATAAAGTGATTGAAAAATATGTGTTAGAGAAAGTGGTAAGCAACATAGTTTGGGTTGAGCTGCAGTTTTTATAGTTAACAATGATTGTAGCTAAATTAACTGCTGTATATCCCATCAACATGCAAAATATTAAATAATACTTACAGCACAAGATAATAAGATATAATAAGATATATTGGATATCTTATATTTGTGTGCACTTCCTTACTTCCTATTGTCACGTTCTTGTCACTTTTTTCAACTTTTTCTTATTATGAATTCTTAAGCCTATGTGCATCATGATAACTGATTGTGCCAGATATTCATCATAGAGACAAGAATCGGGAGTTGGGAAAGTTCCCAATGTCACAATCCTGCCTTTGCCTACATTCAGGCAGATTCGGCCTGAAGCAGAGATGGAGGTGAGCTGATGATGACATTTAAAAAAATATATATTTCATGGAATGTGGGCATCGCTGCAAGGCCAGCATTTATCGCTGATCTCTAATGACCTTGAGGAAGTGGTGTTGAGCTGCCTTCTTGAACAACTGCAGTCCCTGTGGAGTAGATACACCCACTTTGCTGTTAGGGAGGGAGCTTCAGGATTTTGACCTCGTGACAGTGAAGGAATGGCGATCTATTTCCAAGTCAGGATGGTGAGTGACTTGGAGGAGAACGTCCAGGTGGTGGTGTTCCCCTCTGTTTGCTGTCCTTGTCCTTCTGGACGGTAGAAGTAGCGGGCTTGGAAGGTGCTGTCTAAGGAGGCAGTGCATCCTGTAGATGGTACACACTGCTGCCATTGTCCATCAGTGGTGAAGAGAGTGAATGTTTGTGGATGTGGTGCCAATCAATGTGTTTTGTCCTGGATGCTGTCAAGCTTCTTGAGTGTTGTTAACACTGCATTAATCCAGGCAAGTGGGGAGTATTCATTAACACTCCTGAATTATGCCTTGTAGGTGGTAGACAGACTTTGGAGAGTCAGGAGGTTACTCACCACAGGATTCCTAGCCTCTGAACTGGTCTTCCAGTCACAGTATTTATACGGCAGGTCAGGTTATGTTTCTGATCAATGGTCATCTCCAGGATGTTGATACTGAGGGATTCAGCAATGGTAATGCCATTGAATGTAAAGGGACAATGGTTAGATTCTCTCTTGTTGGAGATGGCCATTGCTTTGCACTTGTATGGTGCAAATGTTACTTGTCACTTGTCAGCCCGAGCCTGGATATTGTCAAGGTCTTGCTGCATTTGGACTGTTTCAGTATCTGAGTTGTGAATTGTTCTGAATGTTGTGCAATCATCAACGAACATCACCAGTTCTGACCTTATGACCGAGTTCTGCAGGTCAGTGTAATCCCCCCTCCCCTTACTCCCCCTACCTCAATCATCCCTCTCACTCCTCTTCATCCTCTTTTTCCCACTACCCCTTCATCCCTCATTCACCGCCTCATTTCCTCTCCTGCTCTTATCCACTCACCTCAAAGGGAGAGGTGTCGGTGTAGTAGCATTGTCACTGGACTAGTAATCCAGAGACTAGGGGTAATTCTCTGGGGACCTGGGTTTGAATCCCACCATGGCAGGTGGTGAAAATTGCATTTCAATTCAATAAATATCTGGAATTAAAAGTCTAATGATGACCATAAAACCACTATTGATTGTTGTTAAAACCCACCTGGTTCACTAATGTCCTTTAGGGATGGAAATCTACTATCCTTACCTGGTCTGGCCTACATGTGACTCCAGATCCACAGCAACATGGTTGACTTTTAAATACCCTCTGAAGAAGGGCAATTGGGGATGAGTAATAAATGCTGGCCTAGCCAGCAGCGTCCACATTCTGTAAATCAATATTTAAAAAAAATATCCTTTTATAAACAGAACTCACAAGAAATACAATAAAATTTGGAAATCCTTCAAAAAGGATTTTGACCCGAAACGTTGGCTCTATTCTCTCTCCACAGATGCAGTCAGACCTGCCAAGTTTCTTCAGCATTTTCTGTTTTTGTGTCGCAATTTTCATTTGTTGGCTTTTAATTCACCTCAGTATCATTTTCTGATATTCAGCTACTCCTTTGTAATTTATTTGTCTGTTTGTTTTACATCAGTGAAGTATATTTTCAGAGTATTTATAGTAAAATCCAGATGGCTTGACCTTGATGTGCAGGAGTGCAGTTATTAACCTGAGAGATTTAAAGCTAAATTCAAACCTTCATTTTCCACGGAGCCCTGACCTATGCATGTTATTGAGTAGGTGTGAACAAATTAAGCTGACAGTACAGGATACAATGATCCAGAGCCAAGGTCATTGTACCATGCCTGAGGACTGCAAAATCAGTAGCTAATCAATAGTTGTTTTTAGTTTTACAAATCGAGTAATTCTGATGTGATCAAGACAACCAAGCAACAGCAACAAATTCTCCAGTTTGCAGATTGTAGGATATTTCAAACGCTGGCTAAAGTTTCTTTTTAAATTGTTTTCTAACTGCTAAGTCAACTTCAAAGAGCAGCTGCTTTTTGGCTGCACAGTGAATGTGGAATGCTTGAACTAAGTTTCAGTCAACTAGGCCTCTTCATACTTCACTGCGCACAGAAATTCAGAGGATCACTCCCAGCTGCTGAGTAACAGAAGCAGAAAGGAGCTAACCAGTGCTGCACCTTTCCAATATCATACACATTCCACTATTGAGATTTACCAGGATGCTGCCTGGTTTGGAGGGTAGGTCTTATGAGGAAAGGTTGAGGGAGCTAGGGCTGTTCTCTCTGGAGCGGAGGAGGCTGAGGGGAGACTTAATTGAGGTTTATAAAATGATGAAGGGGATAGGTAGAGTGAACGTTCAAAGACTATTTCCTCGGGTGGATGGAGCTATTACAAGGGGGCATAACTATAGGGTTCGTGGTGGGAGATATAGGAAGGATATCAGAGGTAGGTTCTTTACGCAGAGAGTGGTTGGGGTGTGGAATGGACTGCCTGCAGTGATAGTGGAGTCAGACACTTTAGGAACATTTAAGCGGTTATTGGATAGGCACGTGGAGCACACCAGGATGGTAGGGAGTGGGATAGCTTGATCTTGGTTTCAGATGAAGGTCGGCACAACATCGTGGGCCGAAGGGCCTGTTCTGTGCTGTACTGTTCTATGTTCTATGTTCTATCTATTCCACCCATTCTTCCATTTTGTCTTATGTTTGTTTTCTAGAGATGAAATTTGACCGCTTCTCTGAAAATATTCGATTCAGAAAGGAAAAGCATTCTTCAGACAAGGCTAACCTTTATTGTCCATTCCTACTTGCTCTTGAGAAGGGGATGGTCGGCCTTGAATGGCTGCAGTCTATGTGTTGACTTCCACAGTGCTCTTGGATGCTTTCCTGCTTTGTTCCATGATTTGGACACAATGACAAGAGAGGAATCATAATTATCAATATTATACAGGTCAGGAATTGTGTGACACTTAGAAGGAAAATAAGAGGTGATTTGTGTTTCCATATGCCCGTTGCCTTTGTTCTTCTAGATGGTAGAGGTTGCAGGTTCAGAAGGTGCTGTTGAAGAAATCTTGATGAGTTGCTGCAGTACACCTTGTAGATAATACACACTGCAGCCACAATGCCTAAGTGGTGCAGGTAGGACATGCTTAAGATGGTGGATGGGCTGCTGGTCAGCTGGTATGCTTTGTCCTGGAGTGACTTGAGCATTGTTGGAGTGAGACTCGCGTAGGTGAGTGGAAAGTATTCCATCATATTCCTGGCACATATCTTGTAGATGGGGACAGGTTATGGAGAGTGAGGAGGTGAGCTACTTGTTGCAGAATTCCTAGCCTCTGCTCTGCTCTGTTGTAGCCACAGTATTTATATGGCTGATCCATTTGTACTTCTGGTCAATGGTTTACCCCCCCGTGGTTGATAATAGGGGAATTGATGGTGATATTGCCATTTAATGTCATGGGGAAGTGGATAGATTCTCTCCTGTTGAAGATCTGGTCATTGCCTTGCACTTGTGTGATGCAAATGTTTCTTCCCACTTATCAGCCAAGTCTGGTTGTTGTCCAAGTCTTGTAACATCTGAGCAGAGCCTTTCATTATTTGAGCAAATTAACTTTCCCTTGTCATTGAAGTTTAACTGTGGATGTCTTCTCATTATTGAAAGAAGAGAAATTTGTTTGCATTATAGTATTTTATGCCCTTCCTTTTCATCTTTCGTAAAATATTTTATTCTGTAAACTGGGCCTCCCATGGTCTTCCTAATTTTTGGTTCCCACATTCTTACAGTGACTGCACTTCAGAAATACATTCTTGGTTGTAAAGTGCTTTCGAAAACCCTGAGGTCATGAAATGCACTATAGAAATGCAAGCTCTTCTTTTATGTAATGGATTCCCTTCAATCTGCTAACTTCCACTTATCTGTTCTCATTTTCTTAGCATAATTATCTACTTCAGCAGAGGCTCCTTTTGTGTTTTGGTCCGATTGTTGACTCTGACTTTGACATTCTTTGGTTTCCTGTTGCTGGGATGTCTCAGTGACCTCCACACAGATTTTTGACATAAGCAGCAAAAAGGCCTCCCCAGCATCACAGATTCCAGTCTTCAGCCAGTTTGATTCATTCCACGCGACATCAAGAAACAGTTGTAGGCACTGGATACTGCAAAGGATCTCGCATTAGCTGCACCCATTGCCAAGTTGCTCTGGTACAGCTACAACACTGGCACCTCCCCAGCAATCTGGAAAATTGCCCAGGTGTACACAAATAGCAGGACAATTTGATCTGGCCGATTACTGCTCCATCAGATCATTCTCTATCATCAACAAAGCCAGGCCACTTGACTCCTGGCCTTATTTCAGCCTTGGTTTGAACATGGGCTTGACGTTTTCAGATGGCGGGGTCTATCCGACTATCCGAAGAGACTCAGAGTGGCCCACAGCCATTTCACGCTCGAATGAACATTAAATGGCTGCAGGTGAAACTTGCAGGAGGAAGTCCCACATTAGGGAGCTGGCAGACATTCTGATTGGCCAGCAGCTCTCCAGTTCCTGCAGCAATAGTGCTGCAATAGACAGAAATGGAAGTTCAAGAGGACAGCTGAGCCTAAGTCCAGGCACCAAAGGCTCAAGTTCGTTCTAGAACTCCCTGTACAGGGAGGGTGCGGAAGGCCGAGGGGGAGTGTGAAGGGGACGATCAGGATCTTGGGGGAGGGGGGTCTGGAGGCAACCAGACTTTAAAGGGGGGTGTCTGACTTCAGAAAGGAGCTTCTGAATGAGATGCCCTCCACCCCTTCCTGCCGAGATAGAACTCTGTTCTTTCTCAGCTTCCCGTCTGAGGCCTTGCACGCCCCAGTGTAAAATCACTGGGCAGAATTCTCCTATCTGGGTCCCGTGGAGAGGGGTGGGAATGGGTTGTGTTTCCCACTGCGGAGATCAGTCTATATCTTCCAGTCCTGCCCTCATTAATTATGCAACTGGGTATTAGTGCCACATTCCATGGCGGGCAGGCCAAATGGTGTGTAATCCGCCATCGTATCCAAGTGCCATATTGAAAAGGCCCCCAACATCACTGACCCCACTATTATAGGAAGAAGATGGACCTCCAGGAATGAAGATGGATCTCTAGGAATGCTCTGAGGTTACGAGAGGATATTATCAAGGTATACAATAACTCAAGGCAGCCCTTGCAACAGATTTTTCATTGTCCTCTGGAAAATAGCACATGCTGATGACACACCAAAGGGCAGGCATGTATACTGGAATAGACTTTGTGTTTGTTTATTGTGATATAACCTCAGGAAGTATTATCTAATTCGACTTGCCGATTTGCGTGATTTATGTCCAATTTTGTATAAGATTGACCTCCGGCAGTTCTGCATACAGGTCTTCAATCTTTGGCATTGGATAGTTATCCAACTTGGCAGCCCTATTAACTGTTAACTTGTAGTCCCCACAAATGGTCTCGGTCTGGCTTCAACACCTGGCCACTGGATTCACATAGATCTTTATGAGCAAGTCTTTTATCTTGCTGATTCAGAACTGAAGACACTCTCATATTTCTTCATCAGTTTGAGCAGTCCTTCTTGCACTTGGAAAATCTTGGTCCAATTTAACTTAATTTCCTTAAGCCAATTGCAGCCCGGAAGGCTTTGTCCTTCACCTGATACTATTATTACTGGGTGCTGGGCAGAATGTTGCCCATAGATTACAGGTATTGTTGTCATGCCCATTATCTTTATGGCTTCTCCTGTGTAAGTTGTTAACTTTGCTGCAGTACTCTTTAAATTCAATGGCTGGGCTCCTTCTCTCAAGTACTCAAATGTATGTTGACCCATCACTGTAGCAGATGTCTACTTCCATCTTAAGAGCCTTTCCATTTACCAGGAGCTTTACAGTAATGGGGCTATCTTGCCCACTTTCACATTAAACAGGGACTGAACATCTAAATCATTGGTGCTAGCTTCTGCCACAATATATACTTGTGATACTCTATTTACTCGGCTATTGGGTAGACCTGAATGGTTTTGCACTGATGCCTTAAATGGCTTTTGCTGTGACAGAAAAAAACCATTCAGCCTCTTCACACCTGCAGGATTCAGGGGAGAGGCTACTCCCAGAACGATAACATTCTGCTTCAATCTTTGCTGATTGATTTCCTTTTCTAAATCTTGTTGTTTTATTTGTGGCTGAATTCACTTCCCGCTTCACTACTACATCTTCATTTCAGGCACTGAGCTCACACCCTATCTGGTGAATGGCATCATTTTACATGCTTGTAACTGTTGAGCAGCATTTTCAGCGTTCTCCATTGCCAGCGCTATCTCTAATGCTCGCATAAAATTTACATCTGCCTCAGGTAATAACTTCCATTGAACAGCCACATTATTCACCTTGCAAACTAATCTGTCCCGCTGCATATCATTCAAAGTGACTCCAAAGTGAGCAGTGCTCTGAGATTTGCTTCAAATTGGTGATATTAGTCATAGTAGTTTCCCATGAGCCTCTCACCCTTGAATTAAACTTAAATCTCTGCAATATGACTGATGGTTTCAGATGGAAATGTGACTTCACTAATTCAATCATCTCACTGAATGACTGGGAGTTGGGTGTGCTTGGCCTGAAAGTAATAGTTCAGATGCTCTGTGAATCATGTCCAGTCCTCCACAGAGGCAGCAAAAGGATCCATCCCTCCAAATAGGGGCATATTTTGTGATTACTCTTCTTGTCTCAACTTCAACTGAAACTGCAGCCACCTACCGCAAAAGTTCCAGAGCAGAAACCCGAGCTCACCAATGTGATTCCACACCCCCCACGCTCCTCCCCCCACCCCCCCCCCCCCCCCCCACACACCCCGTGCTCCTTAATTGGTTTCCCAGGTCAGGTCATAGGGGTGACACAGTGGTTAGCACTGCTGCCTCACAGCGCCAGGGACCAGGGTTCAATTCTGGCTTCGGGTCACTGTCTGTGTAGAGTTTGCACATTCTCCCCATGTTTTCCCATGGGTTTCCTCCGGGTGCTCCGGTTTCCTCCCATACTCCAAAGATGTGCAGGTTAGGTTGATTGGCTATGCTAAATTGACCCTGAGTGTCAGGGGATTAGTAGGGTAAATACTTGGGGTTAAGGGATATGGCCTGGTGGGATTGTGGTCAGTGCAGACTCAATGAGCTAAATGTCCTCCTTCTGCACTATAGGGATTCTATGATCCTATGTGACCCTTACTCTGAAGATTAATCCTTAAAGGGACAATCATCACAAATCTGTATCACCACTTCTTCACCACTGTTGAACCAGAATCCTGGAACTCCCTTCCTAACAGCACCGTAGGTGTATCTAATCCTCAAAGCCTTCTTGAAATCATCCCGTAATCTTCTATATTTGAAGGAAGACAAGCCTAGTTTATGCAATCTGTCAGAATATAATGCTTCATTTAGATTGGAAAATTGCACATGACATTGTTATTGAAGATAGGTGAGGGGGGAAACCAGAAAATTATAGATCTGTTAATATAACATCTGTTGTAAGGAAGTTACTAGAGTCTATAATTAAGGATAGGGTGACTAAACACGTTGACAATTTTAAGCTAGTTAGGAAAAGGCATACATTTTTAACCCAGTAGATTATGCCTGATGAATCCAATCGAATTATTTGAAGTAGTGATAGGGGAATGTTTGGATGTTATTTATATGGACTTCTAGAAGGCATTCAGTAAAGTCACTCATGAGAAATTGTAAAGCTACAGCACATAGAATTGAGGACATACTATATTGACTGAATGGCTGGAGAGAGGGTAGTGATAAATCCCGTCCGAGGTCAACAGACCTTTGCATGGTCAGTGTCGCGCCCACTACAATTATTTGTCATTTATATTAATGATTTCAATGAGAATATAGGGGGCATGGTTAGTAAGTTTGCAGATGACACAAAGATTGGTGGCATGGTGGACAGTGAGGAAGGTTATCTCCAATTGCAGCGGGATCTTGATCAATTGGGCCAATGGGCTGACGAATGGCAGATGGAGTTTAATTTAGACAAATGCAAGGTAATGCATTTTGGTAGATTGAACCAGGGCAGGACTTACTCAGTTAATGATAGGGTGTTGGGGAGAGTTACAGAACAAAGAGATCTAGGGGTACATGTTCATAGCTCCTTGAAAGTGGAGTCACAGGTGGACAGAGTAGTGAAGAAGGCATTTGGCATGCTTAGTTTCATCGGTCAGAACACTGAATACAGGAGTTGGGACGTCTTGTTAAAGTTGTACAAGACATTGGTAAGGCTACACTTGGAATATTGTGTGCAATTCTGGTCACTCTATTATAGAAAGGATATTATTAAACTAGCAAGAGTGCAGAAAGGATTTACTCGGATGCTACTGGGACTTGATGGATTGAGTTATAAGGAGAGGCTGAATAGACTCGGACTTTTTTCTCTGGAACATAGGAGGCTGAGGGGTGACCTCATAGAGGTCTATAAAATAATGAGGGGCATAGACAAGGTAGATAGTCAATATATTTTCCCAAAGGTAGGGGAGTCTAAAACTAGAGGGCATAGGTTTAAGGTGAGAGGGGAGAGATACAAAAGTGTCCGGAGGGGCAATTTTTTCACACAGAGGGTGGTGAGTGTCTGGAACAAGCTGCCAGAGGTAGTAGTAGAGGCGGGTACAATTTGATCTTTTAAAAAACATTTAGATAGGTACATGGGTACGATGGGTATACTGGGATATGGGCCAAATGTGGGCAATTGGGATTAGTTTAGGGGTTTAAAAAAAAAGGGCGGCATGGACAAGTTGGGCCGAAGGGCTTGTTTCCATGCTGTAAACCTCTATGACTCTATGATTCCCGTGGCAGGTGGGATGGGAAAATTCCGCCTTTGAACATGTAGAGCAATGCAGGAGCAGCATCATTTTATTCACTTGCCACTGTGGGCTGACTCTTGGAAAGGCTGCTGTCTTCGTTTCAAAAGTAGTTGATCCTTTTTCTTCTCAAACCAAAACCAAGACCAACCTTTAAACAGCAATCCAGCCATGGCTTTTTCAGAGCCATAAAATACCATGTGACCCTTTCTGTACACAATCCATAAAGGTCAAGAGGTTTCCAGCTTTTTTGATGCTGCTTAAGTATCCTTTCGTGTAAAAGGATGTTTTTCCGGGAATTGCAATCTGTGCGCTGCATTAACCTTTTCAGGGACAGTGTCCTTGAAGATGAACCATTTTCTGTGATTAAAGTATTCACGACATGATAATACCATCAGATTAATAATCCAGAGGCCCAGGCTAATGTTCTGGGGACATGAGTTTGAATCTCACTGTGGCAGATGATGGAATTTCAATTCAGTTAATAAATCTGGAATTAAAAAGTTTAGTATCTGCAATAGTCACCATGAAACTATTGTTGCATTTTGTAAAAGCTGGTTCACTTTGATTTGATTTATTATTGTCACATGTATTAGTATACAGTGAAAAGCGTTGTTTCTTGCGCACTATACAGACAAAGCATACTGTTCATAGAGAAGGAAAGGAGAGAGTGCAGAATGTTGTGTTACAGTAATAGCTAGGGTGTAGAGAAAGATCAACTTAATGTGAGGTAGGTCCATTCAAACGTCTAATGGCAGCAGGGAAGAAGCTGTTCTTGAGTTGGTTGGTACGTGACCTCAGACTTTTACATCTTATTCCCAACATAAGAAGGTAGAAGAGAGAATGTCCAGGGTGCATGGGGACCTTAATTATGCTGGCAGCTTTTCCAAGACCGTAGGACCACCTCTGAAATGGCCAAGCAAGCCACTCAGTTAGATCAAACCACTGGAAGGTCTACAAAAAGGAATGAAACTGGATGAGCCACCCGACTTCAACCTATGCACCGGAAATGAGAATGGCAAACTTATCCCTGTCAATCTTGCAAAGTCCTCCCAACTAACATCTGGCCAAATTGGGAATGTCTCACAGTCATGCAATAACCTGACAAAGCCCTAATCACCGAATCATCCCTAACTGACAACATTTCAGACAACTCCATCACCTCCTAGCAACACAGTGGTATGCAGGCAGGAGAGAGTTGCCCTTGGAGTCCTCAACATCGACTCTAGATCCCAGAAAGTCTCATGGCATCACGTCAAACATGTTGAATACTACAGTCCCAGGACATCACTTAAAGGATTCCTAAGGATAGTGTCCTAGGCCTAACCATCTTCCCTCCATCATAAAATCAGAGTGGGATGTTCTCGGATGATTCCACAATGTTCAGCACCATTCGCAACACTATTTTATACATTTATGGGATGTGGGCATCGCTGGCTAGGCCAGCATTTATTGCCCACCCCTCATGGCCCTTGAGAAGGTGGTGGTGAACTGCCTACTTGAACCGCTGCAGTCCATGTGGTGTCGGAACATCCACAGTGCTGTTAGGGAGGGAGTTCCAGGACTTTTACCCAGCAGCAATGAAGGAATGATGATATAGTTCTAAGGCAGGATGGGTGTGACTTGGAGGGGGAACTTGCAAGTAGCCTTCCCAAGCATCTGCTGACATTGTCCTTTTAGGTGGAGAAGGTCATAGGTTTGGACAACGGTGTTGAAGGAGCCTTGCTGAGTTGCTGCAGTGCATCTTGTAGATGGTACACACTGCCCTGAGGAACTCCTCAGATATTGATGCAATTCATGCCCATACAGCAAGATCTACAACGTTTAGGTTTGGCCTGATAAGTAATATTTCATAGAATCCCTACAGTGCAGGAAGAGTCCATTCAAGCCCATTGAGTCTGCACCAACCACAATCCCACCCAGGCCCTATTCCTGTAACCCCATATATTTACCCTGCTAATCCTCCTGACACTAAGGTCAATTTAGCATGGCCAATCAACCAGACAAAATCCATGCAGAAACGAGGAGAACGTGCAAACTTCACACAGACAATCACCCACATTGTGCCAAATGAGTGCCAGGCAATGACCATCTTCAACCAGAGAGAATCCAACCAATCTCCCTTTTGTCATTCAATTACATTGCCATCATGAAATTCCCCATTATCCACATCCTTTGACCAGAAACTGAACTGGACCTGCCATCAATATTGTGGCTACATGAGCAGGTCAGAGTCCAGGAATCCTGCAGTGAGTAACTCATCTCCTGACTCACCAAAGCCTGTTTACCATTTTCAAAACAAAATTCAGTGTGATCGAATACTCTCCACTTGTCTGGATGAGTGCAACTCCAACAACACTCGAGGTTCGTCATCATGGACAAAACAGCCCGCTTTATTGGCACCCCATCCATCACCTTAATCATTCACTCTCTCCATCACCGATGCATAATGGCTGTAGTGTGCACCATCCACAGGATGCACTGCACTAACTCCCTAAGGCACCTTCGACAGCACTTTCAAATCCATGACCTCTACCACCTAGAAGGACAAGGGTGGCAGATGCATGAGAAAACCATTACCTGCAAGTTTCCCTCCAAGTCACATACCTTAATGACTTGGAATTTCATCGTCGTTCCTTCACTGTTGCTGGGTGAAAATCCTGGAATTTCCTCTCTTACAGTACTGTGGGTGTACCTAGACAACATGGACTGCAATGGTTTACAAGAAGGCAGATCACCACCTTCTCAAGGTCAATTACGGATGGGCAATAAAAATGTTGGCCCGTCCACCCAGACCTACAGTGGCACAGTGGTTAGCAGTGCTGCCTCACAGTGCCAGGGACCCAGGTTTAATTCCAGCCTCAGGTCTCTGTCTGTGTGGAGCTTGCACATTCTCCCTATGTCTGCGTGGGTTTCCTCCGGGTGCTCCGGTTTCCTTCCACAGTCCAAAGATGTGCGGGTTAGGTTGATTGGGCATGCTAAATTGCCCCTTAGTGTCAGGGAGATTAGCAGGGTAAATACATGGGGTTACGGGATAGGGCCTGGGTGGGATTGTTGTTTGTGCAGGCTCGATGGGCCGAATGGCCTAATTCTGCACTGCAGGGATTCTATGATTCTTCTATGATCTGGGGAGGTGATGGCTGAGTGGTATTATCGCCAGACTATTAGTCCAGAAACTCAGCTAATGTTCTGGGGACCTGGGTTTGAATCCCACCATGGCAGTTGGTGGAATTTGAATTAAAAAAAATAATCTGGAATTAATCTACTGATGACCATGAAACCATTGTTGATTGTCAGAAAAACCCATCTGGTTCACTAATGTCCTTTAGGGAAGGAAATCTGCTGTCCTTACCTGGTCTGGCCTACATGTGACTCCGGAGCCACAGCAATGTGGTTGACTCTCAACTGCCCTCCAAGGGCAACCAGACATTGGCAATAAATGCTGGCCAGCCAGCGACACCCACGTCCCATGAGCGAATAAGAAAAATCTCAGGACCATTGGTTTCTAATCCAGTGCTATGACGAATTCACATAGGCTACTGTCTGAATTCATTTGGGACTCTAAATACAAATGAAGCCTTTTGGAATGCGTCCTTCGGAGATGCAGGAAAATGTCAAAACCATCTTCCTAAAATGATTCATTTTCAAGAGTGCATCTGTGTTTTATTTGCTGTCTTCAGTTGTCCAGAACTCCAAATAAACTATCTTTATCTGTTAAGTGGTTTGAATTTGCTGCAATGGAACTTTGTCCTCTGGCTCATGATTTTTCTTACAGTGCATTTTCACATTTGCCCACATACTCTTGTATGCCTTAGTCTGCGCAAAGTAATTTCTGTCTGCGCAGGTACAGGGTTCTTTCTGGCCTAATTGTCTTGCTTGATTATGGATTCCTTTTATTATCTCCATCTTGGGAGATAATGACAGCGCTTATTGGAATCCTGCTTTCCTAATAAACTTCCCAATTTATTTAACTGGGGGAAGATCTTGTCCTTGTTCTTTAACTTTCCATGTTATTTAAAATTTTTTCTCATAAGTCCTCTCACATAAAGGTCTTCAAGCTCTCTGAAAGTATTCACACACTATGATGACAAAACCCAGCTGTTTATCTCCTACTGTATGGTGTGAGCAATCTGCCCAGGTTATTCTAACAGTTGTATATGTTTTTACACAACCTCTAATCTCCCACAGGCTGCCTCCTCACATACGTAGTTTCACGTAATCACAGCCTCTTCTGCTTCTCTTGTACTAATCCTGTTTGTTATTGCTTCTCTTCCGAGTGACGTACATTTATCGTGCTGTCTCTTCTGTGTCTTTCTGCTACAGCCACAGTGTGATGGTGTGCTTCTAGCACCTTTCTTAATGTCTTTGTCTTTGCTTTTGTGTCTATATAATGCCCAAGCAAGAGGTACAGAATCAGCTTATCCACTTTGGATCGAAGAAAGATAGATCAGAGTATTTTTGAAATGTTAAGAAGGTAGGAACATCCCGATGAGTTAGGCATCCCAATATAGAAATCATGGAAAGTTAGCAGCTACAAAAAAAAATTGAGAAGGCTAAAGAAATGCTGACCTTTATCTGGTGAGGGCTGGAACACCATCGGATGAAAGCTAGATTACGCTGGTCAGATCACATTTAAGGCTCCATGTTCTGTCTCACTGTATCTCATAAGGATACATTGGCCTTTGAGGGGGTGCAATGTAGTTTTTCTAGAATGATACCCACCAGCACAAACTGTGTGCCAGGTATTGTAACCAGGCCTGGACACCATGGAATTGGCACAGGTCTGTACTCTACATCCTGACTTAAATAGGCCCTTGATCTATTGAGTAGGAAACAGTTTGACAAAATTCTGTTTGGTCAGAACAACCCAATTGAGGGGAACCTTCTTCAACTCTTTCAAAAATGCAGAGTTGCATTAAGTCGAGTGTTGTGTCACTGTCGGCTTATGAAGTTTATTGCGTCGTTCCCCTCTGAGCAGACTGACAGTACTGACATTTAGGTTTGAATATATATTTACATATAATCTGGTGATAGACCTATGGATCTCAGTCAGCCAGCTTTATAGCTCAGTGTGATCAATAAATTCTATAATAATAAATATTCCTTTATCTATTTATTTCTTATTGCCAAGCTAGCTTTCCATCCAGTGACTTTATCATCAATTGCGTCCTGGAATAAGAACTATAAAGCACTGTTAAAAGTTGTACCTCCTCTTGATGTTTCATGGCAAAAAGGTTAATGGGCAGTATAGTGGATACTCAGCATCCCGCGACTGCTGTACTTGCTTAGGTTAGCCCCTTTGTTCTATTCATTGCCAATTTAGATTGGACATTCATCCACTTAACAGCAGCATCATAAAATTAAGCTGTTTTCTATTTATTACATATACTGAATTATGATCTGAGTATGGGCAGAAGTGTTTTGTCAAGGTTAAACTAACTGTTTCTGAAAGCTAATTATTAGTGACGGTAACACAATTTGTTCTATAAATAGTGTGTTAAGCTGATCATTTATGAAATGTATTCCAAATACTGACACTGGAAACAAAACACTGGGTGACAAGTGGCAAATAGCACATTCAAATCATCTGATAAATACTTATCCTTTAAGCAGCATTTAAAATCTATTATAGCTTATGAGTTTTCATATCGTCCCAGCCAACCGTGAAGCTGAATTATTTTAAGCAGGCTTATGAAAAGACCAGCAAAGGCAACTTACATTTCCCTTGTATATTGCATGCTTTCCAGGTTTGAGCGGAAAAAAACAGTGGATGCCAAACATAAGGCAAAATGGTGGATGCAAAGACACAATCAAACAGAAGTGCTTTAGAGGCACTTGGGAGTAGGTGGAACGATAGAAGAATTGAGAGTTGAGTTAATATTGTTTCTGCAAGGTCTGTGGGTCTTCTATTGTAGTACGGTGGATAACTGGAGGAACCATCTGAAATTCAACCTCATGATGTTTAACATTCATTCCAACTGCTTGGAATGCCAACTTAGAATTGGAGCTCAGGATATGGATCTCCAACAGTCTGGCTCAAAGTCCAGAAATATTTACCAACTAAGCCAAGTTGACTGTGGCTGGGAAATATGAAATTCTGCAAATCAGTTCAGGTGGTCGTTACTTAGTCACAATACCTGTTGACTTGGCACATTCAGTGATTAGTTTTTCTGAGACTACACCATTTTGTTAGTGGGCCAACCATTGCTGCAACACGATATTTAATTGGCATCTGCCTTTAGTTAAACTTACTCTTGTTTTGTATAGCAAATTGCTGAAAGGGTGAGGAAACTGGGATTCTGAACAGAACAAAAGGATGAACAGAATAAAAAAAACATAAGGGCTAAAAATTGGATAGCACCAATATTCGGCTGGAGGGGGTCATGACTCCTAACCTGCATATACTGGTTTTCGTGAGGCGGGCAAAATGATTTATTTCCATGATTGTAGGGTTGGGCCTAGCAGCTCCCAGGCTGCTGCTGGTTGCCCCTGTGCTGCTGCTGGTTGCCCCCGTGCTGCTGCTGGGTTGCCCCCCCTGCTGCTGCTGGTTGTTCCTGTGCTGCTGCTGGTTGCCCCCCCTGCTGCTGCTGGTTGTTCCTGTGCTGCTGCTGGTTGCCCCCCCCCCTGCTGCTGGTTGCCCGCATGCTGCTGCTGGTTGTCCCCCGTGCTGCTGCTGGTTGTCCCCCGTGCTGCTGCTGGTTGCCCCTGTGCTGCTGCTGGTTGCCCCCGTGCTGCTGCTGGTTGTCCCCGTGCTGCTGCTGGTTGTCCCCGTGCCGCTGCTGGTTGTCCCCGTGCTGCTGCTGATTGCCCCCGTGCTGCTGCTGGTTGCCTCCGTGCTGCTGCTGGTTTCCCTGTGTTGCTGCTGGTTGTC